>NC_053492.1:150408895-151011395 GCF_905171775.1 Rana temporaria | reverse complement strand
ATTGTTTTTTAGCCCACAGCTATATACTTTTTAAATCCTTTCTGAGGTGTGCAGACCTATTGGGGTTCATTAACTAAAAGCAAAAATGCTGTTCACTTTGCAATGGAATTTTCGCTTGGCAAATAACTTTATTAGCTTGGTGGATGAGAGAAAGCTTTTCAGACTTTTGTGATCAAATAATGTCTCAGCATGAACACCTCCTGCTCGCCGTATGCAGAATGATGGCCGCAGGGTGGTTCTATTATCCTGACTGGGCATCATATGACGTCCAGCAGGCGCACAGCATAGCGATCAGTATTGACACACTCTGACACACTGCATCTCCGATATAGGTAAAGAGCCTACAACGTAGGCTCTTTACCATGTGATCAGTTATGTTCAATCACAGCTGGTCACATCGTAACCAGGAAGTGCCATTTATCAGCTTTTCCCCTATTCGCTCTGTCAAGGCACGAGTAGAGGAGAGACGATCAGTGCAGACCCATCAAGGATGCTCACTAGAGCCCACCAGGGATGCCAACCCGTGCCCATCAAGGATGCACATCAGTGCCCAATAGGGTGCCCATCAGTAATCCCAATCAGTGCCCATTATTGCCACCCATCAGTGCCCATAAGTACTGCCTATCTGTGCCCATCAGTGCCACCTATGAGTGCCCATCAGTGCCGTATATCATTGCCGCCTATCAGTGCTGCATATTAGTGCCTCATCATCAGTGCTGTCTCATTAGTGCAGCCTCAACAGTGCCCGTCCGTGAAGGAGAAAACGTACTTATTTACAACATTTTATAACAGAAACAATGAAAAACTTTAAAAAAAAATTTTGTTTATCAAAAAAATTAAAAACCTTGTGGTGATCAAATTCCACCAAAAGAAAGCTTTATTTGTGGGGAAAAAATACAAATTTGGTTTGGGTACAGTGTTGCTTGACCGCGCAATTGTCATTCAAAATGTGACAGCGATGTTTGCGGAAAATTGGCCTGGGCAGAAAGGGGGTGAAAGTGCTTGACTGTAGGCAAGACAAACTTGTCTTTGTAAGCCTCACCTGGTTGCTGTCACTCACGCTTGAAACCATATGAATCAAATACGTTTATCTTGGTCTCATCAGACCACAGGGCATGGTTCCAGTAATCCATGTAATTAGTCTGCTTGTCTTCAGCAAACTGTTTGCAGACTTTCTTGTGCATTATCTTTAGAAGAGGTTTCCTTTTGGAACGACAGCCATGCAGACCAATTTGATGCAGTGTGCGACGTATGTTCTGAGCACTGACAGGCTAACCCAGCACCCCTTCAACCTCTGCAGCAAAGCTGGCAGAACTCGTACGTCTGTTTCCCAAAGACAACCTCTGGATATGACGCTGAGCCCATGCTCATTACTTCTTTGGTCAAACACGACAAGGCCTGTTCTGAGTGGAATCTGTCCTGTTAAACTGCTGTATGGTCTTGGCCGACCATGGCAATCTTTGTATAGCCTAGGCCATCTTTATGTAGAGCAATTTTTTTTTTTTAGAACCTCAGAGTTTTTTTGCCATGAGATGCCATGTTGAACTTTCAGTGACCAGTATGAGAAAGTGAAAGCGATAACACCAAATTTAACACACCTGCTCCCCATTAACACCTGAGATCTTGTAACACTAATGGGTCACTGGGGAGGAAAAATGGCTAATTGGGCCAAATTTGGACATGTTTACTTGTTGCCAGCGGTTTAGACATTAATGACTGTGTGTTGAGTTATTTTGAGGGGACAGAAAATTTACACTGTTCTACAAGCTGTACACTCACTACTTTACATTGTAGCAAGTGTAGTTTCTTCAGTGTAGTCACATGAAAAGGTATAATAAAATATTTACACAAATGTGAGGTGTGTACTCACTTTGTGAGATACTGAAAAAGTGGGCATGAGTAAGAGGCTCACAGCATGGGATTGTGGCTGTCAAAAAAATTAAGTAAAAATTGTGTGCGGAATGGTATAATATTATCTTAGGTTACTGTCTCTTTAAGAGGAAAGTTAGTGGTCAGGTGTATCCCGAGTGGGAAAACTTGATGCTTGGGCGGGAAAATCATGTGTATTCAAGGTTAATACACGTGCCTGACGGGGCTATATAAGCTCCTGTCAGAAAATGTTTACAGCAGTGGTCGAGCTCCCCTTCCCTCCCACCCTGTCGCAGCACCTATATGTGGTTTGTCACCTTTGAATTAAAGGGGGACTTTTACTGTAAGTTTTGATTTATGGTTCTCGCTTGAGTTCTATAACTGAGCGATTTGTTATAAGTTATTTCAAGTATTAAATTTACTTCATTTATTTATGATTTATGAAATTATTATATATACCAATAAAGGTGCCGCGGCGGCCCCGGCCGTGCTGTCATTCGCTACAGCACATGCCAATCAGCGGGTCCCCCAGCCAATGATTTTTTTTTTCTCATTCAAAGGGTTTGTTTATTGAAGTCAATAAAAAAGAACACGACAATTACAAATGAAGGCTCAACACAGATGCAACTGTGTGTATATCACGCCTGATATATATACCAATAAGCAACTCCATAGTCTGGAACAAAAAATGAGAGACAGGAGACAGTGCAAGTGTATACTAGGAGTCATTGACATTGCAGAAGTAAATGATATAATAAAGGTATTATGCATTCATAATCATGTCAGAAACGTATCAGTATATAGGAATTTCTCTTAAGTTCAATCAAAGAGCCACAAACAATAGAAGATATCAAAGGGGATGTCGTAGGCGAAAAGAAAAGAGTATAAAAGAGCGAGAAGGAAAAAGGGGGAGGAAGGGAGATGGGGGGGGGGGGGGGGGGAAGGCAGGGTGTGGTGGTGGTGTTACCTGTGATTGTGTCATCTAATCGTCTATCAGTGTGGGAACCATTAGTAAGACTACGAATCTACCAGGGCTCGGTAGAATCTCTAGTGTGGATTCATTTCATTATAGATTCATAATCCTGCGAGAACCTAAAAGCTGACCATGGCCGCCAGGTGTCAAGAAATTTCTCGGCCGTCCCCCTGTCTTGAGCCAACGTGTCCTCCATCTCGTGGACCTCCGCCACTTTGCGAAGCCATTCTCTGGCCGTAGGCACTCTAGTGGATAGCCAATAGAGGGGGATGAGAGATTTAGCTGCGTTCAGCAGGTGTTTAATCAGTGAATTCTTGTAGCGAGGAAGCGAAGAGGACAGGTGTAGCAGGCAGCACGCGGCAGACAATTCCATGGACGTCTCAGTGATCCGTTTGATTGTATCACAGACCTCCTGCCAAAAGGTAGAGATCATGGGGCAGGTCCACCAAATGTGGAGCAGTGATCCCACTGCAACTTTACATCTCCAACATGTGTCTGGTTTCGAGGGGTCCCACTTATGGAGCCTCTCTGGTGTGTTGTACCATCTGGATAGTAATTTGTAACTGGTCTCCGGCAGTTTTGTGCTGATGGAGCACTTATGTGCCAATGTGCATACTTTTTGCCATTGATTGTCTAATGGTTAAGTTTAAATCCTCCGACCAGTCCTGCCTCTGTTTGTCTAGGCTTTCCTCATTTGTGCATTTCAGCCATGTATAGGCCACTGAAGTGGCCTTGGCCACTGGTTCCTGCTTATGACAGGTTAATTCCAGAACCGTCTGGTCTAGACAGATTAGACGAGCTCCCCAACCCATTTAAGTAGCTTCGTAGTTGGAAGTATGCCCATTGTTTCATGTTAGGGAGGCCATTGTCTAGTTTGAGTGAGGGCCAGGTTTTGAGTTTATTCCCCATAAAGCAATCCCCCGCCAACAGAGGGCCATTGGTGTGAGGCGATTTAAAAGTCGGTGTGTCAACACCGGGTGTAAATTCAGGGTTATCAGCCAAAGGGGTGAGCGGGCTAGGAAAGGAGGAGAGTTTTCCCAGCTTGGAGAGTGAGTGAAATATCCCCAAAGTAGTTCCCGTAAATGGGTTTTTACGAAGGGAAGGTGGACATTTGGGCCACGATATCCACGGCGAGTACAGGAGGTTCACGGGGCTAAGTTCATTCTCTAACGCTATCCAATCTTTTGAGTGGCCATGGCAGTGCCAGTCTATGATCCTTGCTAGGTGGGATGCTTGGTAGTACTGTTTGAAATCAGGGAAGCCGATCCCTCCCTGATCTTTAGATTGTGTCAAACTAAGTAGCTTGATTCTGGGTTTCTTCCCGTTCCAGAGGAATCGTAGTAGCATTGAATTCAAAGAAGTGAAAAAACGACGCGGGATCGCAATCGGGAGTGTGCGTGTCAGATACAAGAATCTAGGCAATATGACCATCTTAACTATGGCCGCGCGCCCGAACCAGGAAAAATGTCTCAGGTCCCATCTGCCAAGTGCCTCTTCACAATCCCTAAGGAACGGCGAAAAATTTCGATCGAATGTGTCTTTGAGATGCGGGGTTAGCCACACTCCCAAGTATCTGAGAGCGCCTCCTTCCCAGCGGAACTGCGAGTTTGCCTTGGTCAGGGATAATAGCCTATCTGGCAGCGAGATGTTAAGTGCTTCCGATTTCGTGTAGTTTATTTTTAAGTTTGACATGTAACCGTATTGGGCGAATTCCTTCATTAAGTTGGGGAGCGATATGTGGGGACAAGACAAGAAAAAGAGGAGGTCATCGGCATAAGCCGCGACCTTGAACTCACTGTCCCCCACACGGAACCCATTCACAGCCGGGTTTAGCTTGACTAGCCTGACAAAAGGTTCGAGTGTAAGGATGAAAAGCAGGGGTGACAACGGGCATCCCTGCCTTGTCCCATTTGCGATTTCCACTTTTTCGGAGAGACTACCATTAATTTTTAGACGAGCCGACGGGTGTTGATAAACCGCAGCCACCCACGCCATCATGCAGGGGCCGAATCCCACTTTATTGCATACTGCCGTCATGAAGTCCCACGCCCACCCGATCGAAGGCCTTCTCCGCATCCGTAGAGAGGAGAAGGCCCTCGATCTTCCGCACCCTCGCCGCCTGAATCAGCAGCAGGGCTTTAGTAACATTGTCTTTAGCTTCCCGGTTCGGCATAAACCCTGCTTGTTCAAGCCCAATCAACCCGGGGAGCAGTGGGCTGAGTCTAGTGGCAAGTATTTTGGCGAATAGCTTCACGTCCAGATTGAGAAGCGAAATGGGACGGTAGCTTGAGCATGACGCTGGGTCTTTATCGGGCTTTGGTATGACCGCCACGTGGGCCGATAGAAAATCTGGGGTCACCTTTCTGGGTACAGACAGCGAGTTCAAGGCATTTTTAAGGGGGTTTGCAAGGCTTTCAGTAAAAGTCTTGTAGTAGATAGCTGAATACCCGTCCGGTCCCGGACTTTTATTGTTTTTCAGCTGCCCTATCGCTACTTCTATCTCTTCCACTGTGATTGGTTTTTCTAGGTTTGCAATATCAGGGTCTGAGAGCGATGGAATGCCACTCCTGACCAGGTAGTCCCTTATGAGCTGAGGTCTATCGTCTGTCATGTGGGGTTGTCTATGTTGAGGTGGGAGGTTATAGAGTTTTGTATAGAAACTGTGGAAGTGATTTGCAATTTTTTCAGTTGTCACGTCTAATCCCCCGTCATCTCATTTTATGGCAGCGATTTTGTTGGCGGAAGAGCACTCACGAAGCGCTCTCGCCAAGAATCTACCAGATTTGTCACCCGCTTCGTAGTAGAGTCGTTTTTTTGAAGAACAACATACGCCTGGCTGAAGAGTCCAGAATCTGTTGTAGTTCGTGTCTCAATTCAAGCAGCTGTTTGGCTGAATCAATGGAGAGTGACTGTTTATGGAGAGCCTCCAGTTTGTTAATTTGGGCGGACAATTTATGCAGTAAGGCCTCCCTTTCCCTTTTACGTTTTGACCCGATACCAATCAGGATTCCTCTAACCGTACATTTGTGCGCTTCCCAGACTGCAAGCGGGTCTGATCCCGGGATGGCATTAAGCATAAAAAATTCTTTCAAGGATTTGGTCAGTGAGGCGAGCGTAGTCGAGTCGGTCAGTAGGGATGCGTTGAGCCTCCATGTGGGTGAGCGTCCAGAAGGGTGTATCGCATCTAGGGAGAGCGACACTGGGGCATGGTCAGAAAATGTCTGTATGCCTATGTGTGCACCCGTCAGTCTCGTGAGATCACGTTGTGTGATGGAGATAATCCAGTCTGGCGTATCGCGCGTGAGGGATTGAAAAATGGGTAAAGTCTCGTCCTTCTGGATGTGAGAAACGCCAGGTGTCGATCAGGTGGAGAGATTGTAGCATCACTTTGAGTCGTTTCAGGAGTCGATAGGTGATGCACGACCTCCCATTAGAGGTGTCTTCCAGGGGATTTAAGGGCACATTAAAGTCCCCCCCTAGGATAATACATCCGTTGGCAGACCCAGCAAGTTCCCCAACAATTCTCCGGCAGAAGGTGCCATGAGCCTTGTTCGGGAAGTATACGTTCGCAAGGGTCATTGGTGCTCCTCCATATGTGCCCCTAACAAAAATGAACCTACCCCCTGGGTCGCTCAGTTGGTCTGTGAGTTGAAAAGGTGCATCTTTACTAATCAGTATTGTCACGCCTTTTGATTTTGACTCACTATTGGTTGAGTGGAATACACTTGGAAAGTGAGCATTGGAAAGTCTAGGGACCTGGTCGGTTCTAAAATGGGTCTCCTGGAGGAATACAAAGTGTGGCCTACCTTTTTTTTGTTCTTTTAGTAGGGTTGAACGACGCTCCGGTACATTCAGTCCCCTGACATTGTGCGAGATCACCAGAGGACTGTTCCCTAGAGAGGAGTAGGCCATGTTAATCTTCTCAGGTAGTGTGGTCAGTCGGTAAGATAACCTGGTAGGATATAACTGCAGAAGACAAGTCAGCAAAAATACCTTAAAGCCTATCAGTAGCACAGTACAGCAGGTAAACTAATACACTTTAGGGATGTGGGATGAGAGGGTGTGAGAGAGGACAGGAAATAGTGCAGAAAAAAGAGAGAAGATCAGTAAGAAATGAAGCAACAATTGAGTCAGAAGAAGATCACCTGACAGAGATTCTCCCCCACGAATCCGAAATCGGTTCCGCTAGGGAGAGTCTGTTTGCAGTGAATGTTGTGTCCTGCGGCTCCAAAAGGAGATCAGGACACTTTGTGGGGTATTAGGGAGGCAGCGACAGCGGTATGTCAGTACCTCAGGCAAGTAACTGTCTGAACATACAGGAGTAAAAAAGAAAGAGAAAAACCAAACCAAAGGTGTAAAATTTCAGACAGACATTGCCAAGTCACGGGCGGCACACACAGCCCTATAGAACAGGATCAACATGATCATACATGCAGGTTATTAAATAAAAAACCCAACCAAATTGTGAACAGATCTGCCAGGTCGGTAGGGTAGAGTTCTTATGAAAAGCAGTATCACAACCCCCCATTCAGCACAATCAACGGTAAAACTTTAGAACGGCCCTCCCCCACCCTCCAGCATATCAACAATAGCCTGTCCTGTATTGAAAGGGAAACAATAAGTAAACGTGGAGTGAGTTCAAGCACTAAACAGTTTTGACCGTCTCATTGACCAGCTAACCGAAAAAACAAAGAACATCCAGGATTGCTGGCCCCCTCATTGTTGCATGTAAAGCATCATATTGCACGTGCGGGCCCCCTCTCATGCGATCGGGTGATATATAGATCTTGACATGGAGGTGTGTTTTCGTACCCATAAGAGAGCCACGTCCAGGGCAGGGTACGAGATTGGGTTGAAAAATCCTCACCATACAGCCAGCACGAGTTACAATGGTGACCGTGGTAGTTCCTTATTATCCAGTATGTCAGCCCGTATTCCGCTGTAGAGGGTCGGGTACACAGGACTTTAGTCAAGGGGGGTGCTCTGTCAAGCAACAGGAAGTCAATGGCTGAAAATGATCACTGTAATCGACTGCGGGCAGTGGGGTGGGGCGCAGGGGTACATCAGTTGTGCGAAGTAGTCCCTTGGGGGGTTATGTTCCCGGCAAATGAGGCAAAAAGCAAATACAAACAAAATAAAGATGTAGAGAGTATACAGTCAAAACTCACGATCAGTCCTCGTCTCGTCTCCCGGGCGCGTCAGCGGAGCGATTTGGGGTGTCATTCCTCGGGCCTCCATTGCGAGCCTGTTTGGACCGCTTCATCGGTCTCTTGTCAGGAGTGGAGAACGGCGAGTCCGGTGGGCTGCGTGTTGCTGGCGGTAACAGGAAATCCGCGTACCAGTCGGGCAGATCAGTCTGACCTAAGTCAAGGGCCTCGCAGAACTCGGGGAGCTCAGCCGGAGTGCGTAGTGTGTACTGTCTTCCATTATGGGAGACATTCAAGGCGAAAGGGAAGCGCCACGTGTATCTGAGTTCCTTCTCCCGTAGCTTCTCCAGCAGGGGGCGTAGAGCTCTCCTGTTGCGCAGTGTTATCTGTGAGAGGTCTTGGAATAACATGATGGTAGAGCCGTTAAAGACAATGTTATCATTTCTTATGGCCTTGCGCATGATGTCCTCTTTGAGGGCATAGCTCTCCAGGCAACAAATTATGTCTCTCGGCGGTGCTGTGTCAGGGCCTCTAGGCCGCAGCGCCCTGTGTGCCCTTACAAAGCCTATCTCAGTGTCTTCTTGCCTCTCCAATAAACTGTTAAAAACACTTCTCAATGTAACAACGATTTGGTCCGGGTCCACTGATTCAGGAATGCCCCTTACACGCACATTACACCTCCGTCCTCTATTGTCGAGGTCTTCTATGTGACGGTTCATGTCTATCATATGCTGGGCATGGACCATAGTGACCCTTTCTATCTTGTGTATCGCTCTATCTCTGCGCTTCCCCGCTGATTCCGTGGCCGCCATTTTCTCATTGAGCACTATCATGCTCGCTTTCAAATCGGTAAGGGCCGCTGAGAAGGTGGCTTTAATGTCAGCAGCAATCACTGACATGTCTGCCAGGGTCAGTGGGTGATCAGGGGAGGACTTGCTGTGTACAGAGCCCTCAGGAGCAGACCGAGTCGTCGCTATAGTCCTCTTCATGGCGTGTCGGCGCCATCTTGGAGCTGTCGGCGGTACCGCGGCCGCCTGTTCTCGGCTTGAAGAGCTCTGCAATGTTCTTGGCCGATGAAGGTGCCGGATTCCGCTTCGAGCGGGATGAGGGCGTAGAGTGGAGCTTTTTGCCAGGCATCTGGGAGCCTGTGGTCGGGTATAGGATGCTAGCGGGCCGTGTGTGCCGGAGAGCCGTCTCAACAAGCTGCCATCCTCGTTGTGCGCTAAGCCACGCCCCCCCCCAGCCAATGATTTATGACTGGAACCCACTGAGCAAATGCAGAAAAGACTCTACAGACAGCAGCAATGTACCATTTTGTTTCTCTCTGCAAAGCAGGGAGTAAAAATTGTCACATTGCTTAGTGAAAACAGTACACACAGTAAACATGGTTAGGCACACAAATTTACTCCCTTTATTACCCCTAAATGTTAACCCCTTACCAGCCAGTGTTATTAGTACTGCGATAGCGTAAATTATTAGCACTGACCACTGTATCTGTCATGTGATTTTCATATATATATATTTTTTATTTGATATGTTATATAACAAAGTAAAAACAAAAAAAAAATAAAAGAAATAATATATATATATATATATATATATATATATATATATATATATATATATATATATATATATATATATATATATATATATATATATATATATATATATATATATATATATATATATATATATATATATATATATATATATATATATATATATATATATATATATATATATATATATATATATATATATATATATTACATTTTCATTTTTTTACATGTATAGTGCAAACAATAAAAAAACCTAGTGGTGATCAAATACCACCAAAATAAAGCTCTATTTGTGGGAAAAAAGTAAGCACAGTGCTAAATAGCAAGGAATGGCCTGGTCATGAAGGGGATAAAATCTTTCAGAGCTGAAGTGGTTATTATAAATTTTGTTTGCCCTTCTGATGTTTTTATTTTTTACGCTCCATTGAATTTATTTATTTGTTCTTCTGTTTATTTTTGCTGCATGTAGAATGATTTATTCTGATTCAATCAAAGCTAACACTAGTGGAACTAGAATGATATTTTAAAAGACAATGAAAGATATGGTCAGAATGGATTTTAACAGGCTAATCACACATCTTTCTTAGCAATTTATTGATACTTATACTATGTTCAATTATGGATCATACCCTGTACTCTTCATATTACTGATGTCTGCATCTTTGTTGAACTAAGGACCTTACCTTATACCTATTATACTTACATTTTTATTATGTTTGCTTTGTACTTGTACCTTTCTAGGTATCGTTGTACCTTGTTTGTTTCACAACCTTTGTTAAACATAAAAACAATAAAAAGGCAAAGCTTCTAAAAAGTAGAAGGGATACTTTTTTTTATTCTATGACAAATTTCCCTTATAATACACCAAAACTTGTCAGCAAATGAAGGCACAGGAACATCTGTCAATCAAGACAGTATACTGTTTCTAGTTTTATGATTGGCAGCTAATCTCCTCTGCTGTCATGAACACGGACTAGCATTTATTACAACCCTAATACTGAGAAATATTTTCAATGGTGTAATTATATATTTTTTAACTACTTCATTACCACACAGTTCTATCCATCTACAACATATTATTTTAAATGGCATAACTGTATTTTATGTGCTTTTCCAAAATTGGAAAAAAATAGATTTTTAATACAGCTTACCTGTAAAATCTTTTTCTTGGAGTACATCACGGGACACAGAGCGGCATTCATTACTATATGGGTTATATGGAGTACCTTCAGGTGATGGACACTGGCAATCTCAAACAGGAAATGCCCCTCCCTATATAACCCCCTCCCATAGGAGGAGTACCTCAGTTTTGTAGCAAGCAGTATGCCTCCCAAAATGGTCCTCAAAAGAGGGGTGGGAGCTCTGTGTCCCGTGATGTACTCCAAGAAAAAGATTTTACAGGTAAGCTGTATTAAAAATCTCTTTTTCTTTATCGTTACATCACGGGACACAGAGCGGCATTCATTACTATATGGGATGTCCCAAAGCAATGCTTACAATGAGGGGAGGGAGAACATCTCCAAGACAAAAGGATTTAATTTAGAGAATACTCAAATCATAAATCCAACTTAGTTGAGAAAAATAATCTTAAATTTTAAATTTAACTCAAAAAAGAGGAGCCCCTGGAATCCGAGGGTCTCAAACTGCAGCCTGCAGCACTGCCTGCCCAAAGGCTGTATCAGAATTCCTTCTTACGTCCAACTGGTAGAATTTTGTAAACGTGTGGACAGAAGACCAGGTTGCCGCCTTGCAAACTTGAGCCATAGAGATCTGGTGGTGTGCTGCCCAGGAGGCGCCCATGGCCCTAGTAGAATGAGCCTTTAATGATACTGGAGGAGGCAACCCTTTCAAGCCGTAGGCCTGAGTGATTAATTGCTTAATCCACCTAGAAATGGTGGACTTTGCAGCTGCCTGCCCCTTCTTGGGCCCATCCGGTAATATGAACAGCACATCTGTTTTCCGGATCTTCTTTGTAGCTTTAAGATAGGCCTTCATGGCCCTGACGATATCCAAGGTATGCAGCAACCCTTCCTTTCTGGAAGTAGGTTTAGGGAAGGATGGTAATACCAAATCCTGGTTCAAATGAAAACTGGATATAACCTTCGGTAGGAAGGAAGGATGAGGGCGGAGAACGACCCTGTCCTTATGAAAAATAAGATATGGTTCCTTACAGGATAAGGCCGCCAGTTCCGATACTCTTCTTGCGGAAACTATGGCGACCAAAAATACTAACTTCCTTGTCAGTAAAACCAAAGGAATTTCAGCCAACGGCTCAAACGGTTGTTTCTGTAAACTTGACAGAACAAGGTTTAAATCCCACGGGCAAAGCGGGGATTTAACTGGAGGTTTAATACGTAAGACCCCTTGAAGGAAGGTCTTAACCAGCGAGTGGGTGGCCAGCGGCCGCTGAAACCACACTGACAGAGCAGAAATCTGTCCTTTGATTGTGCTTAATGCCAATCCTTTATCCACTCCTAGCTGGAGAAAACTTAAAACTCCATCAATGGTGAATTTGCGAGGAAGCCATAGCTTGGACTCACACCAGCCTACATAGGCCTTCCAGACCCTGTGATAAATCACCCTAGAGACCGGTTTCCTGGCTCTGATTAGGGTAGAGATTACCTTCTGAGACAGACCTCTACCCCTGAGAATCAGGGATTCAGCTTCCAGGCCGTCAAATTTAGATGCCGTAAGGCAGGGTGGAGGATCGGACCTTGCGATAGCAGGTCTGGCCGTAGAGGAAGAGTCCAAGGGTCTCCCACTACCATCCTTAAGATTAGTGAGTACCATGCCCTTCTGGGCCATGCTGGAGCTACCAGGATGACTGGTATGTGCTCCACCCTGATCCTGCGCAGCAGGCGGGGTAGTAACTGAAGCGGGGGAAATGCATAAAGAAGTTTGAACTGATGCCAAGGGCAAACCAGCGCATCGGTTCCGCAGGCCATCGGATCCCTTGAGCGGGACATGAACCTGTCTAGCTTCTTGTTGAGTCTCGATGCCATGACATCCATGTCCGGCACTCCCCATCTTTGGCAGAGTGCTTGAAAGATTTGTGGATGCAGAGACCATTCCCCCGGCCATAGAGTCTGGCGGCTTAAGAAGTCCGCCTGAAAGTTGTCCACTCCGGGAATGAATATTGCCGATATGCAGGGCACATGAGCCTCTGCCCATAGGAGAATCAAGCTTACCTCTCTCTGAGCGGCTTGACTCCTGGTTCCCCCTTGGTGATTTATGTATGCCACGGCCGTGGCATTGTCTGATTGAATTCTCACCGGGAACCCCTGCAATTTTGACGTCCAAGCCCTGAGGGCTAGTCGAGCAGCTCTGAGCTCCAAGATGTTGATGGGCAACTGCTCCTCTAGCTTTGCCCAAGTACCTTGGCGAGTGCAACCATCCAAAATTGCTCCCCAGCCTGTCAGGCTGGCGTCTGTGGTCACTATCTTCCAAGCCACTGGGCTGAAAGATCTCCCCTTCAGTAGGTTCTGAGGATCTAACCACCAACACAGACTTTGTCGGACTCTTGATGAGAGCGGCAACGGGATATCCAAGGCCTGTGGCCTTCTGCTCCATGCTGACAGGATGGCTGCCTGCAGGATGCGAGTGTGACTCTGGGCGTATGGTACTGCCTCGAATGTGGCCACCATCTTGCCTAGTAACCTCATACATAGGCGAATAGTCGGTTCCTTTTTGCTTAGAACCAGTAGGATTAATTCCTTGATGGCTTTGACCTTCCTCAGAGGTAGAAACACTCTTTGTTGTTCTGTGTCTAATCTCATGCCGAGATATTCCAACTGCCTTGTGGGCAGGAAAGCTGACTTTTCTCGATTTAGGACCCAGCCGAACTTCGAGGTATTGGCCCGTGAGGGCCACTGCTCGCTCCAAGCCGGGAGACGAGTGATCTATGACTAGGAGGTCGTCCAGGTATGCTAGGATCGTGACCCCTTGGATCCTTAGTTTGGCTAGGATTGGAGCTAGGACCTTCGTGAACACCCGGGGGGCCGTAGCCAACCCGAAGGGAAGCGCCACGAATTGGAAGTGACGCGAAGCCACCATGAAGCGTAGATATTTTTGATGTGGCTGATAAATTGGAACATGAAGGTAGGCATCCTTTATGTCTATGGACGCCATGAAGTCGTCCTTTTGGAGTGTGGCAGCTGCTGACCGCACGGATTCCATCCGAAATGAGCGGATCTTTAGGTATGCATTTACCATCTTTAGGTCCAAAATTGGCCTGACATCTCCATTGGACTTCGGGATGATGAATAGGTTGGAGTAGAAACCTAGTCCCTGTTCCAGGACTGGTACCTCTACTATTACTTCCTGGGAAAGTAGATGATTTAATGCCGACATTAATGCGGCTCCCTTCTCCGGATCGTTTGGAATCCTCGACTCCTGGAAATGAGGAGGAGGAAACTTTAGGAAATCTAATTTGTAGCCCGTGGCCACGGAAGACCGTACCCACTCGTCGGGAATTCTGGCTTCCCAAACCTCTGAAAAGAGTCGCAGCCTTCCCCCCACCTTCGTGGGTGGGGGCGCCCCTTCATAAGGGCTTGGGGGCTGGTTTTGCTGGTTTGCGAAACCACTGCTTTCTGCCTCTAGCAGCCTGTCCTTGAGACTTGCTGTTGAAGCCGAAGTTTGCTTTCGCAGGAGGCCGTCGATACTGTTTGGCATTAGAGGGCCCCTGCCCAGGGGAGTACTGTCGTTTAAACGCAGGCCCCTGAAACAACTTCTTAGTTGGCAAGAGAGTACTTTTGCCGTTTGAAATGGTCTAAATACAATTATCTCTAAACGTGAACTGTAGTTCAAACAAAGATGAAAACAGCGCTAATGAGTAGATATGTCAACTCAGAATAAGGCACTGGTAGACCCAGATGGCACAAGAGGTGATCAGAACCTGAGTGTATGTGCACCAAAAACAGCTCAAGTAAGAATTGCCTCAAAAATGGCTAGTGTAACCCTCAAGGGGTGCAAACCTGCCACGGCAGAGAAGGAAATCTGCATATGCACCATCAGTTCCTCCAGATATTGTATGGGTGATAAACGTCTCAGCAAAATTACATGTAAGAGAAATCAACAAGCAGATAATAGTGCAGTGATGTCTTTAAAGTAATCAAATGAAAGCAGGTAAATAAAAACCATTAGTGTATGCCCGTACAATATGTCACTGAAAATGAAGCAAAAAAGTAAACAGAAAGGGTTCACCGCTGTCACCGCTGATGTCAGACACCTCCTCGGGCCGCGCGCGCTCTGTGCAGTTGTTGCTGTATCTGGTGCTGGGCTGCGATAGGAGATCTGTGGAGCGTGGTGGAACGCAAGCTGCTTCCGTGTGTAGCGTCGTTGTTGCCACGCCCTGACGCGTTTCGTCACTTCCGACTTCAACAGAGGGCGTGGCTATACAACGCAGTCACTCTCCCTTTGTACTCTGACAAGCAAAGGCTATTGGTTGGAACCGCCTGCTCAACAGTCGTGATTGGCGCTTCTCAGACCTGGTGGGCGGGGTGCCTTCAGCCTTGTTGTATGGAGTTTAGCAAAGGGGAAAGATGAAACGGTAAAATTGAGGGCTACTGCTGTTTAATATGGGCAAAGGACAAAATATAAAAAACGATATCACGCTTGTCCGCAGGAGTAAGAGGGATCATTTGTAAATGATCTCTGCAAGCAAAGCGCTAAAATATTAAAAGATTTTGTATAAACTACAGAGGTGTGTTTAAAACGAGGGGAATACCAGAGTGACCTATCACGGAATAGAATGGGCGTGTCAGATAGTCAGCTAGATGTGTAGTGTTTATAATGGGAGATCAGAAAAAACACTGACAATAAACTTTCTCATAGTTTAAAGCACAAAATAACACATTATTCCGTTTAGATAGGTGGTGATTATGGGTATAAACGAGAATAAATATTGCTGTGTCGAATAAGAGATCGAAAGACATATAATGCACAGCAACGCACATCCTGTGGTAATGAGGCACAGATGCAGAGACATAATCGCACTATTGTCATAGTCCATTCACCAGTTATGGGCTGAATGGCGATATATGTAATGTCAGTAATATAGCTATTATAGGTTAGTGCACATGAAAACATATATATATAGAACTGAAAGTTCAAGAGAATAGAGTTATATGGTCCAAGTAGCATTTGGAAAACGTTCTCATTAAAGTAATGTGCCTAAAATAACTAAAGTCACATGTGGAGTACTTTATATAGATGCACTATCAAAAAAGAAGTGGCATTAAAAGTAGATTTTAGAGTGAAGCGAATAACTCCACTTAGAAAGATCACAATTTTAGACCTTAAAATATTAAGGTTCTAAAACAAATATAATTTTCTAAAAAATTATAAAAATATATTAATTAAAATGTATGTATTTAATTAAAACAATAGTTAGGGACCCTTTAATTTGCTGATAAAAAAATGGTTAAAAACAGCAATATAATAGAGTAAATAGATAAAATAAAGAACGATTGTATGACTGAGGGAGCAAACGATAAAAAAGAGGAGGGGACTTCATTAAAAGTCATCCAATATAAAATAGTAGCTAAAACACGTCTGGTGGATCTGGTTGCACTGGCAAGGATAGGGCTCATGTTAATAATTATTATGATAGACTTCTTTTTGGTGTGAGCTGTGCCTCCGGGGTTGTTGTCCAAAAAAAGAGTCAAAAATCACTAATAAAACAATATCGAGGTCCACATTTAACCCTTTCGGTACTAAAGTGCCTGTCAAAGATCCATTCCGTTTCTCGTTTGGAGAGTTCTCTAACTCGGTTACTTCCGCTCCAATTGCTTTCCACATGTTCGACACCCCAAAATTTTAGGCCAGCTGGGTTCTTATTATGGTGCAGTTTGAAGTGGAGGGAGACATTATGGTCCTTATATCCTGATTTGATATTTGCGACGTGTTCGGCAATCCTGATCCTTAATTTCCTCTTGGTGCGACCAACATACATCAATTTGCATGGGCATTCAAGCATGTAGACAACGTGTGTCGTGTTGCATGTAATAAAGGATTTTACCTTGAACTCAATGCCCGTTGATGTAGCAGTGAAGGCTTCTACTGGGCCTCTTTGTCTATCTGCCTCCCTACATGGGAGGCATTTCTTACATGGGAAGAAGCTGTCTATATTCCACATAGACGGTGGTTTGGTGGGAGGGTCAAGTACTTTTCTTACAATTTTGTCTCCAAAATTTACTGCTTTTCTATATATGAATCCAGGTTTTTTTGGGAGTACAGTACTTAAAATTTTGTCTAAAAAGAGGATATGCCAATGGTTCTTGAATATCATCTCAACCTCTTTATATTGGCTATGATAGCCTGATATAAAGCTCCATTCGTGTAGGTTTTTATTAACTGGTGTTTGGGTTGTGGATAAACAGTTAAATCTTGGTACCATGGCCAGTTCTTCAATCATTCGGACTAGTTGGTTATTATCATAGCCTTTTTCTACAAATTTCTCTTTTAACACTGTGGCCTGTGCTTTAAAGTCTATAGTGTTACTACAATTCCGCTTCACTCTCATAAGTTGGCCCTTAGGAATATTCCTTAACCACATTGGGTGGTGACCACTTTGTAACGGCAGATAGCTATTACTATCAGTTGGTTTAAAATAGACTTTCGTGGCAAGTTTATTTCCTTCTCTAAAAATATTAAGATCGAGGAAATGTACGCTTTGCTGGTTATATTCACTGGTAAGGTGGATATTACACAAATTGTTGTTAAGATCATTTAAAAAGGATTCTAACGATAAAAGAGACCCAGCCCAGATAAAAAACAAGTCGTCAATGTAGCGTCGATAAAAGAGTAATTCCTTCCTTAGTGTATTAAAAATTGTCTCATCTTCCCATTCAGACATGAACAGGTTGGCTATACTGGGGGCAAACTTGGCCCCCATAGCTACGCCTTTATTCTGTAGGTAAAAACAATCACTGAACCAGAAAAAATTGTGGCCTAGGCAGAAATCCAAGCAATTACGCAAAAAGACTTTTAAAGTATGCGAAATGTCGTCTCTCCTAGAGAGTGCCCAGTTTAATGCCAAAAGGGCATCATCGTGCTGTATTATTGTATACAGTGATGAGACATCGGAGGTGACTAAATATACGTCACTGTGTCCGGATAAGTCAATTTTTTCTAACTCGATAAGTAAGTCTTTGGTGTCCTTTAGGTATGCCTTAGTGGTCGTTACACTTTTTTGGAGGTAGTGGTCCAGAAATTCACCAACTCGTGATGTCACAGATCCAATACCGTTTACTATAGGTCTGGCAGGTGGGTTTTCTATATCTTTGTGTATTTTCGGTAACGTATAGATCGTCGGAATTCTGTTACTACTAGGAATCAAGTATTTCCTTTCTCTGTTGGATATTGCATTTGCGCGATATCCAGCATGTATCAGTACACACAGATCTTTTTCGTACTGTGGTGAAGGATCCTTTGTCAATCTTCTATATGTAGAGGAGTCAGAGAGCATATCAAGCATCTGCTTCTGATAGTAGTCTTTACTCAAGATGACTACCCCTCCTCCCTTATCTGCCGGCCTTATTATAATATCCTTTCTTTTTTCCAAAGCTTCAATCCCATCTCTGATAAATCTTGGATTCACATTCTTCCTGGGTTTTATTTGTTCCAAATCTCGTAGTAGAAGGCCCTTAAAGACATCCAAAGGTTGATTGGCTCCCGTCATTGGGTTGAACAGCGATTTGTTTCTTAAGCCACTATCTTTGGGAGGTGCTGGTGTCCTATCTACGATAGCCGGATATTTATTTAGAAAATATTTTTTCATATCAAGTTTCCTTGTATATTTGTGAACATCAATAAATACGTTGAATTTATTTATAGGGCGGTTGAGGCCGCATTTGAGCCCCAAATTTAAAAGGTTTGTCTCCTTTTCAGTCAGCATGGTGTTTGTTAGGTTAAAAATACCACTTAGTCTTGTTCCCTCAGCCTTCTTTTTTTGCTGTTTCTTGTTCCTTCTCCCCGCTCTGCATCCTCGGAATCTCTTCTCCAAGGACCCGGGTGATGATTTCTGTCTTGCTCCTGATGGGGTTGGTCCCTCCATTGAGGTTCCCTGTGTACCGGTACTTGGTTTGGGTCCCTGTATTGGGGGTAATGTTGGGGGTGTGAGGTGCCTTTCCCCGTGACCTGATGCCCCCCTGCCCCTTTTCTGCCATCCTCGGCCTCTCCCTAAAAAAGGACGTGGCGATGAATATCTGTATTCATATTCTTCTCTTAATGGCTCATAACGATTATAGACCGGTACTTGATGGTATGTCTCCATAGGAGGTGGTCTCTGGTTATGATTAGATGGGCCTGGGTGTCTACCTCTACCTCTGGTATGGTTACTATCATTTCGGATGGGAGTGGAATGATTGTTTGGTGTATGAGGGGGACCAACATTTCTCCCGTTATGATGTGGTCCAGTATTTGAGGTAGGTTGTGTTCCACTAGGCCCCGGTTCCTGTTGGGTCTCCATAATAATTCCATCATTGTCTCCTGTTTCTATGCTATTATTCTGTTGCCATAGGTAAATGGAGTTAGTTCTAAAGTCGCCTAGATCGCGATGAAATTTCTTAGTTTTGGTTTTCTGGGTTTCCTTATCGACTTTTTCAAGTCGCTTCTTTATCCGGATGTTGAAGTCAGTTACTTGTTGGGAGTCCTTAATAGGGTGAAGTAAAGTTTCCAATTCCTTAATTTTGGTCTCTAATTTCAGCATTTTTCTCTTTTTCCTCTTTAGTATAAGATCCTGTAGTTTATGTCCAACACCATTTGAAATGGTCTGAATGTATTTATCTAGGTCTTCTCCGAAGAGTCGTTCTCCATAGAAGGGAAACCCTACCAGGAGCTTCTTGCATGGGGGCTCGGCCTCCCAGCTCTTTAACCATAAGAGTCTTCTCATATGGATAAGGGATAACGATAAACGTGACGCTTGCTGGATAGAATCCTTAATTGCGTCTACTGTAAAACATATGGCCCTAGGGACATCCGAAAATTCTTCTGCCTGCTGGGCAGGAATAAGTTTAAGCATCTGCTTAATTTGATCCGATAATGCTTGAGCAACCCCAATCGCAGCCACCGCTGGCTGTACTACTGCCCCTGCCGTAGTGAAGGAGTTCTTAAGTAGTGCTTCCAAGCGTTTATCAACTGGATCCTTGAATACCTGTATGTTTTCTACAGGGCATGTTAACGACTTGTTAACACATGAGATGGCTGCGTCCACTGCAGGAGTAGCCCATTTCTTGGAAAATTTATCTTCCATAGGATATAGGGCAGAGAATCTTTTAGGTGGTAAGAAGATTTTATCTGGCTTGTTCCAATCTTGGAACAAAACTCCCTCTAATAGAGGGTGGATCGGAAACACTGCATTGCTTTGAGGCGCCCTCAGTGAGCCCAAAGCTGAAACCGTCGATACCTGGAGATCTGGTACTGGCAAGTTGAATGCATTATGGACCAAGTCCGTTAAGGCTTGAATCCACCAGCCCTCCCCTTGGGAGACTGCTCCAGACTCCTCTGTATCTTCGATCCCTGAACCTACTTGGTCCTTGTCCAAGAGATCGTCCAATTCCCCTGAGGAAAGGACCTCCTCTTCTGAGGGTCCACGCTCGGGCGACGGAGATCTAATCCGTTTACTGCCCCGCATAGCTGTGGCTATCATTTTTCCCATTCTTTTCTCCATCTCTCTTAAAGAGGTGAGTAATACCTCGTCTGTGACCATCTTAGGGTTGGACTGACCCGCGCCAGCTCCAGCCCCAGATCCTGATGGCCCCAAGGCTCCCTGTGGGGAAAGCAGCGGCATAGCTTTGTCCGAGACCTCAGACTCTCTGGGGGAATCCCCACCTCTTGTACCCTCTGACCCGGATGCCATGGTACAATACCGAGGTACACCTGCTACCTATTGGTACTTGGAACTATAAAAGTTAATTGCCCAAACACCTGTTTGGGGGATAAAAAATGCTTCCTCTCCCCTAGATGACTTTTTTTTTTTGTTTTTTGTTTCAAATCCAGGAAAGAAAAATCATTCTGTCCCCCTGAGTAGTATTGCAAGAAAAACTATGAGATAGAAAGAAACAGCCTATTTCTAGGCTTGAAAACAGTCTTCTGAAGACTGCAATATTCTTTTTGGCCACTGTGTGTCCTCGGCGCCCCGTGCTGCCGCTCTGGTCTTTCCTCCCCAGTTCCAATGTATCGAATGCTGTTTGGAACGAAAAGGAAGGGCCGCCCCTTCCTTAAACCACTGACCCGCCCTTCCCCCCTCAGCTAAACGGCGCGAATTGCGCCTATAACACGTGAACGCGCGCGCGCGCCCGCCCGCCGATAGGGGGGGGGGTTGGGGGGAAGGGAGCCTCTCTGCTCCAACTGGAACCACGAGGAGGTCAGCGTTTTGCCTGCTTTGCAGGCTCTGAGGAGGAAGACTGATGGAGCATCGCCTGGAGGCTTGCAGGTAAGCATAGCTCTCTGACACACACATACACTTTATATTACACAGGTCCTACTCAAATGCTTTTCCAACACTACAAGGGAGGTCACTTCTTATGGGGAAAAAATACACATAGAGCCATCCTATCATTAAGATATGTGACTAGTTTGCCAGATGCAGCGCATAATTTTAGGCATGTCCCCTGTGACCCCCCAGAAAAAACCTGCTAAGAACCAAGTTCCGCAAGTTTTCCCCTCACTTACCTGCTCCATGCCGCAGGACTTTGCCAAGCAAGAGGCCCAATCTTCCCCCATCTCCGTGGGGATGTCTAGACCTTCAGGCCCTGGGTTCCTATGAAGGATCCACTGTCCTGGGCCCATATAGCACTCTGGCAACAGAAACATTAGGCACCCAAAGGTTTCTAAGTTCTGGGCCCAGGGTCCAGCTCTCTAAAAAGAAAAGCATTATGGGCTATACCCCAAGGGTTTGACCACTTTAGCGCTGAGGCCTTTGGACAGAACCGGTTAGCTCACCTAATCCCAAGGATGCGGAGGCAAGCTAAACCATGACCAACACCTAAGACACTGGCGTAAAAACTGAGGTACTCCTCCTATGGGAGGGGGTTATATAGGGAGGGGCATTTCCTGTTTGAGATTGCCAGTGTCCATCACCTGAAGGTACTCCATATAACCCATATAGTAATGAATGCCGCTCTGTGTCCCGTGATGCAACGATAAAGAAATAATATTTTTTATAGAACAATTGCTTACTCCTATATATTTATAGATTATTTTCCATTTAAAGTCTGTAGACCCTAAGGCCCCATACACACGAGAGAATTTATCCGCGGATACGGTCCAGCGGACCGTTTCCACGGATAAATCCTCTCAAAGATTTCCGCAGATTTCTATGCGATGGAGTGTACTCACCATCGCATTGAAATCCGCGCGGAAATCCTCTGGCGATGACGTGACGCGGCGACGGGCGCGACGCTGTCATATAAGGAATTCCACGCATGCGTCAAATCATTACGACGCGTGCGGGGAATCCCTTTGGACGGATGGATCCCAGCAGATGGATTTGTTCTGCATGTCAGCGAATATCCGATCTGCTGGAATCCATCCCAGGGGAGATATATCCGCGGATAAAGATCCGCTGGCGTGTACACACCATAGGATCTATCCGCTCAAACCCATTTGATGGGATTTATCTGCGGATGGATTCTATGGTGTGTATGGGGCCTAACTGTGCAATATTTAGTTCATGATAGCACTGTGCATTATAAGCAACCACTATTATTTTTTGAAAAAAATGATAGTTTTCAACCTTTGTTGCATCTCAACACTGGTGATCTCCTGCAGCATGTTTGTAAAATCTTCATCAGTTCATGCATGCATAATAGCAATGTAATAATAATAATAAAAATAATAATAATGTCATAATAGCATAGTATTTTCTAAAGTTGGTTTTATGATGGTAACTGACATTAAGGTGTGTTTAAATGGTCACTTGTAGCCTCCATTGGAAGCATGTGACAGTGCAGAAGCAGTAGATAGGGCGAGAGTGTCAGTGAATCAATGTAAACATCTAATGCCGTGTACACGCTCGGAATTTCCGACAACAAATGTTCGATGGGAGCTTTTGGTCGGAAATTCTGACCGTGTGTAGGCCCCATCAGACATTTTCTGTCGGAATTTCCAACAACAAAAATTTGAGAGCTGGTTCTCAAATTTTCCAACAACAAAATCCGTTCTCGTAGATTCCGAGCATGTGCAGACAATTCTGATGCACAAAATTCCACACATGCTCTGAATCAAGTACGAGAAGGAAGCACTCGGTCTGGTAAATCTAGCGTTCATAATGCACGAAGCTGAAAAACGTGAATTGTCTCTCACCAAATTTCTACTAAACACGAGATTAGCAGAAGGAGCCCAAAGGGTGGCGCACTTGGTACGGAGCTTCCGTTTTATTGTGCTGTCGTATGTGCTGTACGTGACCGAGTTCTTGATGTTTGCAAATTCCGACATTTGTGCGATCGTGAGAAAAATAGTCCTGCAAGCAGCATCTTTGGGGTGGTGTATACACTGCTCCTAAACCGCCCCTGCCATTGAAATCAATGGGCAGTGCTGCTAAGGCACCTTCAAAGTGCTTGGTCAGCGGCGCTTTGTTGGCGCTTTTAAACCCTTAATTCGGCCGCTAGCGGGGGTTAAAAGTGCCCAACTAGAGGCTGAAATGCACCACTATAACAGCAGTAAATGCTGTGGATCAGCCCTAGATGAAAGATAAGTATTGTTTTTATTTGCAGTTTACAAAATGTATTTTATTGTGATACAAAGAGCAAAAGAAACAACATGATGTTACAATAAAAAAGTAACAGGTAAAAGTTGTACAACAAATACAATCAAGTTGCGCCTGGCTGCTCTTTCTTCCAGTCCTCCTGACACACACACACATGGAGATCTCCCAGGGCAAGGTTAGACGAAGACTTGGCATGATGCAGTCTTAAAGAAAGCACAGTTACAGCTGACAGTCTTTCCCCCTGTCTTATCCCTGCACCATGCTGATCTACTCACTGTCTCTGCTTGCTCCTTCATGCTGCCTCTCCAGCATGAATTCTTCCAATTGCCCCCTGTGGTATGTTCCTTCCAGGTAAGCTTTCCTGAGCTCTCAGCCTGAGGTAAACCCCCCACCCAATAAGGGCCACTGACAGCCTCTCCTCAGCACTGTTTCTCCAGCTTCCCTCTGACTCCCCTGCTGGCATGGCCCATGTCAATTTAAAGGCTTCTTTAGCTCCTTACCAGGCCCCCAACCTGGGGATTGGCTAAAGGACCCTAATATTCATGAGCTCCTCCTTACCTCTGCCCACTAGTTCTAGAACATTCTCCAATGTGCCAAAAACTGGGGGGGGCACCAGAGAGCTGCCAGGATGAGCCATCCAGCCCTGGCCTCTAGTAACCATGACCCAGATTTAATGACTCAGGGTTTTTCCCTGGCCAGAAAATGATTTTACCTACTCTCACTTCTAGTAGCACACACTAGAGCAGGGATATGCAATTAGCGGACCTCCAGCTGGTTCAGAACTACAATTCCCATGAGGCATAGCAAGACTCTGACAACCACAAGCATGACACCCAGAGGCAGAGGCATGATGGGACTTGTAGTTTTGCAACAGCTGGAGGTCCGCTAATTGCATATCCCTGCACTAGAGGGTGCTACATGTGTAACGAAATGAAATATAAAAGTGGCATCAGATTCCTGTAATGGTGTCTATTACCATGTGGCTGCTATCACCACATGGTCAAAATATCCAACAAAATGGCGGTCCTTTCCCATTGACTCCTATATATAGCAAAGATGGCCTCCAATCCCTGCCCCTTCCTGGGCTTTGCCAGGATTTTATTGAAAAAACTCCCCCACAGAGGCTCTGCCAATTGGTCCTGTCACATACAACGGCTTGATTAATCCCACCAATTGTACACTAAATGTTAATCATTTTTATGGATAAAAATCAAAAACTCAATCACACACAAAGGGTAGATATGTAAACCCCTCATTTAGACCATGAGGTAAGCATGATCCAGTGCAACATATCCACTTTGCCTGACACTTAAACAGCATTTTATGTAGGTAACCTTTTCTCTGACCTACATGAATTTGTTGAACGACCGGAAAAATCAGGCTTTCTGGCTTCCTATTATATTTGTGCCACACATGTCTGGTAAAAAGGTCTATCTTTCTTTAATATCACATCATTGACATATTCCATCACCCAAGGCCTGAACTGACAGATCGTTTTACAAGAAAAACAGAAATGGAAGGAACGCACACCTAGTGCATTACCAGAGATATTTTAATAAGAAGAAATTTTTATATAAAAGTGGGTACTCACAAAATGTAACTGACAAAAGGCCATAAACACAGTGCATGGAAATGCACAGAACACTGGGTACAGCTAACATGTTTTGGGGGCGTACCCCTCTTCCTCAGAGCTAGGCTGACCATTATTAAATTATCTCTGGTAATGCACTAGGTGTGCGTGCCTTTCATTTCTGTTTTTCCTGTAGTTTCTTTCGGATTACCGAATCTGAGGAAGGCAGCATCCACCTAGTTTTGGGGAACCATATATATTTTTCACACCACCATTTTATCGGACATCTGTTACGCCACATCTTAAAAGACCTATTAGCGCTGGAAGTGACTTTGTTTTTTGACGGTAGTTTTGCCTACATATAGCAGAGGGCATGGACATCTTGTTGCATAGATGCCACCTTCAGTACTACAGTTAAAAGCACATGTAACAGAAAAAAACAAGATATGCTTGTTATGATGTACAAATTTAAAAAAAATATCAACCTTCCAAAGTACAAGCGCACATTGCAGAGCTGAGGCAGCTGTTATGCCAAACAATAAATCAAAAAATCACAACACCATATTTCAGAGACAAAAGCTAACATTTTCACACAGTGCAGAGCATGCAAGCAGTTTGATTGAGGTTCAAGGCAGCAATGTTAAAGGCCAGTACACATGATCTGACTTTTTGAGAAACCACCGACGGACCTGTTTTTACAGACAATCCGACTGTGTACACTCAATCGGACAAACCTTTTCGCTTTTTCATCAGACAAATGTTCGCTGTAAAAACAGACAAGCTTTCCGGCAACAAATGTCCTATGTTGGCTAATCCAATCGTGTGTACACAAGTCCATCAGACTTAAGTCCAAAGTACAAACACGCATTCTCAAAACCAATGTTAAAGATCAGACAACAATAGCAAAAGTTGCAAAAAGGGTGTTGGTAAAGAGCAGAAAAACAACGTAGTATGTCTATTACGTCACTACGTTCGTGTTTGTTGGCTGAAAAATCCTATCGTGTGTATACATACCAAGTTCACGGCCAATGCCCTTCGGAGAAAAATCCATGGAAAAGTTGGTTGGAAGTCCGATCATGAGTATGAGGCTTAAGAGGGAGAGATAAGTAATTTTGTTCCAAGAGTTCCAACAATAAGGCCCCATACACACGAGAGGATCTATCTGCTGGAATTTATCTGCGGACCGGTTTCAGCGGATAGATCCCCTGGTGTGTACGATCCAGCGGATATTTATCCGCGGATATTTTTCGGGCCGATGGATTTCCAGCTGATCAAAATTTCTTAACATGCTAAGAAATCGATCCGCTGGAATCCAGTCCAACGGATTGATCCACTGGTCTGTACAGACTCACCGGGTCAATCCGTCCGAATCCATCCCTCGCATGCGTCGTAATGATTCGACGCATGCGTGGAAGTCCTTATATCACAGCGTCGCGCACGTCACCGCGTCATCATCGCGGCGACGGCGCGACATGTCACCGCGGAGGGAATTCCGCGTGGATTTTGATCTCATGGTTAGTACAACCATGAGATCAAAATCCGCCAGAGGATTTATCCACGGAAACGGACCTCCGGACCGTTTCCGCGGATCGATCCTCTCGTGTGTACTAGGCATTAGAGTATGACATTCCAGGCAGGCATTTAGCAGCCATAAAAAAAAGTGTCTTTTAGACATTGACAATGGAAATCGCCTACAGGTTCGCAACACAGTTAGAAATCATGTTTGAAAAGGACACATTTTCTGAGAAATTGAGCAGGCATTTAGCATCCATAAAAATACCATACAGGCTATTTTGACAGGCTGCAAATTATGAACAGGCATTTGGCACACTGAGGATGCAAAAAGCATACAGAGAGGCCACTATTTCTGAGGACAGAACAGGCAGATTCATTTTGACTGTATATTTGCTGAGAAATTATATAAATATTGTTTGTAGTCAAAGAGTCATCTTAATTTCAGCATGAAATTGTTAAGAAAACTGCACTTAGGTACTTGCTAACGGAAATATAGGGCCAGATTCACAGAGCAGATACGACGGCGTATCTTCTGATACGCCGTCGTATCTGTTGTTCTATCTATGCGTAATTGTTTTACACTGTTGGATCTTAAGATGCAATACCGCGGCCGCCGCTGGGGGAGTTTGCGTCGTAAACCAGCGTCGGGTATGCAAATTTGGAGTTACGGCGATCCACGATGGTTTTTCGCATTCGCTACGTCGCCACTAGTCTAGTTTCCCGTCGCAAAGTTAGTAGTTTTTTTTGCTGCCTTAACTTTACTCAGCAATCGTATTGCTGTATAAAGTATGGCCGTCGTTCCCGCGTCGAAATTTAAAAAATAACGTCGTTTGCGTAAGCCGTCCGGGAATACGGAATTACGCTACGCGCGTCGCCGTTCGAAAAAATGACGTCACTTCGCGCAAAGCACGACGGGAGTTTGGAAACTGAAGGTCCGGCGCAGGAGCGTGCCTGATTTAAATGGCACACGCCCATTTGAATTGGCCTGCCTTGCACCAGAGGCCGCCGGCGTAGGTTTTCATCGCAAGTGCTTGGTGAATCAGGCACTTGCGATGAAAAATTGCGGCGGTGTAACGTATCTAGGATACGTTACGCCGCGATTCTACGTGAATCTGGCCCATAATTTTTTGGAGCATAATTGATTTTTTTTTTTTGAAAAAAAGTAAATTGAGGCAGAAAGTCAGCTTATTTCAATGAGCACATAAAACGTGTATTTTTTATGACACAGATTATAACTATTGTACATATAAATATTACTGCTCCTTTTTAAAAAGAAGGTAATTTAGAATGCAGGGTGAGGTTATATTTGAAAAAGCAACATTCAATCAGATTAGTAAGATAAATACACCCGTGTCTTATAAACATAAAAGTGTGAAATCATGTACAGCTGCTGTGATCAGTACAACAGTGCCAAATTGAAAAAAAAATAGAGCTTGTACTTTAAAGTAAAATTCAAATGTCCAAATAAAAGTCTTTATAAAAGCAAAAGAATGTTGTGTTATGTTCTTATACATCCACGTGCTGTGGATATATGTGTTCTACTCCAAAAGCAAATACTCTGCACTCACCAGATAAATATGACCTCTTGTAATATAAGAAAGTCAAAATGTATCTGCTGGTATAAGCATACACCACTGGTCCAATGGATAACAGGAACGCCACACAGCCAAAAGAGGATACCTAGGAATGTTTCCACTGATGTTGCCACCACCAGTCCCACCTTGCCTCAATTTGGTCCTCTTTACAATTTTACAACTGAGGAGTAGGGATTGGTGAACGGTTTGGCCTGATCATGAGTTTGGTCCGAACATTTGCCGAACCTCTGAATTTACAGGTTGTGCCTTGGGTGTTCGCCCCGGCAAACACCGTGCAATGCACTGAGTGTCGTTCAGTGCATTCTGTGCCCTGATTGGGCAAAGCTTTGCCCGCGCAGTGTAAGCTGATTGTTAAACTACGGGGCCGGGAAGCCAGCCTGGTGCCGGAAATTGTAATTGCAAGTCATTTTTTTCTTTCGAAATGCCAGTGTTGCTGTAGCATGTTCTGTATATGTTACAAATGCACCACTATATAGGCACATTAAGGGAGGCCCCAGGCATGAGATTTAACAACTTTAGCCCCGGACCATTACGCTGGTCAAAGACCAGGCCACTTTTTCTGATTCAGCACTGCGTCGCTTCAACTGACAATTGCGTGGTCATGCAACGTGGCTCCCAAACAATTTTTTTTCCACACAAATAGAGCTTTCTTTTGGTGGTATTTGATCACCTCTGCGGTTTTTATTTTTCCTCAGTTTAGGCCGATATGTACTCTTCTACAAAATTTTGGTAAAAAAATCGCAATAAGCGTTTATTGATCGCTTTGCGCAAAAGTTATAGTGTCTACAAAATAGGGCATAGTTTTATGGCATTTTTATTAATATTTTTTTTTACTAGTAATGGTGGTGATCAGCGATTTTTATCATGACTGCGACATTATGGTGGACCATTGTCACTTTTACTGCGATCAGTGCTATAAAATGGCACGGATTACTGTGAAAATGACACTGCCAGTGAAGGGGTTAACCACTAGGTGGCACTGTAGGGGTTAAGTGTTCCCTAGGGAGTGATTCTTACTGTTAGTGGGCGTGGCTACACATGACACGTCACAGATGACCGTTCCCGATTATGGGGAACAGCCATCAGTGACAGTGTCACTAGGCAGAATAGGGGAATGCCTTGTTTACAAAGGCATCCCCCTGTTCTGCCTTTGCCGACTGCAATAGCAGGCCGCCTGGGATTATCTTGTTCCCGGGACCCATGAACACGCTCATGAGCCACGCGGCAAATTTAAAGGGACGTACCTGTACGCCAATCTGCCTGCCCGTGCCATTCTGTCGACGTACATCTGCGTGCAGCGGTCGGCAAGCGGTTAAAAGGTTTTTTTCATTTTCATTGTTGCACTTTAAGGATCAATAAAATCACTACTCATGTAAAAATATTAGTTTTTTTATATATTTTTTTTATTGACGCAGTACCCAGACCCCCATACCCTTATTATGGACAATTACTTGCATATAAGCCTTCAAAAATGGGCACTTTTGATTTTGGGCACTGTATCAGCTGTCCAGCCACATGCCAAGCTTGCCTTGGTGCGCTCCACAATGGTTGGTGTGGACTTCCTGCATCCATCAGATGCCCATGCCTGTTACCAGCGTCTCTTAGGACAGGGACGAGCCGCTGATCTTACACATGATGAGCAATTTTACCACTGATATCTTGTGAGGCTTTTTAATCTTGTGTTAATAAATGTAACTTCTAAATACTAAACTTAGGTGGAGCCCCCCCCCCCCCTTTTTTATTATCTCCACTGAGCTAGTCAGGTCACACTCTGAGAATTTTGCAAAAATAAATTACTGTTGTCCCCAAAAGAAATGTTAAATATTTAAAAAACATTTGAATATTTATGCTGAAACTTTTATGAGAGACACACACAATTATAAGCTACGCAAAATAAAGTGATAATACAGTTACCATGTGAATGTGTGTAACGTGCTTACACGCAAGGTGAAAGAACTGAATACAGTCCTTCCTACTATGTGAAGTGAGTTGTCACTGTATTCATAAGGAAAAAATTTAAAATGAACAAGTGAGGGAGGAAGAGCTAATTAAACACTAATCATATCACAATTTCTTAATACATTAAATGAAGAAAGGTGTCGTCAGGGAGGGCTGATACACCCTACACAATGTCCAATCAACACTGAAATGTTCAAATGAGAGCAAGATTCCAGATGGAGGTTCCAGAATAAAGATGTCTCACACCCAGAGTCCACAGTGACATATGCAACACCCAAGAAGGAGTGATATAGATTTGAGAAAAAGGCAATCCTTCACCACTAAATTGCTGTCGCTTACCAAATTGTATGATCCCTTGGTTAGAGAGATCATACACACTTAAGGCTCTTTCCCCAGTCCTGGGTCTATGCGTCTCAATATAAGGGTGCCGTCAGAAGTGTCCAACCCAAGTGTCCACAACAACAAGAGAGTGATGGTCCAGCCCCTCAGCCCCAGGCCCGAGGTCACCCCCTCCCCCCCAGACTAGGGTGCACCCTTGAGAGCTGATGACAGCCTCCTCAGCACTCCTCAATACTTCAGGCAGCTCCTCCTAAGCTCCCTCCCATTCTTCTGGAAACGTCTCCAATGTTCCAGCAAGTAGGGGGAGGTATCAGAGGTGCTGCCTGATGAGCCACCCAGCTTTCCTGAGTCACTCACCCTGACCCAGATTCAGCTAAGCCAGGCTAATTTATCTACACTAACAAACTATGTACACTCACCTTTCTAGCACACTAGAGGGGGCTACACATGTTATATTTATTGATTAAAATATCTGTTGTAATAGATGTTGTAGAAACAGGCATATATTTAGAATGCTTCCTGTGTTACATTTTAGGGAAAAACTAGTTTTGAAATAAACAGACAATGTTTTTCTATGACCAGCAACAATAATATAGGTTTAGACAGAATATCACACTCCAAGCTACTGCAGGAAAGAAAGAACTGTCAGTCAGTGGTTTGCTTTTACAAATGGAGCTACCCAACAGTGAACATTTAAGGTATGTCTAATGGTGACTGCCATCTGGTCATGTCAATAAGATTCAGCAGCAGCCACATGCCTACACTATTCTGCTTCAACAATCAAATCAACCTAACACATAATGTTAGCTCAGAATAGTAAAAAAAAAAAGACTCAGGTGAAAATGTCATGTCATCACAAATAACATTTCAGAATGTTAGCACTGCATACAGTAGGATAAGCCAAGAATAATTTCTCACAGCATTACATAGCTGGAAAAAAAAAGTTAATATAGTCCAGCTAGGTAAAAATTTGAATTTGTCTCTGAAAATGTTAAAGTTAAATAGTTATTATTTTAGTTTAGATTTTATTGAGGAGAGATTAGATTCTAAGTGGGTATAGTGGTACCCTATCTGTAAATCTCTGGAATATCTGCTGTTCACTTAGTTCGGCCTCCCCGTGTATAATTTATCGCTCAGGAAGCTGTGGTCACAGAAGCTCTGCAGTGTGTTTCCAGCCGCAATAATGGAAACCATCATCAGTCAACTGCGAAGGATAGCGAGGAAGCGACTCATACTGGCCACCGACACCCTGCAGATTCTGATCAACCGTCAGCTCTCAGCATCTCCCTGGCTTGGCTCAGCAGAGGTTCATTGTCCCCTCGTTTCCTTTTTTATTTTTAATAAATTTGCAAAGATTTCAAACAAAATTCTTTCACTTTGTCATTATGAAGTATTGTTTGTAGAATTTTGAGGAAAATAATGAATTTAATCCATTTTGGTATAAGGCTGTAACATAACATGTAGAAAAAGTGAAGCGCTGTGATGGTGGATGCGCTGCATACTGTAAATATGTGAAAAGTGACTGGGACAGCAGGCAGGGGCAATAATTAGGTGTTTCAATGTGTATTTTATGTGTTTGTTTTTTATAATAGAAATAGTTTTATGATGCTTCATTTACTCACCCTGAAATTGCCCCTCTTGATGGACCCTGTGGTAGTCACCATAGTGGGCTTTGAGTAGTGGAATATATGTTGTTAATATATGAACCTGCCATCACCAGAACTCTGGAGAGAGATGCCTGTTGGTTCTTTGGAGTCACAGTTTTTTTCGATAAATGAGTTTTCCATTAATGCTCTTTTCATTTTTCACAAGGAGAGAGTGAACTTAGATTTTATTTTTCTTCTCTAGTTCTAGCCGCATCACACCCAGGTTTGCAACAAAAAGAGAAATAAATAATCCGTGCCACATATAGAAGTCAAAAACAGATATTACAGGAAAACCTCAAAAAAAAAATCAACTTTACTTCGACATATGCACATGTAGGTCTTGACGCTAGCTTCAAAGGTAACCCCTTTATAGCTTTTAGACACAAGTTTGAATGAATCTAGGTGATAACAATTCACAAGGTGTGAGAATTAGAAATGTTTGTCTTGTTTTGTTTTATCAGCAGCAAAGATCTACACCCTTTCACCTTTCACTTTGCCATAAATGTATTGCAGTTGAATGTGTTCGAAATTGGAAAAGAAAGCTGCACTGGGTTTCAGCAGTTCATGGTTGTGACACAGGCAGGCAGATCTTTTAGACCAAGAAGTAAATTGTTCTGTAAAATATGCAGTTTTTTAGGTCAAAATAAATCAGGAAAATAACTAATTATCCCTTTCTGTGCCTCAAAGAATGTGTTTTGAAATGAATCCTGGAAACTTTAATTTCCTTGTTAACTAACTTCACCCGCCTACTGTTACTGCAAATAGTCTAATTAAATTAATTCAATGGAATTACAGTATGTCCACACATTCAAAGCAATTAATGTTAATTCTATGTGTAATCATCAGTTAAGTGCAGGGTTGTAGAGCTTCATCCAAAATTGCCACCGTATGATGAAAACTACATTAAGGTTTTATAACTAAATCAGCTAAGCCGTAACTTGACTAGATGGCTTTTTAATATTATATTAAATGAAAACAATGCAAATTTTGTATCGAAGTTGGATTGGTAAGCACTATTTGTATCATAACTAACAATTATGGTATAGCTAAACCTGGAAAAATGCGGGTTATAAAATAAAATTAAAATCATTCTAGTTGTTATAATCCATTAAATCTCCCTGCTGACCAGTGGCCAAGTGAGGGGCAGGGAGCTTGTGCTGGATTATGAGCACCCTCCAAGGGGCAAGAGGGCTCTTAATCATGATATTAGGGAGGTGAACCATCAAGGGGTCTAAGGGACCTCTTACTAGTTTGAATTACCAGAGTGAATTGATTTTTGCCTAGCATGGTGTTGACCTGCAAATCAGGTGGACACATGTGCAAACCCAGGTTCAGATGAACCAGTTTGCTCATCTCCAGATACAGTACCACTAATTATTTTTACCAGAATATATAAAAACAGGGCCATCCAAATCTGTATCTGAAGTAAACCCCAGATACTTAAAACATACTTAAAACATACTTAAAACATTAGAGTATAACTTTTTTTGTAAAAGGATTTAGCAGAAGAATAGCAAGTGTGGGCCAGATTCACAGAAGAAGTACGCCGGAGTATCTACTGATACTCTGGCGTTCTTTCAAATTTGCTGCGTCGTATCTTTAGTTTGAATCCCTAAACCAAGATATGACGGCTTTTGGCTTCGATCCGACAGGCGTACGGCTTCGTACGCCTTTGGATCATAGGTGCAATACTTCAGCGCCCGCTGGGTGGAGTTTGCGTCGTTTTCCGCGTCGGGTATGCTAATTAGCATTTTCCGTCGATCCACGAAGGATCGGCGGAATTCTCTTACGTCGTCGCTAGTCGGCTTTTCCCGGCGTATAGTTAGAGCTGCTATTTTGTGGCCTATATTTAGACTTGCCATGTTAAAGTATGGCCGTTGTTCCCGCGTCGAATTTTAATATTTTTTTTTTTCGCAAGTCGTCCGTGAATAGGAAAGGACGTAACTCATGTCGACGTTCAAAAATGACGTTGGTGCGACGTCATTTCGCGCAAAGCACGGCGGGAAATTTCAAAATGGAGCATGCGCAGTACGTTCGGCGCGGGAACACGCCTAATTTAAATGATCCACGCCCCCTACCCGGATCATTTGAATTAGGCGGGCTTGAACCGGAGGGATTTACGCTACACCTCCGCAACTTTACAGGCAAATGCTTTGTGAACCAAGCACTTGCCGGTAAAACTTGCGGCGGTGTTACGTAAATGCGATATGTTACGCCGCCGTAAAAGTACCTGAATCTGGCCCTGTGCTTCTAAACATAGATAGGCTTTCCATAAATACTTAACACTGGTAATCCCTGCAGCCATGTACATAGGAAGAAATTTACATTCCTAATACACAGTCAGGTATACTGTATACTAGCTGTTCCAATATTTGTTTAAAATGTCTGATTTGTATTGATGACAAACATTTCAGTATGATGCATAATATACTGTAAATACCAAGAACATTACTGCAAAATGATGTGTGTAAATGTAAATAGGCTTCACATATCTGCTGTCCAATAGGATAAGGCCAGACTTAAAGTGGTTGTAACCCCCCAAAAAAAGATCCTTTTCCTTTAAAGCATGTTGAACAGCATAGTGCTCATGCAGCACTATTTGTTCATTTTATATGCTGTAAAATATCTGGTTGATCCTGCCAGTTCCTGTGTCCCCCTATGTGAACTGACCACAGTAATTATGGCTGCTGATCCATGATACCGTGGTCAGTTTACGCGCCTCTGTCATCCTGCTGTGTTCAGAGTCTCCCTCTCTCTCTCTCCCCCTCCCTCCCTCCGACAGTTATTAGCCTGTGAGCCATCACCTCCCTACCCCCCCCCCCCGCTCCTGCCGCTATTCCATGTGTTTGTAAAGTTAGTGATGCCAATTACTGGCAGACCCTCTGTAATAACAAGATATACTGTGCAGTGCCTGTTTTTTTCAATCATGTAGCTAAATACTTTTTCCCTATCGTCACTGTGCGGTCACGTGGCCTCCCTGGCTTACATCAGAGCGGAATCTCAGCCCCTCCCACTGTAGTCCTCAGATCGCAGCGATGTAAAAGGTATTTAGCTGCATGATTCAACTGGTTCCTGACCGTCTCACATGTATTTACGGCGGGGGACCCGATGCGTGTGGCCGGCGATCGCCGCCGGTAACGTGCGATCGCGTGCATGAGCGCCAGAACAGGGATTTGTGTGTGTAAACGCACAAATCCCTGTGCTGTCAGAGGAGAGGAGATTTGTTGTTTGTTCCAAGTAGGAACAGCAATATGTCTCCTCTCCTACTTAGTCCTATCCACATACAGTTAGAATACACTGAGGGAACACACATTTAACCCCTTGATCGCCCCCTAGTGTTAACCCCTTCCCTACCAGTGTCATTTACACAGTAATCAGTGCAATTTTATAGCAATGATCACTCTATAAATGTCAATGATCCCAAAAATGTGTCAGAAGTGTCCGATCTGTCTGTTGTAATGCCGCAATACCACTAGAAATTGTAGATCACTGCCATTACTAGTAAGAAAAAATAAAAATGCCATAAAAATGCCATAAATCTTTCCCATTTTTTTTAGATGCTATAACTTTTGCGCAAACCAATTAATATACGCTTATTGCATTATTTTTTTTACCAAAAATATGTAGAAGAATATATATTGGCCTATACTCAGGAAGAAATTTGTTTTTTTTTTAAACATTTTTGGGGATATTTATTTTAGCAAAAACTAAAAAAAAAAAAAAAAAATGTTTTAAAAATTGTCACTCTTTTTTGTGTATAGCGCAAACATTTTTAAACCCAGAGGTGATCAAATAGCACCAAAACAAAAGCTCTATTTGTGGGGGAAAAAAAAGCAAATTTAGTTTGGGTACAGCATTGCATGACGGCACAATTACCAGTTAAAGTGACGCAGTGCCAAATTGTTAAAAGTGCTCTGGCCAGGAAAGGGATACAACATTCCGGGGCTGAAGTGATTAAAAAAACAAAAAAACAGACACTGCACAGTATACAGTAAAACCTTGGTTTAAGAGTGTTTTGTAAGACAAGCAAAATGTTTAATACATTTTTCCTTGATATACAAGCGATGTCTTGATATAAGAGTAGCGTCATGTCACAACTGAGAATAAAAAAAGGAGAGGTGCCTCCAAGTGTAGAAATATGGTTACATTTAATGAAGGTACAACATTAAATAACTCAGATGGTTGATGATTAAAACAGGTACATCTAAGTATGCAGGCCTCCGGGGTAAAGCTGTCCACATAGAGAGTCCTCTGCAACGCCATCGACATCAATCCCTTCCACAAGGCTCATTAAAAGCCTCACTTTCAGATTGCTCTGTTGCAGGGTAGTCTTCCCAGTCACAATTGCAGACTGACAGCAGTAAGAGCCGGTGGTGTGGGGGATGGTCTATGTGGACAGCTTTACCCCGGATGCCTGCATACTTAGATGTGCCTCTTTCAATAATCAACCACGTGAGTTGCTAAATTTTGTACCTTCATTAAATGTACCATATTGCTACACTTATAGGCGCCTCTCTTCTCTTTTATACTCTGTAGCTCCTGCTGGATTTTGCTTCTAATCCCCTTGTGGAGGCTGCCATTTGTGGATGGACATTTTATGGTTACACAACTTATCACAATTTTATAATCTTTTTATATGTACTATAAACTGAAGGATTTATGAATAAATGGTTGTGGAATGAACCATCTTCCATTATTTCTTATGGGGAAATTTGCTTTGATATACAAGTGTTTTGGATTACAAGCATGTTTCCGAAACAAATTAGGCTTGCAATCCAAGGTTTTACTGTATCTTGTTATTACAGAGGGGCTGCCAGTAATTGCCATCACTAACTTAACAACCAGTTGCGTTCAGATATGGGAAAGCAATACAACTAATTCAAGCTTTCATTAAGTCTATTGGATCTGGTAATAGTTAAGTCCTTAGACATAAAGAAAACTTGCAAATATCTTCAAAAATGTTTCAGTCCTTCTGTGATCAGGTCATTTCTACTGCATGTAGACATACTGTAGCAAAATTGAAGATAAAACCTTTGCAGTCTTCTTCGTATGAGTAGATATCTCATGATATATTCCATCAAGCCCTCCAATTCCAATAATTCTGAATAGTGTTATTGAGCAGTGTACAGATCTTACCCTTTCTATGGGTATAACAAAAATCCTTCATCAGTTCTACAGATTTTAAAGTATATTATTTTTATGGCACCCCTTGTATCTGCAATAATTGTAGAAAGCACACATTTGAAGATTGGCCCTCATTTCTTTGGATCATAAAATATGGACTGTTCCAACCACTGCACCTTTAACTAGTAATGGAATATGATCCATCCCCAACTGCCAGTGTCTATTGTACAACTTTATCAGTTTATCCAGAATAACTGATTCACCAGCTATGCCAATTTCTGCTTTCTTACGAATTCAGGCGTGGAGCCAGATTCACAGCAAATTCTGACTCAAGTTTTGACACAATTACAGTAGATTTAATGTTCTCTACTGATAGTCACTGCCTACCTAAAAGGAAAGTAGAATGACTTTTGAAAATTTTTATTTTACATTTTTAAAACTTAAAATGTTATATACATGTTTAAGTAATTTTTTCATTAGTTGTATGCGTTTTTTTTTTAATATGTAAACATTTAATATAGGGTGCCCTCCAAGACACTGAGTTTACAAAGCATGCCGTTTTAAATATGAAATTCCAAAATTTTCTGCACACACACTGGCTTTCTCTGCAGACTAAATAAACCAGACGGGTTCCTCTCTACTAGGAAGAGATAAGGAGAGATGCTTTCTAAAGAGAGTATACACGCATAGGCCCAGATTCACGTAGATCGGCGTATCTTTATGCCGGCGTAGCGCATCTCATATGCGCTACACCGACGTAAATGTGAGAGGCAAGTGCAGTATTCACAAAGCACTCGCTCCCAAACTTGCGCCGGCATAACGTAAATTGGCCCGCGTAAGCCCGCCTAATTCAAAGTAGGAAGGTAGTGGGCGCATGTGCGCATATGCTCAGAATCACGTCGCATATACGCCCTAAGATACGACGGCTCAATGCGTTCGACGTGAACGTAACCTACGCCCAGCCCCAATTCACGTACGACTTACACAAACGACGTAAAATCCGACGGCTGTTCCCTGGTCCATTCACCAACATGACTTACCCCTGCTTTATGAGGCTTAACTTCACGCCTGACGTACGCCTTACGTAAATGGCGTAGATTACAGCGACGGGCACAAGTACGTTCATGAATCGGCGTATCTCGGTCATTTGCATATTCGACACGTAGATCAATGGAAGTGCCCCTTTCGGCCAGCGTAAACATGCGCCCAAGATACGAATGTTTAGGAGACTTACGTCGGTCTTATCAAGCCAAAATTCAGGCGTATCTTGTTTCCTGAATCAGGCACATAGAAACGACGGCGCATCCTAGAACTTACGCGGCGTATCAGAAGATACGTCGGCGTAAGTCGTACGTGAATCTGGGCCATAGTTTTTTTAACCAGACGGTTGAAAAAAAAAAAAACTCACAGATCTCCACATTCACGCAAGCAATGTTGATGCAGGGATCTCCCCCATTGCGCAATTGTTTATTCTGACGACTGAGACTCCTCCCATATCAGAATACATGTTTTAGTGCTGCAGTCATTGGCTGCATGTGCTAATTGAATGCTGTTTTTCCAGCAGGACTGTTTGACAGAAGCCCATTAGACCAGCTTCTGTTAAACAGACAGGGGTACATACAGGGCCGATCCACCCTATAGGCTCACTATGCAAGCTGCTTAGGGCCCCCACAAAGCTGCAGAGGGCCCCTCAAATGACTAGGGGCCCCGCCTGGTGGGAAGTCATTTTCAGCCCCCAACCCTGCTTCTCAACTCGCTGGCTGCATGGGAGCATGGGAGAAGAGGTAATAAGTCAGGACCCCTTGCTTCTCACTTTAATGTAGGATATAATTTCCGACAGCAGGACACCCCTCCCCCCGCTTCTCAACTTTAATGTGACATGTGATTTTGCTTAGGGCCCCAGGGAGGTCAGAATCGGCACTGGGTACACACATACTGAAAAGTGTCTGCTTCCTACTGAACTATACATTATATGTATACCTATCTTAAGTTATTAAGGCATGTGTGTGATTTGACTTCCTGCTATTCAGTCTGTCACATCATAGGCTATCTTGGCCATTCACAACAAAGCTATACTGTAAGTAAAACCACCTGCAAAGCTGCATCTGTATCCTAGAGATTGCTAATAGTCAGGGATTTTTTTCAGCTGGAACTTGGTGAAACTCAGTTCCACCACCTCTGGCTGTATGTATATTTAAATTGGTCCATACTGGTGAACTGACTGCCTATCGAGTTTCTTAAGGCCCTAACATGCCAGAACAGTACAAACCCCCCCCCCCACAACCCCTTTTTGGAAAGTAGAGTCCAATGTATTTAATAAGGAAAAACAGGGAGGGGGAGGCTCCAACATGTGTAGTATTACAATTATGACTTTAATTGGGTAAGATTAAAAACACTCCACAAGATGATAGAAGATGCAAGCTCGTCAAAGTAAAGTGCAATCCCACCGCTGTTCTGGATAGCTGGAAAGGATTGGGGAGCTGGCTGGAATGGATCACATTGTTTCTCCAGGAACTTGGAAGCTCCACACTGACCAGTGTGGACCATGGAACAGAAAGCAATGTCATCGGTGTCTGATTGGACCAAGGCAGGGCTGGAATTTTGTCAATAAGGGCTGCAGTACAGAGCAGAGCAGGCCAATAGAAGGAGCATCCAGCTCCAAGCGCATAGCTTTCACCACTGCAGCCCTGATTGACAAGATTCCAGACCTGCCTTGGTCCAATCAGACACCAGTGACATCACTTTCTGTTCCTCTGTCCACTCTGGTCAGTGTCAACTTCCTGGTTCCTGGAGAAACGCTGTGATCCATTCCAGCCAGCTGCCCAATCATTTCCAGCTACCTGGAACAGCGGTGGGACCCGCAGAGCCATGTGGAATGCCAGGACTGCACTTTACTTTGACGAGCAAGCATCTTATATTATCTTGTAAGTGTTTTTAATCTTATCCTATTAATGTCATCATTTTAATACTACTCTCAGGTCGGCGCCTCCCCTTCCCTGTTTTTTCCTTACATGTCTTGTAGAGTTCTGGACACACTCTGAAGGACCTTAATACCCCTTTATTTTCCAAACACCCAACCTATGGATACATCACCATCCAGCTATTACTGCCACAGACTATACCCCCAAGGATTACCCCTAAGCAAAAATGGTGTAGAGAATAAAAATAAAAATAAAAATAGTGTACATAAGTCTACAAATAAGTCCCAAAATGAGGTGCAAAAGATGCCAAAGTGCATAGGAGTGATCCTCCTAAGGGTGAGTGTATTAAACACCTCTCCCCATCAGTTGTAGACTCAACCGAGTTAGTTGCCTCACACTCATGTGTTTGGCAGAAAAGCAATTACCCACAGGGTTAATAAATCAAATACGCCACCAATGTGGGTCATTTTGTTTGTGGCGATTCTCTCCCATGCTGCTCCCATCTGATGCTGGGAAATTTTTTGTGTGTGCAGGGGATCGCTGTGAATGTTTAGGCCTCGTACAGATGACCGATCTATCTGCTGGGATTGATCCGCGGATCAGTTCCAGCAGATAGATCCGGTCGTGTGTATTCCCGGCGGATAAAAATCCAGCCGACGGATTCCCAGCGGATAAAAATTTCTTAGCATGCTAAGAAATCTATCTGCTGGATTCCAGTCCAGCGGACTGATCCGGTCGTCTGTACAGACTCACCGGATCAGTCCGTCCGCTCCCCTCCCTCGCATGCGTCGTAATGATTCGACGCATGCGTGGAAGTATTTACCTTCCAGCTTCGTGTACGTCATCGGCGCGACACGTCACCACGGATGTATTCCGCACGGATTTCGATCTGATGGTGTGTACAGCCATCAGATCCAAATCTGCCAGAGGATTTATCCGCTGGAAACGGTCCGGCGGACCGTTTCCAGCGGATATCCTCTCGTGTGTACGGGGCCTTACATTGTCTGGTCTTCTTGGATTACAAATTTAGACCTAAGCAATAATTGTTTTCCAATAACAGAAAAAAAAATATCGAACAATGCATTTTGATAACTTAGGACAGTTTTCATGTAATGGGTTAATTCTCACTTAGTCATCAATAAACAAGGTAATGTTAATTAACATTTTACAAAACACTTGGATAAAACATCTTATTAAACTGCCTGAAGATTTTCAGTTTTACAGTTCAAAGGATCTAAATTTAAAGTGTGGTAAACTTTTTCACATCTTAGGTAAGATGCAAAAGAGATACATTACACAGAGGAAATAAAGTTTCTTTTGAAATCAGGAACATTTTAAGATTGTTTTCTATTAGGCTATAGGACACACTTTCTTTTAAACTGTACAGTAATGGGATGTCAGGAGGGTGGAGCTGTGTCCACCCTCTCTGCAGACTACAAACAGTAAGGCCCCGTACACACGACCGGATCGATCCGCTGGGATTTATCCGCGGATCAGTTCCAGCAGATAGATTCGGTCGTGTGCACGGCCTAGCGGACATTTTCAGGCGGATAAAAATCCAGCCGACGGATTCCCAGCGGATAAAAATTTCTTAGCATGCCAAGAAATCTATCCGCTGGAATCCAGTCCAGCGGACTGATCCGGTCGTCTGTACAGACTCACCGGATCAGTCCGTCCGCTCCTATCCCTCGCATGCGTCGTAATGATTCGACGCATGCGTCGAAGTACTACCTTCCAGGGTCGCGCACGTTGCCGCGTCATCGTCACGGCGACGGCGCAGCCACGTCAGATGTATTCCGCGGGGATTTCGATCTGATGGTGTGTACAGCCATCAGATCCAAATCCGCCAGAGGATTTATCCGCTGGAAACGGTCCGGCGGACCGTTTCCAGCGGATATCCTCTCGTGTGTACAAGGCCTAAAAGTAAAAACTCACCAAGCCTTGAAAAAAACAAAAATTGTGCAAATACATTTCAGTACCAACATGTTTTGCAGTACAAGAAGTGAGAATTCTGGAGAATAGCTTTTTATCAAGGTAAATATATCTGCCTATTAAGAGTCTCTGCATAGTGACTTATCCTTATGATGACTAGCGATGAGAAAATCTGCCCAGGTTAATTTGCCAAGGGTTTGTTAAATCTGGCTCAGAACCCAAAGTTGGAGACAAAACTATTTGAAGTCTGTGTGGGGTGAAGTCTGTTTGAATCACGCAAAGGGTAAACTCTGTCCACAGGGCTGATAGTGATAGGTCAAATACTGTCAAAAAACATATAGAAAGCTGGGCACTACCATGGAGAAAAATAAAAGGGAATGGCACTGCAAGAGGTCCAAAACACATCAGGGGCCTTTAATAGTATAAGGATAGTCCTTGGGGCATCGTCAGTAGAGAGTTCATTGAGTCCACAGGTTTGTTAAAAACAGCACTTAGGGCAGGTCCCTTTAGAGTAAAGCAGTTTCTCTGGAAATCAAGTTAAATCAGCCAAATGACTACTCGCAGCCATTTGGCAGTTTTAATAAAGTCCTGTATGGGTTTGCTGCTACACTTAGATTGGAGCACCTATTTGCTCTTTGCTGTCATATTACCATAGAGAATGTGTATCAATGTAAAAAATAAATTAAAACAAAAAAACATATACTGTAAAGAGAGAATGTAGAAGTTTGTTTTATGTGGCTTCAAGAGCAAAATTTAAGCTGTGCATGATGTTATAGAACAGTATGATTTTCAACAAAAATATGGATGCAATCTATACAGTAGGGGGAGAACCTCTGGGGGAATCTAGGATGGAAAAGGAGATGGCATGGCATGCAATGCCAAGCTGCTGATAACAAAGCAAACAGAATATTGGAATGCATTAAAAAAGGGATTAACTCCAGGGATAAAGCGATATTTCTCCCACTCTACAAGACTCTGGTCCGGCCGCACCTGGAGTATGCTGTCCAGTTCTGGGCACCAGTTCTCAGGAAGGATGTACTGGTTATAAAGAAAGGTTGCGAGCATTGAACTTATTCTCTCTGGAGAAGAGATTTTTGAGAGGGGGATATGATTTCAATTTACAAATACCATACTGGTGACCCCACAACAGGGGTAAAACTTTTTAGCGGAAGGGAGTTTTGCAAGACACGTGGTCACTCATTAAAATGAAAAGAAAAGAGGTTTAATCTTAAACTACGTAGAGGGTTCTTTACTGTAAGATTGTGAAATTCCCTTCCACAGACGGTGGTCTCAGCGGGGAGCATCCATAGTTTAAAAAAACTATTAGATAAGCACCTGAACGGCCGCAACATACAGGGATATACAATGTAATACTGACATATAATGACACACATTGGTTGGACTTGAATGACTTTTTTCAACCTCACCTACTATGTAACTATGTAACAATGGTCCCAGTGACAACATACAGTAGCAGCATTTATTTTGCTGTGGAATAAAAATGTTTGTTTACAATTAGCTTGGTTTACATACAGCAGCAATACTCCAATCTGCTTAATTTCAATTTAAACAAATGGCTTTGTTCATGTAGCTTTAGGATGAACACCTGCTCGTTAGTCAAACAGCAACAAGCCCACTTTAAAAGGCAGATTGGCCAGAAGCCTACTATGGCTTTCCATATTCTAACTGATTCAAAACTGTCCTGCCGCAGGGCAATTTCTAATCAGCTCTTTGTTAAGAGACTGCAGATGATACAGCAGTATAAAATTGGCCAGCAGCAGAATAATTGAAAAAATAAGGCCAAGCCCAAATTTACTAGAAATAAAGAGCACAGACTGGGGGCTTTACTACAAGAACTAGGATACTGTTTGTAGAGGATACAGAAGGGTAAAATTGTCAAGTGGAAAGACAATTTTACTCAGGGATAATAGGCCAAACTCGTATACTTGTATTTCCAACTTTTAATTTATCCATGGCATCAAATTTTGCAGGCTGCCATAACTGTATCACAACTTCACTTTCTGTTTTATCCCTCTTCCCCCCTTTTTATTTTTTGGGAGGTGCTTTTTTCCCCCATGTTTTTCATATACATACACACATACTAGGGCCATTTTTGAGGGAGCCATTTAACCTACCAGAGTGTATTGTTTTATTTTAGATTGAACAATGCATGTTGGGGTTTAATATAATTAATTTAGGCCTGCACACATAGGTACTACAATATACTGGGGGCTTTTTTTGTGAAACAATTACACTGTAATGTTTAGTTTTATGTTTTAAAATGGATATTGAGGATTGTGTTCAAATAAGAGACTTGTACATGTGAATTAAAGGGTCACTAAAAGGAAAAAAACTTTTTTGCTGAAATGACTGTTTACAGGGTATAGAGACATAATAGTTAACTGATTTCTTTTAAAAATGATTAAAAATAGATAAAAAAACAAACAGTCATATAATGTACCTGCAGTTTAGTTTTGTTTTTGCCGTTTCCTGGTTCTCTGATGTACAGAGCCAGAGAGCCAATAGAGGGCAGTGAAGGTTTTGCAAAACGAAAACTGGATCACACCTCCTTGATTAGTCACCACAGTGAGAAATCTCCCAGTACTGTGGTGATCAGGAAACAGACAACCAGGAAGTGTCCAGAACAGAGGAGAATTACAGCAACATCAGAGCAAAAACGAACAATGAGGACATGAAACCAGGACTGCAGTAAGGTAAAGGAAGCTATTTAGCTAAAAAAAAAATTCCTTAAGTGACCCTTTAAGCCTGCACATGTAGGTATTACAATATTTTGGAGGCTTTTTGATGTGAATAAACAATGTAATTTTTATTTCTAGATTCAAAAATGGATGTTGGGGTCTTGCTAAAATAGTGTGTCAGAAAACAGCTGTAAAGCCTTCAAATGGGCAAGTGGAGCCTGGCATAAATGACAGGGTGGCCATTACTGGGGGGTGTGCAAGTAATCCAGTGCCTGCAGAAGCACCAGACTGCATTCACCTGACAGCCAGAAGTCACGTTGTCAAATTTACACACAATTCCAGTGGCTGCGCTACCAGAATTGTGTGTAAAACTCATGCCATCAGGTCTGTACATTGTACGGACCTGGCAGTGGAAGGGTTAAAGCCATGCACTGCATTAGAGTAAAAAAAATCATGTGTAAATCTGAATACATATTTGTGGGGATTGTGAATCTCAAACCCACAGCAAATCCAACCCTTATCCCTAAAAATCTCTATCATCCAAACTTTCTTGCCATTAGTACTCTTTTGGCAGAACATTGCCGAAAGTGCCTTGAAAAAGTATTCATACCCCTAGAAATTTTCCAAATTTTTTAATGTTACAACCAAAAATGTAAATGTATTTTATTAGGAAAAACTCTAATTTTGCGGAGCTTTCAAAGTGCTTTTAAGGCAAAGCATTCAGTGCAATGGACAGGTGCATTTTGGGAGCGCTAAATACAGAGCTCCCAACCTGCTCCTGTTTAAACCAGGGGCCAACACAGTATGTATATAGTGTTTGCCTAGTAAGATCATCTGGAATTGAAAGGCCCTTTTGTAGAATAAGTGAAGTCCATGGAAGGGCACAGAGATCTATAGGATTTATGTGACCTTCCAATTGTACCCATAACTTAGATGGGGAGTGATGGAACCAATCAATATGTGTTAATTTGGCTGCTTTATGGTAGATAGAGACATCTGATACCCCTGCCCCACCTCGATTCTTCTGGAGGGATAATGTCCCAAAGCTAATTCTGGCTGAGTTCCAAATAAAGTTGGAGAACAGCCAGAAGATTTTACGGAAGTACAAGGTTGGGAGATTAATTGGAATAGTTTGAAACAAATATAGAAAACAAGGAAGTATATCCATCCTGAGGGTGTTGATTCTACCGAACCATGAACGTCTCTTAAGTGCATAGCATGCCATGTCCATTTGAATTTTGTGAAGCATTGGAAGAAAGTTTAACCCCATATAGCCCGCCGTACGACTATTTACGTCCGCACAATGGCACGGACAGGCAGAAGGACGTATATATACGTCCTTGCCTTCTAGCGGGTGGGGGGTCCGATCGGGACCCCCCAGGCTGCGTGCGGCTGGCGGATTGCCTCGGGGAGCGATGCGGGATGACGGCGCGGCTATTCGTTTATAGCCGCTCCGTCGCGATCGCTCCCCGGAGCTGAAGAACGGGGAGAGCCGTATGTAAACACAGCTTCCCTGTGCTTCACTGTGGCGGCGCATCGATCGTGTCATCCCCTTTATAGGGGAGACACAATCGATGACGTAAGACCAACAGCCACACCCCCCTACTGTTGTAAACACACACTAGGTGAAGCCTAAAACGTTCAGCGCCCCCTGTGGTTAACTCCCAAACTGCAACTGTCATTTTCACAATAAAGAAAGCAATTTAAATGCATTTTTTGCTGTGAAAATGACAATGGTCCCAAAAATGTGTCAAAATTGTCCAAAGTGTCCGCCATAATGTCGCAGTCACGAAAAATAAATCGCTGATCGCCGCCATTAGTAGTAAAACAAATGTAATTAATAAAAATGCAATAAAAATATCCCCTATTTTGTAAACGCTATAAATTTTGCGCAAACCAATCGATAAACGCTTATTGCGATTTTTTTAACCAAAAATAGGTAGAAGAATATGTATCGGCCTAAACTGAGGAAAAAAAAAATATATGTTTTTGGGGGATATTTATTATAGCAAAAAGTAAAAAATATTGTTTTTTTCAAAATCGTCGCTCTATTTTTTTTATAGCGCAAAAAATAAAAACCGCAGAGGTGATTAAATACCAAAAGAAAGCTCTATTTGTGGGGAAAAAAAGGACGTAAATTTTGTTTGGGAGCCACGTCGCACGAGCGCACAATTGTCTGTTAAAGCGACGCAGTGCCGAATTGTAAAAACGCCTTTGGGCATTTAGCAGCATATTGGTCCGGGGCTTAAGTGGTTAAGGAATATAATTGTGATGCCGAGGCTGGCGTACTAATCCCAATAGCGAACAGAGAATGGGCAGATAATTTGTCGATAATCGCTTGATATTTGTTTGCGATAAAGATATGTTGAGAAGTTCTGATTTACTATAGTTGACTTTAAAGTTACTGACTTCGCCAAATCTCAGAATTTCTAAAAGTACGGAATGGAGAGAGGTATGAGGTTGTGTTACAAATAGAAGCACATCATCTGCAAAAAGAGCAATTTTTGCATGAAGAGGACCTACCGAGATGCTTGTGATATTTGTTTTTTGTCGCAATGTGATTGCCAGATGTTCCATCGTAATAACATACAAAAGAGGTGATAAGGGGCATCAGTGACGTGTTCCATTAAAGATAGGGAACACAGAAGACAAAGATCCATTCACCCTGATTCTAGCTGAGGGTGATAGATATAAGGACATGATCCGCGCTATCATATAGGGGCCTAGGCTGATCTGCTGGAGAGAGGTTTGTAAAAACTCCCAACTGACTCAGTCCGCCAGCAGAAGGGCTTTAAGTGTGTTATCTCTAGAACCTCAACTACTGACAAAGCCGACCTGATCTAGATGTATTAGCTGGCGCAATAATGGTTGTAGGCGACTAGCTAAGATCTTAGCAATTTTTTTTTACATTTACACCAATTTAAGATATGGGTCTATAGTTTGTACAAAGGGAAAGATCTTTTTCTGGGTTTGGAATAAGTTAAATATGTGCTTCCAAAGTTTGTGTAGGAAAAGTGGACCCATTGACTATGGAATTGAATACCTTGGTCAAAAAAGGAATAAGGAGGGGTGCAAAATGCTTATAATGCATCAGGGCCTGGACTTTTACCGCTGGGGTGATGGCAATAGCCTTAGCAACCTCTTCCTCAGTGAATGGAGCTTCTAGTTCTATCGTAACTGCATCCAATATAGATGATGGAGTAATTGCTATGTAGGATGCCAGATTATCCTCATTGGTAACAGTTAAACGTATAGATTCGCAAAGGGATATATTGTAAAGAGACTGGTAGATATCACTAAACATTTTCAAAATGAAAGAGGGTGAAGATATTGTTTCTCTGTTCGGTCCCTGAAGATGTGAAATAAAGGTAGGAGTCTGTTGTGGATTTAAAGAACGAGCCAATGACTTTCCAGATTTATCACTACATTTATATTGATATAGCACTAGTTTGCCCGCATATGTACGGGTAGAAGATTAATATAAGTCGTGCAGGCACGTCCAAGCGGAGGCAACCTCCAGTAGTGTTTTGGCCGTATTTGTTAAATTTCCTAAGATTTTGGACCGCCAATGTAATGGCTGATAATCACTTCTTTTGAACCCAGTTGAATAAAAGTCCCTCTTAAAACTGCTTTCAAAGCCTCTAATGGAATGGGTAGTGATGTAGGGTCTAAGATATGATCAGCCAGGAAATGTTAAATAGTTTAGAGTGGGCGACACAGTGGTGTAGTGGGTAGCACTCTCGCCTAGCAGTAAAAAGGGTTGCTGGTTCGAATCCCAACCAAGGCACTAACTGCCTGGAGTTTGCATGTTCTCCCTATGCCTGCGTGGGTTTCCTCCCACACTCCAAAGACATGCCGATAGGTTAATTGGCTTCTGTCTAAAATTGGCCCTAGTATATGAATGTGAGATAGGGACTGTGACGGTATTAAAATGATATCCCCGTCAAGCATTCCCTTCTCCCCATACAAGAACATCCCCTCCTGGAATCGCCATAATAAGCCACACATGCCAAGGCTTAATGCTGGCACAAGAGACTTTAAGGACACAAAAACTCAGCTTATATGTGGTTACAACCTGTTAGGAACGCCCCCCCCTCACACAGTGGGGTTTCCCATACAGATTATAGGAGACAAGTCGGAGCCGACCATGCAGACACATTTCTTTAGATAAAGACATCAGTGGAGTTAATTACCACACTGAAGCAATCAGAATAATTAACATACCACTTCTCTAATCATTTAGCCTGATGATACAATACACATCTTTTAAGGGTAAACACAGATCTTCTTCACACAACACAATAGATCAATTAACGTTTAGAATAGTGAGGGGACATTAGCACTTCAATAACCTGTTAGAGGAATGAATCACACATGAAATTCCTTTCTACCTCTACACACATGGCTAGCAGGGAGCATTAAACTGAGACATATAGGCAAATGCATCACAGGGACCTTAGATTGTAAGCTCCTTGAGGGTAGGGACCGATGTCAATGTACGATTTATATGTAAAGCGCTGCATAAATTGACAGTGCTATATAAGTACCTAAATAATAATAATAATTCTGAATTTACCAATAATGCATCATTCAGATGCCAGGTTCATTCTCTAGGTGGAGCCAAAAGAATTTCAAGTAACTTATGTTAAATGGATGTGGCCCTAAACTATCCTTGGGGTCTCCTTTACAAAATCTGCTACTTTCAGAGCCACCAACAATAAGTATCTTGAAGCATATTTCGAGGGTTGCTTATAATTTTTTTAGGGAACCATGACCTGGGGGAGGGGGGACTTGATTTTCCCTTGTCTCTCTTCCACATTGGTCTGTATTTGTCTTTCTCTGCATCTGGCCTTCCACGGAGGATGCCGTGTACAAATGTTGGTAATATAATCTTTTTGTGTATAGGCTGTAGAATCTATTCCCTCCAATATAATCCGAACGAAGTTGATCCAACGCATAGAGATTCAAGACTCAAGATCCATCCCATCTGGTACAGTTTAGAGATTTGTAAACTTTACTAGGTAGTATCATACAACAACGGATGTGTGGAGAGCCAGTGCTGTTTCTTGGCCTAGGCTGACAAGGCCCAGGAAGGGGGGGTCCTTTGAGAGGGGGGCGGCAAAAAAGCCACCCCCGCACGAAACCCCCCTGACCCGTCCTCCTGAGTTCCACCTCCCAAACAAATACAGGCCTCGTGGCTGGCCTGCTGTAGCAAGGCATTACCTAATTTTATAGGCAGTCTTTGGGCGTACTTGGCCGAGGAAAGGAAGCGACTGGCGCCCCCATAAAATTGCTGATGACTGGCTAGACCCGGTGCATGTTACCTGGTGGAGGCGGAGCCTAATGCTCCGTCCAACCTCCTCCATGTGGCATAAACACTGCATCTTCTACCTGGCCTGGAGTGGGGTCTGTGACAATATGACAATGATGATTAGAAGGAGAGAGAGGAGGATGATGGGAACCATAATTACAGAAATCGGGTGAGTCTGTATTTTTTTTTACAGAAGTCTAGAGATACCAGGGCCTCCACCATTGGGTTAAGGCAGCCAGTACAGAAGCGGGAAGCCCCATAATACTCTCCATGCCCCCCCATGGTGTCCCACTGTGTCCACCCCCCACCACAGTGCCCCCCTGTGTCCTCTGTCCCCACTGCGTCACTCTCTAAACCTCTTGGCATTGCATCCCTCTCTGTCTGTCTCCAGCGTCCCTCTGTTTCCCTGGCATCCCTCTCTGTCCTCATCGCACTGTGTCCCTCTGTTTGTCCCTGGCATCCCGCTCTGTCCTCATTTCACTCTTGGGCACTAATGAGGCATCAGTCTTAGGCTGCACTGGTATGCTGTACTGATGGGCACTGATAGGCTGCACTGGTTGCCGCTGATTAGGTCGCACTGATGGGCACTGATGATGCTGCACTGATGGGCACTGATAAGCTTTATGTTGATATTGTTCAAAAGTTGTTCTTAATATTTATTTTTGTACCTTAACTCTGCATAAAACATTTAAGTGTCATTTCATGAGATAATTTACAAGGATGTTTAGGGGCAGAGTTGTATTTAAATTAGGGGTGAATAAATTTAGTCAGGCCTAGGGAAGCACATAACTTAAATACACCACTGGGGAGAGCATAGGGGTGTTACTATGAACTGTCGTTTTGTGTCTGACATTTTAATACAATAATACTTTGTATAATAAAAGATATTAAGATTTTATAACAATCTTGAAGATGTTAATGGTACCAAGGAAAAATTCCTGTTCTACTTAAAAAAAAATATATAATGTTTTTTTTTTTTTTTATATTACCAGAAACACAACAAGTACTATTTTAGATCCATTGTGGTGCAATGGTAGCTTATAAATGCAATAGTGTCTGAAAGGACATGGACAGTTAGGTACCATCGCCTAATGTTTTTTTCTCGTTAAGCTGGGGCCCTCTTTTTACCCTTTTAAAGGGGCAATGTTATCCAGATTAAAATATAGTCACTGTAACATGTAACACCTAATTATAAATAATTAAAATTACCTTGTCTTTTCAGTTACCACATTCAGTTCTATGTTTCTGTTCCTCTGAAACACAAGCTCCCTTAAGGGATGCTGTTAAATCACTTTAATAAGGCCTCACACACGTCCAAGATAGGGATGGGATCAGTAAGAAGCAGAGGTGGTGGAGGTTTGGATGGATCGATAGCACTGCAATCCATCACTTATTTCCGTCACCGTGCCTTTCCTCATGGGGAGAGCACTTCCCCTCCACTCGATTGGTGTCAGCGGACTTCATTTTTCAGTGTCCGCCCCGCCTCCCTACAGTCTCTCTCTCTCTGGATAGGTGGGCGGGACGGTGCAGAGTCTCTCTCAGCCAGTGTTCACTCCGCTCAGCGGGCGAAAGCCCCCTCCCCACGGCGGTACGAACGGGCAGGCGGCGCGGCTGCGGCGGGCCTCCCAGTAGTCAGCAAAGCCATATTGACGGCCTCTCGCACTGGCACATGGGTGGGCCCCCCTGAAGTGGCAGATCTGCAGGGCCCAGTCGCAAGTGCGACTGTGGCGACCCCGATAATTCCCCCACTGCCAAGGATGCTGTTCTCAGACCTAAGTGGCCAATTGACAGGCCTTCATTCAGGGATAAAAGGCAACAGAACTCCCTTTCAGAGGCTGATTAAAAGATTCTTTAGTTTGGCTTTGAGTATGGGCTGTAGAAAAAATTGGGCGAGTCCACAGCCTGGCCCTTCTTGGTTCACAAGTCTCCGTCAGTTAACCTGGCTCATTATAAAAAAGAGGAAAGTGTTTGTCTGTGCAAATGCACTAGGAGGTTCATTGAGAACTGAGTTTAGGTCCAGAAAGCAGAAGCCATGAGTTCCTGAGATTTGTTCCTGAATGCACAGGGCCAGAAAATTGGGTACCGCTCTGTACAGCATTCAGCCTCTTCCAGCCACAGCCTGCCATAAACTTTGAAAGACTGTCTGGAACGGAGCTGGATGCTGTACCTGTCCATCACAAGCACATTGAAATGGCAGGCAGGCTACAATGCTAATTAGATGGCCCCATGCACAAGGAGCCTTAAAGTGAAAATTCAAACAGCTAAATAAACACTTTAAACATGCGTACGTGTTTATTGTTTTACCTGCCAATGGATACGGAATTCTTCACACACATATTCCTCACTACACAGCCTGGCTAACGACCCACGTATGCTGAATCCTCTAGTGAACACTAGGCTTCCTATGATTGGCTGATGTCCACCTCAACCTATCAGAGGAAGATTTCCAGGAAAGTATGCTCAGGCTGACTTTTTTCCAGGAGATGGACAGGACTGGACCAGACTTAAAAAAAGGAAGTTTACAGAGGGCAGGATAAATAGGGGAGAAGGGTAGGGAACATTTTTAATAATAGTGTTAGGCTTGAAATCCACTTTAAATTCTCCCTCAGAGACTGCATTGTACCAAGCCTTCCTACCACAAAACTACCATCTGAGCATACAAAAATGTTTGTTAAATTTGTATTAAACCCAAAGGAAAAAATGTATTAGATTGCAGCTTACCAATCATAAAATGAGTTAAAGAGTTAAAAGATAAAAGGTCACTAAAGGAAATTTTTTTTTTTTTTGCTGAAATGACTGTTTATTGGGTATAGAGACATAAAAGTTAACTGATTCCTCTTCAAAATGATTAAAAATTGAATTTAATCTATCATGTGCCTCTAGTTTCACTTTCGGTTTTAAAGGTACATACATGAAGTTCCAAGTGAGAGGTGAGTCGGGAAGACTCACAGAACAAAAACAAACAAATCCAGGGCAGTGTTTTGTTTTTAAAATGAATCTGATTGGTTCTGAGGAGTTTTAGTAATGACAGCTTAGACCACCGTGAAAATCTCCCAGTACCATGGTTATAAGGAAACCATGAAGTGTGGAGATCACAGCAGAATTACAGCTACTTCAAAGCAAAAACGAACAATGACATGAAACCAGTACTGCAGTAAGGTAAAGGAAGCTATTTAGCTAAAAAAAAAAATTTCCTTTAGTGACCCTTTAAGTCTTTTTAAAAGGAAGTAAACCCTTTGCCCCTGCAAACTAAAAGTATAATGTGCTATTAGCACATTATGTGACACTTACCTGCACTCGAAGCCCGGGCCGTCCCCGCTGCAGGCCGCATCCATGTTCGCCCTTCTTCCTTTAGAGGCCGCTGACTCTGGCTCTGTGACTGGCAGAAACATGAAGAAACATCAGAAACATCAGAAACATCACCGGCACAAAACACAGTAAATATCTCCTAAACGGCACAAGTTTACAGTACCTATAGGTAAGCCTTATTATAGGTTTACCTATAGGTACAACTTCTACAGAGAGGTTTACAACCTCTTTAAGAGTTAACACAAACCATTTAACATTTATAAGGATGCTTACAATGGTCAGCTTTTATTCATTCATGTATACCAAAAAGAAAAAAAAAAAGTTAGCTTGAGTTTAGCTTAAAATGTATTGGTAAAATATATATATTTATATATATATATATATATATATATATATATATATATATATATATATATATATATATATATATATATATATATATATATATATATATATATATATCTATATCTATATCTATATCTATATCTATATCTATATCTATATCTATATCTATATCTATATCTATCCAGAGGGCTAGATTCAGATAGCCCTGCGTAATTTAGTGCGGGCGTAACGTATCTCTGATACGTTACGCCGCCGTAAATTAGGGCGCAAGTTCCGTATTCATAAAGAACTTGCGCCCTAAGTTACGGCGGCGTAACGTATGTGGGCCGGCATAAGCCCGCCTAATTCAAATGGGGATGATGTGGGCGTGTTATTTAAATTAATGGTGACCCCGCGTATTTTACATTTAACGAACGGCGCATGCTTTCGACGTGAACGTAAATTACGTCCAGCCCTATTCGCGAACAACTTACGCAAACAACGTAAAAAATTAAAAATTCAACGCGGGAACGATGTCCATACTTCAATTGGTTGCTCCTCATAGCAGGAGCAACGTTACGCCGGAAAAAGCCTTATGCAAACGACGTAAAAAATTCCGCCGGGCGCACGTACGTTTGTGAATCGGCGTATCTAGGTCATTTGCATATTCTATGCGGGAAAACAACGGAAGCGCCACCTAGCGGCCAGCGTAAATATGCACCCCAAGATACGACGACGTAAGAGACTTACGCCAGTCGGATCTTAGCCTAATTTCAGCGTATCTTGCTTTCTGAATACAGAAAGAAGATATGCCGGCGCAGCTTTGAATTTACGCGGCGTATCTATAGATACGCCGGCGTAAATTCTTGCTGAATCTAGCCCATAGTGTATAAAACGCTACCCTCTCCCCTGTTTGGCAATGCTGCTGTCCAAAGGTTTCTTCAATCCTCCTCCAGTGAAGTGGAGACATCCTAAGACTAAAAATGTGCTACTGGCAGAATAGAATCTTTAGGCACCACATTTAACCACTTCAATACCAGTAACTTTTCCCCCTTCCCACCCAAGCCAATTTTCAGCTTTTGGCGCTGTTTTTTAAATGACAATTGTGCGGTCATGCTACACTGTACCCAAACAACATTTTAATAATTTTGTTCCCACAATAGACCTTACTTTTGGTGGTATTTGATCACCTCTGAGGTTTTTATTTTTTGCTAAAGAAATAACAAAAGACAGAACATTTTGAAAAAAACAAGGTTTTCTATGTTTCTGTAATTTGTTTTTTGTAAATAAGTAAGTTTCCTCCTTCACTGATGGGCACTGAAGAGGCTGCACTGAGGGGCTCTGATTAGGCAGCACTGATGGGCACTGATGAGGTTGCACCGATGAGCACTAATATGCAGCACTGATGGGCATTGATAAGCGGCACTAATAGGTACTGATAGGTGGCACTCATATGCGGCACTGGTGGGCATTGATAGGTGGCACTAAAATGCTGCAGTGACAAGTACTTATGGGTGGCACTGATGGGCAGTGATAGGTGGCACTGATGGGCATCACTGATAAGCAGGCACTGGCAGGCATTAGTGATGGCCCCTGATTGGCATAATTTGTGGGCACAGATTGGAATCCCTGCGGGCCATGGGTGGCATACCTGGTGGTTATCATAAGTGGGCATCCCTGGTGTTCCTGGTGGCATCCCTGGGCGGGCATCTCTGGGGGGCTGCACTAATAAATCAGCGCAGACCCCCCCTGCCAGAAGAGCAGTCGATCGACTCTCCAGTAGTCATGCGAGTCAACGTGACAGAGAAAAAGCTGATACACAGCTTTTTCTGTTTACACCCTGATCAACTGTGATTGGACACAGCTGATCACATGGTAAAGAGCCTCAGTCAGAGGCTCTCTACCTAGATCGGAGTTGTGGTGTGTCAGACTGGCTGACATTTTGCTATAGGCCGGACGGGAAGTGGTTAAAGTGGTTGTAAAGTCAAAAGACATTCTATGCATCAAGATAAAAAACCTCCTGTTTGCAGAAGCCACCCTCAGCCCCCTAATACTTACATGAGCCCAATCTCTATCCAGCGATGTCCACAAGTGTCTTGGCCATGTAGGATTATACTCCTAATTGACAGACACAGCAGCGGCGCCATTGGCGCCTGCTGCTGTCAAAGTCAGTTAGCCAATCAGGAGAGAGGGGGAGGGGACGGGCCACAGCTCTGTGTCTGAATGGACACAGGGAGCTGTGACTCAGCTCGGGTGCCCCTATAACAAGCTATGGGAGGGAGGGGCCAGTAGAGCCGAAGAGGGGCCTGAGAAGTGGATGATCTGGGCTGCCCTGTGCAAAACCCCTTCACAAAGCAGGCAGGTATAACATGTTTGTTATTTTTAGAGAAAAAAAAAACAAGACTTTAGTATTACTTTAAGGATTGGTAAGCTGCAATATATTACATTTTAATTTTGGGTTTAATAATGCTTTAAAATGAAATAATGACACAAAGTCAAATTATGTGCAAAAGACAGTTCTTGAAATTTCGCAGACTTCAATCGTTTTCGGGAAAAAATAAAAAGTTCTAAAAAAAACACATTCAAAAGCAGCCAGAATGCATGAAACTAAACTTGACTTAATGAACACAATTCAGTGAGTCATTAGTAGATATACCAGTCCATGCACCTAATAATCTAGACCTTGTTATTAAACTTTCACATAATTGCTCATTTATTTTAATGTCATTGATCATGATGGGGTTTTGAGTGACAGTAATTTATGTCACAGAGTATTTTGCTGTTCCAGACAGTTTTTTTTTTAAAAACAATAATTTTTATTGAATTTTCAGAAAGTGAATAACATAGAAAACAAAGTACATTCCAGTTTTTCGTCAAGCGTATGTATGCAATATATACAAAGAGTAAACATGTTACAATCAGTCATAGGTTATCGTTATAACTTGGGTATAACTTATAACTTGGGTATCAAAGAAGGAACAACGCATTCTTAGAATAGTTCATAACTAAAGGACAATTAAGGACAGTGAGATCAAAGTGTTTGCCAACCTGGAGTAACCTTATGGGCGTTGGATTCACAAAAAGTGAGCCATTTCGTGTGTGCCTCTTTGAGTCGACCTCTGCTAGACGCCAGTGTTAGCTCATAATTGTAGTGTAGATTGACTAGGTCAATAGTACCCTCTATCGTCGGGGTTTGGGTAGTCTTCCAAAGTCTGGTTATACTCAATCTAGCTGCAAGGAGAATGTTGGTGACTACCAATCCCATGTTGTTGGGGGATCAGGTCAATATTCATAGTGCTGATGAAGGGGGTGTGGGGCTACCTGTTATGTCCGACAAGATATGGAAAATGTTTGTCCAGTATGGGCTGATGGACAGACATGACCAGAGGATGTGTAAGATGTCTCCTTTGGTTCCGGAACATCTCCAGCAGGTGTCGGGGATATCTGCACCAAACTTTGCTATTTTAGCAGGTGTGAGGTACCAGCGGAGACATTTTTAGTGCGAGTTCCCATAACGCCGCATTTTGGGTAGCTTTGTATATAGATCTGTGTGCGATTTGCCATTGTGATTCAGTAAGTGTTTGACCCGTGTCTGTATCTCACTGAACATGTGGTTTGGCCTTGATGAACACCTGTTTTTGGCAAAATATATTATAAAAAAGGGAAATTCCTTTCTGCTTTGAGGTGTTGTCGGTCAATAATGACCATACTTTAGGAGGAATGGGGTAGCACGGCTTGGTCATCTGAGATAAACAATGTTTAATTCTTATGTATGTAAAGAGTTCCGTATGGCTACGTTTAAACTTTTCTTGTAGTTGAGGGAATGTGAGCAGTGTGTCACCCTGAAAGATGTCTTTTATATAACGTATACCGTTGGAGTTCCAATGTGTCAACATAAGGTCTTCAGTGCAATGGAGTAAGATGTTGATTGGGAGAGGAGGATAGAACGGATGGGAGTGTAGTTCACCCTGTTTAACAAGAAGTTTCCAAGCTAGAGCCGAGGCTCTCATCGTAGGAGGGAGTGAGTTGGAGACAAGGGTGCCATCAACCGTTAGGGATGGGAGACTTATGTGGCTGAGAAAATCGTTGATGTCTGTAGAAGAAGGTTGGTGTGTGTCGCGATCGGTATGCAAGTTGTACAGGTCACCGTAGTATGTGCTGAATGCGTCAGCGATTGCCTGGGGGTTTTTAAGTTGTTCTTTTGTGCGGATGGAAGATATGGTCAATCTTATTTTTTGATCTCCTACCTTTGATGCGTTGTGCCAAGACTCTACCTGCCTTGTTGGATGTGGAGTAGGAGATTGCCTTTAATCTCCTCTGGTTACGTTCAAAGGATTGTAAAAGCAGGAGTCCAAGTTCCTGTCTTAGGGATAGTATTTGTACGGAGCTTGTCGGGCTGGGGTTGGATTTATTGTGGCGTTCCAATGATTCCATTTGTGACACAAGGGTATCTATTCGTAGTGATCTGGTATTTTTGTGGGTAGAGCTTAACTTAATCAAAATGCCTCTAATGAATGCTTTATGCGCGTTCCACACCACGCCTGGATCGGGCACAGAGCCTGTGTTACTATCAAAGTATTCTTTTAGATGGTCGGAAATTTCCGGAGAGTATGAAGGATGTTGCAAGATGTAGTTGTTGGCCCTCCATAGAAAGGTAAGTCTTAAACTTTGTGGTTCCGAAATAGTAATGGTGATGGGGGCGTGGTCCGACCAGTTCGTGATGTGGATCACAGATGCGCTGATTGATTGTAAAAGCCATTTGTCAGTAAGAAATGGATCTATGCACGAATAGGTTTTGTGGAGAGGAGAGAAGCACGTATAATCACATTCAGATCCATGGTAACATCTCCAAACGTCAAACAGGTCGTGTAAGGCGATGATTTTTTTTAAAGGGGACTCCCTGCGTTTAGAAGCAGTGGAGGAGTCCAAGAGGATTTCCGGGACCAGATTGAAATCCCCACATACTATCAGGCGCCCTTGCTTAATGGGGTGAGCAACCTTCATTACCTTGCAGAGAAATCTGATCTGTTTGACGTTGGGAGCGTAGATATTAATCAGGGTATAGTCAGTGTCACTTATGTTACATACAAGCACAATATATCAACCATCTGGGTCAAGAACTACATGTTTCAGAAGGAATTTGGTAGTTTTTTCACCGCTAAAAACACCTCTTTTTTTGGATAAATGGGAGAAAATAAATTTTGGACAGCCGCACTCCAATAAAAGATAAAAAGGTGGTGCCTTTTATTCTGGTAAAAAAATACTACAAAAGCAAGAAAAAAACAGCAAACAGTGGGGTAATAGAGCTAACTAGTTTCACATTGATAACCAATGCTTAGTCATTGGTTATCAATGTGAAACTAGTTAGCTCTATTACCCCACTGTTTGCTGTTTTTTTCTTGCTTTTGTAGTATTTTTTTACCAGAATAAAAGGCACCACCTTTTTATCTTTTATTGGAGTGCGGCTGTCCAAAATTTATTTTCTCCCATTTATGCTCTGTGCATTGCCTGCACCCACTGGATTTTGGGCTATTTTATTCACCACTGAGGCACATCATCTGGAGCGGCGGTTCCTTCTTCCTCTTTTTTTGGAGGTGAAGGGAGCTGAGAAAGAAAATGTCTATTAGCACAAACGGGTGCATCAGTAGAGATAAAATGGGTTTCTTGAACACATAGTATGTCGCATTTTAGGTCGAACGCTGTTTTCCATAGGGAATGTCTCTTTGCTGGGTGGTTCAACCCATTAGCATTAAGGGATAGAATCCTGACTGCCATTGATGTCGGTTACTGAGCAGAAGAGATGGTAAACAGACACTTAGAGTTTGGTGTGGAGGATGAGAAACTTTGGGTGCAAATTGAAAAGTCAACATTGAATAACAGTGACTTACCCTCCCTAATAATAAGTTGACAGGTAACTAAACTGCCCAAACTTTCCTTCTGTAGCAGCAAGCTTATCAGCTTGGGAAAAACGTAACATTCAGATAGACCCTAAATCTTAAACCCGTCAAGAGGAACTACCTCTTCGGGCTTCTAAATACTTTATTCAAAATCTTAGGGCCAGATTCACGTAGCTCAGCGGATCTATAGATCCGCTCGATCTACGTGAATTAAGATCCGCTCCCGCAAGTTTAGGAGGCAAGTGGCTAATTCACAAACCACTTACCTCCAAACTTGCGACGGCGGATCCTAAATCCCCCGGCGGAATTCAAATTCCGCGGCTAGGGGAGTGTACTATTTAAATCAGGCGCGTTCCCGCGCCGATTTAAATGCGCATGCGCCGTCCGGGGAATTTCCCGGCGTGCATTGCTCCCACTGTCGTCACTAGGACGTCAATGGTTTCGACGTGAGCGGGACTTGCGACGCGCGTGTTCGTGAATCGGCGTACGCAAACGACGTTGGAAAATTCAAATTCGACGCGGGAACGCCAGCTATACTTAACATTGGCTGCGCCTGATGAAAGCAGGGGTAAGTATACGACGGGAAAACCGCTACGGAAACGACGTAAGAACACTGCGACGGGTCCGCGTACGTTCGTGAATTTGCGTATCTCGCTGATTTACATATTATTTATCGTAAATCAGCGGGAACGCCCCCGGCGTCATTTTTAAATTGAAAAAAAGATCCGACAGTGTAACACAGTAACACTGTCGGATCTAGCCCTATCTATGCGTATCTGATTTTATGAATCAGGCGCATAGATAGGACCAGTGTAAGTCAGAGATACGATGGTGTATCTGTAGATACACCGTCGTATCTCTTTGTGAATCTGGCCCTTAGAGTCCACCTATGAATGCAAGACAACATACTGACATACAAAAAATGACTCTCAAAGCAACCGATACCCCCATCTTATGCCTTGTTTGGATTGCAGCATTTTCATGCCACCCACTCAGATTTACATTATGAAATGCACAATGACTTATGGCAGTATCTGATGACCAAACTATGATAAACCCAAAGGGTTATCTTGGTTCTACTCTACTCCCCAAAAACAAAAAGTAATTTTGTAAAGACATCTAATATGACGAACTGGGAAAAAGAACTTGGGTCAGTATACTCCCCTAAAGAGTGGCAAGATGCTATTCTATCCTGCTACCGTTACTCCCACTGCACTAATCACTGACTTAACGCCAACAGTCCTTCATAGTGCAAAAAATTAAAACCGCAGAGCTCTATTTGTGGGGGAAAAAAATAAAATCCATTTTGTTTGGGTGAAACGCTGCACGACCGCAAAATTGTCAGTTAAAGCGACGCAGTGCCATATCACAAAAAATGCTCTGGTCATTAAGTGGGTAAAATCTTACAGGGCTGGAGTGGTTAATGAGCAATCCTCATGTTCTGGTACAGTCTTATTTGTTTTAAATTTTCTATTTGTTTTTCTTTTGACTTTATGCTTTCTCACTGTTACTTTAATAGTAATGCATAACACAGGCGATCATATATATTTGATAACTTTTTTACTAATTTTACAGCTAATCTGTAATTTTCCTATGCAAGGGTGCGTGGCATCCACATTGTGTAGTAATGCGAGTACCCTCTGAATAAAAGATTATGAGCTAGATTCAGGTACAGCGGCGTACCTTTTGGCCGGCGTAGCGCATCTCCTATGCGCTACGCCGACGTAAAACAGTGAGCCCAGAAACGTATTCTCAAAGATCCCACGCCGTACGTTGCGCCGGCGTAGTGTAAATAGGCTGGCGTAAGGCCGCCTAATTCAAAATAGGCTGGTAGGGGTCGTGCTTCATTTAAATTAGCCGTGACCCCATGTAAATTAATTGTCGTTTGTACGACGCATGCGCGCGCATGCTCAGAATCACGTTGCATATACTAGCTAAGAAACGTCGGCGCAATGCTTTCGACGTGAACGTAACCTACGCACAGCCCCATTCACATACCACTTACGTAAACGACATAAAATTCGACGTTTTTTTCCCGACGTCCATACCTCAACATTGGCTGCGCCTCATAGCAGGGGTAACGTTACGCCAGACGTAAGCCTTACGTAAACGGCGTAGCGGGCGCAAGTACATTCGTGAATCGGCGTATCTAGCTCATTTACATATTCAATGCGTAAATCTATGGAAGCGCCCCTAGCGGCCAGCGTAAATATGCACCCTAGATACGACGGCGTACTAACACTTCCGTCGGTCGGAGGAAGCTGAAATTCAGGCTTATCTAGCTCCATGAATAGCGCACATAGATACGATGGCGCATCTTCTAACTTACGCAGCGTATCAATAGATACGCCAACGTAAAGTCTACCTGAATCTAGCTCTATATTTATAAATAAACTATACTACCGTTACCTATGATCCCATGCAATGCTACTGTTGTAATTTACAATGTTAAAATTTAATAAAAAACAAATAAATTCCCCCGTAATTTCACTATCCAGAATTTCTTTACTGGTCAAGTGAGATGGAAGCTAGAGATGTGCTATGAAGTCTTCTATTTTGCCTAGTGATGTTCCCTTGGGGGCCCTTTGCAGCTGGGAGTAATAAGAATGAAAAAGGTGAAAGACCAATCGGGATGTGTGAAGTCGCCATCAGGCTTCTTAAGTCTCAGAATGACCAAGCGCAGTGGTTGAAGATTAAGGGCCGGATTCAGATACATCGGCGCATATTTCTGCCGGCGTAGCGCATCTCATATGCCCTACGCCAACGTAACAGAGGCAAGCGGAGTATTCACAAAGCTCCCAACGTTGCGCCAGCGCAACGTAAATTCTTCAGCGTAAGCCGGCCTAATTCAAAGTAGGTGGAAGTGGGCGTGATCCATTTAAATGAACCGTGACCCCATGCAAATGATGGGCCGAGCGAACGGCCCGTGCGCCGTTCCGTGGACGCATCCCAATGCGCATGCTCAGAATCACGTCGGAACGAACGCCTAAGATACGTCGAATCACTGCCTACGACGTGAACGTAACCTACGCCCAGCCCTATTCACGTACTACTACGTAAACAACGTAAAACACAAAGGCTGTTCAATGGTCCATACCTTTACACCGGACGTACGACTTACGTAAACCGCGTAAATTAATGCGCCGGGCGCAAGTACATTCGTGAATCGCTGTATCTCACTCATTTGAATATTCGAATCGTAAATCAATGGGAGCACCCCTTGCGGCCTGCGTAAATATACGCCCACGACACGACGGCGTATGAAACTTGCGTCGGTCGGATGAAGCCTATTTACAGGCGTATCTTGCTTTCAAAGTCAGGCGCATAGAAATGCCGCATAAGTGTCAACGTGCGCCGTCGTATCTCGAGATATGCTAGCGTAAATGCTACGAGAATCCGGGCCTAAGTTTTCAAGGCAATAGCGTGCCTGGTCGGTCCGCCTGTGTGTAAAATTTCACTCATTTCCATCAGACTCTTTTCCGCTTTTGCCCTCAAACATAAATGAAGTTAAAGCTTATTCGAATAAATTTTGGCCCGCAGGTCTATCCATGGGTTCGATTTATGCACCGATTTTATTTGATCTATTCAAGTTCTTTATGTTTGATAAGAGATTCTGAAGATGTTTTCAATCGGGTTACAACTAGGGTTGCACCGATACCATTTTTTTAAGACCGAGTACAAGTACCAATACTTTTTTTCAAGTACTCGCCAATACTGATCACCAATACTTTTTTTATGTCATGTGACATTGGCACCAATATGCAGCACGGATAGGTGGAATTGATGGGCACTGAGGAGGCGCGTTATTTTTTTTATTAGTTTTTAACAATTTATATATTTGTCAGTCAGTGTTTTTTTTTTTTTTTTACAATTTAACTTAAAAAAAATATATATATATGTATAACAATTTTTTTTTTTTTTTAAGGCGAATGGACAGGCGACCCCCCCCCCCCCATTTATAAATGGAAGCATCGTAAACACAGTTTATGATGCTTAGTTATGAATGATGGCGATCACCGACTCATTGTTCATTCATTCACTGTTCATTTAGAAAAGGAAGGACCCAGTTAATTACATATTTACCGGCTCCTTCTTTCACTCTCCATCCTGACAGATCTGGGATGGGGGGGGCAGAGGAGGACACAGAGGACCCAGGGAGCCAGAGGAGGACACAGGGGACAGTCGGGGTTGATTGGTGCGGCGGTGAGGGCAGTTACAAGCATGATCTCCCTGTATAGCTTTCAATAATGCAGCTGAAAGCCACGGGAGGGAGAGGAGAAGAATCAGCTGTCAGCTGCTTTATTGAAATATATACAGGGAGATCAGTGCTTGTAACTGCCCCCGCAGCCACATCGACCATCATTGAGGTGGCCCAGGTATCGCGTTAAGCATCAGAGCATTTGCATGAGTACAACCGATGCTCGGTATCGGTGAAACCCTAGTTGCAACCTGTATGAGAAGGCCTCCAACAGTAGCCTTGTGAGTAGGCCAGTTGATTACTGGAGATGTGTCAACTGGGTCACTTTTGCACAAAAAATTATTTGATATGATGTTCAGCATTGAAATATACCGAAGGATTGCCAACTATAGGGAATCATTCAGTCTCCAGTGGAATGGACCCTTGCGCCAACACAGGAAGTCAAAGATCGCCCAAAGGGCCAAATAGCCTGACCGAGCAATACCAACAATTCTGCTATAATAAAACACTGGGATGTTAGGGGAAGGGGTAAAGAGATGGTCTATGCAAGAGTAAGTATTGGAGATGTGGGAATAAAGGGCCTAATCCACAAAAGGGATACGCCGGCGTATCCCTGTTTCTATCTATGGAACTGATCCACAGAATCAGTTTCACATAGATAGGCAGAAGATCCGACATGTGTAAGGGACTTACAATGTCGGATCTTAGGATGCAGTACCGCAGCCGCCGCTGGGGGCATTTCTCGTCGCAATGCCGCTTCGGGTATGCAAATTAGCACTTGCGGAGATCCACAAAGCTTTTACGCTTACACTTTTTAAAAGCAGCCCTAATTTTGCGACGGCAAACTAATACTTACGAAAAAACTAAAGTTAGTATACCATGTAAAAGTAGACCCTTCTTTGCCGTGACGCTGTCAAATTTATTTTTAAATATTTTTTTTCCCCGACGCAAGTTTTTTTACCCGCCGCGATTCACAAAACTCAGCGTAACGTAAAACCGCGCAAAGCACGTCGGGAAAATTACGTCGGGAGCATGCGCAGTACGTCCGGCATGGGAGCGTGCCTAATTTAAATGGGACTCGCCCTATTAGATTAGGAATGCCTTGCGCCGGACGGATTTAAGTTACACCGCTCAAAATTTCTAGGTAAGTGCTTTGTGGATCGGGCACTTAGGTAGAGATTTTGCGGCGGTGTAACTTAAATGGGAAAAATTATGTTGCGCCGGGTTTTTGTGGATTAGGCCCAAAAATGTTTAGTCTCTATTGGCTGGGTTTAGTTCTCTCCAAATGTCTACTAGGTCATGATAGAAGAGCATTTTGGTCAATTTGGTTCCGATGTTGGGCAGATGTTGATGCTGGGCGGAGAGTCAGTTATATTTATTGATAATTAAATCTAAAGTCACTTTAGAATCTCCCCTATAAGAGCCAACTCCTCCATCTCTGAGAAAACTGTGTGGAACAAGGTATGAAAAAATATTAGTTGGCCATTATTCGGGGTATAATAGGAAATCAGGGTGACCTATGTTCCCTCTAAACTGCCTCTGAATAGGATTTACCATTTACTAGGGTTGCACCGATACCGATACTAGTATCGGTATTGGTGCCGATACAGAGCATTTGCACGAGTACTTGTACTTGTGCAAATGCTCCGATGTTTAATCCGATACCTCCAGGAATAAAGAGGCATCACTTGCTCATTCCAGAATTTAGTGGGCGAAGAAAAGACAGAGGGAGTCAACAAGACTGTGGCAGGAAAGCTGGCCAGAGAAGGGGCACAGCCGTTATGTTCCGAAAACTAATGCTGTGTTCAGTAATGGAAGAGACGTTCCGTCAGAACACAGCAACACCCATCTTGGTACACCCTGCACTCGGCCGCGGTAAGCCTTCAGTCAGAAGGCGGCAGCAGACATCTTGTTACACCCAGCCCATGTAGTGAAATTTTACTATATGGGTTGGGTGTAACAAAATATACACTGCCGCCTTATGACTGCAGGCTTACTGCCGCCGAATGCAGGGTGTACCAAGATGTGCGCCGCAGTGTTCTGACCGAAAGTCACTTCCCTTACCAAATCTGACAGGTCACTGATTACCTGCCACGTGTCTCTTGGGAAAACAAAACCTTATATTTCATATTTATTATAATAAGTTGCAGTGAGGCCAATCTGTGCCCTTATTAATTATGCCAATTGCCAATCAGTGCTGTCTTTCAGTGCCTGCTCATCTTTGCCGCCCATCAGCGCAGATAAGTGCCACCCATAAGTTCACATCAGTGCCACCCATTAGTGCCACCTATCATTGCCCATGAGTGCTGCCTATCAGTGCCCATCAGTGGCACCTATCAGTTTAGTGCCCCTAAGTGCTGCATATTAGAGCCTCTTCATCAGTACCACCCCATCAGTGCCCTTCAGTAGTTCTGCCTAAGTGCCCATTAGTGCCACCTCAGTGCCCATCACTGCCACTTAGTAGTGTCCATTAGTGCTGCATATTAGTGCCTTCTCATTAGTGCAACCCCCATCAGTGTTCGGGGCCCATCAAAAAAAAGTATTGGTATTCGGTATTGGCGAGTACTTGAAAAAAGTATCGGTACATGAACTCTGTCTTAAAAAAGTGGTATCAGTGCAACTCTATTATTTACCATCAATAATGACCTTTTCAAAGTAAAACCCAATTCACTTAGAAAAGCAGACCCCCCCCATTTGAAAATTTGAATTGAGGAAAGTGTTTGTGTAAAAATGTAGGGTTATATGTAGGCAGGAAATGTGTTTCCTGAAAAAGTAGGACACAGCTTAGCAGTGACTGATAAAGTTCAAAGGCGATACGCCGCTTGGTAGGCTAATTCAAACACTTAACATTATGAATGTGGGTTTTAAGTGGGTTTATGATGGTTTGGTGCATGGAGGAAAGAACACAATCACTTACCAGTTGGCGGACATTGCTGAGTTTCACCATACTAAAAGGAACCCAAACGGAGAGTGGAGACCGGGAAAGAAAGAGCAAGTTAAGAGCAAGGAAGAAGATCTTCGCGAAAAGAAGACAGAGGTGAGGACTAACTTGTACACTTGTTAGGGTTAACCCTGTGGAGACAACAAAAAAATATAAGAAGCGTAAAAAAATGTAATGCCATTGGCTCCCACTGCTATCAATCAATGCCAGTGACAAGGGAGTGGGAGGCAGGCAATGTCCCAGTGTCTGTGTCAATAGGAGTTGGGAGCTAGCCTGCACAGGTTCCCCTCAGAGAAAGCAGTTTTCTATAGGGGCATTGCCAGAAAAGAGGAGAGCCAGGAGCACTGATGGGGGACCCAAGCAGAGGATGTTCGGGGATATGCAGTCAAGTATAAACCTGTTTGTATGAACCTGCTTTGGGGTAATAGTAAGGTCTATGAGATCCCCCCCCCCCATATGCTGAGTAACAATCAAGCTAGATCAGTGCCCTTCAGGTTCTTGGAGTAAGGGGCAAAAGTGAAAAATAAAATCATTTGGCTACAGGATCAGTAATGTTCCAGGCTGTCCAAGCAGCTGATAAAGCACACGAGTACTCAGAATAAGCCCTTGGTTTCATAATGGTAGGCTTGGAAGCAACATTAAAGAAGGATATAACACAAGGACAACTGTAAGGTCCTTGTAAGAGGCACTAGATTCAGGTCAGAAACCCTACTGAGAAGTGTGAATGCAAGCGTGTCCAGATTGTAGACAAGCTTGGATTCTGATGGCACTTCCCCAAATCTACAGCCCACTGCTATCCTCTAGGCAGGTCAACAGAGCTCTGCCAACAACACTAAATCAACAGTAAAAGGCCCACTTTCCTCCTTGTTCCTGACTTTATGTCCTATCTCCAGACCATTCTCCGGCTGTATACACTGCAACATCTGCCACTTCTAGCGAATAGCAGGAAAGTTTCACAATTGGTTTCAGAGTCTTAGGATATATCATACCAAGCAGGGAAGAGGGCCATGGGACCATGCTGAGGAGGTTTGAGCAAAGGCTTGAACCTCTGCAGAAAGCTTCTACACCCACCCCTCAATTTCCATGATCATTCTTCCCAAAGTGCCTATGTATTCGGAAGCTTCTGAAGTGGAAGTAAAACATTTTCACTAAATCAACCCATTGTCCAGTGTCGTATTGCCAGCTTGGCAAAACTACTGGCTTTGAACTGCTTCCAGCCTATGGAAATAACCCCTTTCCACAGGTTCATGACCTGTACTATACCACAATAGCAGATACACAGCCACCATTATTTGGCCCAGAAGGTCATCCCTGCCCCCCACCAGCATGCTGTCAATGGCAGGCTACACATGACCACAGACACTTGGTCCAGTAAGCATAGGCAGGAATAACCTATATTCTCTAGTGCATATGCAACATTTCAGGGTAAATTCTGCCATGCTGTGTTGCTGCTTGTATGCCTGGGGTGACAGGAACTACACTGGGTCAGAGCTGCTGGCAGCTTTCAAGGCACAGGCCGAGAGGCATTATCAAAACCATCTTAAACCAGGCAAGGTCCTGTGTAACAATGGCACTAACATGCTGGCTGCCCTTCACCTGGGAAAAATCACACATGTAGCTTGCCTGGCATATGACCTTAGCCTGGTAGTGCAGTGGTTCATCATAAAGTACCCTAGCGTCAAGGCATGCTTCATCAGGCCAGATCTGAAAAAAATGAAGTTCAACGCTTCCAAGCATGCGTCGACTTGACCGATGGTTAGCAGTCCTTTGGTTCAATTTTTAAGCAAGTTCTAAAACTTTGGTCTGAAGGACAAAAGTCCGATGGGCCGTACACACGGTCGGTTTGGACCGATGAAACTGGACTTCGGTCCGTTTTCATTGGTTTGGAACGGTCTGTGTTAGCGGCCTTAGAGTCTGCAAAAGACTTGAGACTGGGGCAGAGGTTCACCTTCCAGCAGGGCAATGCCCCTAAACATACAGCCAGAACTACAATGGAATGGTTTAGCTCAAAGCATATTCATGTGTTAGAATAACCCAGTCAAAATCCAGACGTGAGTCCAATGGAGAATCTGTGGGAAGAATTGAAAATGGCTGTTCACAGGTGCCCTCCACCCAATCTGACAGAGTTTGAGCTATTTTGCAAAGAAGAATGGGCAAACATTTTCCTCTCTAGCTGTGCAAAGCTGGTAGAAACATACCCAACAAGACTTGCAGTTGTGATTGCAGCAAAAGGTGGTTCTACAAAGTATTGATACGGGGGGGCTAAATACAAATGCACACCACACTTTTCACATATTTATTCATAAAAAAAAAAAATATTAAACCATTTATCATTTTCTTTACACTTCACAATTATGTGCCACTTTGTGTTGGTCTATCACATAAAATCCCAATAAAACACATTTTTGGTTGTAACATGACAAAAAAGAGATTTTTAATACAGCTTACCTGTAAAATCTTTTTCTTGGAGTACATCACGGGACACAGAGCGGCATTCATTACTATATGGGTTATATGGAGTACCTTCAGGTGTAGACACTGGCAATCTCAAACAGGAAATGCCCCTCCCTATATAACCCCCTCCCATAGGAGGAGTACCTCAGTTTTGTAGCAAGCAGTATGCCTCCCAAAATGGTCCTCAAAAAAGAGGGGTGGGAGCTCTGTGTCCCGTGATGTACTCCAAGAAAAAGATTTTACAGATAAGCTGTATTAAAAATCTCTTTTTCTTTATCGTACATCACGGGACACAGAGCGGCATTCATTACTATATGGGATGTCCCAAAGCAATGCTTACAATGAGGGGAGGGAGAACATCTCCAAGACAAAAGGATTTAATTTAGAGATATACTCAAATCATAATAAATCCAACTTAGTTGAGAAAAATAAAATTTTTAAATTTAACTCGAACAAGAGGAGCCCCCGGAATCCGAGGGTCTCAAACTGCAGCCTGCAGCACTGCCTGCCCGAAGGCAGTATCAGTATTCCTTCTTACGTCCAACTTGTAGAATTTTGTAAACGTGTGGACAGAAGACCAGGTTGCCGCCTTGCAAACTTGAGCCATAGAGATCTGGTGGTGTGCTGCCCAGGAGGCGCCCATGGCTCTAGTAGAATGAGCCTTTAATGATACTGGAGGAGGCAACCCTTTCAAGCCGTAGGCCTGAGTGATTAATTGCTTAATCCACCTAGAAATGGTGGACTTTGCAGCTGCCTGCCCCTTCTTGGGCCCATCCGGTAGAATGAACAGCACATCTGTCTTCCGGATCTTCTTTGTAGCTTTAAGATAGGCCTTCATGGCCCTGACAATATCCAAGGTATGCAGCAACCCTTCCTTTCTGGAAGTAGGTTTAGGGAAGAAGGATGGTAATACCAAATCCTGGTTCAAATGAAAACTGGATATGACCTTCGGAAGGAAGGAAGGATGAGGGCGGAGAACGACCCTGTCCTTATGAAAAACAAGATATGGTTCCTTACAGGATAAGGCTGCCAGCTCCGAAACTCTTCTTGCGGAAACTATGGCAACCAAAAATACTAACTTCCTTGTCAGTAGAACCAAAGGAATATCAGCCAACGGCTCAAACGGTTGTTTCTGTAAACTTGACAGAACAAGATTTAAATCCCACGGACAAAGCGGGGATTTAACTGGAGGTCTAATACGTAAGACCCCTTGAAGGAAGGTCTTAACCAGCGAGTGGGTGGCCAGCGGCCGCTGAAACCACACTGACAGAGCCGAAATCTGTCCTTTGATTGTGCTTAATGCCAATCCTTTATCCACTCCTAGCTGGAGAAAACTTAATACTCTATCGATGGTAAATTTGCGAGAAAGCCATCGCTTGGACTCACACCAGCCTACATAGGCCTTCCAGACCCTGTAATAAATCACCCTAGAGACCGGTTTCCTGGCTCTGATTAGGGTAGAGATTACTTTCTGAGACAGACCTCTACCCCTGAGAATCAGGGATTCAGCTTCCAGGCCGTCAAATTTAGATGCCGTAAGGCAGGGTGGAGGATCGGACCTTGCGATAGCAGGTCTGGCCGTAGAGGAAGAGTCCAAGGGTCTCCCACTACCATCCTTAAGATTAGTGAGTACCATGCCCTTCTGGGCCATGCTGGAGCTACCAGGATGACTGGTATGTGCTCCACCCGGATCCTGCGCAGCAGGCGGGGTAGTAACTGGAGCGGGGGAAACGCATAAAGAAGTTTGAACTGATGCCAAGGGCAAACCAACGCATCGGTTCCGCAGGCCATCGGATCCCTTGAGCGGGACATGAACCTGTCTAGTTTCTTGTTGAGTCTCGATGCCATGATATCCACGTCCGGCACTCCCCATCTTTGGCAGAGTGCTTGAAAGACTAGTGGATGCAGAGACCATTCCCCCGGCCCTAGAGTCTGGCGGCTTAAGAAGTCCGCCTGAAAGTTGTCCACTCCTGGAATGAATATTGCCGATATGCAGGGCACATGAGCCTCTGCCCATAGAAGAATCAAGCTCACCTCTCTCTGAGCGGCTTGACTCCTGGTTCCCCCTTGGTGATTTATGTGTGCCACGGCCGTGGCATTGTCTGATTGAATTCTCACCGGGAACCCCTGCAATTTTGACGTCCAAGCCCTGAGGGCTAGTCGAGCAGCTCTGAGCTCCAAGATGTTGATGGGCAACTGCTTCTCTGGCTTTGCCCAAGTACCTTGGCGAGTGCAACCATCCAAAATTGCTCCCCAGCCCGTCAGGCTGGCGTCTGTGGTCACTATCTTCCAAGCCACTGGGCTGAAAGACCTCCCCTTCAGTAGATTCTGAGGGTCTAACCACCAACACAGACTTTGTCGGACTCTTGATGAGAGCGGCAACGGGATATCCAAGGCCTGTGGCCTTCTGCTCCATGCTGACAGGATGGCTGCCTGTAGGATGCGAGTGTGGCTCTGGGCGTATGGTACCGCCTCGAATGTGGCCACCATCTTGCCTAGTAACCTCATACATAGGCGAATAGTCGGTTCTTTCTTGCTTAGAACCAGTAGGATTAATTCCTTGATGGCTTTTACCTTCCTCAGAGGTAGGAACACTCCTTGTTGTTCTGTGTCTAATCTCATGCCGAGATATTCCAACTGCTTTGTGGGCTGGAAAGCTGACTTTTCTCGATTTAGGACCCAGCCGAACCTCTCGAGGTATTGGACCGTGAGGGCCACTGCTCGCTCCAAGCCGGGAGACGAGTGATCTATGACTAGGAGGTCGTCCAGGTATGCTAGGATCGTGACCCCTTGGATCCTTAGTTTGGCTAGGATTGGAGCTAGGACCTTCGTGAACACCCGGGGGGCCGTAGCCAACCCGAAGGGAAGCGCCACGAATTGGAAGTGACGCGAAGCCACCATGAAGCGTAGATATCTTTGATGTGGCTGATAAATTGGAACATGAAGGTAGGCATCCTTTATGTCTATGGACGCCATGAAGTCGTCCTTCTGGAGTGTGGCAGCTGCTGACCGCACGGATTCCATCCGAAATGAGCGGATCTTTAGATATGCATTTACCATCTTTAGGTCCAAAATTGGCCTGACATCTCCATTGGATTTTGGGATGATGAATAGGTTGGAGTAGAAACCCAGCCCCTGTTCCAGGACTGGTACCTCTACTATTACTTCCTGGGAAAGTAGATGATCTAATGCCGATCTTAATGCGGCTCCCTTTTCCGGATCGTTTGGAATCCTCGACTTCTGGAAATGAGGAGGAGGAAACCTTAGGAAAACTAATTTGTAGCCTGTGGCCACGGAAGACCGTACCCACTCGTCGGGAATGCTGGCTTCCCAAATCTCTGAAAAGAGTCGCAGCCTTCCCCCCACCTTCGTGGGTGGGGGCGCCCCTTCATAAGGTTGGCTTGGGGGCTGGTTTTGCTGGTTTGCGAAACCACTGCCTTTTGCCTCTAACAGCCTGTCCTTGTGATTTGCTGTTGAAGCCGAAGTTTGCTTTTGCAGGAGGCCGTCGATACTGCTTGGCATTAGAGGGCCCCTGCCCAGGGGAATACTGTCGTTTAAACGCAGGTCCCTGAACCTTCTTCTTAGTTGGCAAGAGAGTACTCTTGCCGTTTGAAATGGTCTGAATGTATTTATCTAGGTCTTCTCCGAAGAGTCGTCCTCCATGGAAGGGGAACCCTACCAGGAGCTTCTTGCATGGGGGCTCAGCCTCCCAGCTTTTTAACCATAAGAGTCTTCTCATATGGATAAGGGATAACGATAAACGTGACGCTTGCTGGATAGAATCCTTGATTGCGTCTACCGTAAAACATATGGCCTTAGGGACATCCGAAAATTTTTCTGCCTGCTGGGCCGGAATAAGTTTAAGCATCTGCTTAAATTGATCCGATAATGCTTGAGCGACCCCAATCGCAGCCACAGCTGGCTGTACTACTGCCCCTTCAGTAGTGAAGGAGTTCTTAAGTAGTGCTTCCAAGCGCTTATCAACTGGATCCTTGAACACCTGTATGTTTTCTACAGGGCATGTTAACGATCTGTTAACACATGAGATGGCTGCGTCCACTGCAGGAGTAGCCCATCTTTTGGAAAAATTTTCTTCCATAGGATATAGGACAGAGAACCTTTTAGGTGGTAAGAAGATCTTATCTGGCTTGTTCCAATCTTGGAACAAAATTCCCTCTAATAGAGGATGGATCGGAAACACAGCATTGCTTTGAGGCGCCCTCAGTGAGCCCAAAGCTGAAACCGTCGATACCTGGAGATCTGGTACTGGCAAGTTGAATGTCCTATGGACCAAGTCCGACAATCCTTGAATCCACCAGCTCTCCCTCAGGGAGACTGCCCCAGACTCCTCTGTATCCGGGTCTTCGATCCCTGAACCTACTTGGTCCGTGTCCAAGAGGTCGTCCAATTCCCCTGAGGAAAGGACCTCCTCTTCTGAGGGTCCGCGCTCGGGCGACGGAGATCTATTCCGCTTACTGCCCCGCATAGCTGCGGATATCATTTTTCCCATGCTTTTCTGCATCTCTTTTAAAGAGGTGAGTAATACCTCCTCCGTGACCATCTTAGGGTTGGACTGACCCGCGTCAGCTCCAGCCCCAGATCCCGATGGCCCCAAGGCTCCCTGTAGGGAAAACAGCGGCATACCATGGTACAATACCGAGGTACACCTGCTACCTATTGGTATTTGGAACTATAAAAGTTAATTGTCCAAACACCAGTTTGGGGGATAAAAAAATGCTTCCTCTCCCCTAGATGACTTTTTTTTTTTTTTTTTTTTTTTCGTTTTTGTTTCAAATCCAGGAAAGAAAAAACATTCTGTCCCCCTGAGTAGTATTGCAAAGAAAAACTATGAGATGGAAAAGAAACAGCCTATTTCTAGGCTTGACAAAACAGTCCTCTGAAGACTGCAATATCCTTTCTGGCCACTGTGTCCTCGGCGCCCCGTGCTGCCGCTCTGGTCTTTCTCCTCAGTTCCAAAGTATTGATGGAACAAACAAGGAAGGGCCGCCCCTTCCTTTAAGCCACTGACCCGCCCTTCCCCCCCAGCAACCTCAAACAGGAAATGCCCCTCCCGACAGGGGGAGGGGGGGGGATTTTGGGAGGAAGGGACCTCTCTGTTCCAGCAAACTGCAGCCTGCAGCCTGGAACCATGAGGAGGTCAGCGTTTTGCCTGCTTGCAGGCTCTGAGGAGGAAGACTGAATGGAGCATCGCCTGGAGGCCTGCAGGTAAGCAAAGCTCTCTGACACACACATATATTTTTATATAACACAGGCCCCACTCAATGCTTTTCCAACACTACAAGGGAGGTCACATCTTATGGGGAATAATACATAGAGAGCCATCCTATCTTTATGATATGTGACTAGTTTGCCAGATGCAGTGCATAACTTTAGGCATGTCCCCTGTGACCCCCCAGAAAAAAACCTGCTAAGAACCAAGTTCCGCAAGTTTTCCCCTCACTTACCTGCTCCATGCCGCAGGACTTTGCCAAGCAAGAGGCCCAATCTTCCCCCATCTCCGTGGGGATGTCTAGACCTTCAGGCCCTGGGTTCCTATGAAGGATCCACTGTCCTGGGCCCATATAGCACCCTGGCAACAGAAAACATTAGGCACCCAAAGGTTTCTAAGTTCTGGGCCCAGGGTCCAGCTCTCTAAAAAGAAAAGCATTATGGGCTATACCCCAAGGGTTTGGGGTCCGGTTACTGACCACTTTAGCGCTGAGGCTTTTTTGGACAGAACCGGTAGCTCACCTAATCCCAAGGATGCGGAGGCAAGCTAAACCATGACTAACACCTAAGACACTGGCGTAAAAACTGAGGTACTCCTCCTATGGGAGGGGGTTATATAGGGAGGGGCATTTCCTGTTTGAGATTGCCAGTGTCTACACCTGAAGGTACTCCATATAACCCATATAGTAATGAATGCCGCTCTGTGTCCCGTGATGTACGATAAAGAAACGTGGAAAATTTCAAGGGGTATGAATATTTTTTAGCTGCAACTTTTAGAACTACCACATGCACAAGAACATTTATGGCCAATAAATATGTGTAAAACTCCTGGTGCACAGGGAACCACAAGTAGCGCGTACAGCTGGCCATAGAAATAAATGGCTGTACGTCCCTGTACTTATGTAATAGCCAATATTTCATTGCATCCGTGTGCTCCAGCATTGGGGCATGCAACCTATTTTGCTGAAATGTGACACTTCCAAAGTGTGTTTCTACTTCCTTTAATGCCTTAAGGTGTCCATGTGCATGTACCCTTACAAATATAACCTACGGTACTCTGTTGAAAAAAATTCAAAGTTCTAGATCAGGGGTGGCAAACACAAGGCCCGCCAGGCATTGTCATGTGGCCCGCACAGCAACCTGTTATTTGAGGTATCCCAGGCAATGAGAGAAACATCCCCCCTCAGTCCCGCGAGCGGCACAGCATTTAGCGCATGCGCGGCCAGTCAGTCACCATGAGAAGGAGCATCTCCCCCCTCCACGCTGTCTACGCCTCCGTCTCCACCCCTCAGCTGTCAATGCCTCTCTCCGTCTCCGCCTCCACCGCTGCCTCCGCCCTGTCTCCACCCCTACCCTTAGCTTTGTCCCAGCTTACGTGCCGTGCTGTCTCCGCCTCCACCTCCACCTCATCCCTGTCTCTGCCTCCACCTCAGCTCTGTCACTGCCTCCTCCCCGCGTCTGCCCTTTCGCTTCCCCCTGTCAGTCCAGCGATGCTGGCTTTTTTGCATAATACGCTGACCTCTGACCAGCATAGTGGCAGAGATTGTTCAGCTCTGTTTTTTTTCCGCCCTTCCAGCGGGCTGTGTTCTGAGGCTTTTTAAGCACTGTGATGAAGTGTGCTGCTATTTTGATGTGATGGTAAAAAACATATGTCAAAACCCAAGTACTGTTACTAAACACAGAGATTCGCCCACAGAGGGATGGTACCATCTATAGCCCAATACAAAGGGAGGGAGCTGCCTATACAGGGAGGTACCAGAGCTGGGACAGGTAGGAAGGTAGGAGAGAGTACATGTGATGTGAGGAAACTTTGGGTGAAATCCTGACCCCTCCACTGTGTACGTAGCGCAATCCTGACCCATGCACTCTGTACGTAGCGCAATCCTGACCCATGCACTCTGTACGTAGCGCAATCCTGACCCATGCACTCTGTACGTAGCGCAATCCTGACCCATGCACTCTGTACGTAGCGCAATCCTGACCCATGCACTCTGTACGTAGCGCAATCCTGACCCATGCACTCTGTACGTAGCGCAATCCTGACCCATGCACTCTGTACGTAGCGCAATCCTGACCCATGCACTCTGTACGTAGCGCAATCCTGACCCATGCACTCTGTACGTAGCGCAATCCTGACCCATGCACTCTGTACGTAGCGCAATCCTGACCCATGCACTCTGTACGTAGCGCAATCCTGACCCATGCACTCTGTACGTAGCGCAATCCTGACCCATGCACTCTGTACGTAGCGCAATCCTGACCCATGCACTCTGTACGTAGCGTACTCTTGACTTTTGAATATCTGCTTGCTGTTCTTCCTAGGCTTTTGTTTTCAAGGCTAGTTATTACTTAAATTATTATTAAAACCAGTAGTAATTGAATGCAGAGGCAATTTTTTTTTACAACTGGCCCTTTGAAGGCAACCATACTACTGATGCGGCCCCCGATGAATTTGAGTTTGCAACCCCTGTTCTAGATTATCAATATACATCACAGGTATTTTAGCAGTTTTGTGTAGCTATCTGCCTGTACCTGTTCTGCAGATATAGGGGGTTATTTGATATAGGGGGTTATTTACTATAACTGGAAAGTGCAACACTTCATGGAAACAAATCAGCATCCAGGTTTTATTCAACGTGAGGTGCAAGAAAAAGGCAGACGATGCATGCCCGGCGCCAGAGTGCGGTGTTTAGAAAGCACAGCCCAAGTGATAGGTGATGTGCCAATCTCCAAAGGAGTGCAGGAAATACCAGTAAATAAATAGAAATGGTAAAATCCTAGAAGCAGCTTTTTAAACAAAATGGGAGACCATTTAAAAGTATAAAACCGAGTATCAAATATAAAAGAATCAAATATTCAAAAATGATAAAACAGCGCTAAAAGAGTGGTTTAAAATAGCTTGTGAAGGAGCTTAAAAGAGGATCTACAACAGTGATGCGTGGAGTGATCACTTGAAAGGTGTTAAGTGCACCCCACACCAATTAGATGAGTGTACCCAAAGAGAACTGTGACTGTGGAATAACTCCCCTGAGAGGGGTAGAGCTTACCACAGTCGGGAACAGTATGTGTTAATGGTCACTTGAATGCATCACTCTGTCCTCAAATACTGTCACGGATGGTCATAGGGGGACACATGGAATGAGACAGATAGACAAGGTGCAAATAATAGTGCAGTAATCTAAAAATCAGAGCACCCTATGTATAATAAGTAAATCCCCTATGATCATGCCCGTACAGAGAAATCACTTGTAAATGAGCAATAGATAGGTAAGCAGAGTGATATCACCGCAGTCACCGCCGTCCTTTCAACGCCAGAGGCCGCACTAGTCCTATGGAGCATGGTGCTGTGATTGAATCCGGCTGGTCGGCTGTGGAACGCAACTCTGCTTCCTTGTTGCGCTGTTGTAGCCACACCCTGACGCGTTTCGTCACTTCCGACTTCGACAGAGGGCGTGGCTACACAGCGCTGTCAATTTTCCTTTATTTCCCATCAGACGCCGCTATTGGTTCCGATCATCACACCCACCAGCCGCGATAGGTGCAGCTCTAGCAGGAAGGCGGGACGGACATCAGCAGCGCTGTTTGGGAATTGTGAGGAGGAAATACTGACTAGTACTGCACTCGTAGCAATGCATTAAATATCAATCAAAACATAGCTTACTTTATACATAACAAATTATAGATGCTCATCCCAAAGGGACATACAGACCATCTGTAGATGATCAGAGCATACGAAAAGGGGGAAAAAAGGATAAAAATGACCAGATTGGTTTTATTTGCAGTCAAATACACTTCCTAGGTGACGGTGCCTGTTTGTGGATATGCAGGCTTGCAGCCAATCGGACACAGGACGGGGCGTGTACATAGGGCCGTTCTAGTTGCTGACAGTCTATATTATAGATGAGATTATTGTTCAGCACTCTGTGTCAGATACCGTGAAATAGAGTCGCACTTGGCATTTTTTTGGCTCTGGTATTTGTGAAGCTGGCACAGATGCAGGACACAAAGAATCATATTGGTGCATAAACCATGTAAAGCAACATGTTTTTTTTTTAAAAAAACATGTAAAAAATAGTAGTAATAATGCGCAATAAGCAAAAGGAGCAGGCTTAAGCCGGGATGTCTGAGTATATAGCAGGAGAATCATAACTTAAAAAACACTAAAAACCAATCTAGAAAAAACTAGAAAAAAATGGTTTTAAAAGGAGGTTTTCTAAAAGAGGACAATATAGGAAAGGACAATATAAAAATATATATGTATATGTAAAAATAAAAATAATAAAATTAAAATAGAAAATCCATAAATAAATAAAAAAAGTATAAAAAAAGGAAAATACAAAAAATATAAAGACAGTCCATAGTCCATTTTGTTTTTCACTGGTCAATTTTAATTTTCACTGTTGGCTAGCGCTTTAGTCACCCACTTGTCTAAAAAATAAATATACACACATATATATATATACACACATATATATACACACACACATATACACACACACACACACACATATACACACACACACACACACACATATATACATACATACATACATACATACATACATACATATATATATATATATATATATATATATATATATATATATATATATATATATATATATATATATATATATATATATATATATATATATATATATATATATATAAAATGTCCAAAAAAAAAAAAAAATGGACGTCAAAATTGCAGTGAAACTTTGGACGGAAGCTAGGAGTCACTGATGAAGCAGTTTATATCTAGTTCAACATTCAGGCCTTTTGGCACCAAAGTATCTACAATGAAGATCCATTCCGTCTCGCGTTTGGAGAGTTCCCTGACAAGGTTAGATCCTCTCCATGAAGGACCCAAATGGTCAACACCCCAGAATTTCAAACCTGAGGGGTTACAGTCATGCTGTGTTTTAAAGTGTAATGACACATTGTGATCTTTGTAGCCTAACTTTATATTAGTCACGTGTTCGGCTAACCTTACTTTCAAGGCTCTCTTGGTACGTAAACTACCACCCATGTAGTTTACGCACTAGAGTGCCCATGTAAACTTATGTACATTGGACGTACCAAGAGAGCCTTGAAAGCAAGGTTAGCCGAACACGTGACTAATATAAAGTTAGGCTACAAAGATCACAATGTGTCATTACACTTTAAAACACAGCATGACTAACCCCTCAGGTTTGAAATTCTGGGGTGTTGACCATTTGGGTCCTTCATGGAGAGGATCTAACCTTGTCAGGGAACTCTCCAAACGCGAGACGGAATGGATCTTCATGGCAGATACTTTGGTGCCAAAAGGCCTGAATGTTGAACTAGATATAAACTGCTTCATCAGTGACTCCTAGCTTCCGTCCAAAGTTTCACTGCAATTTTGACGTCCATTTCCCTCTTTTTTTTTTGGACATTTATATATATATATATATATATATATATATATATATATATATATATTTTTTGTATTTTCCTTTTTTTATACTTTATTTATGGATTTTCTATTTTTATATATATATATATATATATATATATATATATATATATATATATATATATATATATATATATATATATATATATATATATATATATATATATATATATATATATATATATATATATATATATATATATATATATATATTGTCCTTTCCTATATTGTCCTCTTTTAGAAAACCTCCTTTTAAAACCATTTTTTTCTAGTTTTTTCTAGATTGGTTTTTAGTGTTTAAGTTATATGATTCTCCTGCTATATACTCAGACATCCCGGCTTAAGCCTGCTCCTTTTGCTTATTGCGCATTATTACTACTATTTTTTACATGTTTGTTTTTTTAAAAACATGTTGCTTTACATGGTTTATGCACCAATATGATTCTTTGTGTCCTGCATCTGTGCCAGCTTCACAAATACCAGAGCCCAAAAAAATGCCAAGTGCGACTCTATTTCACGGTATCTGACAGAGTGCTGAACAATAATCTCATCTATAATATAGACTGTCAGCAACTAGAACGGCCCTATGTACACGCCCCGTCCTGTGTCCGATTGTGGATATGCAGGCTTGCAGCCAAACAGGCACCGTCACCTAGGAAGTGTATTTGACTGCAAATAAAACCAATCTGGTCATTTTTATCCTTTTTTCCCCCCTTTTCGTATGCTCTGATCTAAAGATGGTCTGTATGTCCCTTTGGGATGAGCATCTATAATTTGTTATGTATAAAGAAAGCTATGTTTTGATTGATGTTTAATGCATTGCTACGAGTGCAGTACTAGTCAGTATTTCCTCCTCACAATTCCCAAACAGCGCTGCTGACGTCCATCCCGCCTTCCGGCTAGAGCTGCACCTATCGCGGCCGGTGGGTGTGATGATCGGAACCAATAGCGGCGTCTGATGGGAAATAAAGGAAAATTGACAACGCTGTGTAGCCACGCCCTCTGTCGAAGTCGGAAGTGACGAAACGCGTCAGGGCGTGGCTACAACAGCGCAACAAGGAAGCAGAGTTGCGTTCCACAGCCGACCAGCCAGATTCGATCACAGCACCACGCTCCATAGGACTAGTGCGGCCTCTGGCGTTGAAAGGACTGCGGTGACATCACTCTGCTTACCTATCTATTATTGCTCATTTACAAGTGATTTCTCTGTACGGGCATTATCATAGGGGATTTACTTATACATAGGGTGCTCTGATTTTTAGATTACTGCACTATTATTTGCACCTTGTCTATCTGTCTCATTCCATGTGTCCCCCTATGACCATCCGTGACAGTATTTGAGGACTGAGAGTGATGCATTCAAGTGACCATTAACACATACTGTTCCCGACTGTGGTAAGCTCTACCCCTCTCAGGGGAGTTATTCCACAGTCACAGTTCTCTTTGGGTACACTCATCTGATTGGTGTGGGGTGCACTTAACACCTTTCAAGTGATCACTCCACGCATCACTGTTGTAGATCCTCTTTTAAGCTCCTTCACGAGCTATTTTAAACCACTCTTTTAGCGCTGTTTTATCATTTTTGAATATTTGATTCTTTTATATTTGATACTCGGTTTTATCCAGGTTTTATTGCCAAAGCTTAATTGCACAAGCTGAAATTAGAAGCTGATTGGCTACCATGCACAGTTGTACCAGATTCTGTGTGCACCAACTTTAGTAAATCTATCCCATAGTCTTTACAAACACTTTCCTAAAATAAGTTGGAGGGAATGCCTTTACTATGATCACAAGGTCAATGTCGGCATTTTAATAGGAAAAGCTGAAAAATGACTTTTCTTATTACAAGGAATACCTATAATTTAACATCAAACTCTGTTCAGCCACGTGGAAAAATCACTGAGTCAGTCTCATGAGTGAGGGGTGTGATGTGCTGACAAGGAATATGCTGGTAAGAGAAGAGAGCAAAGTGAACAAAGACATGGCTGTAATCATTTTCCTTTTGCTCCTTCGCTGTCCAATAACTAGGCTAAAAAGCCTAGTACACACGGGCCGAATGTCAGATGGTATCAGACGATTCAATAGAGACTGACTGACATTCGACCTGTGTGTATGAGCCCCACCAGAGTGTTGGCAGGGGGCCTTCCTCCTGTCAGAACACAATAGCACAGCAGAGGAGACTGCTGTACTAACATCAGGCTGTTAGTATGGTTGCTCTGACCTAAGCTGTCAGTTTTTTCTTTTTGGGTAGCCGTACTAACAATTTGATGTTAATGCAGCTTAGTTGTGTCTAGGAGGCTTCACAGTGAGAAAACGACACCACCGAGTCCATTCTGAAGTCTTAAATTTTAACAGAGAAAGTGATATAATTAACTTAACCGAACTGTGTTGTGTGGCAAGCCAGGATGGATATAGTACAAATCCTTGGAAGGTAAAGCAGCTCCCACATATATTTAAACTGTACAGTATATTTAGCTGCTTGTCTGGAGTCCAGATCTGAACTATAACTCAGCCAGCAGTGCTCTTGTGAGTTCACCAATAGGACCACCCATGATGCTATCATCCCTCTCCCAGGCCGTGATTAGACTGTGTAGCTAGAACGAGGGAGAGAGAGAATGTCTGTCACTGGCTGTAGTTGTGTCTGTGACCCCCCCACCTCTCTGAAGAGAAGGGATCTCTGATTAATGGCAGGTGGCAAGTGGCTGCATCCAGGGTCGCTGTCGCTGAATCCAAGACTGCTGTAACCTCAATCAGAGTCGGCAAGAGCCGCCTGCAGTTATATCCGGTGACACCTTTCCAGTCTCTGAGGAGGGAAGAGAGTCTGGCATACAAGACAGCCTGAGTGGAGAGAAGCCTTTGGCCAACATATTTCTCACTTTCCTGCTTACAGTGCTATTCTCTTTTTGGGACACATTGGATGTATTTCTTTGGTTAGCTCCCCCCCTTGTTCCAAGATTATAAAAAATCCCTTTATCAAAGATTTCAGGCCTCAGCGCCGGTGACCACTGGCCAGTGAAAGGGGGATAAGAAGGGACTGTCTTTATAGCCCTTACTTCTGGGTCTAGGATAACTGAACTCTGCCTCTTCATTGGGTATTTGTTGTAGACAGGGCTTTTTTTCTCAGGGAATAAGGTTCAGGAACTTCGCCCTTCTGAGTCACCTCTTATCTCTGCCCCCAACTCACCTCCGAGTACTGTTCCTTGGCTCCACCACTTACCCTTCTCCCAGCACCACCCCTTTTAGAGAATACAGAACCAATTGTCATTTTGTAGTGATGTATTTTGTATGGAACTTGTTAATAACAAAAATAAATCTAGCAACAATGGACACCCCAGTGACAATAGGTCCACTGCAGCAACAGAGACTTCCAACAGCCAGCATCAATAGACCCTCCAGCAGCCAGCATCAATAGACCCTCCAGGAGCCAGCAACAATAGACCCCTCCCTCAACAGTAGATCCCTCACAGCAACAACTGACATCCTTGTAACATAAGACCTACCCCAGCAACAATAACTCCCCTGCCGGCAACAATAGACCTCTCCAAAAACAATAGACCCCACCCTACAAGAATATATCCTCTCCAGCAACAACAGATTCCCCAGTAGCCAACATCAATAGACCCTTCAGCAGCCGGCAACAAAGACCCCTCCCTCAACAGTAAAACGCTCCCAGCAACAATAGAGCCCCCATGCTGAACAGAAGACCTCCCTTACAAGCAACAGGCCCCCTTCATCTGAAAAAATAGATCCCCTCTTGCAACAACAGATTCCCCAGTAGCCAACATCAATAGACCCTTTAGCAGCCAGCAACAAAGGGCTAGATTCAGGCAGGGGCACGCAATCCAACGGTGGCGCAGCGTATCGTATTTACGCTACGCCGCCGCAAGTTACAGGAGCAAGTGCAGTATTCACAAAGCACTTGCTCCGTTAGTTGCGGCGGCATAGCGTAAATGGGGCCGGCGTAAGCGAGCGTAATTCAAATGTGTAAGGGGGGGCATGTTTTATGTTAATGTGTGTTGACCTGACGTGATTGACGTTTTGTACGAACGGCGCATGCGCCGTCCGTGTACATATCCCAGTGTGCATTGCTCCAAATGACGTCGCAAGGACGTCATTGGTTTTGACTTGAACGTAAATTACGTCCAGCCCTATTCGCTTACGACTTACGCAAACTACGTAAAAAATTAAAAAATCGAAGCGGGAACGACGTCCATACTTAACATTGAGTGCGCCTCATAGAAGCAGGCACAACGTTACGCCGAAAAAGCCTTACGCAAACGACGTAAAAAACGAATGCCGGGTGCACGCAAGTTTGTGAATCGGCATATCTAGGTAATTTGCATACTCTGCCGAAAACGACGGGAGCGCCACCTAGCGGCCAGCGTCAGAATGCACCCTAAGATACGATGGCGTAAGAGACTTATGCCAGTCATATCTTAGGCTAATGTCGGCGTATCTAGCTTTCTGAATACAGAAAGTAGATGCGCCGGGGGAGCTTTGAATTTACACGGTGTATCTATGGATACGCCGGCTTAATTCTTTGCTGAATCTAGCCCACCGTCCCCTCCCTCAACAGTAAATCCCTCCCAGCAACAATCGATCCCTCATGGCAGGATCACCAAGTATTATTTAAGGATTTAAGGTTTTGAAAAATACATTTGAAAATATATTACCATGGTAAAGCTTTTTATGAAATTTTAGTGATTGGGTTTATATACTTATACAGCTTTTATTAGGTAGAAAATTGCTCAGAAATACAGAATAGCCCACCTACCTGTAGAAATATTCTTAATGTTAACTACAGGCAGGAAAACAATATTAGCTTCATGTTAAAAATGTACAATGGGCCATGATTCATTCCATTTTTATCTTTGTGAGTCATTCTCTGGCTTGGCAATGCCCTAACAAGCCTAAATGTGATAAACAGGAGAACAGATAGCACACTATACTATACATGAAGGCAGAGCCAAAAATGCTTGTATAATTAGCTTGGACTGCAATTGCTGACATGCATCCAATATAGTATATATTTACTGAGCATTGGAAAGGTTGGCTTCTAAAGCAAACAAGCAGTTCTTAGGAATGTAAGACATATTGGGAATTACAATGTATTTCTCTCAGGTGGTGGGAGTGACTGCATTGATAGCACCAACAATGATTCTATCACCGATTACTCTCCCTTTCTCTGGAATTGAACATGATCTGTCATGTAAAGAAAGATTTCACAAGCTGCATATGTGATGTGTAATTAACCTTACGTTTAAATCCACTGATTATTCAATATGCAGCTTCAGTCCCAGCCATTGCATTCTGGTTTCTCAATTCCCTATATACACTATGGGGGTTATTTACGAAAGGCAAATACACTTTGCGCAGCAAGTGCATTGGAAGTGCAGTCGCTGTAGATCTGAAATCTGAAATGAGGGGAAGCTCTGCTGATTTTATCATCCAATCATGTGCAAGCTAAAATGCTGTTTTTTTTTTTTCCTTGCATGTCCCCTTCAGATCTACAGCGACTGCACTTGAAAGTGCACTTGTAGTGCAAAGTGGATTTCCCTTTCATAACTAACCCCCTATATTACTAAAAGTATTGGGATGCCTGATTTTAGATGCACATGAACTATAATGGCAGTGGCGGCTGGTGCTCCAAATTTTTGGGGGACACAAACTGAAAAAAAATCCCATCAATTGCAACCACTGTGCCCAAACGCAGCCAGTGTGCCCATCAATTGCTGCCAGTGTGGCCATCAATTGCCGCTACTGTGCCCATCAATTGCTGCCAGTGTGCCCATCAAATGCTGCCAGTGTGCATCCCCTGCCCGCCCGGCCCTTACCTTGTCTCGTGGGGCAGTGGGTCAAGGCAGCAAGCGGTGTCCAGTGTCCTCCATGCTCCTCAATGTCTTCTCCCTTCGTCTCTTCCCGTCCTCTGCGATAGCCCTCCAATCACAGCGCCTGTCGTTTCAGCCAATTTGGTGACAGGTAACAGACCCAAGCACTTGACTGACTGAGAGGCGGTTCAGTGTTAGGAAAGCAAATATTCATTCACTTTGCTAACACAACGCTGAGTGGCCAGCGAGCGCCCAGCATGTCGCCCGCTGTTCACCTTTTTGGAAGCTTATTAGAGCCTATGGCTCTAATCAGGTGCTTCTAAAATATTCCCGGTCATTGTAATTCAGGTGCCCGGTGCCTAAAAAGGGACCAGACACCTAAATAGGGAGTCTGTGGGGTTCAATATTGAGTTAGCCCACCCTTTGCAGCTATAACAGCTTCAACTCTTCTGTGAAGGCTGTCCACAAGGTTTAGGAGTGTGTCTATGGGAATGTTTGACCATTCTTCCAGAAGTGCATTTGTGAGGTCAGGCACTGATGTTGGATAAGAAGGCCTGGCTCACAGTCTTTGCTCAAATTCATCCCAAAGGTGTTCTATCGGGTTGAGGTCAGGACAGTCAAGTTCCTCCACCCCAAACTCGCTCATCCATGTCTTGCATTGCATTGTGCACTGGACCAAATCATTTAGTGGAGCAGGGATTATGGTGTGGGGTTATTTTTTAGGGGTTGGCCTTGGCCCCTTAGTTCCAGTGAAGAAACCTCTTAAGATGTCAGCATATGAAGACATTTTGGACAATTTCATGCTCCCAACTCTGTGGGAACATTTTGGGGATGGCCCCTTCCTGCTCCAACATGACTGCGCACCAGTGCACAAAGCAAGTTCATAAAAACATGGATGAATGAGCTTGGGGTGGAGGAACTTGACTGACCTGACCTCAACCCCATAGAACACCTTTGGGATGAATTAGAATGGAGACTGAGCCAGGCCTTCTCATCCAACATCAGTGCCTGACATCACAAATGTGCTTCTGGAAGAACAAAAAAAAAAGAAGAGGAATGAGGACTACCACACCGGTTTGTTTTTTGTAGTTTTTCTGAGCAGTACGATAATAGATCTCGTCAAAAAAATAAATATATGAAATTGTGTAATTAGTTAAACATATAGATGTATTCTCATAAAACAATCTCAGAATTTGGGAAATATATTTCACGCTGCATCTAATTACACCATCAGTGATAAGTTGTAGCTATGAAAATATCTTAAAAGTATCATATTTCCTTTCAAAATACACCTGTAGTCTTTTGTACTATAAGGCAGGGCCTTTTACAAAAGCATACACACGTAATCCATTCATGCTGATATCTCATCGTTCTGCTTGCACACCTGTGTTATAGCCTTTGCTGAATCAATTCCAAGCGGAAGTCTTGCAAACACGAAAGATCAGAGTAGATGTCATAAAAGATATAAAATTGATTTCCTTATCATTCCTACGCGTAAGCATAAACTGTTGCACAGCTGAAATGTTTTCATACAGTCTTCATGGTACTGTGCATGGACAAAAAACAGCTACAGCCGATAAGCAGCACCTCAAATATATTAGTTAGACAATGGTAGATGGTAAACCATTGGGTGATTGTTATGGATCTTTCCTGGTTAATATCTAGCACTGGGACTACCACTCAAAGAGAACACATTCTTGCATGGGCTATTGAGAGAATGTACATATTGGACCAAGACAAATGATCACGGGTATGATCATTAAAAAAAACTGTGGTAGAAAAATGTAGGTGAATATTTATTCTTACATCAAGAAAACCCTGAAAAAAACGATGTTAAAATAGCAAAAATAGGGGCTCGTCCAGATTGTTGGCATGGCAGCAGTCTAAAACCTTTAGCCACTTAGAACCCGGACCATTATGCAGGTTAAGGACCTTGCCCCTTTTTGTGATTTGGCACTGCGTCACTTTAACTGACAATTGCGCGGTCGTGGCTCCCAAACAAAATTGGCGTCCTTTTTTTCCCACAAATAGAGCTTTCTTTTGGTGGTATTTGGTCACCTCTCCGTTTTTTATTTTTTGCGCTATAAATAAAAATAGAGCGACCATTTTTTAAAAAATTCTATATTTTTTACTATAATAAATATCCCCCAAAAATATATAAAAAAAAACTTTTTTTTGCCTCAGTTTAGGCCGATACGTTTTCTTCTACCCATTTTTGGTAAAATAAAACAAAAAACGCAATAAGCGTTTATCGATTGGTTTGCGCCAAATTTTTAGCGTTTACAAAATAGGGGATAGTTTTATTGCATTTTTATTAATATTTTTTTTTTACTACTAATGGCGGCGTTCAGCAATTTTTTTCGTGACTGCGACATTATGGCGGACACATCGGACAATTTTGACACATTTTTGGGACCATTGCTATAAAAATGCACCGATTACTGTGAAAATGACAATTGCAGTTTCGGAGTTTACCACTAGGGGGCACTGTAGGGGTTAAGTGTGACCTCATATGTGTTTCTAACTGTAGGGGGCGGGGCTGGACGTGTGACATCAGTGATCGTCTTTCTCCATCAGGGAACAGACGATCACTGACAAAATGAAGAACGGGGAAGGTGTGTTTACACACACCTCTCCCCGTTCTTCAGCTCCGGTGAACAATCGCGGGACACCGGCGGCAATCGGGTCCGCGATTCCCACGGGCATGGTCACGGAGCTTCGGACCGGGTCGCGAGCGCGCCGCATTTTTATAGCACCGACGCTGTATAAATGACAATGGTCGCAAAATAGCCTCAAAAGTGTCTGATGTGTCCGCCACAATATCGCAGTCACGATAAAAATTGCAGATCGCCGCCATTACTAGTAAAAAAAAAAATAATAAAAATGCCATAAAACCATCCCCTTTTTTGTAGATGCTATAACTTTTGCGCAAACCATTAAATATACGTTTATTGCGATATTTTTTATTTTTTTACCAAAAATATGTAGAAGAATAGGTATCGGCCTAAACTGAGGAAAACAAAATGTTTTTTATATATTTTTGGGGGATATTTATTATAGCAAAAAGTAAAAAATAGTCTTTTTTTGTTTATAGCGCTAAAAAAAAAAAAAAAAACGCAGAGGTGATCAAATACCACCAAAAGAAAGCTCTATTTATGGGGAAAAAAGGACGCCAATTTTGTTTGGGAGCCACGTCGCACGACCGCGCAATTGTCAGTTAAAGCGATGCAGTGCTGAAATGGTTAAATGGATCATTCTAGGACAGCAAAACGTACTGGTTGTAGAGGAGGAGACTGGTTTACAGAGCTCATGTACAGTTTGCAAATTAAATCATTTACAGGAAATATTTCAAATAATAATAATTTTTCATACATGATTGGGTTATTAAAGCAAATGTTGTTTCACTGCACAAAGTGAACATTCTACTCTTTTAGTAAATCAACCCAACAAAGTAAGACCTTCTACCAAGACATGTAAATGACAACCATAAAATTATTTTTAATTCACATTTAATGAGCAAAAAAGAAACAATATTATAGTTTTAACTGCCAAGCAATTTTCCCTATCTGCACACAAATTAATTTTTCAAACACATTTTCATTTTAATCTGCATATAATTGCTTCCATTATTTAGCCAGGTTAGATCAATAAAAAGTTTGTTCAGTAGCACTGGTTAAAGGTGGATTGGAATCTCTGATTTGTAAACCATTATTTACAAACAGTATCTCACAAAAGTACACCCCTCACATTTTTGTAAATATTACAGTATATACTTGTATAAGCCGAGTTTTTCAGCACTTTTTTTTGTGCTGAAAATCCCCTTCTCGGCTTATACTCGAGTCTGTGTCTGCAGCCTAATCCCCCGGCACTGTGATACATTCAGTGTCATCAGCGGCCGTGCAGTGTAACCAAGCGCCACCTCCCCCTCATCAGGCTGAACACTGACTCACACCGGCAATCATTGACGTTCAGCTGATCTGACTGCTCCCCCTTCTCCCCCTCCCCTCTATTGTGTGCTACTCACACCGGAAATCATTGACGTTCTATTTCCCCATCCGTCCAGGATGAGAGAGGACACACAACTGATCTCACTGCTCCCCCTTCTCCCCCTCCCCTCTCCTGTGTGCTCCGCGGAAAGTGTGAGCTTGTTTGCTTCACACTTGACTGACCGCGGAGCACACAGGAGAGGGGGGGAGAAGTGAGATCAGCTGTGTGTCCTCTCTCATCCCGGACGGATGGGGAAATAGAACGTCAATGATTTCAGGGGGAGCACTGAGATCAGTGGTCACTGATAAAAGGCACCGATGGTCACTGATGGACTCCGATAGGAGGCACTGATGGACACTTATAGGAGACACAGTGAGATGGACACAGTGAGGTATGCAAATAGGTAAAGTGAAGCTGCAAATGGGCATTGTTGACCCTCTTTTCCACTTACAGTAGCTGCTGCATTCTCACCCTAGGCTTATACTCGAGTCAATACATTTTCCCATTTTGTGGTAAAAGTAGGTGCCTAAGCTTATATTCGGGCCGGCTTATACTCGATTATATACAGTATTTCTTTTTATGAGACAATACGGAAGAAATTATACTTTGCTACAATGTAAAGTAGTGAGTGTATAGCTTGTATAACAGTGTTAATTTGCTGTCCCCTCAAAATAACACACAGCCATTAATGTCTAAACTGCTGGCAACAAAAGTGAGTACACCTCTAAGTGAAAATGTCCAAATTGGGTCCAATTAGCCATTTTCCCTTCCCATGTCATGTGGCGTTAGTGTTACAAGGTCTCAGGTCTGAATGGGGAGCAGGTGTGTTAAATTTGGTGTTATGGCTCTCACTCTCATACTGGTCACTGAAAAGTTCAACATGGCACCTCATGGCAAAGAACTCTGAGGATTTGAAAACAATAATTGTTGCTCTAGATAAAGAAGGCCTAGGCTATTAGAAGATTGCAAAGACCCTGAAACTGAGCTGCAGCATGGTGGTCAAGACCATTGTAACTGTATGGCCCGTGGGACCCAGAGGCTCTTAAAGGATACAGGGTACTCCTGGTTCAGCTTCACCAATGACTCTTGGGTCTAGGGTCATCCTATGTCCACTAGGGGCATAGGATGACTGAGAAATTATATCTTGAATTACATGAGATGGGACAGCAAGGATAATTCACAATGTATTGCAGGATATCTTGAAATATTACAGGTGGTTTATTCTGAACCCAACAGGTCAATAGGAGAGTATTCATCCATGTGGGGACACATACTGTTGAGGTGTTAATCGAGTCTGGCTCCTAAGATATTTCATTGTGTGAAAGTCTATTGATGATAGATGTGTTGGGGGTTGGCAGTCTGAAAGGCAGTCTGACTTTTCAGCTGTAGTGGATTAGCATGTCAATTACGTCCAGAGCTTTTTTTCTCAGAAAATAGGTGCAGGAACTCAACCACAACCCGTTCAGATTTCACAAACAGTAGAAGGGTCTTAAAGGGGCATTAAACACCAGAATTGCATTACATACAGAGTGCAGAGTTCAGGGAGTTACACAGCTGTCACTTGTAAACACAGAAACCAAACTTCTGTGTTTACAAGTGATTGTGGTGAGTAGGCACCAAATGGTTTGAGCCAGAGGTGGTGGAACTGAGTTCCCCCAAGTTCCCCCTGAAAAAAAGCCCTGATTCATCTACAAAGGAATGTGTATTGTGTAGCAGGTGAGAATCGCTTATTGCAGAGTCAGAGCATCTGTCTAAGATGTGGATTGAGGGGGAATCGTTAGGAACCATTGTTTGATATTGTGGGTGGAGTGTGTCATGGTCCTTTTGATTACTGCAGCATGCTTTTGGTTGCTAACTGTATAAAAACCTCAGTTTTACCATTAAAAGATCTATCCGTTTGGAACCAGACACAGAGCTGTGTGTGTCTCGTTATTCTGGGGGGAAATCCCAATGGGTCCTGTCTGCTGGATTGTGTTGGAGGAATAGAATATTGTAACGGCGTTAACCCCTGACCGTTACAACCATACAGTGGTTTAACAGGACAGGTTCCACTCAGAAACAGGCCTTGCCATGGTTGACCAAAGATGTTGAGTGCACATGCTCAGCGTCATATTCAGAGGTTGTCTTTGGGAAATAGACGTACAGTATGAGTGCTGCCAGCATTGCTGCAGAGGTTGAAGGGGTGGGGGGTCAGCCTGTCAATGCTCAGACCATACACCACACACTGCATCAAAGGGGTCTGCATAGCTTTCATCCCAGAAGGAAGCTTCTTCTAAAGATGATGCACAAGAAAGCCTGCAGTTTGCTGAAGACAAGCAGACTAAGGACATGGATTACTGGAACCATGCCCTGTGGTCTGGTGAGACCAAGAACAATTTGTTTTTATTGTTTATTTTACTTTAATTGTTATTTTTTTCCCCCCTTTAAAAATAAAAATATCACTTTTATTCCTATTACAAGGAATGTAAACATCCCTTGAAATAAGAATGGTGCTTGACAGGTCCTCTTTATGGAGAGATGTGGGGTCTATAAGACCTCATATCTGTCCCCCAGGCTGAAAAGATTGAGATTTTAAAAAAAAACCAAAAAAAAAAACCAAACAGATCTTTCTTTCTAGCCGAGATCTGGGCTTTTAGTTCTGCAGCCTGGATGTAACGTCATAACATCGCGCCCAGACCTCTGAGGGTCATAAAATCCCTATGATCATTGTTAGGCGGCGGATTCTTTCTCTGGGTCACTGATCGCATGGGCAAGCCTGGAGAAGCACCGGAGGGTGGGGGGATTGTCCCCTCCTGCTGCCTGTAAGAACGATCAAGTGGTTGCTGCTATGATTGTTCTTACGGTGCACAGAATCGCCAGCTGAAAAAGATGATATCTGAATGATGTCTGTAGATGCAGGTATCATTCCAATATCCCCACTGTCAGTCAAAGACATCACATGACGTGATAGGGCTGGAAGTGGTTGATCATCAACCATGTGAGTTCCTAAATGTTATACCTTCATTAAATGTACCATATTGCTACACTTAAAGAGGCGCCCCTCTTTTATACTCTGTAGCTCCTGCTGGATTCTGCTTCTAATCCCCTTGTGGAGGCTGCCATTTGTGGATGGACATTTTATGGTTACACAACCTATCACATTGCTATATACAATCTTTTTTACTAAACTGAAGGACCTAATAAATTGTTGTGGAACAAATCATCTGAATTTCCATTATTTCTTATGGGGAAAATTGCTTTGATACATGAGTGCTTTTACAAGCATGTTTGCAGAATGAATTGTGCTCTCAATTGAAGGTTTTACTGTGTGTGTGTGTGTGTGTGTGTGTGTGTATGTATATATTAAAAACCCAGTGGTGATTAAATACCACCAAAATAAAGTTCTACAGTACTTGTGTTAAAAAATATAAATTTCAATTGTGTACAGTTTTGCATGACTGAGCAAATGCCGGTTAAAGTAGCACAGCGCGGGGGTAAAACCTTCCAGAAGTCAAGTGGTTAACTTATTTATTTATCATTTATCATTTTTTTTTTGGACACTACTTTTTTCATTTACCTTTATTGTTATGATAGCTTGTACAGATGACAGGTTCTGTCCGTCTTCGCATTCCAGAATGCCAAGTGTAATCCTTGACTCTGAACTCTCCCCTCGGCCTCACATTCAATCACTGTCCAGATCGTGCCCCCTCAACCTTCTCAACATCTCCAAAATATGACCAATGGCACCACAAAGCTTTCTAATAATTTACTCCTTGGTTATCTCTCACCACAACTAATGCAACTCCCACCTTATTGGTTTGCTTTTGTACAGGCTACCGGCCTTTAGTCTATCATGAATGCTGCTGTCAGACTTCACCTTACCAACCATTCACTGTCTGATACATCTCTCTGCCAGTCCCTCCATTGGCTTCTGCTCACTCAAAAAATTAAATTCAAAATATTAACAATAACTTATAAAGCCATCCAGGACTCCACAAGCCCCCCAAGTACATCACTAACCTGGTCTCAGAATTCCAACCAAATTGTTCTTTGTTCCTCCCAAGACCTCCTGCTTCGTAGCTCCATCATCACCTCTACCTCTTCCAATGCTTGCCTCCAGGACTTCTCCAGAGCATTTCCCATCCTGTGAAACTCCCTAGCCCAATCTGTCCAACCATTGCCTACTCTGTTCCCTTTTAGGTGATCCCTGAAAACCATTTTCTTTACAGAAGCCTATACTGCCTCCTCCTAACAACGGTACTTTTATTTTAGCCATAATTTTATCCCCCACAGTTATTACCTTTTGTATCACTTGACCCTCCCTTTTAGATTGTAAGCTCTAACAAGCAGGGCCCTCTGATTCCTTTTGCATTGAATTGTCTTGCAACTTTACTATCTGCCTGTATCTGCCTATGCCTCTATATAAATCCTGTATTATAAAAAATAATAATAATAATGCTAAAGTTTAGTTTTCCTTTATGGCTGGAAGCCCAGAAAATTTGTCCTATTTGTCCCTTATACATCAGGCTCTTGGTGTACTTAAGAATAAACAGCATCCTATCCTAAGGATGAGTTCCGGTGTCGCCAGGAAGTCGGCGCTGCGCTAATCACAGGCAGTGGGACATTTCCTGATCTCTGCAGCCGCGCATCAGGACAATGTCTCACTGCCTGCCCGAACACGCCAGAGCTCATCCTTAAAGTGGATGGAAACCCACTCTCATCCTTTCTAAACTACTGCTATAGTACTGATCTATAAGGATATACGTGCCTCATGCATGTATTCTTACCTGTCAAATGTCTCCCCTCTGTTATAAGAACTGAAAAACTGCAGATTCTGTGGGTGGATCTGTTGTCTGGAGCTCTGTGGGTGGAGTCGTGATGTCAGTAGACTCCCCGCCCTCCTCTACACTCCCCTTGTCAACATGCATTTTTTCCTATAAATCCCTTACATTGAATTTTGCTATGATCACTAACATGCAGTCAAAATCCAGAAAAGTAACCACATGACTTCAGAAAAGGAGTGGGGGTGGGAAATAAAAAAATAATGCCTGTCTCCAGGCTAGTGCATGAGATATGTAAATATCCTGTCACTCACAGCAAGGGGGCGGAACGGACTAAGGTTTTTCTCTGTAAGTCTGTTTTATTTCACTGAACAATAAGAGGATTGTTCAGAGCTGGATTAACTGTGTGGCAAGACTGGGCACAGATGATAGGAAATCTTACTGTACATTGTGACAAAAAAAAAAAAAAAAAATCGGTTTACATCCACTTTAATCCTCACCCACAGCATGCATAGTTACCTGAATCTGGCACTTGCAGCTGAAGTCTTCCTGCAGTTTGCTGCACCTGTAAATGCTCATAGACCATTACTTAGGTGTATCCAGACTGTGTATGAGTAATTCAAGCTATTCTGAAACCATGTATATCCTATTTAGTCCTTTAGTACTACTAAATTATGGAAGCTGGGCCCCAATAAACATTCAAACTAGAATCACTAAAATAATTACATTCTGTACAATAAAGATAGAAATTGATTTTTCTAGTCATCTGCAGTAATTTCACTGTCAGAGTGGATTTTGCACAGTCTTTTTAAAAATGGCAGCACAGAGAGTGCTGTGCAGCTTACAAACATTTAACCGTATTCACAGCATATCCAAATCTGCAAAAGTATTTATATGCTGTTTAACATTGCATCAACAAAACTCATTCCGACATGTCCATCTTTAGAACTTTTAAAGCACTGAGTTCTGTCTTTAGGGACTGCTCTATATTTGCCTTGTGAAGAGAATTCAAATAGACATTAATCAGATTCCTTTGGGCACCGATATATTTGGACTTCTAACAGGCAATATTTTAAACGACAGGATAAGTAGAGTAACATTAAAACTGAATATACTGTACATAATTCACCTTTTTCTATTACCTTACTCATAGGTACATGGTTTGATAGAATAATGTTTTCTTATGATTTTCTCACTTTATTTGGTAATATACTGTATAACTGACACACACATTAAAGTTCATGTCTTGCATTAGAATTTACTTTAAGTACGTAATAGTACATGTACTGTAGCTCGTATAGTGACAATAACGGCAGTTGTAAAAGAAAAACTAAACCCTTTAAGTATTTTTTTTCCATGGAGTTTTTTAAAAAAAATATATTAAATTGATTCAAATGTACAACTGAATTAAAGAGAAGATAAAGAGGTAATAAACCAAACAAATAGAATGTATTTTATTGTAGCTTACCAATTCTTAGATGTGGTGGCTGCATTTCTTATATTTTTAGGCTTTTTTTTTTCATTTATTTTCAGCTGGTGAGCCGACCAGTAAGGCCTCGTACACACGATAGGTTAACCAGAGGACAACGGTCTGATGGACCGTTTTCATCGGTCAAAACAAACCGTGTGTGGGCCCCATAGGTTATTGGTTAAAAAAAAAAGACAACTTGCTTTAAATTTAACCTATGGATTCCTAACCGACAGAACAAAACTGATCGTTAGTAGGCACAACCATCGGTTAAAAATCCATGCATGCTCAGAATCAAGTCGACGCATGCTTGGAAGCATTGAACTTCGTTTTTTTTCAGCACGTCGTTGTGTTTTACGTCACCGCGTTCTGACACGATCGTTTAACCGATGGTGTGTGGGCACGATGGACCATCAGTCAGCTTCATCGGTTAACCGATGACAACGGTCCTTCAGACCGTTCTCATCGGATGGACTGATCGTGTGTACGAGAAAAGTGCTCTCAAAACCATGAGCCAAAAAAAGTCCAAAAAGAAAATGTGAACACTGTCCGTGAATTCCAAAAGTGAGGATTATCCACTATTCCAAATGGTATCACTTCAACTGTGTAAGGAAATAAAAAAAAAGACATGCAATCTTCTCAGATCATGTGCACTCCAATATTTTCTTCCACCACTTACAAGATCAACACCTAGAAAGTGCTTATAGAAATAAGCACTTACCAGAGCGATTGGACTTCTTAATTAAAAGGAAGTCAAAATCGCTTATGCAGATTAATGCCTGCAAGCATTTGATGCATCATCCACTGTTGTCATAGGCTAAACCTCTTCACGGAGTATCACAGGTGGAACATGAAATACAAAGACAGCTCCATAGTGCAACCGGTATTTATTAAAAAACTAATTAAAAACAAGAAAGGGCCAAGTGGCCACTTACACTACCAAGTGCCCATCCCGGCACTAGGTCTGCAGGCTCAGAAAGGAGGCAACTGCCTCGACTCCTGTGTCGGCGTGCGTCCTCTTGTCACCTCGGCAGTACACAGAGACGGATGGGGGATCAGATTCAAAGCGTAACCAGGCTACGCCGCCGACGATCGTTTTGTATTACGTCTTCAGGGGGGCGTTCAAGCCTGCAGACCTAGTGCTGGGATGGGCACTTGCTAGTGTAATTGGCCACTTGGCCCTTCCTTGTTTTTAAATTAGTTTTTTAATAAATACCGGTTGCACTATGGAGCTGTCTTTGTATTTCATGTTCCACCTGTGATACTCCGTGAAGAGGTTTAGCCTATGACAACAGTGGATGACGCATCATATGCTTGCCGGCATTAATCTACAGAAGCGATTTTTGACTTCCTTTTAATTAAAGTCCAATCGCTCTGGTAAGCGCTTATTTCTATCAGCACTTTCTGGGTGTCAATCTTATAAGTGGTGGAAGAAAATATTGGAGTGCACATGATCTGAGAAGATTGCATGTCTTTTTTTGATTTCCTTACACAGTTGAAGTGATACCATTTGGAATAGTGGATAATCCTCACTTTTGGAATTCACGGACAGTGTTGACATTTTCTTTTTGGACTTTTTTTGGCTCATGGTTTTGGGAGCACTTTTCTTTTATCGAGTTTCCAGATTGTCCACCTATATCCATCTTATTGGATATTGGCACTGTATATATATTAATCATTTATTTATTAATTTTGAATATATCACAATTCACTTGTAATTGTTTATCACATATGTTAGGTTTTTACAAATTTATTTCTATGTATGTATATTAAGATATACACCTGACACTTCCAATAGGGTCATCATTTCCCTTATTGCACTAGCGCCCCCTATCATCTAATACTCAGAGTGCTTTTACTAAAAAAAATGCTCTGCATACAAACGACAGAAACAAAATACAACAGATACAGAGTGCAACAAACATTCATACAAAACCCATGCACACGCTACCTAACATTACTAGCAAAAGTGAACATTGATAATGATCTGTATGCTAAAGGGATACACTTAAAGTAACTTCGCTTCTGTTGTAGCTGGTCCATGAATTCTGCAGCAAACAGGATTCCAGAACTCTCAAATGGAAACAGTTTCCTTCCTATTGTATCTCCCTTGTAGTGTGGCTTCTAGTGTTATCCCCTCTGGCAGAGTCTTCATTGGCCTTGTGGTGTCCACCTTTCAGTTTCTGTTGCTGGCCATTTATTTATAACTATTCCCACATGGGCATGGCCCTTTGTATAAATATACTGTATATTATATTGCATATGCTGATGTAACACATTATCTTTCTTTAGGCCGGCCACAGATGGTTTGAACCTCAGACAGTTCAACAGGAACTGCCCAAGATACAAACCATCTGTGGGCAGGCTGAATGTATCAAGCTGATTGATCGATCAATATGAGTAAAACCTGCCTTTCCGGTTTTACTTGTTATTATCACTAGCCATTGCTATAGCTAGCCGCTCGTAATAATTACTATCTTTTCTCGTTGGGGATGGCTTCCCCTGCCTGCCCCTGACTCCCCCCCCCCCCCCCACTAGGAGCAGACAATTGCTTGACAGGAGAGATTCTCCTGGAATATAATAAAATAACCTCTTTAAAGGCAAAACATAATACATATGTAGCGCTGACATTCTTGTATATTGATGTGTCTTTGCATACTTGCATACAACGTCTATGGACATTGCTATGTTTAAGTATTTGGAGCCATCTAGTGACCAAATACTGGTAATGCAGAGAGATGTTTTGTTTAGTATTTTGGTTGCCTTGGAGACGAGAAGAGACCCAAATACTGGTAATGCAGAGAGATGTTTGGTGGAGGGTTTTGGTTGCCTTGGAGACAAGGGGAGACAGGAGTGTAAACAAAAAGCCTTCTGGAGGCTGATGCCGAGCTGCTGGGGAGCGAAGGCTGAGCTCGGAGAGCTAGAGGACAGTGGCCAGATTGCAGAGACCGAGAGACACTCATCCGAGCATCGGAGAACCGGATCCATCCAGCGGAGCTGAACAGAGCTGACGGAGAAGCAAGTTGCAGTCACAGGACCCTGAACAAAAGTTACTACCCGGAGCTCCGATCCAGTGGGTGAGCGTGTCACGACCCACAGTTTGCTAAGTTTACACGCAGTTAGACTCATATACAGGCCTCACTGGGATTTATAGTTCCACAGAAGAACTTAAACTGAGAAGGCTTGAGGCCTATCTAATTTGACGTTTCAAGCGATTTTAAAATAGTTGTTGCAGTTACACCAGGAGCATTTTCACTTCAATTTGACTCATCAAAACTGTGGATTACAAATCACTTTAGCTAGCGAAGAAAGAAGATCCAAGACTAAGTACTTTAAGTGAGATCTCAAGCATAGCTAATAAAGTAGGGGGAGCTCCCAGGTATAAAATATTTATGTATACTGTTTTCAAATAGCTTATGTTTAAATCAATTGTGCTGTCTTACGTTGGGATGACAGCACAATTACTGTAATCACTTCTTTGCATATTTCACAGTAAAATATATCTCTGGTTAAGTATCCAGTTGTTGTGGCGTACTGTTTTTCTCACTCCAAGTGCAGTCAGTGGATCCTGGGGTTATAATACAGGTATTTTGTATTGTCTTACATTGTATTGTATTGCATTGCATCACAGCTGTGCCAAGGGGATTGAGCCAAGTTAGTGGGGTTTATTGGTAGAGTGCAGGCCCAAATTAAACCAGCAGCTCCTTCGGGGGTCAGTGCTACACATATAAGATCGATAAGATACAAATAAGATAGCCTTCTCACACCCCCCCCCCCCCCCATCTTTTGGTTTAGAAAACAGGCCAAAAAGCCCATGCAGCTCTTACTGCTATTTAGATTATAGCCTGCTAAGAATATACATTTTTTTTACCTGCATTTATTAATTTTTTTTAAGGAGCCTGAGATTGCACCCGCAGACTCAGCATAGCTGTCTTCTTGTACCTCATATGGGCAGGCAGTTTCCTGAGAGCAAGAAGATCAATGGACAACAAGATCGCACACCAGCATCCCTGCAGTTTACTGAGAACTACACAAATCATCAGCCGCAATGGCTAATAGTACTTGTACCCATTCATTCACAGGAAACTGACTGGATGACACTGGTGGAGCCCCGCATGGCCACGCTGATTTCAAATTGTGAAAGGAGAGGATCCCCTGCTTGCTATCACAGGGTGGGGGGGGGGGGTAGGGAGGAGAGGCTTCAGATGCTGAAACATGTTCCACCTTAAAAATGGGAGAAATATGTAACATGTTCCAAAAGTGAACTTATCCTTTAATACATTAATTCATAAGAATTCACACAAAGGCCAGAGGTTTAAAGGTGAATACGTTTTTAATACTAGAAGTTCAAGTCACTTGAGAAGAATTGCTAATGAACATGGCACAAAGAGACTGTGGTTTATTTACTAAAGCTGAGAAAAAAGGATATAGTTGGTAGTACCATGTCAGGCGCCTCTATCTCCATTAACATACAAATAGAGTTTTTCTCATTGGGACTTTAGATGAAGCGCCACAGTCAGTAATAAAAACATAGTATAGATTTATTGAATATGCCAGCAATATGACTGGGAAAAATGTCAAAACAGTTGTCCCAAATGTAAATATCCATTACATAGTTACATGGTGTCATCAAATAATCCATAGTAGGTGTACCATAGCATCTATGGTGACCCAACATATTTTGTGAGTCCAGTCTTACTCTTCAGGGGATAATGCATAGACATAAACGATAAAGTAAAATAGTAACAAGAAATAACATAGTAAAAAACATGGAAATATGTCAAATAAATGGAGTTGTGGGAATCAAACCAAGGAATCCATGCTCACAAAGATGCAGGGTGCTGCGTGCCAAAGTTGCACCAGCGGGCGAGGAGAAGTCTCACCCGGGAGCTGTGGGTAAAGGATTCAATAATGGGCCAGCAGAGCAAAAACAGGAAGATGGAAAACAGGCAAACAAAACCATCCAGCCTGGCCTGCCAAGATGGTGGCTAGAAAAAAAGAGTCTATGTAAATATGGATGTGCACTACTGAATTGAAAAATGGTAAAAATAATGGGGAGGTACAATTGGGAATAGTAAAAAGGACTCGCACAGTTGAGTTGAATGAGAATCCACATGTGAGATTAAGTATATAGTGCCTTGCAAAAGTATTCACCCCCCCCAACCCCCCCCCTTTGCTTTTCACCTATTTTGTTACATTACAGCCTTTAAATTCAGATTAAAAAAACATTGAACTAATGTGATGGATCAGAACACAATAGTCTAAGTTGGTGAAGTAACATTTGAAAAATACACAGTATACATAAAACTATTTTTCAGAAATAAAAAATGATAATTGGCATGTGCGTATGTATTCACCCCCTTTGTTATAAAGACCATAAAAATCTCTGGGGCAAACAATTACCTTCATAAGTCACATAATTAGTAAAATGATGTCCACCTGTGTGCAATCTAAGTGTCACATGATCTGTCATTACATATACACACCTGAAAGGCCCCAGAGGCTGCAACACCTAAGCAAGAGGCATCACTAACCAAACACTGCCATGAAGACCAAGGAACTCTCCAAACAAGTAAGGGCCAATGTTGTTGAGAAGTACAAGTCAGGGTTAGGTTATAAAAAAATATCCAAATCTTTGATGATCCCTAGGAGCACCATAAAATCTATCATAACCAAATGGAAAGAACATGGCACAACAGCAAACCTGTCAAGAGACGGCTGCACACCAAAACTCACGGACCTGGCAAGGAGGGCATTAATCAGAGAGGCATTACAGAGACCTAAGGAAACCCTGGAGGAGCTGCAGAGTTCCACAGCAGAGACTGGAGTATCTGTACATAGGGTGACAATAAGCCGTACGCTCCATAGAGTTGGGCTTTATGGCAGAGTGGCCAGAAGAAAGCCATTACTTTCAGCAAAAAACAAAATGGCATGTTTTGAGTTTGTGAAAAAGCATGTGGGAGACTCCCAAAATGTATGGAGGAAGGTGCTCTGGTCAGACCAGACTAAAATTTTACTTTTTGCCCATCGAAGAAAAAGCCATGTCTGGCGCAAACCCAACACATCACTTCACCCAAAGAACACCATCCCTACTTTGAAATATGGTGGTGGAAGCATCATGCTGTGGGGATGTTTTTCCAGCAGTTGAAACTGGAAAACTGGTCAGAGTTGAGCCAAGGATGGATGGTGCTAAATACAGGGATATCCTTGAGCAAAACCTGTACCACTGTGTGTGATTTGAGGCTAGGAGGTTCACCTTCCATCAGGACAATGACCCCAAACACGCTGCTAAAGCAACACTTGAGTGGTTTAAGGGAAAACATGTAAATGTGTTGGAATGGCCTAGTCAAAGCCCAGACCTCAATCCAATAGAAAATCTGTGGTCAGACTTTAATATTGCTGTTCACAAGTGCAACCATCCAACTTGAAGCAGCTGGAGCAGTTTTGCAAGGAGGAATGGGCAAAAATCCCAGTGGTAAGATTTGGTAAGCTCATAGAGACTTATCCAAAGCGACTTGGAGCTGTGATCGCCGCAAAAGGTGGCTCTAAAAAGTATTGACTTTAGGGGGTTGAATAGTTATGCACATTGACTGTTTCTGTTATTTTGTCCTAGTTGTTGTTTGTTCACAATAAAAAAAAAAAAAATTGTGGGCATGTTCTGTAAATTAAATTATGCAAATCCTCAAACAATCCATGTTAATTCCAGGTTGTGAGGCAACACATGAAAAATGCCAAGGGGGTGAATACTTTTGCAAGGCACTGTAAGTTTTATATGGTAAAAAGTGCAACTTGGTAAAGCAGTGACACCAGTGCCTGGGAATACCCCAATATGCAAGGTCAAAACAGGTTAAAAAGTAAAAGTGGGAAAAATAAAGGATTAGTACTTACCAAATTCAAAAAATTGCTAACCAAAATCAGTGTGCGTCCAACCACCTGGGAGGCATTGAATAGACTGGTGTTTGAGCCTTCCAATTTATAGCTAATCAGACCCATCAAAGGATCCCTCCCAACGTTGGGAGGTCAACGCCCAGAAAGAGAGTGGGACAGATATTTAACCTCACCAGCCCTGGTTACTGTAAGGGAAATAACAGTGCACAGATGTGAGCCACATGATCCGACACAATTACACGTCGTCTTGGTCGGTGTCATGTGCCGGACATTGTACTTGATGTCGATTCATTCACTGGCACTGCCCATCCAAATAGAGACGTGCGGGGACAGTGGATGATGGATCAGCATTACAGCTCCAGGGAAGAAAAACCCACACAGCCACCGGGGGGGGAGCAAGACACGCAGCACACCTACAAGCAAGCCACATAATACAAAACAGACATGAATATGATGATGTCCTAATAAAGGACTGAGATAACGGGTGTGACGGGAGGGCCCGTGGGAATGCAGAATCTTAGAAAGGTTGGGAAACCCTTGTTTCAGCTGCCCATGCACCTCCTATGTTCAAGTCACCCCGTGTCAATTAGGGGCACAGAGTGACTGAAAAAAATATGTCTTGGATTACTTAAAATGGGACAGTAATATTTTAGGCGTGCTGTGTTTATACTGATAATGTATAATCTACTATGTGAAGCTCGGTGACAACAAGTCTGGCCTGTAGTCAAATCCTGTTAAATCACAACAATGGCCAGGTGGGCACGGAGTCACATCGGCTGCTTTAAGGGATTAGTTAATTAGCTCATGTTAATTTATGTATCTGGTTACAGGTTGTATTGATAGAGTAATTTGAGCAGGAGCTTCAACTGTATATAAGAATGCATTCTCGTTCTAATAAACAGTTCATGGTGAGCAACCAAATGAGTATTGTCTTCATGTAGTTGTCAGATGTTGGAATATCTGATATCTATATTCAGACTGGAAGGAAGCGGTATATGATAGAAGCACTCAAGCGGAGTGTGGGACCTTCCATTACAACAGGTATGACAAACCAACAGTGGGCAACAGGTGTCTTCCACCTAAAATGATATGGTTGGTAGTACCCTGTGGGGCGCCTTCATCCCTATTAACTAACAAATACAGTTTTGCCCGCTTTAGATGAAGTGCCACACATAATTTACTAAAGCTGGAAAGTGCAAAATCAGGCTCACTTCTGCAAAGAAACCAATTAGCGTCCAGGTTTAACTACCAAAGCTTAAATAAACAAGCTGAGATGAGAAGCTGATTGGTTTCTACACAGAAGTGAGCCTGATTTTGCACTTTCCAGCTTTAGTAAATTGTCATGGACCTTGGAATGCTGAAGTGTATCTCTTTGAAATCTGTTACACAGTGGGGGGTCTTCTTCCCTGTCTTAAAGCTCCAGACGTCTCCATTGTTCTGTGTCTGGCTATAGTGTACATTGATTGCCCCCTGGGGCTTCTGTCTCAATACACATAACAGTCCCTCCATTCAAGCTATCGGACCAATCCCTGCTGACTCATGTTCAAGTCCTTATTTGCATGACTAAGAGGACCTGAAGGAGAACTCCATGTACTTTACAATTGACCAATAGGAAAGCGATTGTTGGGGGCGGGATGTTCCAAATTCTGTTTAAAAGTGTGTTGTGTACTTCCAATAAAGGTCTTCCTGTTTGAACTTGCATACAGCCTGCCTGGTGTTTGTTCTAATGGATCCCAAATGGCACATCAGACGTTGCGATCTGCAAGCTGACTCACTAGTAGCAGAGGAGTGTCGGGAGAGCGGAAGAGAGCGAGCAATGGTCTCGTTACATTGGTTGGCAACGGTGGGATTTGCTCTCCAGTTACTGGGACACTCCAAACCACCAGAATGAATGACCAGCTATGCAGCATGCAGGAGAGCCACGCTGAAAGACTTACTTGAGCCATGGAGGGACTGGTGGGACAAAGAACAACGCCACCCTGATCAGTGAGCTAGCCGAGATGGATCAGAGGGATGGTGATGCAGGACCCTGGTCAGTTGAAGACTTGTTTCAGCAACGAGTTCGAAAGCGGTTGGCATTATATGGTGCTAACCCATCAGAGACCGCCATACAGAATGCCATTAGAGGCATCCAGCTGCAGGATGAGCAACAAGAGAGAACGAGAGCGACAAGAGGAGCTGGAGATTGCCTAAAGACAGCTGCTAGACTCTGCTCAGCAGCAGGGTGGGGCTCCCTTTGCCTGGGACTATGAGGAAATACCAGTGGACAATGCTGAAATCCTGGCTGAAGAATCGGCAATGTGGCTGAGGAACAGTGTGCTTTGCCAACCTGTCCCCACAGCTATGGATGCGGAGGTCTTATGGCGGATGCAGCAAGTGCTGACTGACCTTGATGATCCGGTTTCTGCATGGGATGATCTTGAATGGAGAAATGTGCCTGTCCAGCAGTATGCCAGTGAATCGGCAGTGGAAAGTCTGGAGATTGCCATTCCCAAAGCTGAAGTGCTGACCGCGGGGCTGAGCTCTGCTAACCTCTGCTCAGTACCTATAGCATCTTCTGGGTTCCATGGACAGAAGATGGTGAACCTCTATCCCCAGACACCAGTTGCAGAGACAGGGGATTTAGACTTTTCTGCTGAGGAAGAACAACCTGATGAGCCTCCAGCAGAAGAGCTGGTATCAAGGCCACACTTCACTGTGCTCTGCCCAGCACCAAGGGCAGTATCTGGAGTTACAAGGAACTTCCCCAGCTGAAGCGCTGGTCACCGGACAGAGGGTTCAAGACCTCTGCCCCACCCCTGTGGCAGTTCCGGAGGCTCTGGGTGAGAAGGTGGCGATCACTTCCCAGCAGCAGATACAGGGGGAGAAGGGAGAGGAAGTGTTCATTGTCCCTCCCCAGCAGTTGGCCAGGGTGGAGAAGGTGGTCTTTCCTCCCCAGCAAAGATCTGTGCATCTGGGAGACAGTACCACAAACATGTTGTCCCAGCAGCCAGATGAGAGAACGGAAAAGGAAGTAGCCAGCTCACCTCCCCAATGGCAACCACACAGTTTGGGTGTGGCGGAATCCAGCCTCCTTCCCCAACGGTTAGCCGGAGCGGATATGAGGTCCCCAGCAGAAGTGAAGGCAAAAGGGCAGAGCGCCACTGGCCCATGCCTAGCACATAGTGTCTCTACAGCTCCAGGGATCTGGGGCGGTCGGCCCCTCTGTCCAGCAGCAGACCAAGTCTTGGAATGTTAAAAACCACTCGGCTGAATCACTGAGACAGGAGGATGGCAGCCTTGATTTGCAAGCACCTGGGGATTTTCAACTACCACAAGTGGATGGGACTTCAGTCTCCACGTGTATACCCCAGGGATGGGGGGCAGTTGGCCCAGATCCCCAATAGCATGATGAACTGAGCCCAGTCACCCTGTCTTCTCTCCAGCGGCTGAAAGGACTCCAGGGAGAAGGGCCAGTCCAGGCTTCTCCCCAGCGGCAGGCATGCTCTCTGAGAGAGGCAGAGGTTGGCTGGGTGAGTAATGCTCGGTTTGGGACAATTTGGGGTACTGTGTGGGTACCAGGATTGGGGTCTCCACCTGTGTTAGTCTCCTGCCAAAGGGGGAGATGTGTGACAGACCTAGCCGGGACAGATTTTGGAGAGGACTGAATGCGAGCCTCTTGATAAACGCTATTGCAAAAACAAACATAAAAAAACGTTGAAAGATTCCCTGCAAAGCTACTGGCGTTTTAATAACATTATTTTAGTGTCCAGTGTGCATGGAGCCTAATTATCACACATGAAGTTGTCCTTCCAGTTCAAACTTTATATTGCAATAGATATTCAATTGCTACAATTTTCACAAATACCAATATATTTAATTTGTATCATGTAGCTTTCCACAATAAACGATTCTGTCAGTGTTCCTTTAATTCAGGGGTGCCCAACCTTTTGAAGAGCAAAAGCCACTTAAGCGACTTGGTAACCGGTTACGGGCACATGAGCCGAGTGGGTGGATGGCAGTCCACTCTACTCCTTTTTTTGCGGATTGGATTGGAGGTAGGCATTTGTAAACACACAAGTCCATTTACATCTTTTATTCCTTAAGGCCCGTACACACGGTCTGACTTTTTGCCAACTTCAAAATGAGCAAGTTTGCAAAAAAATCCGGCCGTGTGTACACTCGATCAGACAAACTTTTTTGGTTTCATCGGACAAAAGTTCGCTCTGCAAACGGACAAACTTTTTGGCAACAAAAGTCCGATGGTGCCTAGTCCGACCGTATGTACAGCAAGCCATGGGACTTTTGTACAAAGTACAAATACGCATGCCCAGAACCAATGTTAAAAACAACCAACAATAGCATAAGTTGACCAAAGGGTGGCGGTAAAGAGCAGAAAAACCATGTGATGTTGGGAAAGTTTTAGGAAGGTTTGCAGAAAAGTCAGAGCGTGTGTATGCTATGGGTGTGCCTGGCCAACTCCCTTCGGACAAAAATCCAAGGAAAAATTTGTTTGAAGTCCGACCGTGTGTACGAGGCTTTAGAGGTGAATGGAGTGCCCGATTTGGTCTGACTGACTGTGTGAAAGGGGCCTAAGGCTGCTTTCACACTGGTGCACGGTTGTTAACCCACATCACGGGTGCAGCACAGTTCACCTGTGGTTTTCCTGCAGGTTTGGTGCACTTTCAGAAATCACACCATACTCACAGGTAATACAAGTCTATGGCTTAGTGCAGGTAACCCACAGGTGCACTTCTCTGCACCTGTGGATCAGTTTGAAAGCAGCCCAGTAACCCCTGCAGAACAGATATGCCCATATGTACACTGATTTTTTAGTAATAAAAACTTACCTTTAATAACAGTATTCTATTCAATTTTATTCCATCCCAGAGAAGGAGGTCATGGGCCACATCATAGGGCTCTGCGGGCCACTGGTTGGGCACCCCTGCTTTAATTCATATACTGCACGGATTTATTTCACAAAGTCAGCTCCTTGTGTGTAATTCAGAAGTAACTCTGTGGTTTCAGTGTATCACGGAAGGTTGAGCTACATTGTATCATTTCTGCAATATCAGCACAATGCAAAGTCATGGATCACTGATAAGCCTGCATGTTGTGGCCAAAGATACTGGCCAACACACCTGCTTAACAAAATCAAGGGTGCAACCTCCAATATACAGCAGTAGCTGTTCACATTTATACAGTGGCAACAGATTTTATGCAATCACTTATTTTGTATACTTTTCTGTACTTTTCTGAAGATGCATTCTGTTTGACAATGAGATCTTTAGCTGCGATCTTTCAACTAGAAATGTACCACTGCATAGGATATCAAAGCAATTATTTTATATATCCAGTCCACATAGGATACGCTGTCTAGTCTCCACATATATTATCACTGACATATATGTACCAATTGCTGCTTTGTGCAATTATATTGCCGCTGTTGGTTCCATATAATCACCAGCGTCAAAGGTGCATTTTGATCCAATGTGGAAAACATGCCCACATGATATTACACATAAATATATGAATCTTCAGACTTTCACTTAAATACTGCATGCCTGTGGTAGCCTTCTAGGGGTTATTGTGTTGCTGCTTCCCACTGCATTACTATAGGTGGTCTATGGAGCTTATCTCAGACCTCAATTGTATGATCCACCATATAAACATGCAATCATCTATCAGACCAGTCTTTTTACTTGTTTGGAAAATATGTCATTACTTTGACATTAAATACCGGTTATGGCTGCAGCTAGAAGCCTTAAACCTGATATAATTTTTTTGACTCATGCGCCAATCTTTTTAATAAAAGTTCTCCGAGCTGCGGATGTGCTACTGGGTCACTTTTAGAAATGGCGGGAGAGATAGTCCTCTCCCCTCCCTCCACTTTTTAGTGGTGTTCGCACCACACATATAAGGTATCGCCGCAAACATCTGAGCAAGCGCAATAATTCTAATGGCTCCAGAGCATTTTTCACGATGTAAAAAATGGGCATTAAAAATTTAGAACATGCTCTAATTATTCACAACGTTTTTAACGTTGTAAAAAATGGTTGTGTGGGCTTTAACAACGTGAAAAAAACGCGCATGCTCAGAAGTTATGAGACGGGAGCGCTCGTTCTGGTAAAACTACCGTTCGTAATGGAGCAAGCACATTCATCACGCTGTAACAGACAGAAAAGCGCGAATCGTTTTTCACCAACACAAAATCAGCTAAAGCAGCCCCAAGGTTGGCGACATGAATGAATGAATGAAAAACTTATAAAGCGCGGCGCATGCGAACTGAATCGCTTCTGGGCGCTAGTTGTTCGTGTCTCATGACATCAAAAGAGCAGAGTTTTGATCCGTCTTCTGAAAGTCAGGTGGTTTTCCTCCAACCGAATGCTGGTTGGTAAAGCGTTCCATAGTCTAGGACCCTGAAAAGCAAACCTTCTTTCTCTTTTGGACTTGTATTTGGTTTTTGGTACCCTGACCAGATTTTGGTCGGTGGATCGCAGAACGCGATTCGAATTGTGAGGTTCTATCTTGTCGCAAAGATATTGTGGAGCCTTCCCATGGATGCACTTATGTGTCAGGCAGAGTGCTTTAAATGCAATTCTGTCTTTTACTGGCAGCCAGTGAAGGGTTCTCAACGAAGGTGAGATTGATTCCCATTTTTTTTTCCCAGTCACCAGTCTGGCGGCCGTATTCTGAACGACTTGCAGACGGGAGATTTGGTACTTTGGGAGTCCAAGGTACAGGGCGTTAGCATAGTCCAGTCTGGAATTCACGATTGTTCCCACCACGACTGCTACGTCTTCTTTGGGGATAAATGGAATAAGTCTGCGTAGTAGGCGCAACAGATGGTGCGCTCCGCTGACTACTGACCCTATTTGTGCGTCCATTGTCATGAAGGTGTCGAAGATGACCCCGAGACTTTTGACTTTGGAGCTAGGGGTGATGATTTGGCCCAGAATGGGCGGGGGTGTCCAGGTTGTTGCCAGTTGACTCTTTCGGCTGGCGTGAAACATAAGGAGTTCTGTTTTTGAACTGTTGAGTTTAAGATAACTCTTAGTCATCCAGTTTTCTATCAGAAAGACATTTCTCTAAACTGAGATGATGATCCTTTTTGTTGCAGATGCGAAAATACAGTTGCGTATCGTCTGCATAAGAGTGATAGAGTAGTTCTTGGCTACTGATAATATCAAAGAGAGGGCGAAGATAGATGTTGAAAAGCACCGGTGACAGGGGGGATCCTTGGGGGACTCCACATGACACTGTGCGCTTTTCCGACGTGAAACAACCCAATTTAACTGTTTGTGATCGGTTTTCAAGAAAGGAAGAAAACCATGGTAAATCACCTTCTGCGACTTCTGCTACCTTGGCTAGTCGCATTAGTAACAGTTTGTGGTCTACCGTGTCAAAGGCTGCGCTTAGGTCCAGCAGAACCAGGAGACAAGATTCTCCTTAGTCTGCGGCCTCGAGGGCATCGTCCCATATTTTGAGTAAGGCCGTTTCTGTCCCGTGTCCGGGACGGAAGCCTGATTGTAATGGATCCAGTAGATTGTGGGTATCTAGATGCTGTTGCAGCTGTTGTACCACTACTTTCTCCATTATCTTGGAGAGAACATTTAGGCCTGTTATGGGACGGCGGTGAGTTGGGTCCTTGGGATCCAGGTTAGGTTTTTTCAAGATGGGCTGGATTGTGCCCTCTTTCAACAGGGATGGCACTGTGCCTTCCTTAAATGACTGGTTTATAAGCTGTGTGATGGGTGGTGCCAGGATGTCGGCACATTCCTTCAGCAGTTTGGTGGGGATGATATCATTGGGCGATGTGCTGTTTCGCAAAGCACCAATGATATTTTTTGTGGTATCGATGGAGATCGGTTCCAGAGTGAACTTTGTTGATTGTAGAGCGTTTCTGTGGGTGTTTTGTGGTTGATTGACGGTGGGGTTGAGGGGAGTATTGTTTTGCATGATGCTTTCCCGGATTCTTTCAATTTTGTTGATGAAGAAATCCGATAGTTCATTGCAGAACTCTTGGGTGTCTGAGTTGGGGACTTCAAGACATCCTGGATTCATGGTCTGGGTGACCATCTTGAAGAGTTCGCGGGGGCGGTTTAGGGCGCTGTTAATCGCCATAGAAAAATGATGTTTCTTGGCTTTGAAGATTTCTTTATGATATCGTGTTGTTATTGCCTTGTAGATGATGAGGTTATCCTCTGCAGGACATCCGCATGGAACTTCCCCTTTATAGTGCCATCGTACGTGTTGTACGTCACCGCACTTTGCTAGAGCATTTTTTCCCACGATCGTGTGTAGGCAAGACCGTTTTAATGATCAAGTTGAAAAGAAAAAAAAAAAAAAAAAATTCTCTAGAGCCTGAAAAACGTTGTTTTTTACAACCCGAAAAATGATTGTGTGTACGCGGCATTAGGTATCTATTTACTCGGCGTAACATCTATGTTATACAAAAAAACATGAGTAAATATTATGTTTTTTTATTCATTAAAGTGCATTTTTTCCTATTTTCCGATTAAAAAAACGTGACATAAAAAAAAAAAAAAATTATTTTCTAGGGCCTCCGCTAAAAAACATATATAATGTTTGGGGGTTCTAAATAATTTTTTCACAAAAAAATAGATTTTACAAAGTAGTGCAGGAAAGTCGGCGTTGCACTGATTGGGACAGTGTTGTTGGCGGCAATAGGTTGCGATTTTGTCAAATCGCACAGATGTGACCGATCTCATGGTCACTTAACCACTTCCTGCCCGGCCTATAGCAAAATGATGGCTGGGCAGTGGTTCAGTTATCCTGACTGGGCATCATATGACGTCCAGCAGGATAATTGCCCCCATGGGGGCGCACATCGCGGCGATCGGTGGTGCGATTGGAAAGCTCTTTACCACTTGATCAGCCATGTCCAATCACGGCTGATCACGATGTAAACAGGAAGAGCCGTTGATCGGCTGACAGACACGAGTAGAGGAGAGCTGATCGGCAGCTCTAATGACAAGGGGATCTGTGCTGATTGTTTACCAGTGCAGCCCCCTAGTGATGCCCACACTGTACCACCAGGGATGCCGCCAGGGCCCCCCCAAGGGAAGCCCCCATCATGTGGATGGCCATGTGCATCCCCCATGGTCACAAGGATTGCCACTAAATGCCCAATATGAATTTATGACTTGTATAGCGCTACAAATGCGAACTGAATCGCCTCCAAGTGCTTTTTCCAGCCAGTGTCTGCTTGGTTGGTGCGGTCATTTTACCCCGTAGGATCTCGACATGCTTGGGACACACAGTCATACAAACAGATATACATATATATACTGGGCCAATTTGGACAAGATCCAATTTCACCTACCAGCATGTCTTTGGAGTATGATTGCCAATAGGGTTGAGCGAACCCGAACTGTAAAGTTAGGGTTCGGTACAGACTTTGGGTTTTTCCCGAACCCGAATAGTTGGAAAAAGTCCGGGTTCGGAGTTCGGGTATGTTTTGGCGTGCTGCACGGCAGCCAATCGCCATTCGTGTTACTACTGTGACTGGGAACTGATCACAGCCATACCTACTTATGGCATGGCTGTGATTGGCCAGTGCAGCATGTGACCCATCATGTGACGTGCCTCTATATTAGATAGAGGCACACAGCACAGATCGTCACTCTGCTTCACTCTAGATAGGGAAAGGCTGCTGGAATCTGCTGCATAGGGAAAGTCTTCGGTGTATCTGGCTTGTTTTCACTGGATTTCACTTATGTGAGGGAAAGGTTGCTGAATCTGCTCAGGGAAAGTGTTAGGTCTATGCTGTTATACTGCTCCAGAAATATCAAGAAGCACACTTTATTTCTTTGATATCTGCATCATCTTATGGCATCTGGTTCGTTGTCACTGCTTCACTTATGTGAGGGAAAGGTTGCTGAATCATAGGGACAGTTTTAGGTGTATGTTGCTCCAGAAATATCAACAAGCACTCTATTCCTGTGACATCTGCTGTGCTTCATATAGTTTAGGAATTTTGTTCAACTATAGGGGCTGTTTGCAATCTATAGGTGACTCTGAATATTTCAACAGCACTACACCTGCCACACCACCTGTGCACCAGTGATATACTGTGTTTCTGTCAAGTACATAGTCAGGGAGAGTTTCCTGAAATATTTTTCCTATGGGGGCAGTCAGCAATCTATAGGTGACTCTGTATATTTCAACAGCACTGCACCTGTCCCCCGTGATATACTGTCTGTGCAGTACATTGTTTAGGGCTGGGTTCCTGCTTCTTGCTATAGGTGGAGAAATATATAGGTGAATCTGCCTATTTCACTAGCTTACACTTTTTTGTATTTAAAATTTCTCAAAATTAGGGCAAGACCCTAAATTTGAGAAATATGAGGAAAACGTCAAATAAGGGATGTGGCCGCGGTCGTGGTTCTGCTGGTGGAGCTCCTGTTACAGGGAGAGGACGTGGTCGATCTGTGCCAGCTACAAGCACAAGTAAAACACCTTTCTCAGGTGCGAGTAGCCGACAGAGCCTGCAGCGGTATTTGGACGGGCCTAATCCAGCTCTACGAATGTTGAGGCCAGGAGCAGAACAGGCGGTAGTAGATTGGGTTGCTGACAGTGCCTCCAGTTCCTTCACATTGTTTTCCAACCAGTCTTGTGCTGAAAGCTCAGAGTTGGCGCCTGCAGCCGATGTCCACCATCAGTCTTTCACCTCATCCCCTTGCAAATCAGCCAAGCAGTCTGAGCACCAAAGCATGCAGCAGTCTCTTCTTTTTGATGAGTCTTTTAGCATGTGTTCCCAGGGCCATCCACCTAGCCCAGCCCCAGAAGGGGAAGAGATTGAGTGCACTGATGCCCAACCACTTATATTTCAGGATGAGTTCATGGGGGGACCATCACAGCACGTCTTGCATGATGATGATGAAACAGTTGCCAACTGCTGGTGCTTTTGCAATTGTGCAGACCGACAAGGAGGGCAGTGGTGAAGACTGGGTGGAAGATGTGGAGGACAATGAGGTCCTCGACCCGACATGGAATCAACCTCATGCAGGTGACCCATGTAGTTCGGAGGAAGAGGCGGTGGTCGCACAGAGCCACCAGCACAGCAGAAGAGGGAGCAGGGTGCCAAAGCAGAGCGTCCGTCCCCTAGACAGTATGCCTGCTACTGCCCAACGCAGCAAGGGACCGAGCACACCAAAGCCAGGTCCAAGGAGTTCCCTAGCGTGACAGTTCTTCACACAATGTGCTGATGACAAGACACACGTGGTTTGCACGTTGTGCAATCAGAGCCTGAAGCGAGGAATAAACGTTCTCAACCTGAGCACAACCTGCATGACCAGGCATCTAAGTGCAAAGCACGAGCTGCAGTGGAGTAGACACCGCAAAAACCAAGAAAGGTGTCTGGCTCCTCCTGCTTCCTCTTCTGCATCAGTCTCGGGCCTCTCTGCCTCTTCATCCACCTCCGTAGTGACAGTGCCACCCCTCAATTAGAGGACCGGCAAGCAACACTACCACCTGGGTCACCAAACATCTCCACAATGTCCCATGGAAGCATTCAGCTCTCCATCTCCCAAACACTGGAGCGTAAGAGGAAGTACCCCTCTACCCACCCGCGATCCCTGGCCCTGAATGCCAGCATTTCAAAAATTACTGGCCTTTGAAATGCTGTCATTCAGTCTGGTGGAGATGCAGAGTATTAAAGCCTGATGGCATTGGCTGTCCCACAGTACGTCGTGCCCAGCTGCCACTACTTTTCCAGGTGAGCCATCCCTTCCCTGCACAACCAAGTGGGGGACAAAATCAGGTGTGCACTGTGCAACGCCATCTGTGCTAAGGTCCACCTAACTACGGATACGTGGACCAGTAAGCACGGTCAGGGACGTTATATCTCCCTAACAGCACACTGGGTAAATGCAGTGGCGGCTGGGCCTGAGGCGGATAGCAGTTTGGCGCATGTACTTCCACCACCGAGGATTGCAGGGCGCTTCAGTTTGCCTCCTGTTCCTAACTCCTTCTACTCCGCTTCCTCATCCTCTACCGCCACCTCATCCAGTCAGCGTAACAAACTCACCACAACTTCAGCACAGCCATGGGTAAACGCCAGAAGGCAGTTTTAAAACTTTCCTGTTTGGGGGAAAAACCACACACCGCGCAGGAGTTGTGGAGGGACATGGAACAACAGACCGATGAGTGGTTGGCGTCAGTGAGCCTCAAGCCGGGCCTGGTGGTGTGCGATAACGGGCGAAATCTCGTAGCAGCTCTGGGCCTAGCTGGTTTGACGCACATTCCTTGCCTGGCGCATGTGCTGAATTTGGTGGTGCAGAGTTTCCTGAGAACTTACCCCAATATGCCACAGCTGCTGCAGAAAGTGCGGGCCGTCTGTGCGCACTTTTGGCGTTCTCACCCTGCTGCTGCTCGCCTGGCAGCGCAACTTCGGCCTTCCCACTCACCGCCTCATATGTGATGTGCCCACAAGGTGGAACTCCACCTTGCACATGCTGGCCAGACTGTGCGAGCAGTAGCAGGCGATAGTGGAGTTCCAGCTGCAGCACGCACGAGTCGCTCTGCGGAACAGAACCACTTTACCACCAATAACCGGGCCTCCATGCGAGACCCGTGTGCCTTGTTGCGCTGTTTTGAGTACTCCACCAACATGGCCAGTGCCAATGACGCCGCTCTCAGCGTGACTATCCCACTTCTATGCCTTCTTGAAAAAACGCTACGGGCGATGATGGAAGAGGATGTGGCACAGGAGGAAGGGGAGGAGGAATCGGGATCATTTGCAAGGCTTTCAGGGCAGTCATTCACAAGTGGCTCCGAGGGTGGGTTCGTACACCAACAAAGGCCAGGTACACAATTGTCTAGCAAGGGCACAGTTCTGGAGGATTACGCGGTGGAGGATGAGGAGGAGGAAGACATGGAGGAGGAGGAACCATGTTCACAGCAGGATGGCATCCAGACCAGCTCTTGGCCATTACTGGTGCGTGGCTGGGGGGAGACAGAGGACACAGATGATACACCTCCCACAGAGGACAGCTTTTCGTTGCCTCTGGGCAGCCTGGCACACGAGTAATTACATGCTGCAGTGTCTCCGCAACGACCGGCGTGTTTCGCACATTATGACAGGTGCTGATTACTGGGTGGCCACGCTGCTAGATCCCCGTTACAAGGACAATGTACCGTCCTTAATCCCCTCACTGGAGCGTGAACGCAAGATGCGCGAGTACAAGCGCACACTGTTAGACGCGCAGAAGGCGAAGGCAGAGGAGGAGGAAGAGGTTGCCAACGCAGCAGGGGCACCGCCAGCACCTCAGAAGGCAGGGTTAGCATGGCCCGAAATGTGGAAAAGCTTTGTCAGCACGCCACAACAAACAGCACCACCAGCTGATATGGAACGTTTTAGCAGGAGGCAGCATTTCAGCAACATGGTGGAGCAGTATGTGAGCACACCCCTACACGTACTGAATGACGGCTATGCCCCCTTAAACTTCTGGGTCTCCAAATTGGGCACATGGCCCGAGCTTGCCCTTTACGTCTTGGAGGTGCTGGCCTGCCCTGCGGCCAGTGTATTGTCTGAACGTGTATTTAGCACGGCAGGGGGCGTTATCACAGACAAGCGCAGCCGCCTGTACAGATCCATTGTGGACAAGCTCACGTTCATTAAAATGAACCAGGCATGGATCCCAGAGGAGCTGTCCGTACCTTGTGCAGAATAGGCACTGGACCGGCCTTACCCAGCCATTGTTTTTTTCTGAGCTTTCTAGGGTTGCCATCTCATCCCTTTCAAAGCAAAAACCTATTACACAGGTTCTCTGGCTGATTAAGGTGCTGCTAATTAAACTCACTTTGTGCCTTATCGACATCAAATTAGCCCCAGAACCTGTGCAACTCTGTTCAGGTTTAAAGGGATGAGGTAGCAACCCTAGATCTGTCTCACTATTTTGGGGTTTACCCTAATTTAAAAAATAAATCAATTAAAAACCAAAACCTGCCGTGTTGGCTACCTCCTCCTCCACCACCGCTTCCACCTTCAGTCACATTCTTAGGCTTGCGCACTGCAACTGCTTTCTTTAAGTCCCACCAGAGGTTCTCAATCGGATTTAAGTCTGGTGACTGCGATGGCCACTCCAAAATGTTCCAGCCTTTAATCTGTAACCATGCTCTAGTGGAGTTGGAGGTATGCTTGGGATTATTGTCCTGTTGAAAGGTCCAACGTCTCCCAAGCCTCAGGTTTTTGACGGACTGCATCACATTGTCATCCAATATCTCCTGGTACTGAAGAGAATTCATGGTACCTTGCACACGCTGAAGCTTCCCTGTACCTGCAGAAGCAAAACAGCCCCAAAGCATGATTGACCCCCCGCCATGTTTCACAGTAGGCAAGGTGTTCTTTTCATCATAGGCCTTGTTCTTCCTCCTCCAAACATAGCGTTGATCCATGGGCCCAAACAATTGTAATTTTGTTTCATCAGTCCACAGAACACAATCCCAAAATGTGTGTGGTTTGCCCACATGACTTTCGGCATACTGCAGTCGACTCTTATTCTTTGGAGACAGCAAGGGGGGGTGCACCTGGGAGTTCTGGCATGGAGGCCTTCATTATGCAGTGTGCGCCGTATTGTCTGAGCAGAAACTTCAGTACCCACATCTGACAAATATTTTCTTAGTTCCTCAGCAGTCACACAGGGACTTTTCTCCACTCTACGCTTCAGGTAGCGCACAGCAGTCGAAGTCAGCATCTTCTTTCTGCCACGACCAGGTAGCGTTTCAACAGTGCCCATTGTCTTGAATTTTGCATTTACTACTGTATTACAAAACCAAGTGATGTCATATTAGTTGCATATGGTTCTTTATGAAGTCCTTGTAGGATTTCATTCTGAATACAATTACAAATGTACACTAAATTCCCTAAAACCCTTTACAGCATTGGGGGGTTCAATAATTTTGAACAAAACTGTATGGACCTCGTCCTCAAAGGTCAAAAATCATTATATTTTTTATTTAATTTTTTTTATGTTATTTTAAGTTATTTCCCTATCCACATTTATTTCCAGAGTACTTGCCATGCTCTTCTCGACATTTTGCTGCCATTTGCAGCCCTCCAGCCCTTTCCCATAGTTTTAGACATTTTTGTAGTCAAAAGTTCGGGTCCCCATTGACTTCAATGGGGTTCAGGTCAAAGTCCGGGTCCGAACCCGAACATCCAGTTGTCCGCTCAACTTTAATTGCCAACAATATATGCCAATCAGTGATTGGCACCATTATGGATGCCTGCTAGATCAGTGATGCCCAGAAATGCCACCCATCAGTGTCCATCAGTTCCACCCATAAGTACCCATCAGTGAGTACAGTGACTGCGCATCATTGCTGCCTATGAGTGCCCATCATTGCCGCCTATGAGTGCCCATCATTGCCGCCTATGAGTGCCCATCATTGCCGCCTATGAGTGCCCATCATTGCCGCCTATGAGTGCCCATCATTGCCGCCTATGAGTGCCCATCATTGCCGCCTATGAGTGCCCATCATTGCCGCCTATGAGTGCCCATCATTGCCGCCCATGAGTGCCCATCAGTGCCGCCTATGAGTGCCCATCATTGCCGCCTATGAGTGCCCATCATTGCCGCCTATGAGTGCCCATCATTGCCGCCTATGAGTGCCCATCATTGCCGCCTATGAGTGCCCATCATTGCCGCCTATGAGTGCCCATCATTGCCGCCTATGAGTGCCCATCATTGCCGCCTATGAGTGCCCATCATTGCCGCATACCAGTGCCACCTATCAGTGCCCATAAGTACCACCTATTAATGTCCATGAGTGCCACCTATCAGTGCCAATCGGTGTCACCTCATTGGTGCCACCTCATCACCTGCTAACCATCGGTTAAAAAAAAGCCAACTTGCTTTAAATTTAACCAATAGCTAACCGATAGGTCAAAACCGATCGTTGGTAGGCACAACCATTGGTTAAATATCCACGCATGCTCAGAATCAAGTCGACGCATGCTTGGAAGCATTGAACTTCATTTTTTTTCAGCACATCGTTGTGTTTTACGTCACCGCGTTCTGACACGATCGTTTTTTTTAACCGATGGTGTGTAGGCACGATGGACCATTAGTCAGATTAACCGATGACAACGGTCCTTCAGACCGTTCTCATCGGATGGACTGATCGTGTGTACGAGGCTTAACTCTTAACATATAGGCCCAGATTCTCAAAGGGCTTACGATGGGGCAACGCCATGTACGCCGTCATAAGTCCTAATCTGGGCCATCGTATCTATGCGATAGATAACCATTAGATCCGACAGGCATAAGGCTTTTACGCCGTCGGATCTTAAATGCAATTTTTTTTGTCCGCTAGGTGTCGCCTCCGTCGTTTTCCCCGTTGAGTATGCAAATTAGCTAGATACGCGAATTCCCGAACGTACACGCAGCCTACGCAGTAATGTTACGAGGTTTACGTTAGGCTAGTCCCGGCGTAAAGTTGCCCCTGGGTATATGAGGCGCAATCAATGTTAAGTATGGCCGTCGTTCCCGCGTCGAAATTTGTAAATTTACGTTGTTTGCGCAAGTCGTCCGTGAATGGGGCTGGACGCCATTTACGTTCACGTCGAAACCAATGACGTCCTTGCGACGTCATTTGGAGCAATGCACCCTGGGATATTTTTCAGACGGCGCATGCGCAGTACGTCCGGCGTGGGAACGCGCTTAATTTAAATGCTACACGCCCCCTACCCACCTAATTTGAATTAGGCGGGCTTGCGCCGAGTGATTTACGCAACTTTACACGCAAGTGCTTTGTGAATAAAGCACTTGCCTGTAAAACTTGCGGCGGCGTAACGTAAATGAGATACGTTACGCCCGCCGACATTTACGCCGATCTACGAGAATCTGCCCCATAATCTGTAAAAATAAAAAAACGTGTCGCCTATGGAGATTTTTAAGTACTGAAGTTCGGCGCCATTCCACGAGTGTATGCAAATTTTAAAGTGTGACATGGTATATATCTATTTACTTGGTGTAAAATCATCTTTAACCACTTCCCGCCTGGTCAATACGACTTCGGGGGCGACTCGGCAAGGCGTCCTGAAGATGACTTCAGAGGCGACTTGCAAAAGGACTTCTGTATAGAAGTCAATGCAAGTCGCCCCAAGTCAATCCCAAAGTCGTACAAGAACCTTTTTCTAAGTCGGAGCGAATTGCGTCGCTCCTATTAGAACGGTTCTATTGAATAGAATGGGACGCGACTTGTCAGGCGGCTGAGTCGCCTGACAAGTCGCCCCAGTGTGAACCGGCTCTAAGAGATTTTCTGCATCAGTAAGCACAAAAACAAACAAAGAACTCTCCCTAACCAAATCAATCAAATGTTGGTGTTTCATTTTCTAAACCCCTTTTATGATTACAATTAAATTCAAATCAATACTGGGAAAATCCAATTTTGAAGAGTGGACCTCTCTTGAGAATCATGAGCACAGGCTACAAGGGAAAAATGATGTTCTGCAAATTAACAAAATATGTTTTTCTATTACATGCTGTAAACATTTCTTTTGTGAATAACTTTAAGTAGTGAATTATAAAACAAGCTTTTTCCATAAACATGATTCAGATTAATGCTAAAGTTACATGTGAAAGAAGCCTTTCTGATAATAGACAGTAAAAGTGGGTCTTCTAAAAGCCAAGGCTACTAAAGTGTAGATTGAACAGATTAATATAATAAACTGAGAAAACAGTTTAATACACTCCAAAATATCAGCATTATGAAAAAAATAAAAAATACTTGTTTGCCTCAAATTGTATTGCAATGTTTCATCATCAAGATAAATAGCAACAAGAAAATCAACAAACAATGCTATACAAAGAAGATGTTGAACGCATACTAGAATGTGGAAAATTAGGTTTTCATTTATAATAAAAGGGCTTGCCAGATTTCATTGATGCACAATGTTAATCTAAATTAGACTTTATTGGTGCCAAACATTAACCATAATTTTTTTCTCTATCAAAAAAAGTATTTATTGATAGTGTATAAAATCTTTGCCATTTAAAATATGTATAGTATTGCATCATTTTCAATACAATTTGAACCCATACAGTAGGGCTTAGACATTTATCTCTAGTCACCCATCCCCTGTTACGCATGTAGTGCTTTATACATTTAATTGTAGTGATTGCTATATTAGGGTAAAACCCCATTCAGATTTTTAGCACATATATTCTTCCTACATTGATACATTTCTCACATAGCACAATATAGGGGCAGGGCCGGATTAACATAGGGGCTATTGGAGCTGCAGCTCCAGGCCCCTTCCTCAAGATAGGCCCATTTCCCCAGAAAAAAGATCGACTTTGAGGATTGTAGCTTAAGACCCACCCCACCACTAGTCAATATATGGGGCTTCTATCATTTATGGATACGGAGATGCTTGCACAGCCTGTTAGAAGCTACATACAGAGTTTAAATACAAACTGACACACTCTGCAGAAGACTGAGAGGATGAGATCACAGGGCTTATAATAATTATTTGTACATTACATTGGTAATTACTGTATTTATCAGGGTATTGTGCACTCCGGCGTAAAGCGCGCACCCCTAAAGTGGACCCGACATTCCTGTAAAAAAACATTTTAGTACTTAGTTTTGGTGTCTTGCGCGGCGTCCATCGGCGGCCTCGTCGGGTCCGGCGTCCGTCTGCGGCTTTGGGTGTCCTCTTCGTCGGGTCCGGAGTCCTTCTGCGGCGTCCTCCCCGATCGATCCCCGTGCCGAGTTTGAATACTGCGCCGGCATATACCGAGTGCAGTACACTCATGTATAGTCGGGCAGGCTTGGCTACTCTCGCGCTCACGTCCTGTACGTCCAGGACGTGAGCACGAGAGGAGCCGAGCCTGCCCGACTATACACGTGTACTGCACTCGGTATATGCCGGCGCAGTGTTCAAACTCGGCGCGGGAAAGCGGGTATCGGTGTATATCGCGCACCCACGATTTTGCCCTGATTTTCAGGGCAAAAAAGTGCGTGGTATACGCCAATACGGTAACCCCTTGCCACCCAGGCCAATTCTGACACTTCTCTCCTACATGTAGAAATCATCATTTGTTTTTTGCTAGAAAATTACTCAGAACCCTAAAAAAAAACATTATGGGCCGGATTCAGATACTTTGCAGTATCTTTAGGCGGGACGTAACGTATCTCAAATACGTTACGCCGCCATAAATTAGGGCGCAAGTTCCGTATTCAGAAAATGCTTGCGGCCTTAGTTACGGCGGCGTAACGCATGTTGTCCGACGTAAGCCAGCCTAATTCAAATGGGGATGATGTGGGCGTGTTTTATTTAAATGAATGGTGACCCCGCGTATTTGACGTATTTTACGAACGGCGCATGCGCCGTTCGTGAAAAAATCCCAGTGCGCATGCTCGAAATTACGCTGAAAATCATCATTGTTCATAGGTACGAAATTTAAAGGAATATTTCACTTTTATTGTTTCACTCTAAGCATTATTAAATTTACTGCTCCCGAAAAAAAACGGACGTTTTTAAAAAAATTTTTTTGCATTGATACATGTCCCCTGGGGCAGGACCCAGGTCCCCAAACACTTTTTAGAATAATAACTTGCATATTAGCCTTTAAAATTAGCACTTTAGATTTCAAATGTTCGAGCCCCATAGACTTTAACGGGGGGTTCTAAAGTTCACACGAACATTTGGTGTGTTCGCAGGTTCTGGTGCAAAGTGAACAGGGGGTGTTCGGCTCATCCCTAGTCATCACCCTCTCCTCAGGGCCCACTAAAAGGCCAGGTTTTATGTATTACCTTGGGAAGATGCAGACTAGAATATTACAATCACTGAGCAGCAAATTAGATCACCTGTGATGTATTTCAGTTATCTTGCAAACCTGGCCTGTTAGTGGGTCCTGAGAACAGGGTTAATGACCACTGTCCTAAGAAATGCTTTACATTTTTTTACACTTTACATGTTTAGCGTTAGAGGAGATCTAGTGCTAAAATTATTGCTCTCGCTCCAACGATCGTGGCGTATGTAACCTGTGTGTATCTGGCTCTGATACTAGCCAGGGCCTTCCCAGGGACTGACTAGTACCTCTCCCCAGCCTGTCCCCACACACCCTCTCACCTGCAACCTTGGATGGGGAAATCACTCCTGCATTGTTATTGTGTTCTGCCTGTGAATACAATGATCAGTGTTGCTAACTATAGCTGGTAGCACTGATTGTTTTGGGAAAAACCTGACAGGCTGGTTGTACTCAAGTCAGATAATAGATTGACTTGTGTAAAACCAGCTAGCCCATACATAGATCGCCTATGGCTGGTCTCTGCATAATTGGCGTAATTTCAATCCATGTATGTACCGCATAACCACTACACATTTCCTAAATATCCTTCCACAAACCTTTTACATTTTTCCTTCCCAGATTCCTTCATCCTCCTCACCTGTACATACTCTCCACACTGCTCTCCTGTACATACTGCTCTGTCATACCCTCCACACTTCTCTCCTATACATACTGCTCACTTTCATACCCTACACACTCCTCTCCTGTACATAGTGCCCACTGTCATGCTCTCCACACTCCTCTGATGTAGATACTGCCCCCATCATACCCTCCACACTCGTGTCCTGTACATACTGCCCACTATCATACCATCCACATTTCTCTCCTGTACATACTGCTCACTGTCATACCCTGCACACTCCTCTACTGTACATACTGTAACTCAACCTTACCCTTCACACTCTACATACTGCCAACTATCTTTCTCTCCACATTCCTCTCCTGCACATACCGCCCCCCATCATACCCTCCACACACCTCTCCTGTACATAATGCCCACTTTCATACCCTCCACACTCCTCTCCGGTACATACCACCCTCTGTTATACCCTCCACACTCCTGTACATACTGCCCACTGTCATACCCTCCACACTCCTGTACATGCTGTAACTCAACCTTACCCTTCACACTCTACATACTGCCATCTTTCTCTCAACACTGCTCTCCTGTACATAGTGCCCACTGTTAGACCCTCCACATTCCTCTCCATCACCTGCACATACTTCCCAGTTTTATACCGTCCCTACTCCTCTCCTATGCCTCTTACCCACAAAAACAGTGCTTTAAAATTATACTGGATATCCTTAATATTACCAGCTCTAAAATGGACACACTTTTGTTAGTTCAACTAAAGGAAATCTTCTCAGTCCTCATATTTGTTCTGCCCCATTATTAGTACTTATTTAATTTTGTGATTACTATTGTAATGTATAGAGGAACATAGGGGATCTCAGCTACTCTAAATATAGCACTTGTAAAAAAAGTGTCCCTTAAAAATATTTTTTTAAATGTTGGCAACTATGCACTTAGGCACTGCCCAAGGGCCACTTGGTCAGGAGGGGGCCCCATGAGAGGCTCCTGGGATCCTGTGATAATAAAGCGGTAGTAAACTTCGCTAACATCACTACTTTTTAGAGGCCCTGAGGTAGGTTATGCCATAGTGTACAAATATGCACAGCATATTAGCACATTAGGGTACACTTAAATTGTCAGGACTGAGCCATTCAGGCTTTGTTCACTTGCCTTGGCTGGGCTGCGTTGATGGGGGAGGTGGGTCTGTTTCGATTTTTTTTTAGATAGCTTCTTCATAAACAGGGATCATTTTGTTAAAGTTGTGTATATGTATTGTATCATAAGGGACAAGGGCACACTCTGGGTGGGGGGTTGCAAGGGAAGAACCAATTGCTCAGATCTGTCAGAAATATTCCCATATGATTTCATGGCTCATGTCTCAATTGAATTCAACACTGATCTATTACATTTTCCCTTGAAGAGATTTCCTGCAGCCACCCCACAGCTATCCATTCGAACAAGATAAAATCTAATAGCTCAGAGTTGAATTCAAGTGAGAGAAGCAAGTGAAAGCATATGGGAATATTGCTGACAAAACTGAGCCATTGGTTCATCTCTCCCCCTGTGGCCCCACCCAGAGTGTGCACCTGTCCCTCAGGAGTCCATATATATATATATATATATATATATATATATATATATATATATATATATATATATATATATATATATACACACACACACACACACACACACACACACACACACACACACACACACACACACACACACACACACACACACACACACACACACACACACACACACACACACACACACACACACACACACACACACACACACACACACACACACACACACACACACACACACACACACACACACACACACACACACACACACACACACACACACACACACACACACACACACACACACACACACACACACACACACACACACACACACACACACACACACACACACACACACACACACACACACACACGGTTTTAATACTATTATCCTTTTTTCTGAAGAAGCTAATTGTGAAATGTGTCAAAATAGAGACACCTCCCCTGAATTGTATCCAGTAGGAACAAGATATATGCTAAACTTTAAGGGCTTACACTCTAACATAGCAATGATTGCAAGCAGGGCTTTTTTTTCTCAGTAGATAGGTGCAGGAACTCAACCACAACCTCCTAAATCCCCCCTCCCCTTCACTAACAGTGGGAGGGTATTAAAGGGGCATTAAATACCCTCCTTAAAAGCTTTACCATCTTCCACATGTCTTATGCCCCAGCAAAAGTCTGATGTGAGCTTTTCATCGGAAATTCTGACCGTGTGTATGCTCCAGCAAAAGATTGAGAGAAGGTTCTCAATTTTTCAGATGGAAATAAATCCTATTGTAAAATCTGTTTGTCTGTATGGAATTCCAACGGGAAAAAAAACATGCATGCTCGGGAACAATTCAACGTATGCTCGGAAGCATTGAACTTATTTTTCTCGCCTCGTCGTAGTGTTGTACGTCACCGTGTTCTTAACGCTCGAAAGTTTAGAGAACTTGTGTGACCGTGTGTATGCAAGCCAAGCTTCAGAGGAATTCCATCTGAAAAACATCCAACTTTTTTCCGATGGAAATTCCGCTTATGTGTACAGTGCATTACTTTTGTTGCGTTATAAAATTGAAGCATCCTGCTGGTTCTAGTTTCTTCCCGCACACTGTAGGTGGCTCCTCTCTAACTTGCAGGGAGATCATCCAGTGGGGGTGTTGGCATATGCAATGCACCCCAGAACCTGCATCTTCCTTGTCCCCATCCTGCACTCAGTGGGAGCAGGTCAGGAGATCAGATCTGTCTGAACTGCTTGGAGACAAACTTTCACTGGTAAACACAGAAGCCAGACTTCTGTGTTTATCAGTGATAGTGCTAAAGAAGGAGCAGAGGGCAGAGGTAAGTTCCACCAAATGCCAGCTGACAAAAAGCCCGGATTGCAAGTAAATGTATAAGGCAACAATCATGTACTGTAACAGGATATAGGTGACTAGGAAAAAAAGTTTGACCCCTGCTGTATAGGTTCACATTTTATTGAACATGATGTGACACTATACACATTTTAAATGGAAAAGGTTTTATAATCTTTAAAAAAAAAAGTTTTTAAATAAAAAATTGCCATAAATGTTTGCCATTAACAATGCCCCATTCAGATTAATATTGTGCATGTCTAGTATTGTAAAGGATGTGGTGCTTATGGCCACACACCTAACCACCTAGTGGCAGATCCACAAAGAATTTACGCCGGCGTATCTATTGATACGCCGGCGTAATTTCAAAATTCCCGCGTCGTATCTTGGTTTTGAATCCTCAAAACAAGATACGACGGCATCATGGCTTGATCCGACAGGCATACGTCTTCTTACGCCTTCGGATCTTAGATGCAATTTTTTCATTGCCCGCTAGGTGGCGTTTCCGTCGTAATCTGTGTTGAGTATGCAAATTAGCTATTTACGGCGATCCACGAGCGTACGTCGGCCCGGCACATTTTTTTCCGTAGTTTGCGTTCGGCTTTTTCCGGCGTATAGTTAAAGCTGCTATATGGTGGCGTACTCAATGTTAAGTATGGCCGTCCTTCCCGCGCACAATTTAGAATTTTTTTCGTCGTTTGCGGAAGTCGTTCGCGAATAGGAATTTGCGTAGAATGTCACCGTCGTAAGCATTGGCTGGTTCCGGTTTAATTTCGAGCATGCGCACTGGGATACCCCCAGGGACGGCGCATGCGCCGTTAAAAAAAAACATTGATTGTCGGGTCACAACGTATTAACATAAAACACGCCCCCATCGCAGCCATTTGAATTACGCACCCTTATGTCGCAACAGAAACGCTACGCCGCAACTTATGGCGTGGAATCATTGTGGATTCAAACAAAACAAAAGTAAGTTACAGCGGCGTAACGTATCTTAGATATGCTGCGCCCGGCGCAGATGTATGTGGATCTGGCCCCTAGTATACAGATTTCACAGCAAGCGTGTTATGAGCACACTATTCATTGACTAGCTACCTCTGCTCTCAATGATCTCCAATCAGTTATTCAATAAAGTGGTTATCATCAAACCTAAAGTAGTTTTACAAATTTTGAACACGTTAGATGGTAATTAAATCAAGAAATCACATAATGCTCTTGAAAGCATGTTTCATGAGTGGATCCTACATTAAAAGTTTGTTTTTCGATGATTCTCTCCTACTCCCTTACAGTGGTTGTAAACCCTCACATTTACCCAGTGAGGTGAATAGCCTCAGATGATACAGAGATGAAACAAATCCTCTTACATAGGTCTTACTTGTTTATCTGCAGCCATCTCTTCCCTACACCCCATTCAAAAGGAAAGATTTTAAAACTGATTGGATGAAAGGAACAGACCCCCTCCACACAGCAGAAGAAATGCATTGTGAATAGAAAAGCTGTCTGCTGAGCTCCCTTCCCGACAAATTTTATCTTATGTGTCGGGAAAACTTGTCAGAAGTGACTCATGCTGATATCAGGGGAATGAAGCACCAAAGAGAAAAATGACACCTAGAGCTTTGGAGAGAGGCAAGTAAACACTACAGATATATGTGCTTTGCTCACATTTCATGACTGTGGTCTACACTCGTTTTTACCCCCTACTTTTACTCAAGATTCATATGACAACCCCCCCCCCCCCCCCCACACTTCCCAAAGTACTGTAGACATGTGCACGCCGAAAATTCTCATTTAATTTCGGATGCATTCGTTCATTGAATAATTTAAATTTTGTCATATTCATTATATTGAACCAGTTTTCAGCATTTGTTGCATATATTCGTTGGTCCAGGGGGATTCGAAACATTTTGCTTTTTTTTTCCCCCGGAAGTTTTCTATATATTTGACATATTATCAAATCGTGCAAATTCAAATTAGACAGATTTGAATCGGAAGGATTTGATATTTTCCGGCGCTAGTCCAACGCACCACGATAATGGCATGAGCCGATTGGACAATATCGACTGGCATCATGTGCATCCAAATTATTAAATTGAATGAAATTAGGATCCATTCATTACCCCAATCTAAATTGGAAAAGGTTATTAATTTCCCCATGGGCCCGAACTACTATCCCATCATGTGATGTTATCTGGCTGAAACAAATGAAAGTGCATTTGTTAATTTTGTTATAGATTTGTTGTGATTCCTTGACATTCGTTACTATGTTCATTCAAAGATTTGTATATATACGAATTTCTGAAAATGAAATTTTAGGCCGAAAAACTAATCAAAATGAAAAGCACATGTCCCCCGAGAACCCCCCTACTTTTTGCTTTTCCACTCAACCCATCACTACTTGGATTCAATGGTAGTCTGAACCCAACAGGTGCTGCTTCAACACCCTCTACAATTTCCGTTGACAATCCAGTTTACTACTCACACTTTACCATTGTCTATGTTGATTATCTGGCTATGGATGATCTTTTTGATATATGCCTTTCTGTACTGTGTACCCCTTGATTATTACTAACTTTGCTACCCTATTACCCTATGCCTCAAATGTTTGGACTACTTTGTACCTACTCTGTCTTCTGTATACTCACAGCTTGATTTTGTTACCTGCTCTTAAAAAAAGTAAACAAAAAGATTGAACAGTTAAAAAAAAAAAAAGGTTTATTGTAAAATATAGGTCAGATAATTTCTCTTGAAATTAATAATTTGGGGTGAAATCAACCAATGAAAAAAGAGGGAACTCACTTTTCGATTAATATGTGCACAGACTGGCATCACATGTCAACAGTCAGTATTAGAAGAACATTTAGTTGCATTTTAGACTTGTAGTTACCTGCACTGATCGATATACAGTATGAATTGAAAGAATTCAAGAGTCATCTTCTACGCCCCTATAAATCTCCAATATTTAATCTGATCTGAAAAGTTGGAGAGCATGCTTTTCAGTAAACTTTTTCTGACAACCATCTTTAATATTTTCAGCTGTGGAACAACCAAGACTATTGAGATAAGTGACAATTTATTGACAGCGGCAATGGTGAAACAGAATAAAAATAACACCTAAAAAAGGCTTTTTGGAACAGAAATAAAACTGACTTACATGGGCTTGTTCAGTCGCTTTAAATTAATCTCTAAAAATCAGTGGATTAGCTTAAAAAAGAGCAAGCAGAAGGGTTAGGAAAACAAGCAGACTAAATTCTTGCAGTTTTACAAAATATTTTCCCAATTTTTGCTGAATCCCTAGAGCCCCTCAGTCTTAAAATGACACAGGTTGTACCAAGAAAAACCTCAACCCTTGGTGTTAATATTATTAATAGAAAATGCTAATAGTGCTTTCCTTCCTGACCATCTGTGGTTAGACATTAATTGCTGCTGACTAGTTGAACTTTTGTTTTAATTTCATTGTGAAGATGCATACAGTGTGTTGTCTTTTCCATTAGTTTATGCCTCACTTTGCAGTGCAGAGATGGCACTCACTCATAGGCTGTCAACTTTAAGGAAAGGATTCTTGCATTTTATGCTGCACTTTTCAATGTGTAACTGATTTAATTTGTGTTTTTAAATAGATATATACTAAAAAAATATGTAATTCCTATCTATCACATTTATTTTCTAGTGTTGTGTGTGCATGCATGCGTGCGTGTTAGTGAAACTCACCAGCCCTTGCTAAAGGTAAAAAAAAAAAAAAAAAAAAAAAAAAAGTATAAAACTATTAGAACAGTAAAAGAAAATAAAGTACTGGAGTAGTAATGACAGGCAATGTCTTTAGTACCCATTTCTAAATATGCATACAGTTAATTTGCTTTTAAACATGAGTAACTTTTAAAAAAAACTCTGACTATTTAAAATAGTTACCATGATACTTTTTATCCTGTGGTGACACATAGAAAATCTATGCCTGTGTCGAGACTTATGCCGCGTACACAAGATCAGTCCATCCGATAAGAACGGACCGATGGACCGTTTATCGGTTAACCGATGAAGCTGACTGATGGTCCGTCGCGCCTACACACCATCGGTTAAAAAAACGATTGTGTCAGAACGCGGTGACATAAAACACGACGTGCTGAAAAAAAAACGAAGTTCAATGCTTCTAAGCATGCGTCGACTTGATTCTGAGAATGCGTGGATTTTTAAACGATGGTCGTGCCTACTAACGATCGTTTTTTTTCTATCAGTTAGGAATCCATCGGTTAAATTTAAAGCAAGTTGGCTTTTTTAACCGATGGTTAAATAACCGATGGCGCCCACACACGATTGGTTTTGACCAATGAAAACGGTCCATCAGACCATTCTCATCGGTTTAATCGATCATGTGTACGCGGCATTAGGGAAAACATATACTTAGTAGGTTGTAGAATAGGGGAAGAAGATTTTGGGACTGAAGAAAATATTGGGCCATTGTGAATACTAGGAAGAAAGATTGATTTAAAGGGAGAATATCCACTCCCCTGCAACTATACCTGAATATCTGGTCACTTGACAAGTGGGCACCAGGTTTTTTTCTTTTTGATCCATAGTGTAGGTGGGTGCCTGCATTGCTTTATGATGTTCTTCACCATTAAGTAGTGACATTATGCAAGGGGCAACGAGAGATGGGTCCAACTTCCACAAGGTAGGTGACTCGAGCACTACATCATGGGAGGAGGTCACTTGCTTTGCTCTGTCTATCACAAAGCACAAGATCTGATTTTTGCACATGGCTATTACATGGAAATTGAGTTGCTAGCTTGAAAATGGTTTGCTAAGCTATTGCTAGACTTGCCAGGCTTCACAAGTTTGTGGCACAATTGCAGCAAGTCCGCATTGCATGACTTATTTGCTAACATTCTGCAAGTCTGCTGCAAGTTCTGGTTCAGTTATGTTGTGCAATAATCATCCCACCACAGGGGTCACTGACTTGCAGAGCTCCAGACTAACCACTGCAGCTATGCTCTTGCTAGAGCAAGGGTAGGCAACCTCGGCTCTCCAGCTTTGGTGAACCTACAAGTCCCATGAGACATTGCAAGACAATTACAGGCATGACTCCTAGTGGCAGAGGCATTATGAGATTTGTAGTTTCACCACCGAGGTTGCCTATCCCTGTTCTAGAGACTTACCATGCAAATTTGCAACAAATTGGAAAATTGTCAACTAGAACTTGTGCTTCAAGAGTATAACTTGCCAGTGAAGCTGTGCAGCAAATTAACAGACTTGCAATTTAACACTGCCACAAATTTGTGTCACGTTATCCTTGCTATCTGGGTAGTTCACTACCACGGTAAAATGTACACATTGTAAGTAAAACATAGCACTAATGACCTAGGGCCAGATCCACATACACTACGCCGCACTTTACCTGGCGTATATTCAAATCCTCAGCGAATTTGCGCCGCAAGTTACGGCGGCGTAGTGTATTTCTGGCGGCGGATTTAAAATTGGGTGGGTTGGGGGCGGGTTTCATTTAAATGAAGCGCGTTCCCGCGCTGAATGAACTGCGCATGCGTCGTCCCGAAATTTCCCAACGTGCATTGCGCTAAATGACGTCGCTAGGACGTCATTTTTGTAACTTGGATGTGAGTTACGTCACGGACGACTTACGCAAAAAATAAAAACAATTCAAATTTAGACGCGGGAACGACGGCCATACTTAACATGGCAAGTCTATGTATACGCTGTGAAATACCAGCTTTAACTATACGCCGGAAAAAGCAGACTACAGACGACGTTAGAAAATGCGACGGCCACACGTACGTTCGTGGATCGTCGTAAATCGCTAATTTGCATACCCGACACGGAAAACGCCACCCAGCGGACGCCGAAGTATTGCATCTTAGATCCAAAGGCGTACGAAGACGTACACCTGTCGGATCTAACCCAGAAGCCGTCGTATCTTGTTTTGAGGATTCAAAACAACGATACAACGTGGGAAATCAGTAGATACGCCGGCGTACTTTGTCTGTGGATCTGGCCCCTAGACTTTAACCTTGTACTGAGAGAAGTAGGTAGGCTGCAATAATTGACCTCTCCTTCTGAAAATGTTAGCTACATGGTCATCATATTCTTCCGCTTAATTCTATATTTGAAGTCACTGACCCAAAACAAACTTGTAGATAATGACTTTTGCTTCGATTTCACTTTCTGGATGCTAGTTCCAGATTGGTGAATCTAAGGACCAAAACCAGATGATGTACAAGGGGGTATTGGACAGCTGGAGAACCAAACTTCTGCATTCTTTGTTAAGTAGCAATCTAGATCTCTAGCATGCTTCCAGCACAGGGCATTTAATCATAGCCACAGCACAATAGTATATTAACCACTTGGGCTCCAGAAGATTTACCCCCTTCATTACTAGGCCATTTTTTGCAAAACAGCAATGGGTTACTTTAGCTGACATATGCGCAGATGGTGTGACGCTGTACCTCAATAAAATGTAGGCAATTTTTTTTCCCACAAATGGAGCTTTATTTTGGTAGTATTTGATCACCACTGCTTATTTTATTTTTTTGTATTTTGCACTATAAACAAAAAGACTGACACTTAAGTGTGTACAGGGATATGGGATACATTTGTAGAATTTTTATTTATATTCTTATACTAGTAATGGCAGCGATCAGCGACATATAGCAGGACTGCAATATTGTGGCGGTAAATCGGACACCAACTGACACTTTTAAAACTTTTGGGAACCAGTGACACTAATACATTGATCAGTGCAAACCATATGCACTGTCATTGTACTAATAATACTGTCTGGGAAGGGGTTAAACATCTGGGTGCCTTGTGAGCTTTTAAGGGATTAAAACAGTTGGACTGCTCTTCAGAGGGCAACACTTCTATAACCGTGCAGGTTCATGCAGCCTGTCTGAATTACAGTAATACGAAAGGAGGCTTCAATTGGAAGCTTGCATGTCCCTCCCTACCAATATAAATTACTGTATTTGTCGACTTTTTTTCCCCTGAAAATAGAGGGTAAAGAGTGCCTGCTTGTTAAATGTCTATTTTTTTAACCAATGGGGTTGGGGATCGGCAAGTCCACCCCGTGTGCCACCCATTGGGGGGGGGGTGTCAGGCCGGCTGCCCCGCCTCTCCTGACCCTGGGACAACGCTGCCAGAATACGCTAAGAAAACATTACAACCAGCCCTTTCGCATACACTACTCCTCCTGTGTCACTCAATGTAAATGGAAGCTTATAAATACTGTACCTCAATTAACGCCGCTCTTTCTGTCCACTCTCCTCCTTCTGCTCTGCCTCCTCCTTGAGTGCAGTTTTTGATTGAAGGAAGAGAGCGGTCATGTGACCGTCAATGAAACAGCAGAGGAGAGCAGTCACATGTCCACAAAAGAACAGTGTTAATTGAGGTATTTAGAAGCTTTGATTTACAATGACTGACACAGGAGGAGCGGTGTATGAGAAGAGGCCAACAGTGATGTTTTCTCAACTTTAGAGAATGCTGTCCCAGGAGACTGGGGGTCTCCTGGGAGTGCAGGGGGGCTTTATAATGAAAGGGGACTGTGTGATGTGCAGGGAAAAGGGGCTGTGTGATGTGCAGGGAAAAGGGGCTGTGTACTGTGCAGGGAAAAGGGGCTGTGTACTGTGCAGGGAAAAGGGGCTGTGTACTGTGCAGGGAAAAGGGGCTGTGTACTGTGCAGGGAAAAGGGGCTGTTGAATGTGCAGGGAAAAGGGGCTGTGTACTGTGCAGGGAAAAGGGGCTGTGTACTGTGCAGGGAAAAGGGGCTGTGTAATGTGCAGGGGGTCCGTGTACGGTGCAGGGTGGCTGTGGAAAGTATTTTTTTTCCTGAAACTTCCCTCTTGAAATTAGGGTGCGTGTTATACGCTGATAAATACAGAAAATCATTCACACGTTAACTTCGGCTAATTTACAGTTACATTTCTGTTTGAATTTCATGATTCATAAATGAATTTAATTTTTTTGCTATCCAAACAGCACACTATACAAAATATAAAAATGTCAAATATATCACACATCAGTCTTTTCATTTTTCCATGTTCCCATTTTTGAGACGGTCTTCTAAAAAGGGCAGATGATTGATGTTTAAAAGATTCCTGCCCTCTCTCTGCTGAATGTTTGAATTTGAGGTTGCCATGGTGATGTTGGTAGTAACTGTCTGGAACTTTTTTTTTTATATTAAAAGCTTAGAAATTGAAATAGCATACCAGCTAAAGACTAGACAGCACTGATAGCGGAAGTGCCAATACTGTTCTGATATATTTAAGTGGTGCAGGTGGTAGTCTGCTGTCAATTAGAGGACTATTTGCAGGTTGAACACCTCATGTTGCTGATAGAAAACATAAGTTTTAAATTAATAAAACAATGATGTTGTGTTATTTTAAAGCCAAGTCACGTATTGCTAGAGAACAACAAGCACTGTGCAGCTCTGTGTCTGCTTCCTATCAGATTTTCACAGTCGAGAGAAGCTGATGATCAAAATATGGAAACTAAACAAAACTCATGTTCGAAATGTTATGTTTTCCTCTCAGGCTTGCTTATTTAACCTTGTTTGCAATAAATACATAACTGATGGAAACTGAAGAAAGGAAACATATGTAAAGAGATTGTATATTAGAAGCATTGATAAGGTTAATAAGAATGGAGATAATGAAAGGTGGAGGGGTTGACCAAAGAAGCTTGGTAGATGCATGTAATTGTTTAATAGGTTAGATACAAGCTGGCACCTGTCAAGTTATTGGGAACTACTTAATTTTTCATCTCCACCCTGATATAATGCAAAGAAAAGTTATGTTATATTATATTATAAATATTTGCATATTGCACAACTCATTTACACTTTGTATATTACCACCTTTCCAATATATTATTTCCTAATTGATTACATAATAAAAACCAAATAAGACAATTATGAAGTGATTGAAGGCACACTTGCTTATGTCTCTATTGTTTCACATATGCCAGTAGGGTGCAATATTCAAACTTCTTTGTTTGCCAGAAAATTCTAGGGTTAACCAGTAATTTACACTCCCTCTTCTGAATTACAAGAGTGATCTCCAATAATTTCAGGAGTGATCAGATATACACCTTAAAATATAAATATACAACAGCTAATAAAAAATTAACCAACGCAACAAGCAGAAAATCACATCATATTACACAAGAATTGAGCTTAGTGAGCTTAGTGAGCAGTGAGCCGTTCATCCATATGTGTGTGACCGAGTTAAAGTATTTGTTTTATGCGCGTATATCATTATATCATGTCAGTGATTTTAATCTTGATCTTGTATAATAAATCTAGAAAGGGAGTAAACCTGATTAAAAAAGTTATATATTTTATTACAAAGATTTAAAAAAACATATATAACATACAAGCAACACCCTATGGACACGGGTTACCACGGCTACCAATTACCCAATAATGCAAATATAGGAGGTTGGATCCTAGGCATAAGAGTTAATTCTCATAGGTATGTAAATGTGTAAAAAAAAAAAAAAAAAAAAAGGGTTTGATCCAACATCGCCTCCACACTTGCTCGTCGACACGTTTCGCTAAATAGCTTCCTCAGGACAATACTAGGTAGGTGCTGGTGGATCTTTATCAAGATATATAAGGACACCCCACGAGACTAGACAGACAATCCGAACAAACCTTTAAATCTGATATATGTGTGTATCAGATCGATGCACGTACATAAGTATAAGTTTGGCTGTTGCATACAAGCTGGCAAATAGACATGTGCACACTGAAATAGTTTTAGAATTTCGTTTTCTTCCGAAAAATTTAGTTACTCCCGAAATTTTGTTTTGTTAAAATATGCATTTGTATGAAAATCTAAATGAATTAAGGTCGAATCTGTCAATTGAAGGCTTATGGTGTCTGTTGAATGTACTAAGAAGATTTGACGGAGCAGATAAACTGTACGATGCCGCAATCGTACATTTCCGGTCGAATGTTCCGCCTACAAGCTATAGAAGAATTCTAATGTTGTATGCCACTAGTAATAATTATATTTATAAACTACTAGTTAACCAACATTCAAATTCTTCTACAGCCTATGGGCCGAGCATTTTACCAGAAATGTACGATTACGGCGTCGTACAGTTTAGCTACTTTGTCGAATCTTTTTCGAACTTTCGACAGACACCATAAGCCTTCAATGACAGATTTGACGTTTATGTTTTTCTCTGCTTTGTCGAATCTTCGTCATCCATGTTGAATGGTCTACCCCAACACTGTCTCTATAATGTCAAATCTTTTCTCTTTATGTCGAATCTTTCCTCTCTATGTAGAATAATCTTGGTGTTAAGGTTATGCAAATTCGACCACAGGTTCGATAGACACAGATTGCAATTGTCAGCGTCATGTCAAATCTTCAAACGAAAATAAAGCATTTTTTTTATGTCAGATCTTTCAGATTTCAGATTCTTGTTTGTTAAAACGATAACGAAAATGACTAAAATTCAGACAAATGCATTCGGACGAAAACGAATGCACATGTCTAGTAAATAAATGGTTATATACCGCTATGAGGAAGAACACGGTCACACGTATACTTGGTATATGTTAGGCATATGGCCCCACTCGGATCAATACAGCTGTCACAGGATAGCTGTATTGATCCGAGTGGAGCCAAGGGCCGCTTGTTTCCGATTTAGGCAATTAGGGGAGTGTTCATACGTTTCCAGAAAATTGTGCCAGTCCAGACCTGTTTAAAGGAATGGAAAGTTCACAAAACAGCAATTTCCCTTGCAGGGGGTTCCACTATTCCTGTAATTTGCTACTTCAGCCTCCTGGCTTATTCACTTGCCTGCTTCAGGCCTCACGCCTAGGCCTAAGGTCTGCTCCTCAGACCAACACAAGTGCCCTTCGGTCAAGCTCTCTTGTAGCTTACTCAGGATCAGATTCATGTTGTGCTATAGCGGACTCTATCTGCCTCCTGCAGACATGTATGCTCAAACTGCCACCCTGCAGACCCTCTCTCCTAAAGATGAGAGCCCTCCTGACTCCCATGCAGACCTTTGGGTAGATTCAGGTACGAAGGCCTAAACTTACGGCGGCGTAGCCTAAACAGGCTAAGCTACGCCGCCGCAAGTTAGCTAGGCAAGTACATGATTCTCAATGTACTTGCCTGCTAATATACGGCGGTGTAGCCTAAAGCGGGCGGGCGTAAGGGTACCAAATTCAAATGTGTTGGAGGGGGGAGTGTTTGATGGTAATGAAGCTTGACCTCACGTTTTTTGTTTTTAATGCGCATGCGCCGGGTGCCTACATTTCCCAGTGTGCATTGCGGCCAAGTACGCCGCACGGGCCTATTGATTTCGACGTGGACGTAAACAACGTAAATCCCAATTCGCGGACGACTTGCGCAAACGACGTAAAAAATTTGAATCTCGCGGCTGGAACGGCGGACATACTTTAACATTGTTATTCCACCTAATAGGTGGAACAACTTTAGGCCTGCTAATGCCTTACGGAAGCGGCGTAAAACGAATGCGGCGGCCGGGCGTAGGTTCGTGAATCGGTGTATCAACTCATTTACATATTCTACGCCGACCGCAATGGAAGCGTAACCTAAGATAGGACGGCGCAAGCTGTCTTAGCTTAGATATGTTTAAGCGTATCTGTTTGAGCATACGCTTAAACATAAGTCGGCGTAGATTCTGAGTTAGGTCGACTTATCTACTGACTAAGTCGGCCCAACTCTACCTGAATCTACCTACTTGTGTCTGTTGGGTAGAACTGTTTCCAATAGTAGCTTTGAGCTCTAACCCTGGGAAGATTATAAACCCAGCCCACAGGTGTGGAATTAGCATGACTGCCTCTGGCACACAAAAACATAGTGTTGCCTCTCTAAAATTATAACACACACAAGTTTGGACACACCTTCTCATTCAAAGAGTTCTTTACTTTCATGACTGACTTTTGTTATGTATAATTCCACATGTGTTAATTCATAGTTTTCATGCGTTCAGTGTGAATCTACCATTTTCATAGTCATGAAAGAAAACTCTTTGAATGAGAAGGTGTGTCCAAACTTTTGACACACACACACACACACACACACACACACACACACTATATATATTATACTGTGGACCAATTTCTCGTACGATCGCGTAACTTTGTGCGGGCGTAACCTATCGGATTTACATTACGCCTCCGCAACTTAGACGGGCAAGTGCTGTATTCTCAAAGCACTTGCTCCGTAAGTTGCGGCGGCGTAGCGTAAATCGGCCGGCGTAAGCTCGCCCAATTCAAATTTGGATCAGGGGGGCGTGTTTTATGTAAATCTTCTGTGACCAGACGTGATTGACACTTTTCCCGAAGGGCGCATGCGCCGTCCGTGGAATTTTCCAGTGTGCATTGCTCCAAAGTAAGCCGCAAGGACGTCATTGGTTTCGACGTGAACGCAAATGACGTCCTGCCCCATTCACGGACGACTTACACAAACGACGCAACTTTTTCAAATTTCGACGCGGGAACGACGGCCATACTTAACATTGTTACGCTGCACTTACGCCACCATATAGCAGGGGTAACTATACGCTGGGAAAAGCCTAACGTAAATGGCGTAATTTTACTGCGTCCGCCGGGCGTACGTTCGGGAATTCGCGTATCTAGCTGATTTACATATTTCGATGCGTAAATCAGCGTACACGCCCCTAGCGGCCAGCGTAAAAATGCAGTTATGATTCGACGGCTTAAGAGACTTACGCCTGTCTGATCCAACAGATATCTATGCGTAACTGATTCTAAGAATCAGGAGCATAGATATGACGGCGTATCTCCACTGAGAATCCATGTATGTATGTATGTATGTATGTATGTATGTATGTATGTATGTATGTATGTATGTATGTATGTATGTATGTATGTATGTATGTATGTATGTATGTATGTATGTATGTAAACTTTGGGGGGGTCTTTAAGCTCCGCGAGACAAGTGCGTAAAACCGTGTCAGTAAAGCAAAGGGTCTTTATTGGTGACCAAACAAAACAAAATAAAGCTTTTCTTCAGCATCCAAAACGTCACAACAAAAGTCCTGCTTGTTTCCAGCATAAATTAGGAAAAAGTCTTTCTTCAGAAAAACCAAAAGAAAGGCACATACGTTTTTAGTAAGAAGTCCTCCAGACCTTCCCTGCAGACACAGCTTCACTTTCCAAACTACTCAAAGGTCCTCTGAGCAGCTAGCAGACTTCCATCTTGTCCTCACAGGTGCACTCTCCCAACTCACGCTCTCCCTCCAGCATCACTCCCTGCTTTAATGGGTGGTTGTCTGAGATTTTAACCCCTTGTGCGCTGGCTTCCAGGGTTTAGGAGTGGAGGCTCCATTCAACCCAAATAACACTTTGGAGCCTCCAAAATTCCAGGCCCCAAACTACTTTATTAAGATCGAGAAGACTGCGAGCCAGTCCTCTCTGAATTAGCGCCTCCCTGGAACTTTTCACCCACTTTTGGGTGACCTCCTGAACCTTCTACCTCTATTTAAATGGACCATAGTCCAAACAGTGGTGCTGTATAGCACCCGTCCAGGACCCACCCCCGGTGTCCTGTAATATATATTATATTATATATATTATATTATATTATATTATATATATTATATTATATTATATTATATTATATATATATATATATATATATATATTTATATATATATATATATATATATATATATATATATATATATTAAGATTGGGGTTTTTAGACTCCAGCGATAGGTGCGTTTTCCCAGTGAGTACGCTTTCCAGTGAGTACGTCAGTCCAGAACTGAGGGCCTGATCCTCAAAAGGGATACGCCAGCGTATCTACTGATACGCCGTTGTATCCCTGTATCTATGGAACTGATCCACAGAATCAGTTTCATAGATAGGCAGAAGATCCGACATGTGTAAGAGACTTACGCTGTCGGATCTTAGGATGCAGTACCGCAGCCGCCGCTGGGGGCATTTCTCGTCGAAATGCCGCTTCGGGTATGCAAATTAGCACTTACGGAGATCCACGAAGCTTTTACGCTTCGTTTTTTCTCCGTAAGTATTAGTTTGCCGTCGCAAAATTAGGGCTACTTTTACAAGGCCTAAACTGTTTACACCTTGTAAAAGTAGACCCTTCTACCCCGTGTCGCTGTCATTTTTTTTTACATTTTTTTTTTCCCCGTCGCAACTCGTTTTTTTACGCCCGTCGCACTTCTCAAAACCCGGCGCAACGTAATACCGCGCAAAGCATGTCGGGAAAATGACGTCGGGAGCATGCGCAGTACGTCCGGCACGGGAGCGCGCCTAATTTAAATGGGACTCGCCCCATTAAATTAGGAACGCCTTGCGCCGGACGGATTTAAGTTACACCGCTCAAAATTTCTAGGTAAGTGCTTTGTGGATCGGGCACTTAGGAAAAAATACGTTGCACAGTCGTAACTCTGAATCTATGCCGTCGTAAATTTAAGCGTATTCTGGAAACCAGATACGCTTAAAGCGGGAGTTCACCCATTAATCTATTTTTTCAAACTATCCCCTTAGATGGATGCTCGTTTTGTCTAGGGGAATCGGCTAGTTGTTTTAAAATATGAGCTGTACTTACAGTTTTCGAGATGCATCTTCTCCGTCGCTTCCGGGTATGGGTCTTCGGGAGCGGGCGTTCCTTCTTGATTGAGTCTTCGAGAGGCTTCCGACGATCGCATCCATCGCGTCACTAGTAGCCGAAAGTCGGTGCGGCTCTATACTGCGCCTGCGCACCGACGTTCGGCTTCTTTTGGAAAATCGTGACGCGATGGATGCGACCGTCGGAAGCCTCTAGGAAGACCGTCAATCAAAATAGGAACGCCCAATCCCGCAGCCCATACCCGGAAGCGACGGAGAGGATGCATCTCGTAAACCTTAAGTACAGCTCATATTTTAAAACTAGCCGATTCCCCTAGAAAAAACGAGCATCCATCTAAGGGGAAAAAGTATATTGTACGGGTGAACCTCCGCTTTAAATTAGGCTAAGATACGAGCGGCGTAAGTCTCCTACGCCGTCGTATCTTAGGGTACATATTTACGGTGGCCGCTAGGTGGCGCTTCCGTTGTTTTCCGCGTTGAATATGCAAATGAGTAAGATACGCGATTCACGAACGTACATACGCCCGCCGCAATTAGCTACGCCGTTTACGAAAGACATACGCCGGTGTAAAGATAAAGCTGGTCTCTAGGTGGCGCAGCCCATGCAACGTATGGACGTCGGAACAAGCGTATCTTTTTACGTCGTTTGCATAAGTCGTACGCGAATAGGGCTGTGCGTATGTTACGTTCACGTAGTAGGCAGTGTTCGACGTATCTTAGCCATTCTATCCGATGCATGCGCACTGGGATACGTCCACGGATGGCGCATGCGTCGTTCATTCAAAACGTCATTTACGTGGGGTCATGCATTTACATAAAACCCGCCCACCTCAACACAATTTGAATTAGGCGGGCTTACACCGGCCCATTTACGCTACGCCGTCGTAACTTAGGACGCAAGTGCTTTGTGAATACAGCACTTGCCTCTCTAACTTACGGTGGCGTAGCGTATGTGAGATACGCTACGCCTGCCTAACGTTGGGCAGGTCTTACTGAATCTGGCTAATAGATTTTATCTAGTATGTTTCAGAATATGTGAGCCTCTCACTCTCTAAAAATGTTCATGCAGCACAAAAGAACTGTGGGCCAGATCCACAGCCAGCGCCGCAAATTAAGTTACTCAAAACTTGTCATTTAAGTTACGGCGCCCTAAGTTGGTGTCGTAATTGCTGTATCCACAGCGCATTTGCGCACAAAATTTCGCTTGCACAACTTAAATTCCGAGGCGTAAGGTGGGGTTATTGCAAGTGGGAAGGAAGTGGGCGTGCTTCATTGTAATGAGCCATGACCCCATGCAAATGAAGGGCCGGCCGTACTGCGCATGCGCGCACGAATCTGCTTCTCACTATGCATGTGCAGAACTTTGCTTTGCGCAATCAGTGAGATAGGTAAAAGGCCAAGCGTACTTAGTTTGAGGATCGCCCTGTGTATAAATAGCCCCAGTCAAACACACTTCCCTTGCAAAAGTATTTCCCTGTGTTACCCTTCCTAGAGCAAGTTGCTTCTGCTCTGAATGTTTGTCGGTGAGTTGTGTGTGATAGAGAAGTTTTGGAGGAGTATTAGATAGTAGTTGGTGTTTGTTTCTGCTAAGTGTATTTTCTGTTTGTTTTTTTTCTGAGTGTATTTTTTTTTTATTGTATTTTGTGTTTGTTTTTTGTGTGTTTGTTTTTGAATTTGTAGTAGCTGTCTGCTTGTGTGTTTTGCTTTTTGTGTGTTTCTTCTGTGAGAGTGTTTTTGTTTGTTTGTTGTGTGTGTATTTTTGTTTGTCCTGTGAGTTTCTTCTTGTTGAGTGGTGTCTGTGATGGCACCCAAGCGCAGGAAGCTCAATTTTAATCAGGTTGAGAAGCAAATCCTTGCTAGGTCCATGGTCCTATATGGGCGATATTTACATGGGCCTGAGAGCCGGAACACCTCCCCGGCCCAAAGGAAGGTGATTCTAAAAAAGATAACGGATCAGATCAATGCGGCGGGGGGGGTGGAGGAGACGAGGACCCCCGCTGGCATCCAAAAAAAAAAAAAAACGATCTAAAGAGCGTGGTCCGTAACAAGGTGGCCAAGATCAATGCCCATGCCAGGGGCACTGGAGGAGGGGGACCCTGCTCCATCCGTCTGAGTGAGGAGGCATGGGCAGTGGCCCGGTGTTTCCAGCCAGAGCAGGTGGTGGGCCTGCGTGGATATCAGACAGGTGTTCCTGTGGGGCCAGGTAAGTTTTTGGTTTTTCTATCTGGTGATTAGCATGTGTGGGTGGGGGAAGGGAAGATGTGCCAAGTGTGTGGATCCTCAAACCTGTGATTGTTTTGTGTCCTCCACAGATGACCAGGAGATTGCAGGCCCGCCAGGCTGCTGCACCACCCCAAGGACAAGAGGCTGCTGAGGAGTCCCCAGGGGAGGGGAGTGGCCAAACCTCCCCTCATGAGGAGGTTGAGGGGGAGGAGGATGAGGGGGGAGGATGAGGGGGTGGAGGAAGATGATCTTCAAATTGGCCGGGAAGTCCTTTGGCCTCTGATATGATGACCTTTGAGGCTACACTTGAGGCTACCCCTGAGGCTACCCCAGAGCCTACCCCAGAGGCTGGCAGCAGTCAGGCCACCATCAGAGGTAGCCCCTCCCACTCCTCCCCCAACAGGCCGCAACCCACAAGGGTCACTCTCCCCCCTCCTCCCAGGCCACAAGCCTCAGGGGCAGGCAGAATGGCGACCCAGGAGACCAGCGGGGTGGCCGAGCGTCTGCCGGGCAGTCTGCAGAAGGACAATGCCCGGCAGACCCGCACTCTGGGTCAGATAAAAGTCACTCTGACCCAGATGGAGCACAGCCTGGGTGTAATGAAGGAGTCACTCGGTGATGTGGCCACCAACTCATTGGCGGTCATCACATGTTTGTGTGAGCTGCAGACCGCCACAACAGGCGTGACCCAGGAGGTGACTGCCCTGACCCAGGCTGTGCAGGACAATACCCGGGCTGTCCATGACAATACCTGGGCTGGCCAGGCCAATGCGGCTGCCCTCACAAACTGTCTGACAAGGATAGCAGTGGCCTTGGAGGGCAGGCCAGCAGGAGGACAGACACCAGGGGAGGCTCCTCCTTCCCCTGCTCACTCACCCCCCCATGAAGATACTCCCTTCCCTGCTATCACACCCCCCATGAAGATACTCCAGTTGGCCGTGCCCGTGGGCAGCCCAGATGGAGCAAACACTGCCGAAATTAATTTGCAGGGGTACTTTTGATTTTTTATTCTTTTAAAAAAAAAAATTATATTTTGATTTTGTTTGGTATACTGTACTTATGATTTGATTTATGTGTGTGAATGTGGGGGGGTGGCATTCCTAATTAAATAAGGGTGTCACCCTCAGTTTTGGTGGAGAAGGGATCCCCAGGACCAGGGAGAAGTGATCCCAGGTTCCTGAATGGTGTATGAATGCACAGTAACAGAATTGGAGCCGTGGCGTTACTGCTCCCAAGTACCAATGGGGGGGGTACTTGGATCTAATCCAATTAGATGTGCATGTGATATGTCTGTGCTAGGGACCACAGTGGTGTGCATTCATGCATTCTCATTGTGACATAATTAATGTGTGTTTACTGTGCAAAGATGCATTCTGTGAGGCGTCTCCTGACTGCTGTTCCCTCAGAAGAGGGGGTACCCTCGGTCACTGAAGTCACTAGTCTAGCTATGCGCATGGATGCCCCTGGCATGTCGGCATACAGATTGTAGTCCAGCAAGTGTGTGCTCAGCTCTTCCTTAATGGTGTTGCTTTAGCTGACCTTTACACGGCATGTGTAAAATTAGGGCACCTTTTATAATGTGTAAATTTACACATTGAAACTAACAGAAGCGCACAGGGCGTAATCTACGGCGCACACACTTAATTTTGTGGATCGCCCCATCTCCCTCATTTGCATCTTTGCCTATCAAAACAGCGGCGTTTCTAGCGTAATTTGCGCACAGAAAAGCGCCGGTGTAATTTTAGGTAGGACGGAATAAACGGATTTTAAGGCGTATCTCATTTTGAGGATCAGGCGCAAATATACGCGCCGTGTAAATTTAAATTACGCCGCGTATCTCAAGTTAAGTCGGCGCATCTGCTTTGTGGATCTGGCCCTGTATAAATATCTTTGCCATTGTTGCCCAGCCTACAGAATGCTTTTGTGTGGTGCGTTTCAACTATATATTGATATACCACTGGGCTTCTGTGCCTATACAACTGATGTGCTATACTAAAGCAACTTTTTGTTTCTATATCAAGTGCCTATGGAACTTTCCTGTATGTATGAAACAGAAATTAAAAAATGTTTTCTTTAATCCTTTCTTAATAATGTTGCTGTCCCCGCCAAATCCAAGATGCCAGTTGTGTCAATACATATTGTTTATGAAAAATAAAGGCTCCAATGTCCTTAGCAGAAAATATTCTCATATTGGCATTTTCATGGATTGGGTCTGATTGGACGACTCAGAGGAACAGACTTTTTCATTGTTGAAAATTTTCATTCCTCTTATTTAGAAACCATTAAAATTGTAAATAAATATGTCAATCCTTGAACTGAGCCTTTCACATTGTATCAGCATAAAAATGAACATACAGAAATTATTTGTTAGGAAAAACATTAGCAGAAATAAACCTACATTGTTTACTGAGATGTCAAAAAAGCTCAAGTAATGGATCTTTCAGAACATCAGAAAAAAGGTCTGGTTATCTTTAGTATTACATGGCGTGCAGCTGTCCAAACTCATACTTTTATTTTCTCTTGATTAGAAGCAACACATTTTATATATTTTTTGCATTTATCCAATACTTTGCAGTGAGAAACAAGAACACGTGTCACAATTATTCTAGCTAAAATTGAATGGATTTAGGAGCAGTGGGAGAGCTTTTATTGCAGACATCTAAAAAAACAGGTGAATAGGTAGAGAACAAATAATCAAAGGGACCAAACATGACCCCACTTGGAAGCAGCATGCTCACAGATTCCTGGTGATAAGATTACTTTGTCAGTGGAGCTTTAAATAGTGTTCTCTATGATTAGACTGTCTTCTGCATTGCAAAGCAGAGGACAGACATTATTATTTAAACGTATGGGGCATTTCATGTGCATTCAGTAGAAAGAAAGTGAAATAGAAAGATAAATCACCTGTCATGTAACTTCAGAGCCACTCCAGAGGGATTTAACTACAGTTTATTCACTTTAAAGAACATTATGTCACACATGTCACTTTGGTTCATACTAAATAATTAAACAACTTTATACTTTTTAGCAACTACTTGTTATGATGGCTAAAGCATGTTAAATAAATACGCCTGTCAAAATAAAAATAAATATCTAAAAATTGCAATATTATCAAGGATTGTTTTTGGTACTCACATTTAGAAATACTTCTGTACATTCGGGAAGTAAATTGATTTGCGCTTATTTAATATTTATTTTTAAATTTCACCAAGTGCTCTTTGCTTTTCCCTTGCACTTGTTATATCTTCTACATATTTAGATGAGCTTGTGATGGCTCGTAACCCTGTTCTGGCTGATGTCTATTATCATCCATGCATTTTTAAATCCAAGCTCTAGCCAAACGTTTCTCTTTTAAAGCCCAACTCCAACTTCAGACTGTAAAAGAACCATTAATTTGTTATCCAATGCTATTACAGTCATTACCAGTATACAATTGTGTATCAGGAATCAACAAACATAAATGCATTTAAAATTTTTAGCAGTGTGCTTCATTTAAAGTCCCACTAATCCCCCCCCCCCCTTGTTCAAATACATTGGGGATGGAGGCACACGAATTTACCCCTCATTGCCTCACACAAAGTCCCACCTTCATTCCCCCTTTTTCTAAGCAATTTAAGGGATGAAAGCACACTTTAGATATAGGATGTTACTTTTTAGACCATATTACTATCAATTTATTTTGTATCCACCTTATTTTTTTAGTTTTATTCGCAACTATATTCTTGGCTGGCACTTTGGGGGCCTTCTATCATAGTATTTACAAATGTTGACTGGAGATGCTATTGGTTCATTCTGATCCCGGAGCTGTGATGCTTGCCGGGGCCCTCCCTCCCTCCACCACTTCCTTGTTAGTGTGGGGGGTGGGCGGGCACCCAGCAGGCATCAACACCATGTTCTATACATCGTGCGTGTGACAATACGACGCCACTCTGACAGTTTTTCCATCTCGTGACCAATACGAAGGGGTATTTAATGCCAGTTTCTGGACGGCACTGTCCGTTCGGATACGTGAGCAGCCCCCTCAGATCACGCAACATGACGTTGGTAGATATCCTCGGTTTGCTGGCGTGACCAACATCTTTCACTGATGGAACACTTTCCCACTTTCACCTCTATACAGCGTGCAGGTTGCACGAGGTCTGGTTATTTCCTCTCCAAGGTATTCACTCATTTTCTGCCTTCCTTTACTGGGCTCTCTCTGGCACTGTCTATATCACTATTCCTGGTGAGGTTTAGGTTCTCTCCCACACAGCAGTGTCACAGGCCTTCACATCTTTCTATGCCCTTTGAGCTATAGTCCATTTCTCCACCCATGTTGCAGGCTGTATCATTTATATATACATGGTCTCCTCCACAGAAACTGTCTGGGAATCTTATACAGTATTTACCAATACTATGTATTCTGCCCCGTGGGTCCTACACCCATTGATATGTCGTCACATTGTGTTTGGTCAGTCAGAGTGGCCTTGGACTATGTAGCCTCAGCTCCGGGGGATGGTATATCCATGGCTTCTCCAGCCGTCAACATTACTATATGTATCATTATATTACCCTCAGGTAAGAGTGTTTAGGAAATGTTTCATTCTCCCTCTTTCAACAATTCCCCCTTGTCCCATCCATGAAGGTATATGGCACTTCTCATTATTATGTTTTATTATAGATAATTTTGCTTTTAACCGCTCTTGATGATTGGAAAAACCCATGAAACGCGTAGAGCTACTCAACGACTTACATGCTATCACATTGCAAAACTATGTCTGAGATTCAACTGTTTACTGTGGCCATGGCAATATATGGTTATATGTATTTATTTACTATCCATATCTATGTTGGAATATATGTGTATACACATTAACCATTAATTTGTTATCCAGTGCTATTATTATTACAGTCATTACCAGTATACAATTATGTTTTAGGAATCAACAAACATAAATGCATTTTTAATTTTTAGCAGTGTGCTTTATTTAAAGTCCCACCAATCTCCCCCCCTCCCTCTCCTGTTCAAATACATTAGGGATGGAGGCACATGAATCTACCCCTCATTGCCTCACACAAAGTCCCACCTTCATTCCCCCCTTTTTCTCTTCAGACTGTAAAAAACACGTTCCCAGAAACATTTTTTTAATTTTCAATCTTTTTATAAAAAAATTATCCAGCAAACAAAGAAAAACAAACTGATCCTATTAACAGTATTACAACATAGCAAGGAAAAGGTTGAAAAGTGACATGAATTATTGCATATAAATTCCATATCATGTTGGTCCAAATGGATGAGAAGGTAGGCATTAAACTAGTTCCGGACTGGTCCTAGTTTGGAGTACTGACTAACATTCTGGTCACCATGTTCCAGTTAGGGAGAACCCCAAAGAACCGTGCACCATAAAAATGCTTGCAACACAAACTCACCTCTAGGGCCTAACCAACCAGGGATCAGACTGGCATAGGAGGTGGAAATCAGCTTAGTCACTAGGGGCAACCAGTTGCTCGAGTATAATATCAGTGAAAATATGTGTCTTTTCATTACATCCTTGCCTCCCAGAACCATTTTTTAAACAAGGAGATCTTGGTAATATGTGCACCTAATGTCTGGCTTTGTCCCCTGTAGTAATTTTCTTTTCTATCCTGGCTTGAATGAGGCCCAGCATCATGCAACCCAACAATGACCTCAGGGCATCAAGGCCCAACTTCACAGAATCACCAGAAAATGCTTTAGAATGCAGTGCCACTACGCTCTGCATCATCCCAGACCCACCTATTGCCCCAGGAACAGAGGAAAAGGAGCCATGACTTTACCTGACAGGATTGAGGTACGGAATTGGAAAGTTGTGTATACTAATTTTTTAAATAGGAGCAAGCTTTAAAAGGGTGGGGAGAGAGTGTAGTGGAGTTACTTCCCAAAATGAAGTTAGACTTTAATTTTTAGGTAGAGTGCTTAAGTATTAAAACTAGGGCTGTTACTGATCAAAATTTTTCTGTTCGATTAATCGATTTTTTTTTTTAATCGGTTAATCGACTAATTTCGATTAATTATAACACACATACAGATCCAACTACTTTTAGCTGATCTCCTTGTAGGCCGATTCCCAGTGCAGCTACCAACAACTGGAAAAATGGATAGCAGGATACAAAACACACAAGGGCCGCGCTCGATGGGAATAGCATTACATTTTTTCACATATTTTACGCTCATTTGGGCAAAGTTGACGATCAACTATGTCCCTCACCAACCTGTGAGGCCGCTGGACGTGTGGTATAAAGTGTATGTAGCTGCGGCTACATACAACATACCTCACTTTGATTGGCTGAGTCAGAGAGGCGGGCTGATGATGTCACAACCTCTGACTCAGCCAATCAGAGGAAGTTTTGTATGCATTGATAGAATACATTGCTTTCTCTGAGCGTCTGAGAGCCACTGCTGTAGACTCCTCTGTGTTCTGGGTATACGAGAGGAAGTCTTGGCTTGCACCCAGAACACAGTGTAGTATGCTGTATGTAGACGCAGCAACATACAGTTTATACCGCACAGTCAGTGACTGAACAGGTTAGTGAGGGACATAATTTGTTTGGACCAGCTTGGCCCAAGCAAACTGTGTAAAGTGTGAAAAAAAATTGAGTTCTTCTTTGAGTAAAGCAGCCGAGTTCCAGGTGGAGAAGGGATGTTCTTATACCAGTAGCATCTGGTTTATGTTCAAGGTGGTGGCCCATCTATTTAGGAGAAGAGCATACTAATCTCATTAAAGATATATCTGCCTCTAGAACCTCAAGATCCAACAACTGAGTGAGAGAGTAAAATGCCTGTTACAACTCTCACAGCCTTTCCTTGACTGTAAATATATAGGCATTATTTGTGATATTGGGAAGTAGGAAGGCAGGATTTTCTGTATTGGGGGAAAAAAAATCAAAGATTAAAGTTCAGGCAAATTTTAGCATGCCACAAAGTTTTCACAAACAAAATCTATGCTGTTACTGGTTCTGAGATATGAAATCTTCATCAATTGGTTATGCTAATGGTAGAAGTCAGCTGCCCTAAAGACTGCTTTCTGAATGTCAGGCTTTTTGCTTAGATTCATCAAAGTGAGATACATATTTAAAGCAAGCTTTTTCGCACCTCCTGCTAGGAAGTATGCCTTTACCGTGTTCTTATCCCAACTTCACAAAGCATATTTTTAAAGCATACTTAGGATTTTTAAATTACTTTAAAATTAAATTTCTAAATAGGACATTTGCATGAGGTAGAGTTCAGCATACATATATTAAATATATAGCCTCTAAAATGTGTATCTCTCTTACACATTTAGCCCTTGTTCTGCCAGTAACACTAACAATATTATATATTTTTCCATAACAGAGGCTCTGTAAAATAAAATGGTAATGTTTTATGTAGCACAATGGTCTTGCAACTGTTTATAAACCCACATTTTCAGTTAAAGTGCATTTTGGTGCACATGAACACAATATAATACCTGTGTTTTGGTAAAATACAACATATGAGGTTGAGTAAATTGATACCAAACATGTCAAAGCCCAAAGTTGTGCACACCTGTGAAAACTGTGATAAACCACATTGGCCAAAAGTGTCCACTTCAAAAGCCTTTACACATCAGTGAATGGTGGCCCTAGAATAATTACAGCTCTTTCTCTACCATGCACAGTAATACTTACATGTGTAACGCAATTGTCATTTTTGTATGCAGGTACACCCAACACGCTCTGACATCATTGTCACATCATGTGTCGAGGCTGCAACCCCCCAGGGCGCTCTCCGCTCTCTGATGTGTCACTTTGTCCAGCATCTCCCTGTACACTCTCTGCTTTGAGATGTGTTCAGAGTCAGGCAGCAGCCCCTCCCTCTCCGCTCTGACACTGTCTGTGTGAGATGTGTCCACAGTTCTCACCGAGGTCGATCTCCGCTCTCCCTCTGTGTCCAGCAGCACAGCGCCCCCCCTCCCCGGGCTTCTTGTTGCATGTTGAAGCTCTACTTGGAACCTTGTTAAGATCCAACAATGTAAAATATGATTTTTTGCCATTTTTCAAGTGGTCTTAAACTTTTGATCAGGAATATATATATATATATATATATATATATATATATATATATATATATATATATATATATATATATATATATATATATATATATATATATATATATATATATATATATATATATATACACACACACACACACATATACATATACACATATACATATATATACACACACACACACACACACACACGTGATTCTACACAGAATGGCTGCCCTGTAGCAGTATATCTGCTATGGGATGGCCAGGAAATGGTTAATTTTAATTCACAGTTCCAAATGTTTATAATTTGTAAGGTAGTAAATATTTACTGAATGTGCATATGTTTAGTAAAGAGCAAGAAGCATCTTTTTAACCTGGGTTGGTTTTAAATATGCACTCCACATTTTTGAATAAAGTATTGCTGGATTCACACTATTGCGAAGTCAGACATTGCATGTGATATGCACCGCATTACTGTGCACATCACATGCAGTGTCTGAGATTTGAATTCAGCCATACAGTTTGTATGGATGAAATCGCATTGCATTCGCACCAAAATGGTGCAGTACCCTTTTTTTGGTCCGCACTGGAATCGGATTGCATGGGTGTTTGGACCCATGTAATCCCATTCCACAGTTCGCACTGCGTTTAGCAAACCAATTTGGGGTGCCATTAACTTTATATTGACACCTGCAGTGGTTTGCAGAGAGCAGTGTGAACTGCCTGGGAGTCAGATGTGATGCAGGAATTCGCACAGGAAAAGTGGTAGCTTCTAGACATGTGCATTCGTTTTCGTCTGAATGCATTTTTGTCCGAATTTTGGGTATTTTCGTTATCATTTTAATAAACGAAAACTAACGCACAGAATCCGAAAGATCCGACATAAAAAAAATGCTTTTTTTGTTTTCGTTGCTACAACAGTTCGATATAGATAGGAGATTCCGACTCTGCATATAGAGAAAATATTCAACATTACAGACAGTGTTGGGGTAGACCATTCGACATGGACGAAGATTCAACGAAGCAGCAAAAAACATACAAACGTTGAATCTGTCATTGAAGGCTTATGGGGTCTGTCGAAAGTTCTAAGAAGATTCGACGAGCAGCTAAACTGTACGACACTGCAATTGTACTTTTTCGGTCAAATGCTCGGCCCATAGGCTATAGAAGAATTTGAATGTTGGTTGACTATTAATAATAATTTATAAATATAATTATTACTAGTGTCATACAACATTAGAATTCTTTTGTGGCTTGTAGGTGGAATATTCGACCGTAAATGTACAATTTCTGCATCGTAAAGTTTAGCTGCTCCGTCGAATCTTCTTAGGACATTCGACAGACACCATAAGCCTTCAATGACAGATTTGACCGTAATTAATTTTGATTTTCGGACGAATGCATTTTTTAACGAAACAAAATAAATAAAAAACAATTTCAGGAGTAACTAAATACATTTTTCGGATGCTGAAAACGAAATTTCGAAACGAAATATGTCAGTGTGCACATGTCTAGTAGCTTCTGAGGGGTAGATCTAAAATGAGGGGGAAGCCCTGCTGATTTTATTATCCAATCATATAGTAAGCTCAAATGCTGTTTTTTATTTTCCTTGCATGTCCCGCTAGGATCTACAGCGACTGCACTTCAAAGTGCAATTTCAAGTGCACTTTGTACTTTTAGTGTAAAGTAGATTTGCCTTTAGTAAATGACCACCAGTGTATATATGGGCATATCTGTTCTGCAGTGGTTACTGGGCTGCTTTTAAACCGACCCAAAGACGCAGAGCAGTGCACCTGCGGGTTATCTGCACTGAGTTTGGTCAGTTTTCTGAAAGTGCACCAAGCCTGCAGAATATAACAGAAGTCTATTGCAAAGTGCAGGAAAGCCAAAAGGTACCCTGCGGTGCAGTTAAACCACAGTGCATCAGTGTGAAAGCAGGCTTGGGCCCCTTCACACGGACAGTTTGACCCAATTGGACCTTCCGTTCACCTCTTAGGAGTGGCAGATGTAAACCGACTTGTGTCCTACCTCCAAACCGATCCACAAAAAAAAAAAAAAAAAAAAGTATAGTGGGCAGTGTCCGTATCCACTCTGCATATGCAGAGCGGACATGGACCTGCCATCTCCATTCATTGATTGTGGCCCGCGACAGGTTACCAAGTCGCTTAAGTGGCCCTCACGCTTCAAAAGGTTGGGCACCCCTGAGTTACATCCCTCTTTTATATTGCAGATGGATTTGTTGTGTAAAGCAGCCTTTTTCAACCAGGATGCCCAAGCACCCTGGGGTGCCGCCTTGAAGTTTCGTCAGGGGTGCCTAGGCAAAATGCCTAAAAATTGCCCAAAAGCTGTATACAAGTTGGTGTGTGGATGAAGCCTGCCTTTTAGCTACACAAAGCCACAGGTTTTCACTGTGTACCAATACAACCTTCTAACTGCCAGAATCTTAAGCAATGGCATCAGTTGATATTAGAATAGTTTTTACATTTTAGAATGGGGTGATTGTTCGTAATTTTTAAAGGGTGCCTTGACTGAAAAAAGGTTGAGAAACACTGGTGTAAAGCATGCATTTGGGAATATACCAGCTTGATGTACATTCTCTATCGCTATATGTAATCAATTGGCTTGACATGCCAAACAAAAAATAATGTTTATGTGTATATATATATATATATATATATATATATATATATATATATATATATATATATATATATATATATATATATATATATATATATATATATATATGTGTCAAATCCTTGTATAATAAATGAATATTTTATGACTTTTGTATTATGCCCCATTTAACCACTTCCCTACCGCGTCATTGTGAAATGACGGCGGCAGGAACCCCTCGATCCAGGAGGACGTCATGTGACGTCCTGGGCTTTGCGGGTGGATATCTGAATGATGCCTGCAGCTAGAGGCATCATTCAGATATCCTTCTCTTGTGCCGGCGATTCTGCACAACGTAAGAACGATCATAGCGGTGATTCCGCCGCTAGATCGTTCTTACAGGCGGCGGGAGGGGATATCCCCCCCCCTCCCGCCGCCATCCGGTGCTTCTCCGGGCTCTCCCGTGCCATCGGGGGCCCGGAGAACGAATCGTCCGGCGCTGGCAGGAAGCATAGAGATGACTGGTGACCAGATGGTCACCAGTCATCTCTATGACCGTCGGAGGACCCGGGTGCGATGTCACGCCCGGGTCCCCGTAAGTAAACAAAGCCACAATTGAGGCTGCTAAGCAACAGCAAGCATGAGATCGGTGAATTTTTTTTCACCGATTTCATGCTTTCCAGCCTGGAGGAGAGATGTGGGTTCTTATTGACCCCGCATTTCTCCATAAAGAATACCTGTCACACACATTTCCTATTACAATGGATGTTTACATTCCTTGTAATAGGAATAAAAGTGATAATAAAAAAATAAAAATAAAAAAAAGTGTAAAAAAAGAAATCTGTAAAAAAAAAAAAGAAATAAAAAATATTTGTTTTAACGCCCCTGTCCCCAGTAGCTCGCGCGCAGAAGCGAACGCAAGTCCCGCCGACATATGTAAACGCAGTTTAAACCACATATGTGAGGTATCGCCGCGTGCGTTAGAGTGCCAGCAACAATTTTAGCACTAGATCTCCTCTGTAAATCTAAACTGGTAACCTGTAAAAAATTACAAAGCGTTGCCTATGGAGATTTTTAAGTACCGAAGTTTGGCGCAATTCCATGTGTGCGCAATTTTAAAGCGTGACATGTTAGGTATCTATTTACTCGGTGTAACATATTTTACAAAAAAATTGGGCTAACTTTACTGTTTTGTTATTTTTTTAATTCATGAAAAATTTTTTTTCCAAAAAAAAGGAGTTTAAAAAATTATTGCGCAAATAGCGTGCAAGATAAAACGTTTCAATGACCATCGTTTTATTCCCTAGGGTGTCTGCTAAAAAAATATATAATGTTTGGGGGTTCTGCATAATTTTCTAGCAAAAAAATTATGATTTGTACATGTAGGAGAGAAGTGCCAGAATAGGCCTGGTATGGATGTGTGTATAACTGCCCTGTATGGAAGTGGTTAACCACTTGCCGACTGCCGCACGTATACGTCAAAAGAAAGGAAGCACTTATACGTCTGGGCAAAAGGACGTACCTGTACGTCCCCTTTAAGAAAGCTCCGTGAGCCTGACCGCGGGTCCCGCGGACTCGATCGTCGCGGGGATGCCCGCGATCATCTCACGGTGAGGAAGAACGGGGAGATGCTGATGTAAACAAGCATCTCCCCACTGCCTAGTGACAATGACAGTGATCACAGCTTCCTGTAATCGGAAGCGGTAATCACTGTCTTGTCACACACAGCCCATCCCCTTACAGTTATAAGCACTCACTAGGGCACACTCAACCCCTACAGCGACACCTAGTGGTCAACCCCTTCACTGCCGGTGTCATTTTCACAGTAAAAAGTGCATTTTTATAGCACTGATCGCTGTAAAAATGACAATGGTCCCAAAAATGTGTCAGAAGTGTCCGCCATAATGTCGGTCACTATAAAAAAAAAAAAAAAAAAAAAAAAAAAGCTGATCGCCGCCATTACTAGTAAAAAATAAAATAAAAATAAAAATGCCATAAAACTATCCTTTATTTTGTAGACGCTATAACTTTTTTGCAAACCGATCAATATACACTTATAGCGATTTTTTACCAAAAATATGTAGAAGAATACGTATCGGCCTAAACTGAGGAAATTTTTTTTTTATATATATATATTTTTGGGGGATATTGATTATAGCAAAAAGTTAAAAATATTGCATCCATTTCAAAATTGTTGCTCTATTTTTGTTTATAGCGCAAAAAAATTAAACCGCAGAGGTAATCAAATACCACCAAAAGAAAGCTCTATTTGTGGGAAAAAAAAGGATGTAAATTTTGTTTAAGAGCCATGTCGCACGACCGCGCAATTGTCAGTTAAAACGACACAGTGCCGAATCGCAAAAAGTGGCCCAGTCTTTGACCAGCAAAATGGTCCGGGGCTTAAGTGGTTAAAGTCCCATGAGCAAATATTGTTTGTGTGTATGTTATATATCAGGATGGAGGCATGGTACTATAGGCACCTGGTCACATTTCTGCTATTTCTAGAATTGTAAGGAAAGTAGAATTTCTTTAAAAAGCTCTTATTTCAAATCAAAATCCCCTTTTTTTTCAGTTAGACACGCACTTTGTAATAAAAAGGGAATTTACAAAAGTTTGTGTCACTCCTTTTAGGCTCTGTATGAAAAAGATGTACATGAAGTGTTTCAAGTATTACCTTATAGTAACTGTACATTAATGATTTGAATTCCTCCTTTAATGCCCACCTGTTCCAGCCTTCCACCCACTGAGTTTCCTGCACCGCCTGTGCTCTGATAGAAAATATAATGAGAACTATCCAAGTAACCTAATGAGACTCATACAAGGAGAGGCTCGGTGCATATCCATTTATTTCACATCAATCAGGTCTGCTATTATTTGCAAACTTTTTTTCTATGGATGAGCATCAGTGTATAGGATCAGACAGACTGGGGGTGGACAGGTGCCAAAAGAAAACCAGGCCTGACATATCAACAAATCAGATGAAAACAGATACATGCAAGTCTTAAAAATTACTGTTTCTATACTGCCTACTTTTCTGGTCTGTAACAAGGTAATTTGTTCTTGTTTGGGCGGCATATATAAAATCATATTTAGTTCTTTGTCATAATGTATCACAACAAGATGCGGAATCATTTTTCTGCATAAAGTGCTGTGATGCAGCATTAAATGGAACATGTCATAACAGCAATAACATCCCTAGTAGCATTTTTATGTGTTTTGTGTGGAGCCATATGCGCCCCTGTCTACCAGTGTTAGTGTTTAAATGAGACAAACTTGTAAGGCAGTGATAAAATGTTATTCCATTCAGGGGCAGTGCATTTAATATTTAAATCACTAGAATGAACTTACTTTAACCACTTGAGAGTCAGTGGTGCAAGATAAAAAAAAAAAAAAAAACATAAACATAAGACCTGGTAGTCTAAAGCCGCCTACACACGATCAGTTTGTCCGATGAAAAAAGTCCATTGGTGTAAAAAAATAGAACAGGTTTTGATTTTTCCTATGGATAAAAAAACAATTGGAAATTCCTATCGTCTGTGTGGAACTCCTTCGGAGAAAAATCCACGCATGCTCAGAATCAAGTCGACGCATGCTCAGAAGCATTGAACTTAATTTTTCTCGGCTCGTAGTAGTGTTTTACATCACTGCGTTTTGGCACGGTTGGAATTTAGTCTGATAGTGTGTACGCAAGACTGATGAGTCAGCTTCATCGGATTTCCGATGAAAAAATCCATCAGATTGTATTCCATTAGAAATCCGATCATGTGTACGCAGCATTACAAAAAAAAAAAAAAAAACACACAGAGGATCAGTATGACATAGGGGTTAACATCCGAGTGATAACAAACACAAGCAGGGGTCTGAACTACTCCTTATCACAAGTCATTTCAAAATCTTTCTAACTGATTGCCCATCATTCCATTTTCCAATGTATAAAATAAATTCCATTTTCTATAGAGTTTTTCTTACATGGTAAAATTGGGTAAATTGCTTGCAGATCCAGCTGCCTCTTTACTTAAAAAAAAAAAAATGTTCAGAGTATCAAGTTAAAGGAATTTTTTTTTTTTTTTTTGCTGAAATGACTGTTTACAGGGTATAGAGACATAAGCCGGGATTCAGGTACAGCGGCGTATTTTTGTGCGGGCGTACCACATCTCATATGCGCTACGCCGACGTAACAGAGGCAAGACCAGTATTCACAAAGCACTTGCTCCCTAAGTTACAGCGTTGTAGCGTAAATGGGCTGGCATAAGCCCGCCTAATTCAAATTAGGAAGGTAGTGGGCGTGTTGTATTAAAATTAACCGTGACCCCATGTAAATGAATGGCCGAACGATCGGCACATGCTCAGAATCACATTGCATATACTCCCTAAGATACGACGGCTCAATGCGTATGACGTGAACGTAACCTACGCCCAGCCCCATTCACGTACGGCTTACGTAAACGACGTAAAATAAGACGGCTGTTCTGACGTCCATACCCCAACATGACTTACCCCTGCTTTATGTGGAATAACTTTACGCCAGACGTATTCCTTACGTAAACGGCATAGCTTACTTCGACAGGCGAAGTACGTTCGTGAATCGGCGTATCTAGGTCATTTACATATTCGACGCGTAAATCAATGGAAGTGCCCCTAGCGGCCAGCGTAAATATGCACCCAAGATACGACGGCATAGGAGACTTACGTCGGTTGTATTAAGCCAAAATTCAGGCGTATCTTGTTTGCTAAATACGGTGCATAGATACGATGGCGCATCCGTGGACTTACGCGTCGCAACATGATAGTTAACTGATTCCTTTTAAAAACGATTAAAAATAGATTAAAATAAATCATAAAATGTACCTGTAGTTTCTAGTTTAATTTTTGCATCTAGTTTAGTTTTTGCATGTTATTTCCTGCCTCTGTGCTATACAGAGACATAGAGCAGTGATGGTTTGGAAAACGAAACTAGAAACTCCCAGTACTGTGGTCATCAGGAAACAGACAACCAGGAAGTGTCCAGAACAGAGAAGAATTACAGCAACATCAGAGCAGAAACGAACAATGAGGACATGAAACCAGGACTGCAGTAAGGTAAAGGAAGCTATTTAGCTAAAACAAATATTTCCTTTAGTGACCCTTTAACCACTTGGGATCCTCGCGCCGTCTATTGACGGCTACAGCGGGGATCCCAAAAGCCAAAGTGCCGTCAATTGACGGCCGCCCCTTTGGGCGGTCCCCGCGCGCGCTCCAGAGCGCGCAGCGGGGAAATTTTGTTTTGGCCGTGTCCCTTGGACACAGCCAATTAGAGATCGCCGCAAACGGCCAATCAGAGTGGCCGTTTGCGATGCGATCTGGGCGGCCAATGAGAGGAGATCTCAAATGTAAACATATGAGATCATCTCTCATTGCCGCCTCTCCCTCCTCACACAGAGACAGCGTGTGAGGAGAGAGAAGTTCTGTGAGTGATAATCGTTACAGTGTTACAGTGTTACACAGTGTTACAGTGTTACAGTGCCTGCCATCCATCCCAGTCCCATCCACCAGTGCCATCCACCAGTGCCATCCATCCCAGTGCCATCCATCCCAGTGCAAGCCATCCCAGTGCAAGCCATCCCAGTGCAAGCCATCCCAGTGCCGCCAATCAGTTCCCACCTGTGCTGCCAATCAGTGCCCGCCTGTGTGCCAATCAGTGCCCGCCTGTGCCGCCAATCAGTGCCTGCCTGTGCCGCCAATCAGTGCCGCCAATCAGTGCCTGCCTGTGCCGCCAATCAGTGCCCACCTGTGCCGCCAATCAGTGCCCACCTGTGCCGCCAATCAGTGCCCACCTGTGCCGCCAATCAGTACCTGCCTGTGCCGCCAATCAGTACCTGCCTGTGCCGCCAATCAGTACCTGCCTGTGCCGCCAATCAGTGCCCGCCTGTGCCGCCAATCAGTGCCCGCCTGTGCCGCCAATCAGTGCCCACCTGTGCCGCCAATCAGTGCCCGCCTGTGCCGCCAATCAGTGCCCGCCTGTGCCGCCAATCAGTACCTGCCTGTGCCGCCAATCAGTGCCTGCCTGTGCGGCCAATTAGTGCCCACCTGTGCCGCCAATCAGTGCCCATCAGTGAAGGTTTAGCACACACCAGCAAAATGTCCAAAAGGTCCTATTCCCTTCAGGAGGCTTTCCAAATAATTTCTGCCCCCGACGAGAGCAACGTGGAGCTCTCTCTTTCAGAGTCCCTTTCCAACTCTGATTCGGAGTTTGACGTCGCTTATGAGCCAGCCATCAGTAGCGCAACACTGAGTGACTCAGAGGAGGAAGATAGCCGGCCGGCTAAACGAAGGCGTGAGGAGGCAGTGCCATCCACCAGCACCGCAGTGCCATCTGCCAGCACCGCAGTGCCATCTGCCAGCACCGCCGTGCCATCTGCCAGCACCGCCGTGCCATCTGCCAGCACCGCCGTGCCATCTGCCAGCACCGCCGTGCCATCTGCCAGCACCGCAGTGCCTCGGCAACAAACTTCCAGGACCCATGCCAGCCTTCCCTATGCCCTTCAGAACCCCTTGTGGCTTCCTGCTACTTCAGGAGAAGCCAACATTCCCCCTTTCACGGCCCAGCCAGGAATCCAAGTGAACACGGAGAATTTTACCCCACTCGATTATTTTAACCTCATGTTTACAGAGGACATGCTATCTGAAATTGTGGCCCAGTGCAACCTATTTGCACAGCAATTTATTGCAAACAATCCCACGTCCTACTATGCCCGTCCCTTCCAGTGGAGAGACCTTACGTTGGACGAGTTCAAAATTTTTTTAGGCCTCACATTTTGTATGGGACTCAACCCAAAAAACACTTCACGTGCCTTTTGGTCCAAAAAGCCGATCTACCACATGCCCATCTTCTCCACCATAATGCCCAGAGCCCGATACTTTGCCATAATGAGATTCCTACATTTCAACGACAATACCCAGTGCCACCCCCGAAATCACCCAGATCATGACAGGCTCTTCAAAATCCGGCCCTTACTCAATTATTTTTCCGAGAAATTCCCCCAATTGTACACCCCGGACCAACACATCTGTGTGGATGAGTCCCTTATCAAATTTAGTGGCAGACTCCAAATAAAACAATTCATGCCCAGCAAAAGAGCCCGCTATGGTGTGAAGGTCTACAAATTGTGTGACCGAGTCACAGGATACCTGTATGCCTACAGAGTATACGAAGGCAAGGACACCCAGATCAATCCCCCTAATTGCCCAGACTACTTGGGATCAAGTGGCAAAATTGTTTGGGAACTAATCAACCCCCTATTAGACAAAGGATACCATCTATACGTAGATAATTTCTACACCTCTCTTCCCCTGTTCCACAACCTGCACCGGAAGCAGACGCCAGCATGTGGCACCGTCCGAAACAATAGGAAAGGCTTTCCTCAAAGCCTGGTGAACCAAAAGTTGAAAAGAGGAGAATCAGCAAGTCTGCGTAACAATGCGGTTTTGGCGGTGAAGTGGAAGGACAGAAGGGATGTCTATATGCTATCTACTATCCACAATGACACCATTGTTGAAACCCGCAGAAGGCGTGGCACCACCATCCGAAAGCCCACTTGCATCCAGGACTATAATTTGTTTATGGGGGGGGTCGACTTTAATGACCAGATGCTTGAGCCCTATCTTGCCACAAGAAGAACGTACCATTGGTACAAAAAAGTTGCCATTTATTTTTTTCAATTGGCCATATACAATTCTTTTGTAATTTACAGCAACTCCACCCAAAACCCCAAACGCTTCCTTGGCTACCAAGAGGACCTTATCACTGCCCTTATTTTCCCCAACGATGCACCCCAAACCATCCGATCGATGTTTTAAGTCGTCTCGCCGAGCGTCATTTTCCCGATAAAGTCCCTCCCACAGAAACAGGCCGACGACGTCAAAAACGATGCAAGGTATGCGCCAGTGAAGGAGTCAGACGAGACACAGCTTACCATTGTGCCGATTGTCCTTCCAAACCAGGCCTCTGTATAATTGACTGTTTTCGCCGTTACCACACCAAACTAAAGTATTAATCCTCCGTTCCTGCCTTCACACACCTTCACACCCCTTATGCCACCGCCTGCTCTGTAACTGACCCCGGCTTGTTTTTTGACCACGATTCTGCCTAACGATTTTGTAATGCCTCTGCCCGATTTGGAATTGACCCTGGACTGTTTTTTCGACCATTCTTCTGCCCAACGATTCTGTACTGCCTCTGCCTGATCTGGAACTGACCTCGGACTGTTTGACCATGTTTTTGCCTGCCTCATGGACTGATCTTGTACCCTGCTACTGGACTAGTGGGAACACAGGGGTCTCACATATGTGAGGGGGGCCAGAAAAGTTTTTCTGGATGAAGAAAACTTTTTCGTTTTCTCATCCTAGATTAGGGTCTGGTTGCCCGGAGGCTTCAAAGAGATTTGGGTGGGAGAAGCCTCTACCCCTGTCCCCATTCTGTCCTGAACGAGGCCCTACTTCTGCCTGCTGCCTGTAGGACCTATGCCATCATGCCTCTTGCCTGTTGCATGAACTGACCACCTGCACTAACCCTGACGGGACAGTATCCCTGCCTGGACGTTGCTGACCAAGTCCCTGCCTGCTGCCTGGACCAGTGCTATCCTGCTGTAGAACTGCGCTACTATTACCACAGGTAATCTTTTGTTTACGCTTTGCTCAGCATAATGTATTTTGAGGTGTAATTCTTGGTATGTGCATACTAGGTGTCTCTGGAACACCTGACGGTGTTCCTTGCATGTTGGATCTCTGTATGTGGTCAGGCTATGTAGAAGTCTCACACACGTGGTATTGTTGTACTCAAAAGGAGTAGCAGAATGTATTTTGGGGTGTAATTTTTGCTATCTAAATGCTATGTGTTGGAAATATCTTAGAAACATACAACTTTGTGTAAAAAAAATGAGTTTTCATTTTTCTTCCACATGTTCCAAAAACTTCTGGAAAAAAATGAACCATTCAAAAGACTCATTATGCCTCATAGATTATACGTTGGGGTGTTAGCTTTCCAAAATGGGGTCAGTGTGTTGGTAATTCCATTGTCCTGGTGTTCCAGGGCCTTCAAAAGTGTAATAGGTAGTCAACTAGTTAGATGTGCAATTTATGCTCCTAAAACCCCTGATGGCGCTTCCTGCATGTTGGGCCTCTGTATGTGGCCAGGCAGTAAAAAAGTCTCACACATGGGGTATCGTTTTACTCAGGAGTAGCAGAATGTATTTTGGGGTGTCATTTGTGGTATGCACATGCCATGTGAGAGAAATAAGCTATTACAATGACAATTTTGAGAAATTTTTTAAATGAAAAATAAAAATCTTTATTTTGCAAAGTATTGTGGGAAAAAAACATAACTTCAAATAACTCACCATGCCTCTTACTAAATACCTTGGGATGTCTACTTTCCAAAAAGGGGTTATTTTGGGGGCATTTGTACTTTCCTGGCTTGTTAGGGTCCCAAGAAATGAGATAGGCCTTCAGTACATCAGGTGTGATCAGATGTGACAATTTTTTATGATTTGCACTATAGCTTGTAGACTCTAAAACTTTCACACAGACCAAATAATTTCCAAAAATGTTGGGTTATTTTTATCAAAGACATGTAGCAGTATAAATTGTGGCCAAAATTTATGAAGAAATATTAATAATTTGCAAAATTTTATCACAGAAACTAAGAAAAAATCATTTTTTTTCCAAATTTTCGGTCTTTTTTCATTAATAGCGCAAAAAATAAAAAACCCAGAGGTGATCAAATACCACCAAAAGAAAGCTCTATTTGTGGGAAAAAAAGGACAAAAAGACCGGAGTTAGGCTTACCGGTAACTCTGTTTCTAGGAGTCTTCCAGGACAGCCTCTTGAGACCTTGGGCTCCTCCCTCCGGGACAGGAAACACGTACACCCTTTTCTTTAAAGGGCGGTCCTCTAGATCTCCTCCTCAGTTTGCCCGAGAAATACCAGAAGATCCTGAAAGACATAGTCTACTAACACATCGTTAGATCATTTTATATCTTCACCACAATTACAGTTCCTTAACAGACACCGGGTGGGAAAAACTCCGGCTGTCCTGGAAGACTCCTAGAAACAGAGTTACCGGTAAGCCTAACTCCGGTCTTTCTCTAGTCGTCTTCCAGGACAGCCTCTTGAGATGACAAGCAAGAACTTACTGGTTTTTAGGGTGGGACTACTGTCTGGAGGACCCTTCGTCCGAAGGCCTGATCCTTGTCTGACAGCAGGTCCAACCGGTAGTGTCTTGCAAAGGTTGAGTAAGATGTCCAGGCTGCCGCCTTACAGATCTCTTCCGGGGACGCTCCTGCTCTTTCTGCCCAGGAAACCGCCACTGCCCGAGTAGAATGTGCTTTAACTGTAGGTGGTTCCCTACCCCCTAACGTATATGCTTCTACAATCAACATCCTGAGCCATCTGGCAATAGAGGATTTTGATGTTCTGTGACCCTTGCGGGCACCTGAGAAGTTAACAAAAAGTGAGTCACATAGTCTAAATTCCTTTGTGAATTCTAAGTAAAATAAAAGACTTCTTTTAACATCCAATAAGGACAAAAATTCCCCTTCATCATTTTCTGAAGAGGAAAGCAAGGTTGGTAGGACAATGTCCTGAGTCCTATGAAAGGTAGAGGCTACCTTGGGTAGGAAGCTAGGATCCGTCCTAAGAATTATCCTATCATCAAATACAGATAGGAAGGGTTCCCTAATAGAGAGGGCCTGAAGATCGCTGACTCTCCTGGCTGAGGCTATGGCCACTAGAAAGACTGTCTTAAGGGTAACATGTTTCAGAGAAGACTCTTCCAGCGGTTCAAATGGTTTGTTAGTAAGAGCCTTTAGTACCAAGGACAGATCCCAAGAGGGACAGGCTCTAATCCTAGTTGGATTAGATCTTGTCAGACTTTTGAAAAAGTTTTTGACGAAGCGATCCTGTTGAAGAGGTACATCCAAAAAAATACTCAAGGCAGCCGCCTGTACTTTGAGAGTGCTGACTGATAAGCCTAAGTCCGCACCTGCCTGCAAAAATTCTAGCACTACTGGGATGCCAGAATGATTCATTCCTTGTTGTATCTTCCAGGAATTGAATTTTTTCCACACCTTAGAGTATATTGCTCTAGTTACCGGTTTGCGACACCCTAAGAGAGTCGTGACCACTTTATCTGAAAAACCCCGTGCTTTCAATAGTTGCTCTTCAGAAACCAGGCAGTTAGTTTCAGGTTCTTTATCTGAGGATGAAGGACTGGACCTATAGACAGTAGATCTACTTTCTCTGGAAGTGTCCAAGGTGGATACAGGGCCAGCCTCCACAGGCTGGCGAACCATGGCCTCTTGGGCCAGAAAGGCGTGATCAGAATCAGATCCGCGGGTTCCCTGAGAAATTTTTGGATTACCCTGGGAATCAACCTCACTGGAGGGAATGCGTATGCCAGGCTGAAATGCCAAGGATGTGAAAAGGCATCTATCCCCTTCGCTTTGTCTTGTGGGTGAATGGAAAAAAATGTTGTAACCTTCCTGTTCTCCTCTGCTGCGAACAGGTCCACCTCTGGTAGTCCCCAGAGTGAGACTATCTGGTAGAAAGTCTCCTGGTCTAGAGACCACTCGTCCTGACATACTACCTGTCTGCTGAGGAAATCTGCCAGGGTATTCAGTGAGCCCTTTAGGTGGACAGCTGAAAGGTGTACCAGATTTTTCTCTGCCCAGATCAAGATCTGTGTAGCTGTTGCCTGTAGGGCTGGGCTCCTTGTGCCTCCTTGCTTGTTTATATAAGCTACTGTGGCAGCGTTGTCCGTCCTGATTTGTAGATGCTGACCCACTAGATAGCACTTGAAGCCCTGAATGGCTTTTAGAACGGCTAACAGTTCTTTTTGGTTTGATGACCGAAGAACCTCCGAGGACGACCACTGACCCTGGGTCCAAACTTCTCCCAGGTGGGCGCCCCAACCCCCCCTGCTGGCATCGGTGGTCATTACCAGAGCCACTGGCGGATCCCAGAGAAGACCCTTGTCCAGGTTTTCTCTGGCTCTCCACCACCATAGGTTTCTTTGAATGCTCTTTGGGATAGGTATTGTGAGGTCCAAATCCTCCTTCCTGCCACTCCAAAGTTTGAGCATATGTGCCTGGAGAGGACGCGAATGAAATCTGGCCCAGGGTACCGCCGGAAAACAGGCCGACATCAGACCCAGAACTCGCATAACTTGCCTTATGCTGATCTCCTGATTCGTCTGGAGAAAAGCAACCGCCTGATCCAGTTTGAGAATTTTTTCCTTGGGAAGGAAAATCTTCTTTTCTACTGAGGATATTCTGTATCCCAGGTACATCACCTCCTGTGATGGTATCATCTGCGATTTTTCTTCGTTGACCAGCCAACCCAGGGAACGCAGGAAAGACAGGGCTACCTTCAGGTCGCTCTCTAACTGATGACCAGACGGGGCTATGAACAACAGATCGTCTAGGTAAGGCACTATTGTTACTCCTTGGAGTCTCAGTGGTGCCAGGGCTTCTGCTAGGACTTTGGTAAAAATCCTTGGCGAGGAAGACAGGCCAAAGGGGAGGGCCCTGAATTGCAGATGTTTGGTAGCAGAACCCAGTCTTACCGCTAGACGCAGGAATTTTTGGCATTCCTGACGGATCGGAATGTGTAAATATGCGTCCCGTAAGTCCACGGTGGCCATATAACACTTTGGGAAGATCAGACTGGTGACTGAAAATATCGATTCCATTCTGAACCGTTTGTACCGGACCCACTTGTTGAGGGGACGAAGGTTTAAAATCAGTCTGTACTTTCCTGAGGGCTTTTTCACCACGAAGACATGTGAATACACCCCCTGACCTTCCTCCTCCTGGGGAACTTCCAACAGAACCCTCTGATCCAACAGGTCCCCTAAAAGGAGACCCAGGGCCTCTGCCTTCTCCCGGTCTCTGGGAGGTTGAGTGACCAAAAATATTGGGGGAGGGGGAACTGAGAATTCCAGCCTGTAGCCGTTTTCTATGAGGTCGTGTACAAACGGACTGACTGTTAATTCTGTCCATTGTGAGAGGAACTCCCCCAATCTTCCTCCCACAGGGACCTGAGTGTCACTGGGTTTTGGGGGGAACCTGAGGAGGGTTAAACAAGATTCCTCCTCTTCCACGTCCCTTTTGGCCCACCCAATGTTTTTTAGGATGTGAATCCCGGTCTTTCTGGTTTTGCCTAAACCCTCGAAAAAAGCGTTTATTTTCTTTTTTTCTTTCCGGGAAGGCTTTCTTTTTATCTTGTGTCCTTTCTAGTGCCTCCTGGAGACCCGGACCAAATAAGTGATCGCCAGAAAAAGGTAAGCCGCAGAGTTTTAATTTTGATGCGGCGTCACCCGTCCATGTCTTTAACCAGACCGACCTTCTGGCTGCGTTGACCAACGCTGCCGATCTGGCTGCAAGCTTCACCGATTCTGAGGAAGCATCGGCTAGGAAGCCAGCCGCCTTCAAGAGTAACGGGAAGGATTTTAAGATCTGCTGCCTGGATGTACCAGCAGTGATATGCGCTTGGAGTTGATTAAGCCAACACTCCAAGTTCCTGGCTACGCAAGTAGCCGCCAACGCTGGTTTAAGTGCAATAGTGGAAGCATCCCAAGCCCTTTTTAAAATGATGTCACCCCTTTTATCCATCGGATCTTTAAGTGTTCCAAGGTCATCGAAGGCCAGGTCAGTTCTTTTTGATACCCTGGCCAGAGGTGCATCTAGCTTTGGAACTTTGTTCCATGGGAGCGTAGTATCTTCCTCAAAAGGATATCTACGCTTTAGGTTCCCTGCAAAAAAAGGTCTTTTTTCTGGTTGCTCCCACTCCAACAAGATCGTTTCCACCAACGACTTATGAACAGGAAAACACCTGGTCTTTACAGCACTACCTTGATAAAGTTGGTCGTGCTTAGATAGCTGGACCTGTTCCTCTCGGATCTCTAGGGTTTCATATATTGCTTTAAGCAAGTCTCCCACATCTTCTAGAGACAGTCTATATCTAGTCCCCCTGGAAGAGTCTTCTTCTTCTAGCTCAGAGCCAGAAGCCGAATCTACCTGAGAGGAAGCCTGGGACCGAGTGGACCCTCCTGCTTCCTCTTCCTCATGCTCATCCCCTTCGACCGGAGTTGCCAAGGACGGGGCACTAGGGGTCCTATATACCGGGGACGGCATCTGCATCCTATCCATCATTCCCCGGAAAGATTTGAAAGTGGATGCTAGCTCATCTTTTACAGATAAGACTTTTTGGCATTCTGCCACAGAGTCATCCTTGACCAGACTGGAGATGCACTCTACACATAGAGGCTTTTTCCAGCTGGAACCCAATTTTTCCCCACATACAGCGCACTTTCTTTTAGGGGCTTGTGCTGGCGTTTTGTCCTGAGATTTGACCTAAAATCAAACACAAACACCATGTTTTAGTATAAAAGACAATGCCCCCTGACAACCACCCGTGTGTCAGAAAAGGTAAGTGCTGGGGAGCCCTCCACCACAGGCCCTGCCCAGGGAGGGAGAAAAGGTCCTGAGATAATTCAGACCATGTCCCCCAAGGTAAGTGAAGAGTCAGCCTAGCCCCCCTTACCTGGGAGACGCCGGAGCCGGTGGACCCGGAGTCTGTAGCCTGCCTCGCTTCCTCCATCGGTCCTGTGTCCTTAAACAGCCCGGCTGCGTATGGAACACACCGCTCCGTGTGCCTTCCTTCCACTGCCGCGCTTAAGTCGAATGGGACTAGGTTTCGACAGCGCCCCTTGATGACGCCGTTCCGGTGACGCACTTCCGCCTTGTGGAACGCATCCGTCCCGCCCCTCAGCGCCGCTCCGGAAGAGGATCTGTAGTGCAGAGCGGCATGGCCAGCCAGCGTCTCTCGCCGCCGCCATAGCTGATGTACCGCGCTGTGCCCTCAGAAGGAGATCAACGCAACAGGTACTGGGTACTGCGGGGGGGATGCCGACATCAAGGGTTCCCACTCTCTCTGAGCTTTAGACAGCAGTGAAAAAAAAACGGTGACCTTTCTCTTCCTAGCAGGAGCAGAGGGGTACCAGGCAGAGAGGGAATCCAGCATTTTAAAAGTCCCTTAAAAAACGTGCTCCTTCCCTTCTGGCAGGAAACACAATAACTGAGGAGGAGATCTAGAGGACCGCCCTTTAAAGAAAAGGGTGTACGTGTTTCCTGTCCCGGAGGGAGGAGCCCAAGGTCTCAAGAGGCTGTCCTGGAAGACGACTAGAGAAAAATCATTTGGGTACAGTGTTGCATGACTGAGTAATTGTCATTCAAAGTGTGACAGCGCTGAAAGCTGAAAATTGCTCTGGGCAGGAGGGGCGTTTAAGTGCCCAGTAAGCAAGTGGTTAAGTGTCAGTGTTTTGCCATTGACTGGACATTAAGATTCCATAACACCAAGCATGGCACAGCTTGAGAACAATCAACGCAGCCAGTACACTCTGCTTTTGCACATGTCAAGTTTACGATGTTAAGGGCATGGAATGGAGTAATATCACCGGTCCATTAGTGACATAAAAGAACCCACTGGTTCCTGGACCTGCATTCAGCACAGTAATTAAAGACCTTATCCAAACAAACATTTCCAGGGATTGTTGTGATGAATCAAAATTAAAAGTGAAGGTCCAAGGGCTCTGAGCTTGGTCCAATCATTGGTTCAACGATTTCTGACAAGCGTTATAAGCCAGACACTTGTAAAATGTTAATGCCATTGTCACGGCAGAAGGCCTGTATGGGGCATTCCGTGTTTCATACGATCCAAGGGATATCAAGATATCATTGATTGCTGCAGGTTCTCCAAGTGTAATAATGGGTCTGAGATACAATCGATCAAAGAAAGTCATGCCTGCTGGAATTGTAGCAGGCATTAGCATGTTCATGGTGTTGAGGCTGTTGAATCTGACTTAAAGTGGAGGTTCACTCGAAAAGTTTATTTTTAACCTTAGATTGATGCTCAATTTGTCAAGGGGAATTGGGTAGTTTTTTTAAAATCGAAGCCGTACTTACCGTTTTCGAGATGCATCTTCTCCGCCACTTCCGGGTATTGGCTGCGGGACTGGGCATTCCTACTTGATTGACAGGCTTCCGACAGGCTTCCGACGGTCACATCTATCGCGTTACGATTTTCCGAAAGTAGCCGAACGTCGGTGCGCAGGCGCGGTATAGAGCCGCACTGACGTTCGGCTTTTCGGCTACTCGCGACGCGATGTATGCGACCGTCGGAAGCCTGTCAATCAAATAGGAACACCCAGCCCCGAAGACCATACCCGGAAGCGGCAGAGAAGATTGCTCTCTAAAACGGTAAGTACGGCTTCGATTTAAAAAAAACTACCCGATTCCCCTTGACAAAATGAGCATCAATCTAAGATTAAAAATATTATTTCGGGTGAACTCCCGCTTTAAGAGATGTGCACCTGCTGAAAAAAGGTACCAACAACCAGCCCTTTGTGATGTACAGACCAGAAGCCTTCTATTTTATACTGTAACATGACTTATGCACTGACTTTTTAATCATTCCATAACTTGCATTGCACTCATTTTTACATCTCTATGTTTGGCTTTCATGCTGTGGCTTTTATACTGTTTTATGTTTCAACGTTAATATTTCTGAAGTGCTATAGCAAAAACCTGTAAATTTCTGTAACAAAAAAAAAAAAAAAACACATCATCCACTTCTGGATCTGCTGCTAGAAGACAAAGTACCACACTGTCAGGGTATCAGTCAATAAACTTGGCAGATTCATACACGCCAACAGTCAGTTGGCCCCGCCTATGGGCCACATCCAGGACCTGCTCCATGGCAGAAGCGACAAGGTGCATCTTGTGGGTCTGATTATCACAGATTTCGTCCTCCCGTGTCATGATCACCAAAAAAATCCTCCAGCGAAGAAGGCTCCAGCAGGCGGTATGTATAGTCGATCCTGTAATCTGACAGTAGTGATCACTGAGCTGATCATTCCATTTTCCTCCCAGAAATACCCACAATTCCCACATGGGGTTGTGCACTGAATTCAGCGCATAAAGAAAAGTCCAAGTGGCACAGTATAAGACAGCAATATATCATAAAGAAGCATTTCCTAAACTTGTATTCAAATCCTGCCAACAGTGTGCATGGTAAAAGATAACCTTACATTTGCATAGGTGGAGTCCACGTACACAAAATATAAAGTGCAATTGTTTTTTTAACAAACTGACAAATTCGTTAATTCGGAAATATCCGAATTTGCGAAAAACCCGTTAAACAAATTTTTCAGAATATTCGGAAATTCAAAATTCGAAAATCTGAAAACCCAAAACCCTACAATTCAAAAATGTGAAATAACTAATAACTTAACTATTACTAAATATTAAATTATAGGTATGAAAAGTAGATGAAAGATGGATAGCCGCACGCCAAAAAAAAACGTGCAGGTTGTGTTTTATTCAAATAAACAGCAAATACATCACCGAATCATAACAGGAACAGGGGAACAGCCGACGTTTCGCACAAGATTAGTGCTTATTCAAGCCAGGCTACTTTTCATGCTTGCCCAGTGCACTGCCAGCACCCTTGGAATCCTGTTTTAAACGTTTGACCATATAGTAGACCCACCTAGAGCGGTGACTCTTTCTTGTATTTTATAGGTATTGGAATTTCCTTTCAAATTTGGCTTTTAGTGAATGTAATGAATACAAATTTATCCGAAGTTACAAATTATCCGAAATAATGAATGCCGTATCCAAACGAATGGAACATAACAAATTAATAATAAATAATAATAAAAACATTATTAAAAAGCAATCAAACGAGGTATGAGACCCCAGATGATGTATTTTGAGACGAAACGCGCCATGATTGATCGTTATTCATACAAGCTTGTTTTGCTTGATTTCTTGTAAGTGTGCCCCCTTTTTTACAATAAATTTGATTATACAGAGTTACACTATGTGCAGTCCTTTATTTTTCATGTTCAATGTCATGGATCACTACTGCTTTTGAGACCTTTTTGCTGTCTACCATGGATTTTGTTAATTGATGTCAGATCATTCTTTATACACACTTGGAACTCAGTGTCCACACACTATTTCCCATGTGGAGGATCCCATTGAGATTATCTCCTTACCAATGCCTCTTTGATCCATGTACTATGCATGTATGGTACATGTGTCCATCCCATCTGGTAAGCGTGTGAACCTTACTTTTTATTGATTGCACCTTTAATCAAGTTTGCTCACTTATCATCAAGTCTATTCACCCATTACCAAGTATATCTACCTTGATCAACAACAGATGGGCTCTTTTTACTTCTATCACTGTTTTTACTCACTTATCTCAAGATGGACTATTTATGACTTATGATGACCTATTATTTCTTATTGTTTTTTATTATTGCACTTAGGTGTGAATCATTCACCTAATGTGGTTGAATCATCCTTTTATTATTTTGGTTCACAAAATATTTGTCATATTTTATTTTATGTCACTGTTTTTAGTGAGCGCTACAATATTTGATTTTTATATTTTTCTGCACTTTGTGTCTAGTGAAGGGGGTCAATCTGGGGCACATCTAGGCGGACAATAACGGCGTTTTGTCACCGCAAATCGCGGTACAAAATGCTGCTATTTGTACCACGATTTGCGGCGACAAAACGCCGCAAATTTGTCTGCCTAGGTGTGAATGGAGCCTTAATGGTACAGTGGATACTACTGACCAGCAGTGGTGCAAAATGCTTTCCTTTGCTGGCCTAGACAGAAAGCAGAGATCAGGTCCCCTGATTTATGCAACCTAGGTGGTCAACAAAATTAAAGTTAAAATAGATATTTAGCAGCTTGCAATACATATTGACATACAAACACCCTTTAAGATGATCAAAATATAAATTGCACACTATATGGGAATTGCCAGCAAGGATTCCTGCAGCCACAGTACCGATCCGGACGACTATCCAATTGAATTTCCAGGGCACCCGTTACAGATGATCACAAACTCAAGTGGATGTTACCAATGGGGACATTTTCACCACCCCAACAGAGATCCAATCCAATATCCAATGGTCAGAGGAAAAATGCAAATAGGGCTTCCATGGTGAAGTATATCAAAAATGTATTCCAAAAAACTTAAAACATGTTAAAAACAAAAAAAAAGTTAAAAACAAGTCACCATTGCAGCTCAAGTTCCATGTGTTTGGGAAAGCCGTTAGCGTTCCAGCTGAGTTACAAACGGCGGAAGTGACGTATCACGCTCAAAGTTACTTACGCGTTTTGTCAGCACATAACTGACGTCATAGTCCCACTTATACTATGCGAACCAGGTTAAGTATAAGAACATTACTGGACTTAACATTAGCCCCTCATGAATCAAAAATAATGAAAGCAAATAATAACAATACTAGTTCACTGCCAGAGGAATATTACTGAGCATGGTAAACCCCCTGCCCACAAGGTGAAATACCCCCAAGAAATTGCACTATACAGACCTCCCCTCAAGGTAAAGTTCTTTAAAATAACTCCCCAGAATTAATAAATATTGGGAATAACCCAATAATCAGAAATACATATCACAATACGCAATAAAAAATAAAAAAATGATTACATTTCCATGGAGGTAAAACAAGTAAAAATGTATATAATAGAAGAAAACTATAAAAATTAAAGGGGGGGGGGGGGGGGGGAGACAAAATGCACATTGAATGTCACAATTTTTAGGGCAGTTCCTCTTTCCCCAAGGTTCTTATTACAGGTCACTTTCTCTCCAAGACAGTTTCTCTATTTTTAGGGAAATCTCTTAGCTCCTCTCAGACAATGCCTCTCTCATTCTTTAGAGTAGTTTGTTTCAAATTTTGCAAACAGTTTCCAACTCAAAGTGCCAAATCGGTTATTGACAAACAAGGAAAGAGTTTGTACCTTTTAACACACATACATCAACAAATAATGTATTTCTCATATATTATAGCTGAATTCCATTATGAGTATGTTTTTCTAAAGTAGCCATGCATGTGCCATACATGGCCGATCCCTGTGGAAGCTAGAAATCACTCTAGAAGACACTGCTACTACAGTGATCACTACTGACATCTGGGTCCTGTGCACATTGGCCACCTTGCTGCTTAGTAAACACAGAAGGTCACTCAGTTGGCACAACCGCCATTTAGAGAACACTTTGCATTTTCTCATTGATTTCTTGTCTAATTGGATGAGGCAGAGATCATGACACCACAGCCCCACCTCTCCAAATCAGAGAATGCTTTGCATTCATTGAGAAAATACAAAGTGTTCTTCTTAATGGCACCCTTGCATAGCAAGTCTTTACAAAGTAGCAGGGCAGCCACTTTGCACATGACCTGAAAGCTAGTGATCATTGATAGTGATCATCAGAGTGGCAAGGATGTGGAATTCCCTTCCACAGGCAGTGGTTTCAGCGGGGAGCATTGATAGTTTAAAAAAAACTATTAGCTAAGCACCTGAACTACCGCAACATACAGAGATATACAATTTAATACTGACATATAATCACACACATAGCTTGGACTTAATGGACTTGTGTCTTTTTTCAACCTCACTGACTATGTATCTATGTAACTATGTAATAGCAGCGCATAGTACAGTGATTTTCAGTTTCCACAGGAATTGGCCAAGTATGCATGCATAGTTACATTGGTCCAAGCTGGTTCTAGCCATACCTGAAATTTTGCATTAAATTTGAGCTTAGGTGAGCTCTTTTCTTTTTTGAGCAACATTGGAGAACGTCAGAGAAACTTTTAACCTATTTGTTATACTACAAAAATGTTATGGTTACTGAAGAAAAACAGTTTATAGTTACTCCAAACTCACAGTAAATAACCATTGTGGACCCTGTCAGTGAGTTACTTGTAATATAAAAAAAGAGATCACTGCAATGTATATACTGATGGCAAAAATGGATTCAAGGAGGACAAGAATGCATAAAAACAGAAATATTCTAGCATTGAAAAGAAGTTAAAAACATTAGAACAAAAGCAAGATGGAAAGGTTAAGCAAAGAGTGAGAAATTAAGCAATATATGGCTCATCAGTACCAAATTATGCAATTTACTTATTGAAGTGCCTGTACTGCAGATTGCCAAGGCACCTCCTTTTGAAATGGAAATAAGACACTGAATGCATTATTTTTTTTTCCAATGTCTAACTATCAAAATAATGTTTATAAGAAAAGATATATTCAGTCTAAAAAAAAAACAATAGGGTCTACATCTTTTGCTACTTATGTTTTAATGGACAATTTAAAGGATCTTTAAACCTTTCTAACATTTAATCCTTAAAAAAATGTAGATGTCCATTTTACTTATTGACCTTTGTGTGGCCATATAAAAAAAACTAGAGTCAAAGAAGCACACCCTAAATGTGCATAGCTGGCAACATCAACAACTCACAATGCCCCCATGTAGGGCATCACAGAACAGAAGGAATGTAAATATGTGCCTGGTTTGTACATTGCTGAAGGGGTTGTAAGAGTCCCAACTTTTTTTAATTTTATTTCAATATGTTTATTGAGTTTTATAGGAAATAACAGGGATAGACCTCACAATACACAAATCTGGCAAGGTACACAGTGCAAACATTTGGCTCAAGAATGACAGATAAAAAACATCCACAGGTTTCCAAAAGTGAAGAATTTACAATACATTCAGTAATGTCTTCATTAACCACTTCCATACCAGGTACTTACGCAGCTTCCCGCCCAAGCCAATTTTCAGCTTTCAGCACTGTCGCACTTTGAATGGCAATTGTGCGGTCATGCTACACTGTACCCAAACAAAATTGGCGTCCTTTTTTCCCCACAAATAGAGCTTTCTTTTGGTGGTATTTGATCACCTCTGCGATTTTTTTTTTGCGCAACAACTAAAAAAAGGCTGAAAATTTGGAAAAAAAATTACATTTATTTTTTTCTGTTAATTTTTTTGTAAATAAGTTTTCTCTTTCAATTACGGGCACTGATATGGCGGCACTAATGGGCACCGATGAGATGGCACTGATGGACATCGATGAGGTAGTACTGACGGGCACAGATGAGGTGGCACTGATTGGCGGCGCTGGTATGCGACACTGATGGGCGCTGGCATGCGACACTGATGGGCGCTGGTATGCGACACTGATGTGCGCTGGTATGGGAGACTGATGGGCACTCATAGGCGGCACTGGTGGGCACACATAGGCGGCACTGGTGGGCACACATAGGCGGCACTGATGGGCACACATAGGCGGCACTGATGGGCACACATAGGCGGCACTGATGGGCACACATAGGCGGCACTGATGGGCACACATAGGCGGCACTGATGGGCACACATAGGCGGCACTGATGGGCACACATAGGCGGCACTGATGGGCACACATAGGCGGCACTGATGGGCACACATAGGCGGCACTGATGGGCACACATAGGCGGCACTGATGGGCACACATAGGCGGCACTGATGGGCACACATAGGCGGCACTGATGGGCACACATAGGCGGCACTGATGGGCACACATAGGCGGCACTGATGGGCACACATAGGCGGCACTGATGGGCACACATAGGCGGCACTGATGGGCACACATAGGCGGCACTGATGGGCACACATAGGCGGCACTGATGGATACTTATGGGTGGAACAGATGGGCACTGATAGGTGGGCACTGGGCATGGATGGGCACTGTGGGGTGGCACTGATGGACACTGGGGTGGCGCTGATGGACACTGGGGTGGCGCTGATGGACACTGGGGTGGCGCTGATGGACACTGGGGTGGCGCTGATGGACACTGGGGTGGCAGCACTGATTTTTGACAGGTTGCCAGTCAGTGCCCATTTGTGGGCACTGACTGGCATCTTTTCTAATGCTTTTTTTTTAATATTTTTTTTAGACTTTTTTTTTTGCTGGCATTTTTTTTTTTTGCCCACCCTGGTGCTCCAGGGTGGGCATCCCTGGTGGTCCAGTGTGGCGATCCGAGGGGGGGCTGCGCTGATAAACAATCAGCGCGAACTCCCCCTGTCAGGAGAGCCGCCGATCGGCTATCCTCTACTCGCGTCTGTCAGACGCGAGTGAGGAAGAGCCATCGACGGCTCTTCCTGTTTACATCGTGATCAGCCGTGGTTGGACACGGCTGATCACGTGGTAAAGAGTCTCCGCCGGAGGCTCTTTACCGAGATCGGAGATGCAGGGTGTCAGACTGACACCCCGCATCACCGATCGCCGCGATGCGCGCCCCCACGGGCGCGCGCGGCATGAAATCCTGCAGGACGTTCTAGAACGTCCTGTCAGGATTTCATAACCACTTCCCGGACGTAAATCGGCCATAGGCCGGGCGGGAAGTGGTTAAAGTTATCATACAGGGCGTAATAGTTGTTTGTTAACCCATATGCTCCATGAGTTTAAGAAATTGGCATATGTGAGGCCATTTATTGCTATGAGGCGTTCAAAGGTTTAGTTGGCATTGACCATGGTCACTTCTTCCGAAATATTGTTTTCCATTTTTGAGGATAGTGAGTCAAGCTGCTACCAAAATGTGGGTGACCACGGGTTGGTATGAAGGGAGGGTAGAGATCGATATCAATGTTAAAGGGGTTTTCCACCTTTTTTTTAAGTTTATTAAAAGTCAGCAGCTACAAAAAGTGCAGCTGCTGGCTTTTAATAAACTGACACTTACCTGCTCCACGGCTCCAGCGACGCGCCGGCCGGGGCTCCGCTCCTCGCCTCCCCTCGCCGGCGTCTTCATTCTTAGTGTGGGCACCCGGCAGTGACAGCTTTCAGCTTCACGGCCGGGCACCCACTGTGCATGCGCGAGCGGCAGTGCGCATGCGCGAGCGGCGCCGTCCGATTGGACAGGCGCTCGCCTACAGGGAGGGGCTGTGAAAAGGCGATTAAGCTAAAAGCCTTTCCAGCCCCTCGGCGGAAGGAGGAAGTGGGACAGGAAGTCCCCTTCTCCTGAAGCCCCCACCCCCCCCAAAAAATAACATGCCAAATGTGGCATGTAAGGGGGCGAGGAGTGGGTTAAGCAGAGGTCCATTTTTAGGTGGAACTCCTCTTTAAGCAGGGCTAAGGCAGGTTTTTGGTTTAATTAGGATACCCGTACATGTGGCAAGTAGTTGCAAAACACGGGTCCAGAAACAAGTGAGGGTAGGACATTTCCAGAAAACATGTCATCGGCTGCAGTAAAAATTTTAGGAAGTGCAAAACATAAATAAATCATGCTTTATAAGGGCACTTTCACACTGAGCATCGCTGCAGCTTTTGCAGCGATTTTCCGCTGCTAGTTGGCACTTTTAACCCACGTTAATGGCTGAAAAAGGGTTGAAAGCAGCAGCTGCGCTTTGCCGGCGGTTTGGCGGCACTGTCTTGATTTCAATGGGCAGGGGTGCATTAGGAGCAGTGTATACACCGCTCCTACAGCACCTCAAAGATGCTGACTTTTTGAGTGTACTACCAGAGCACCACTCCAGTTTGAAAGGAGAGGCACTTTACAGGAGCTTTGCAGGCGCTATTTTTAGCACTATAGTGCCTGTAAAGTGTGAAAGCGGTCTTAGTCCAAATATATCTATCTATGTTAAAATTTTTACTACTGTATGCACATACATAAACGCATATGGTGCAGTGCTAGTAAGAAATAATAAAAATCACAGGTGAAAAAAGACGTAGAAAAAAGATGAATGAAGAGTCCCAAATCAACAATCCATATGTAGAAAGATGAAAACAAAGCCCACTATCCGTGCTTCGTGTGGATAAAGGGTTGTAGGTGAATTATAGTCCTTCACCAAGTATAAGCCAAGGTAGTACGGTACCTAATTTTACCCCAAAAAACTGGGAAAACGTATTGGCTCGAGTATAAGCCTAGGCTGAGAATGCAGCAGCCACTGTAAGCGGAAAAGAGGGTCAACAATGCCCATTGCAGCCTCACTGTGCCCATCCTCACTGTGCCCATCCTCACTGTGCCCATCCTCACTGTGCCCATTGCCACCTCACTGTGCCCAACCTCACTGTGCCCATTGCCACCTCACTTTGCCCATTGCCACCTCACTTTGCCCATTGCCACCTCACTTTGCCCATTGCCACCTCACTTTGCCCATTGCCACCTCACTTTGCCCATTGCCACCTCCCTGTGCCCGAGTCAGTGTACCTGAAATTTTCACAGGCTGCGGGCATCCATTCATTGTTTAAAAGTAGCGGTCTCCTCCTGGTCCTGTTCCATGAGAGGCATTTCCCAGCAGCCTATCACGGACGTCTTCTCATGCTGGACTCAGATTCCCTGCAGACACTGTGTTCAGTGTTCCGCCTATCACGGACGTTCTCTTGTCCGAGGTTGAAAAGATGTCCGTGATTGGCAGAACACTGAACACAGTGTCTGATGGGAGTCCGAGGATGAGAGGACATCCGTGATAGGCAGAACACTGAACACAGTGTCTGCTGTGAAACGCCTATCACGGAAGGGACCAGGGGGAAGCCACGACTTTTAAACAATGGACGCTCGTGGCCCTTCAGGTACACAGACTTTAGTATAAGGCGTGGGAGGTTTGGGCTGAAAAACTTGGCTTATACTCGAGTATATACCTTTTCCTTCGATATCCTTTGTAAATGTTTTTTTTCTTTGTCTGAATTTCTCACTTCCTGTTCCTCCTCAGTAAGCTTGCCCCCATCATCGGAGCCGTTCTGGCTGGGGGTTAGGCAGCGTGCTCGCCCCGTCCCTTGGGACTACATCCCTGCGGGGAGATGCTGTGAACACATGCACTTTAATGCTTGCTGGAATCCCCACTATTCATATGGAACCTGGAAATCTGGTACTGTTCTGTACATGCTCCTACATTTATCTGTTAAGTGCCTATCACCAGGGCCGGACTTTAGGGTGTGCGAGCTGTGCGGCCGCACAGGGCGCCATGGGCAACAGGGGCGCCGTGCGGCCATCCAGAGGCGTACTAGGGGGGGTTTGGGGGCGTACCACACACTGGGGGGTGTCAGACTGCCAACGGGGGGTGCTACTCTGAACGGGGGGGGATCTGCATTGAAGGGGTGGATACACTGAAGGGGGGTCTGCACTGAAGAGGGGTCTGTGTAACATGCAGGGGGTCCAGAGCTGCAGAGTTCTGTGTAATGTAAAGGGATCCAGTGATGCAGGGTGGTGTGTAATGTGAAGGGGTCCAGAGTGCTGTGTAATGTAAAGGGGTCCAGTGATGCAGGGTGCTGTGTAATATAAAGGGGTCCAGTGATGCAGGGTGCTGTGTAATGTAAAGGGGTCCATAGGTGCAGAGTGCTGTGTAATGTAAAGGGGTCTAGTGATGCAGGGTGCTGTGTAAGGTAAAGGGGTCCATAGGTGCAGAGTGCTGTGTAATGTAAAGGGGTCCATAGGTGCAGAGTGCTGTGTAATGTAAAGGGGTCCAGTGATGCAGGGTGTTGTGTAAAGTAAAGGGGTCCAGTGATGCAGGGTCCAGTGATGCAGGGTGCTGTGTAATATAAAGGGGTCCAGTGATGCAGGGTGCTGTGTAATGTAAAGGGGTCCATAGGTGCAGAGTGCTGTGTAATGTAAAGGGGTCCATAGGTGCAGAGTGCTGTGTAATGTAAAGGGGTCTAGTGATGCAGGGTGCTGTGTAAGGTAAAGGGGTCCTCTTTGTGTATGTTTAGGTGACCAGGGGGCGAGGGGTGAAGATGGGGGGGTGCCACAGGATTAGCTTGCACAGGGCGCCTGAACACCTAAGGCCGGCCCTGCCTATCACAATCAGGTCTGCTAGTCAGGCAGCCAAATGGTTAGCAAGAGGAGATTGCAGTGCAGGCTGACAAGGCTGCTGATTGATAGGAATTGTTAACCTGCAACAGGAAATCCTGTTAGCCACAAGATCTCCAGGTAAGAAACAAAAATTATGAAAACTATATGGTGAGGCATGATGCCAAACTTTCTAAAAAAAAAAAAAAAAAAGGAAGCAGATAGCTCTTTGACTTCAGTAATTTGAAAGCTAATTGGGTGTTGAGGTATTGCTCTTTGCACGGTCTTTGTAAATTAGCTAAACCATTTTTGATGGTGTAATTAGTTGCCATGAGTTACTGCAGTTCACACTGTTTTAAATGAATTAAACAGTCTTTGATGACACGTTCCGATGTAAAGGCTACCACTTTGTAATATTGTGAAGTAACAGAAATCTACTCTTTTGCATAAGAAGTGCAATCCATTACACTGGGTAGTGTACAGATGTTTTAGTACGCTTTCCTGTTTTCCCAGTGCAATTTCCGAGGAAGTCAAAGTACAGTTTATTCTTAATATGTAGCTGGTAATACGCATAATTACTTGCTGCAATCATAGTGATAATCAGCTCTTCAGTTTCTCCCTGCTAATTATAGCAGCTTTTTCTTCCTCTGAGAACTCCACATGAAATAAAACTTAGCATAATGTACTACTGTATACACTTATGGTTCAACTCATTCATTCCACTGCTGCGTGATTGACTAGCAGAGGGTAGCGTACCATGCAGAATCTGTATTAATCTGGATACTGGGGCTCACCACTGGGGTACATACATAATAGAAAGTCTAACTATGCTGTAAAAATTTGAAAGCAAAAGATAGAATGTTACTTTATTTGAAAGTTTTAGATCTGCTCTTTATGATGTTAATTCCTGTGGGTATAATTAGCGATGATGCATACAGTTCAAACTTAGAAGGCTAGATGTGGTAAGGTCCATGAAAATAATGAAGAAACTCTGCAATGCTATGTGGTAGTTCATATTGGGAACCCCTAGCTTTCTCTGCTAGGCTCTAGCTAGTAAGAAACACAGTGCACATAGCAACAACACATAGACAAAATCTATGTACACAATATTTCTATTGTTTTCATTGTCAGAAGTGGATATATTTTAATAAAGCTGGGGAGCTAAATAGTCAAACAATCCAGAAGAGAGCAGGTACAACATTTTAGGGAGCAAGGAACTCATGCTTCATCTGACCAGAAAAACAGACAACTACGGTAGCCATTTCAGGAGTTTAGCAATGGCAGTCTAAATATTTCACTTCATAAAGTTTTCTTTTAAGGCTTCATTTCCACTGACGTTTTTACAGCCACTTTTCTGAGCGTTTTTTTACAGCTTAAAAACGCCTGTCCATGTTATTCTATGGCATCATGCCCACATAGGCGTTTGAGCTGCAAATGGCATAGGCGTTTTTGAGCTGTAAAAAAAACGCAGGACCAGGGCGTTCTGAAGCTCCAGAGTAGAGCTGTAAAAACGCCAGACGTTAAAAAACGCTCCAAAACGCGCAAAAACGCTCAAAAACGCTACCACAGCATTTTTAAAGCTCCAGCTCACAAAAAAATGTATTTTGTAAAAAACAAAAAAAAAATGGACAGGCGTTTTTAAGCTGTAAAAAAGGCTAACAGCAGTGGCTGCAAAAACGCCAGTGGAAATTAAGCCTAAGAGGTTCTGGACTGTTAATCTGGCCAGGTTGCCTTTGTCAGAAGAAATTATGATTTTGACACGTGTTCCTAGGTTGGTATACACTGTTATGGAATTATTCGAGTTTGAATACAGTTTATTAGGAAGAGGATACGCCAAACCAATGCAGCGCCGAGCAAGGTCACACAGGGAATATCACTACAGGTACTCCTCTCGTAACGACTAGGTTCTGTTCCAAAGACCAATGAGGAGCTACAATAAATAATATTTTAAGCAGTTTGTTTTTTTTAAGTCAGCAGCTACAAATACTGCAGCTGCTGACTTTTAAAATATGGACACTTACCTGTCCAGGGTGCCCACCATGTCGGCACCCAAAGCCCATCTGTCCCTCATCTCTCGGGTGGAGGCACCACCATCTACGGTAAGGGAATCAGGAAATCCTTGTGGTTCCCTACTGTGCATGCGTGAGAAGCGATGCATGCTCTTACTGGTCCCTGCTATCATCTGGGACCTGTAAACTACACTGCAGACAGGAACTAAGCAAAGGAACACTGTTGTGCAGCCCGGTTAATATAGGCTTCCTGGGATGGACTAGGGTGGGGCCATACAGGAAGAGGAAGTGATAAAAAGGGGAACCAGAGCAGGGTCAGCCTCTAATGAACACATGGAGATCACATGGAGATCAGGTAAGCAGATAGACTTGTTGCATATCCATGACATCTACTTGTTGTGAGTCGTGCCGGACATTTTAGTGCAGAACATTTTACCAAGCAAGACTAACTTTTAACACCCTATGCATTCATGGGTGAGTGCTCAGAATACTTCTAAATTCTGGGCATTTGTGACTGAACGCATAGAGTCCTAACCTGAGTATCACATCTAGGGAATATACCCACTCAGGGCCGGCCTTAGGTGTTCAGGCGCCCTGTGCGAGCTAATCTTGTGGCGCCCCCATCTTCACCCCCTGGTCACCTAAACATACACAAAGAGAAAAAAAAAATTTGTAACAAATAATTTGTTTTAATAAACAGACAATTTAAGTGCGTCTCAATGAACCTTTCACACTGAGTCCTGCAAGCAGCATCTTTGGAGCAGCTTTTGGGCACTGAAAAAAAACGCTCCAAAAACGCCCCTCTCCATTGAAATGAATTGAAAGCGCTGTAAAAACGCCTTACCCTTTCACACTGAGGCACTGCAAAAACGTCCTAAAACTTTAGGGTCTTAGCGGTGCTTTACCAGCACATTGGGATTGCAGATGAGGCTTCGCTTGAATAACGCCTTAATAACAGTTAAGCCTTTAATTGCCCTAGATCAGGGGGTCTCCAAACTGCGGCCCAGGGGCTATATGTGGCCCTTTTCTTGCTTTTATCTGGCCCTTGGGGCAATATTTCATCTTCTGACATAAGAAATGGGCCACAATTCCTCCTAATGACACCAACAATGGGGCACAATTCCACATGCAGATAAAGTTCATGTAGTAGCAACATACAAATAAGATGCCCCTACTGGGTACTGCAACCAAATGCACCAGTGCTGTAAAACATCTAAATATGTGCAAATATGGTGAATAAATAGATAAACCAAAGTTCCTCAATAAAATGTCCTTTTTTTGTGTTTCACATCAATGTGTCCAAGCAAATAAATACATCAAACAGATCCCAGCGATGATAGAAATGCATATAGGGGGGCGTGGCCGAGCCGAGCTAGGAGATGGCTGCCTGATCGCCGAGCTCCTGCCACCTCAGAGCCCTTTTCATAATTTGCGGCACTTTTCACCCATTCCGAACCGCCCATAACATGGGTACCTCGTCCAGGCAATCCTCGGCCTCCCGTTCCCGCTCCCCCCGGGGGCATTCCGACGCCCTGGACCAAAATATACCGGAGATGTTCCGGACCGGCCGAGGCAGCTCAGCGGCCTCCCGCCAAGGCGCGCAGTCTACCCGCCCGCGAACCTCTCAACAATCACAGGACATAATCCTCTCAGCGACGCCGCTGACATCTCCCCCAGGAGCTCTGGGAGGACCGGACCCCGTGGCAACTCCGGCATTACCGGCAACACCGATCACTATCTCTGACCTGAGGGCCGTCGCGACAGACATCAAAGACGCCCTGACAGCGGCCATCGCGGAACTCCGCCTGGACTTCAAGGCGCTGGATGGCAGAGTGCAACAGGTGGAGGCCACTCTGGGGGATCACGATCTTGTGCTCCAGCGGTCCACCAGGAAAATTGACGATCACACCCTCCAACTCCGGGAGGTGAACCGACACTTGGAGGACCTGGAGAACAGAGGGAGACGCCATAACCTACGCGTGCGGGGCATACCGGAGTCGGTGGAAGGAGACAAGATCCAACAGGAGGTGACCATCCTTTTCAATACAGTCCTCCGGCGACCCCCAGACTCACAGATCGCCATGGAAAGGATCCACAGAGCGCTCCGCCCGAGAGGCAGAGACACCGACCCCCCCAGGGATATCATCTGCTGCCTCGTAGATTATGGGCTGAAAGAGGAGATCCTACGGCAGGCCAGAGATCAGCGCCTAAAATATGAGGGAGTCCCGCTCCAGCTGTTTCAGGACCTCTCGGGGATTACTCTGAAACACCGCAGGGACCTCAAACCCCTGCTGGACGCCCTGCGCGCGGCCAACATAAGATACCAGTGGAAGTTTCCCTTTGGCCTCTCTGCCTCCCATCAAGGCCGAAACGCCCTACTGAAGGTGCCCGAGGATCTCCCCCGCTTCTTCGAAACACTGGGGATACAACCCGTGGCGGTCCCGGAGTGGTATGCCCTATACCGCAGGTCAGTGGGACGCTGGAATGGCCCTCAAACAGAGAACATGGACACGCAGCCTGCCGGCCATCGCAGGAGAAGGTCCCCCTCAGGTTCCCGCAACCAAACCACCGCCCCGGGACCCAGAAGTGACAGAGATCCGACCTCATCCCCCGGACCAAGAAGAGCTCGCAGGGATAACTAACTGCTCCAAGGTCTGGCTACAGGACAAGCTGCCCACTGTGTTGTTGTTGGCAAAATGTAGTCCCAGTTGCCATGTTGGGTGTTGTTACGTTACAGTACCCCGTTTCACTTTCCTGAACTTGAACTGCCTGAGTCCCTGACGGCGGGCCTCTGTTTCCCGCGCTAGCTGTTGCTATGCCTCACGAAATCTGCCGGGGTGCTCCGCCCCGCCTCCCCCCCCGCAGCGTACTGGAGCCGTTGGCCCGCCCCCTAGAGACTTACAAGGACCCACGTGACCTCCGCACTACGACACCCAGGAGACACCGCGCCCTCACCCGGACCCGGAATCCCACGAGCTTGCCTCTTCCGGAGCACGTAGACGCGGCCTCTTCCGGAGAGGCCTTCCATGGACACCGCGGACATTCCACCACCGGAGAGGCAGCCAGAGACTTCCACAAGAACGCACATGGGATCCATGGATGCGACCTAGCCGCCCCGCCGCCAGAGAACCCGGGAATGGGTCACCCCACGCTAGCTGGCCAGATGAGGCTCGCACCGGACATCCCTCCATGGAACTGGCACCGACGGAAAGACAAAGTCCCCGCCTGGACCACACCTACGACACCGCCTACGCGACAAACGAACAGAGCCGAGACAGACGATCCTGGAGCCCGCACCGCTGGTCTGCCGATACCCAAGACGGGGACATGCCACAGCCCGGAACGCAAGGCCCCCGCTGCGGGGGCCTCGACAGAACACGGAGCCCGCCTATCCCGAACCTCGGGTGGGTCCCGCACGGGGTCAAACCCAACCGAACGGTCACCATGCCCGCACTAGGAGACGCAAAGCCCTCCACCCCCCTGAGATGCGGGGAGGCTCCAGGCAGACCGTGCACCGGTCTAAGGATAAGTATAAAAAAGCAGACCCTGCTGGGCTCCGGACTGCCCCCCCGAGGGGCTGCGGCCCAGATACGGGATGATGTAGTGCATACTGGGGGACATGCTGGGCCCTAGACCTAACGGGAGGTGCGAGCGGGTGGGATGGGATGCATGACTGGGGGCCCCCCGCTTCTCCCCCCCCTCCCCCGTCCGGGCCCCTCGGCCGGCCCGTCCCGGATACCCGGGGGGGGGGTCGGTCGGGAGGGGGGAGATGCGGGGCGGGTTCCCCCCCCAATACACAGTAGGCAGCCTCCTCTCAACCTGGTTACCATAGCTGCCATGCAACACGTGCCCCGGAAGCTCACCCCCTGCCACAATGCAGGGCTGACCGCTCTGGGGTGGCACCCTGGGCTTGGACCTACTAGAGTAGTAAAGTAGAACAGTAACCGACTATCTAGCCGTCTCCTGGCTGGGTCTCGGTTGACCCTCAAGCGGTACCGCGTGGGAGTGCCCAAGCCTGTTGACGGGGGTGGGCGCCCCGCGCGGCCGCAATAAAAAAACCGATTGTGTGATCCACTGAAAATAGGTGTGGGGACGACTAATCCCCCGCCTAATCGGTTTTCACCCTCTTTAACGGAGGGAGAGTCTTCTTTCAGAGGTAACCCCCTCGAACCCTTCCCCTGAGCCTACCCACTTACTCACACCCACAGCCCCCCCCCCCCCCCCCCCGGTACCAGACGGGTCACAGACCCGACTAAAAACCCCCCCCCCCTATATTCCGCTCCCACAGCTGGTCCGGAGGGTCCCCCACAGGGATCTATCCCGACGCCGGTACAGTTGAGTCATCCCCGGCCACCCCTCAGGCGGCGGCGAGACAATGACAACTGCCACAATGTCTGTCCCCCTGACGGAACCAGATAGACCCACATTGAAAGTGCTCTCTGTGAACGCACAGGGACTAAACCTACCTGAAAAAAGAGCCCAACTCCTTCTAACGATGCACAGAGCGCAGGCAGATATAGTGTTTGTCCAGGAAACACATTTCAAGGCGACACACACACCAAAACTCCACAACCACCACTTCCCAACTGCTTACCACGCCACAAACCCACATGCCAAGACGAAAGGTGTATCCATACTGATAGCTAAACGATGCCCCTTCACAATGACCGAACAACTAGCTGACCCAGAGGGGAGATACCTCTTCCTGAAGGGCTCTCTCCTGAACCACACAATCACACTTGCCAACATATACGCCCCAAATGCGCGCCAGGTCTCGTTCTTTCACACGGTCTCACACGCGCTGGCCCCCTTCCAAGCAGGAATGCTAGTGTTGGGGGGAGACTTCAATGTGCCCCTGAACCCACCTCTAGACACCTCCACCGGAACATCATCCGCACCGTACATAGCTCTGAAAAAAATTAAAACGACCCTCCAGAACCACCTCCTCCATGACACGTGGAGGACCCTCAATCCCGCGGGCAAAGACTACACGTTTTACTCGGCTCCCCACGACCGGTACTCTAGACTCGATTACCTGATGCTCAGCCAGACTGACCTACACCTGCTCAAGGCAGCGTCCATAGAACCCATGCTCCTATCGGACCACCACCCGATCTCAATGACAATATCCCTTCCCTATGGACACCCCCGAGCGAGGGTGTGGAGGCTAGACCCATCCCTGCTCACGGACCCGATAGTAGCTAAAGAGCTGGAAGGGGCGCTCGACGCGTACTTCCGGGAAAATAGGCAGGAGGACACATCCCCCATAGTCACCTGGGAGGCACACAAGTGTGTAGTCCGGGGCCTCCTGATAGCAGCGGCTGCCAAACGAAACAAGTCGAGACGCAAGCACTATAATGACCTCTTAGGACGCATAGCGCGCCTAGAAGCCGCACATAAACACTCACAAGCCCTCGCGACGCTGCAAGACCTGTGCCGGGCCAGGGCTGAACTCCTAGAAGTTATAGGGAAAAAGATTAAACGGAGCTATATACTGGCCAGAAAATCCTTCTACGAACACGGGGATAAAGCAGGTGCACTACTGGCGAAAGCCCTACAAACCAAAAGAGCCAAAACAACTGTCCACTCACTGACGGATAGCAAGGGCCGGAAGGTGCACACCTCCCCGGACATTGCCAACCTCTTTGTCCAATACTACACAGGCCTATACAACTTGACCACCCAGTCCACGACAACCACGAATACCACGCGACAGGCCTCCATTGACGACTTCCTTCGGCGGTACGGCCCGACCAAATTGACAGAGGAGGCTAGAACAGACCTAAACACACCCCTAAACGCTGCCGAAGTCGGCTTGGCCTTGAAACAAATGAAAGTCGGCAAAAGCCCTGGCCCGGACGGGCTGACAACAGGGTACTATAAAACCTACGCCAAGGTCCTTACACCATTCTTTGTTTCGGCCTTTGCCTCCTTCGCCAACGCCCCAGCCCCTCCCAGAGACCTACTAACGGCACACATCGCAGTCATTCCCAAACCTGACAAAGACCCTACCTTGGTGACCAACTACAGACCCATCTCGCTCCTAAACGTGGACCTTAAATGGTTCGCCAAGACGGTTGCTAATAGACTGCTCCCCTACATGCCCAAACTCATAGACATCGACCAGGCCGGATTTGTCCCAGGTAGAGAGGCACGGGACAACACGCTTACGGCCCTGAACGTACACCACTGGCTTACCTCGAGGGGGTCCCCGGGGTTCTTCCTGTCATTGGACGCGGAGAAGGCGTTCGACAGGGTGGCGTGGGACTACCTGCGAGCGACCCTCGAAGCGGTCAACCTCCCGCCACTCATGTTGAACTACATAACGACGCTATACACGGGCCCTACGGCAAGGGTCAGTGTGAACGGCCACCTGTCGGACGCCTTCCCCATATCTAACGGAACTCGTCAGGGGTGCCCCCTCTCTCCCCTGATCTTTGTCCTCACCCTGGAACCCTTCTTGAGGCGACTTAGGTCAAACCCGACGATTAGGGGCATAGACGTGGGAGACAAAACCTACAAACTCGCCGCGTTTGCGGATGACATCCTGCTAATGCTAAGAGACCCCCTCACGACAATCCCAAACCTCCTGTTGGATCTCCAGGAGTTTAAACTCATATCCAACTTACAGATCAACCTGTCTAAATCGTATGCCCTGAATGTTTCCCTACCCCAGAATCTATGTGATCAATGCCAGGTAAACTTCCCATTCAAATGGAACACAAGGGCCATCACCTACCTAGGGATACAACTCCCGGTCTCCCTTCAGGACCTCTACGCCCTAAACTATATCCCACTGCTCCAAACGATAATGAAAGACCTAAAGGACTGGGCCCCAAAACAGCTATCCTGGTTCGGTAGGATAGCGGTGGTCAAGATGAATGTCCTTCCTCGACTACTCTACACCATGCAAGCAATCCCTATTAGACCCCCCCCTGCATTCTTCAGGTCTTTCAGGTCAGCATGCACTAAATTTGTTTGGAAGGACGCTCGCCCGCGCCTCAGCTTTGCTAGACTCACGGTCCCCAAGCCACAGGGAGGACTGGGGCTCCCAGACCTACACAAATACCACTTGGCGTGTACTCTCACCAGAATAGTGGACTGGGCCACGAATGGGAACCAAAAACAGTGGGTGGGGCTGGAACAAGCTTTCTCCCAGATCCCGCTAACGCACCTGCCATGGTCTTCGCAAGATAACACACCACCCACATGTAAAGCCCACCCCCTCATACCCCCCTCCCTACGAGCCTTCCGGGAGGCATGCTCCAAACACAAGCTATCAGACAGATGCGGCCCGTTAACCCCCCTCAGAATGAACCCCGACTTCCCCCCGGGCATGCACACGACCTTCCTGAGGGACGGGTGGCCACACCCTACAGTCCAGGCGGGACAGTTCTTCGCCGCAGGAAAACTCCTGCTGCAGGAGGAACTAGCCACCAAAATGGATAAAGAGAGCTTCCCGTTCTGGACCTACATACAAATCCGACACTTCCTAGACAGGACAGCCCCGAGCTCCAGTTGGTCTAGACCTTGCTCCCCGTTTGAAAAGCTCTGCTCCACCGAGAGACCACAGAGACACCTCATTTCCACAATATACGCCCTCTTATTCTCCACGAACTCCCCCAAACAGCACTGGGCCAACCAGCAGTGGGAGAGTGACTTATCACTCGACCTCACGGAGACAGAATGGGAATCGGTATATAGAATGGCCCACAAAGGCTCGATTAACGTTCAAGTCCAGGAAAATGCCTACAAACTCATCTCCCGCTGGTACAAAACCCCGCTTAAACTACACAGGATCGACCCGTCCCTTTCAAAGGTCTGTTGGAGATGCCGGCGAGAGACTGGCTCGTTTCTCCACATATGGTGGACCTGCCCATTGCTCTCAGCCTTCTGGACGGAGGTCCACAAGGTCATTACCCAGGTAACCACGGACACACTAGACTTCATGCCTGCGCAATATCTCCTCCACCATGCTCAGACACTCCCGAGGGGATACTGCCGCTCGTTAGCCATGCATATGGTGAACGCCGCACGAATGTGCATCCCAATCAAATGGCTCTCCAAACACCCCCCCTCTATGGCTGACTGGTTCCAAAGGATCCAGAAAACAATGGAGATGGAGGACCTGATCCACCAAGCCCATGACAACCCCACACGATTTAATGAAACGTGGGCCCGCTGGAAACACTACACTTTGACAACTGACTATACCGCGGCTATGACTCGTTGACCTTGAAGAAAAAAGCCCCACCGCACAACACCCTGTCAAACTGCAACTCGAGACATTTCCCGTCTGGTGCCCCCCCCCCCCCCCTCCTCCCCAAGCTTCCCCCACTCAAATCTACAGTACGTGGGAACAGGTACACACTCATGGAATAAGCCCCTATACCATAGGACACTACCCACAGAGTCAAGCAACAGATAAACACGGAGACCTGGCCTTCCACGGAACGACTAGGTACACCACGCTTGTTCTATCACATCCGGCTGCACCCACGGGGCCCGGGGCCTCCTGGGGAACTTATCTCACAGCCCCGCCAAAGTATACCACCAAACGTATGGGGATTACTGTAGAAACGATGCGTGAGACGCACCTTCACCCCAGAGCACGGAAGAGGAGAGCAGGTCCATAGGACACCATGTGGTTACATATTGAAGGACTAAAATGTATAGATGACTTACAGCAACTCCTCTAACTCCTCTTTCTGTACTTACCACATACGCTGCAGCGGCTGCGCCCGCATATATATGTCCCACATGAATGTTATGTTCCACAAGTTGGCCATTGGGCCGTTTGACCTGTTATTGTGTTTGCTGAAGAGTAAATAAAACACTTTGAAACAAAAGAAATGCATATATGACGGTGTGATCACTCCCATGTGTGTATGTCTCCCAACAGCTCACCTCAGACCTCACATCAAGACCTTTGATTTTTTACAGCACTGGTGCTTTTGGTTGCAATATCCAGTAGGTTAAGGTTGTCTTATTGTATTTATTATGTGCACATTCACTTGAACTTTATTGATGAATTTGATCTGTATATAAGGAATTTTTTATTTTTATCAGTTTATTCTGCTTTGTTTGCACATTTTTAATAATGTGCAGCACTGGTGTTCTTGTAATATAACCCAGTAGTGTGCTAATGATCTCTGTTATGGGTGTTCCTTATGTTATTTCTACATTCATATGAACCTCTTGTGGCACTGAATTAGGGATAGCCACACAGTCACTACAAGTCCCAGCATGTCCAGGACTCCCCCTTTCCCATGCTGGGTTCCTGTCACTTACTCACATAGGGGATATTCCCAGTACAGGGGGGAGTCCAGGGAAATCTCAGCGCCCTCAATGTATAGAAGCCCCCCCAGCCATGTCAGTGTCCAGGCTGGACTTTAGAATGCTCCAACTCCCTCCACAGTCCACATACACCCCCCCCCCCTGCATCTGACCTCTTGGTGAACTTGCTTGCAGTAACTTCTCTGGCTCCTAATGGCTCCAGCTTAAAAGCACGCATCTCCAGCCGGACCCCGCCATGACTGAGGACAGGTGAGGGGGGTGCGGGGGGGGTGGGGGCAACGAGAGATGAGGGATGTAAGGAGAGATAAGATGGCACTGACTTGCAGTCCCTTCCCTCAAGTAACCCAGCTGCCCACATACAGGCACAGCGGCATAAAACCTGATGTGACAGGGGAGACTGTACACACAACTATTAGCAGCGCAGGCACTTCACCTGCGCCCCCCTCCCTTCAGAAAATGGTACCGGCCCTGGCGAGATGTGACAGCCGCAAGGCGTCCGTATTGTCCAAGGCGCCTTGTGCGATCGCACAACCCGCACAACGCAAAGGCCGGCCCTGTACCCACTGTTGTTCACTGTCAGTTAAAAATAAGGGGGCTCTGATGGGAAACTAGTCTTTTGGTTCATGATCAGACTCCGCCCACCCCACTAAAACAATCCACAGCCATGCACCTGTTTGTGCGAAGGGCGCAGTGCCCAGGGAGGGAGGACATTGTGGAAGGAATGTCCAGTATGGTCATTCAGTACCAGCTTCTGACAATGTTGGCAGAGAGACTTATAAAGCTCTTTATGAATTCCCCTTTTTATGACTATATCAAAATAGTGTTCTCCTATATTCGGTGAATCTTCAAAAATTAACTCTTTGCCTTACGCCGATTAAAGTTTAAAATTCACCTTCAGCAAGATTTTTCTATATCCTGTGAATAGTACATACCAGTGCTCCTTCAGTTATAAATGGTGCACATCCCTCATTATACATACAGCTCCTGTGGTTGCAGGAAAAAAAATCGCTCCATCTATGGCTGGCTTTAAGCAGCATGTTCTCTCTTCTGATCTTATGGTTCATTTTTCCATGGGTTTCAATCACCCAGATTTTTATTTGCTTGCCGACTGCCTCACGCACTTATACATTGGCAGATAGGCACATGCAGTCAAAGCAACATATTAATACGTTGCTTTGAATCAGCCGCCTGGCGCCTGGCGGGTGCACGCGATCATTAACATGTCACAGTAAGCCCCGCCCCCTCAAAGTTAGAACACATCTCTAGGACACACTTAACTCCTTCCCAGCCCCCTAGTGGTTCACCCCTTCCCTGCCAGTCACATGTATACAGAAATCAGTGCATTTTTAAAGCACTGATCTCTATATAAATGTGAATGGCTCAAAAATCAAATCAAAAGTGTCCAATGTGTCCGCCATAATGTCGCAGTCACGATAAAAATCGCAGATCACCGCCATAGCTAGTAAAAATAAATTATAAAAAAATGCCCTAAAACGATCCCCTATTTTGTAGGTGCTATAACTTTTGCACAAACCAATCAATATATGCTTATTGCGATTTTTGTTTACCAAAAATATGTAAAAGAATACATATCGGCCTAAACTGACAAAAAAATGTTTTTTTTATATATTTTTGGGGGATATTTATTATAGCAAAAAGTAAAAAAATCTAATTTTGTTTATACAGCAAAAAAATTTAAACCGCAGAGGTAATCAAATACCACCAAAAAAAAGCTCTATTTGTGGGGAAAAAAGGACGTCAATTTTGTTTGGGAGCCACGTCGCATAAACACGTAATTGTCAGTTAAAGCGACGCAGTGCCAAATCGCAAAAAGTGGCCCGGTCATTTGGCAGCCAAATCCTCCAGGCCTGAAGTGGTTAAAGGAGTGCTGTGTTGATTTACTTATATAGAAGAGCACTAGGTATATTATTTATATGTTAAACAATGTTTGTTTAGCCCTTTTTTATGTAATTGGCAAGACCCATGTTTCTTTTTGAACATTGTGTTAAGCAGGCTTATGGTAATTGTGTCAGAATCAGACCTGCTCAGCTATGCAAAACTACTCTGATAACTTTCCACACATCTGCTGACATGTAGCGTGAAAAGTGAGATAATCCAAAGTGCAAGTCTACATGTCATTTTGCATAGTATCACGTTTATATATCAGCGTATGTACGAAGGAGCAATATGACATTCCTCACAATTTTGTGGCTCAGCATATAAATCTTTAAAAGGCCACTATTATAAAAAATAAATCTGACAGAAGAGGGAGCTGAGTGAGAAAAACTACAACATCAGCTAGCCCAATATATACACTGTCAGCAAAAGTATTGGGACACCTGCCTACAAGCACATGAACTGTAATGGCATCCCAGTCTTCATCCGTAGTGTTCAATATTGAGTTGGCCCACCCTTTGCAGCTATAGCAGCTTAAAGCGGTTGTAAACCCTCTGGTACTATCATAACAATTTATATGTTTTTAAACACCATATAGTTATACATCGATTGAGCGCTATGGTTTTATCTACATTATTTGTCTTACTGTGTAACTGGTGATCGTGTAAAGAGTAAATCGTCTTGTAAGTCCGCGCCATCTCTGTTGTGGTCTTCCTCGTTTAATTCAATCTGTATTTCCGCCCACAGTTTCTTCTAGCCTGTGTAATCCCGCGCGTGCGCATTAAGGTCACTATATTCAAGCCTCTTCTTCGTTTCCGGTTTATAATGTAACGAAGAAAAGGCATTCACAGCGTACACCAGGAAGCATCTGTGTCTCCTGTCATCTGTGATGTGTAGTTCACGTGATAACCAACATGCACAAACCATCGCGGGATGTCGGGGCTGACGTCTACACAGGGGCGGACTGACCATTGAGTCACTCGGGCACTGCCCGAGGGCCCCATGCCACTAGGGGGCCCCATCAGGGTTGCCAGGCTCAGTAAAACCAGGGACAGTATGTAAAAATCTGTGTTTTTTTTAGATCTGTCCCTGATATGTCCGAAACTGACATGCTTTTAATGTGAATATCCCAAGATTTTAGCTGCCCTGCCTCTGCACTGCCTCCTGGCGTGGTGGCCATCTGTAAGCCAGAGGGGCCCCATACTCTTCTATTGCCCGGGGGTTCCATGAGTTGTCAGTCCGCCCCTGCGTCTACATGAGGAAATGACGCAGCCCCGACATAAAGAAAGAATTTATCTGGCAGAGGCTCAGCTGGCCGGAATGGAGGGGAATCCGGCGCATGCACGGTACACGTCCGCACTACTTATTGCAGCCATAACTTCAGAATGACAGAGGTAAAAAAAAAAAACCTAAGCGCAAACGATTTAAAATTTTGACATGCATAAATAAATGTAAAGTGAATATTTTGAGTTTACAACCACTTTAAACTCTTCTGGGAAGGCTGTCCACAAGTTTCAGGAATGTGTCTTTTGGAATGTTTGACCATTCTTCCAGAAGCGCATTTGTGAGGTCAGGTACTGATGTGGATGAGAAGGCCTGGCCCGCAGTCTCCGCTATAATTCGTCCAAAGGTGTTCTATCGGGTTGAGGTCAGGACTCTGTGCTGGCCAGTCAAGTTCCTCCACCCCAAACTTGTTCATCCGTGTCTTTATGGACCTTGCTTTGTGCACTGATCCCCAAATCATTTGATGGAAGTGGGATTATGGTGTGGGGTTGTTTTTCAGGGGTTGGGCTTGGCCCCTTAGTTACAGTGAAGAGAACTCTTAAGGCATCAGCATACCAAGACATTTTGGGCAATTTCATGCTCCCAATTTTGTGGGAACAGTTTAGGGATGGCCCTTCCTGTTCCAACATGACTGCGCACCAGTGCACAAAGCAAGGATCATAAAAACATGGATTATTGAGTTTGGGGGTGGAGGAACTTGACTGGCCTGCACAGAGTCCTGACCTCAATCTGATAGAAAACCTTTGGGGTAAATAGAGCAAAGACTGTGAGCCAGGCCTTCTCATGTGACCGCCCTGACAGCTAATCACGATGGTCACGTGTTCTTAAGCCGCACTCCGTTTTCCAGCATCATAAACTTCCTAAAGGACCAGGAGGCATTTTTTTGCTAAGGGGTTAAAAAAGAAAGCATCCATCATAGATCCAAATGCTTTGCAGACATAACAGTTAGCAAATTTGTGGTGCCTTTTATCAACGCGTTTCACAATCCACTCTCTTTCAGGACTGGCACCAACAACAATATCCATGTAAATGATGGTACATGCTATATCAAAAGCCACAATGCTCACCAATTACAAACACCTATACCACAGTGTCACAGCATTTTAGAGATGTCATTGGCTACATCATGAGCCAGAAAGAACCAAGAGGAGGGTTACATGGGATCATGCCCTCAAATATATGTAGTGAAGATAAACTTTCCTATAATCACAGGATATAATTCCCTAACCTGGAAACTGTTCATCCCCAAAAATGTGCCAACTGCTTGAAAATATGATCTATCACACATATACTGCACTCCTCATTTAATATGATGAACGAAAATGGCACACTGGCTTTACTGTAATGTATGAAAAGCAGTTGGGCTCCATCATGGGCTCTTTCTTTTTTTATATACATATATATGTAGTGTGATGGTCACTTAATTTTTATGTGTAATAATTTAAATTTCTTTGCAAAAAATGAAAATATTATTTTACATGTGGTTGTTACCTCTGGTAAATTTAGGCTCCATTTATACCATGGCATTCCAATATTGCTGAGATTCTGCCTGCGATTCGGAAACGCCACAAATCGCGGGATGCCCTTGCAATCCCTATTACTTTGAATGGCACGAAATCGCGGGCGTGATTCTGCCGTAATTTTCGCTGGACGAATCACAGTAAAATCATGCAAGAAGTACAAGAATTTCTTTTGAGCATCCCGCTATTCTGTTTGTGCGATTTTACCGTGATTCGTCGGGCGACAATCACAGCAGAATCGCGCCCGCAATTTGGTTCCATTCAAAGTAATGGGTATTGCAAGGGGCGTCCCGCGATTTGCTGCATTTCCAAATAGTGGGGAAAAATCGCAGTAATTCTGTTCGCAAAAAGGAATGCCGTGGTGTGAATGAAGAACTGAATGAAATAATTACCGTATTTATCGGCGTATAACACGCACAGGCATATAACATGCACCCTAACTTTAAGGCCCCGTACACACGAGCAAACATGTACGATGAAAACGGTCCGCCGGACCGTTTTCAGCGTACATGCCCGCCCAGAGATTTCTGTATGATGGCTGTACACACCATCATACAGAAATCCGCGCGTGCACGATACGCGGCGACGAGGCCGCGCCGTCGCCGCGACGATGACGCAGCGACGTGCGCGGCCCTGGCAGTTCAATGCTTCCACGCATGCGTCAAAGTCATTCGACGCATGCGAGGGATGGCGGCCGCTCGGACATGTACATACAGGATTCCAGCGGGCATGTTTCTAAACATGTTTAGAAACATTTGCCCGCTCAAACGGACTGGCGGGCAAATGTACGCTGGAATCCTGTCCGCTCGGCTATACAGACGACCGAACATGTCTGCTGAAACTGGTCCGCGGACCAGTTTCAGCAAACATGTTCGGTCGTCTGTACGGGGGCCTAAGAGGGAAGTTTCAGGAAAAAAAACTTTCCACAGCCCCTTGCGTATAACACGCAGGCACAGTTTACCCTCTATTTTCAGGGTAAAAAAGTGAGTGTTATATGCCATAAATACAGTAATCCCAGCATAGTTCATACACCTGTACCATGTTGCTCTGCTGTCTACAGATCCCCTGATATTCTGGGTTTAGTTGTGGCTTTGTACCCTGTGACAGTCTGAATAGTCTAATGTAGACTGAGTCCATTCCACAGTCACTTCCTGCAGCATCTCTAGCCTAAAACACTCCCCTCTGTAGTCTTTGATACTCTGAACATTATGTAACTTCCCTCACAGCTCTGATGGTGGGTGGGATTGAATACATCCTAATTAACATTCAATCCCGCCCAGTCACACCTAATGCCCGGTACACACAATCCGATTATCGGACGAATGATCGTCCTTTTCTTTTTGTATGCTAATCTCACGTCGATTCTGATGGGTTTACTAAAGTCACAAATTCTTTTACGGCAGAATGAAAAATCGAAAGTGATGTCATGTGTTATAATGCATCTTATTGCATTTGCGAACGATTAAACGAAAATCGTACAATCTGGCATCGTACAAAAAATTTTTTTGTGCATGTCCGATAGAATAAAATCGGATGAACTGTCCTGATCGGCTCTCGAAAGCTTTGTACTAACGATCCGATTATCGTACGATCGTTTCGAAAGCAGGATTTTTCATACGATTTTCGGATCGTGTGTACGAGGCTTAAAGGAAAAGTCCAAACCTTCCAAGTCCTACCTCTCAGATCACAGCATTATTCAAAATCAAATAGAAAACCCTTTCATACACAGCCTGCTGTGAAAGCTAGGTGTGCTGCTGGGCAGGATTGAATGGATCGCAATTAGAATTCAATCCTACCCAGTTAAATATGCAGACCAGTGTGAACAAGGAGAGTCCCACCCATCAGATGCCACCCTCTCAGAGCCCTGTAAAGGAATTCAATTACATATAAGGAAACACCTTCATAATTACCTCCCCATACCCTTCCTCTGTAGTCTTGCAGTAAGCCAATTATTCTTTGGCATGCTGCAAGACAGGAATGACACATTTACACCTGCTTTGCAGACTGAAGAGGGATCAGCATTCGGATCACTCTTCAGCTCATCACCTATTTTAACCCCCTAAATGCTGCAGTACTGCAATGCAAACATGCACATTGTGTGGAATTGCAGTATGGCTCCATTTACTAGAATTTGTTGTGTCTGGCAGGCAGTAGTGATCACCAAGCAATACAGGAGGTATAGTTCCCACCACAGCCACGAAGCAGAGTACAGTAGGTGCACGCGATATTGTGTCAATCTCGCTCCCTTTCTCGGCGAGATTGAGCACCTACGAGCCCCATCGCGGGAGCCAGCGCCGAGCTGGCTTGCCGCGATAGAGACAAAGCCGTCATAGAAGCGACGGGAGATCCGACTTGGATTCCCGCCAATTCTACACGTGTGCGGCGTTTGTTATGAATCCTGAGGGGGAAGTCCCCGCCAGATTTTAAATAAAAATCCGGCATGGGTTCCCCCCTCAATAGCATACCGGGCCCTTAGGTCTGTTATGGGTTGTAAGGAGAGCCCCCCCCTACGCCGAATAAACGGCGTAGGGGGTCCCCCTACAATCCATACCAGACCCGTATCCAAAGCACGCTACCCGGCCGGCCAGGAAAGGAGTGGGGACGAGCGAGCGCCCCCCCCCTCCTGAGCCGTACCAGGCTGCATGCCCTCAACATGGGGGGGTTGGGTGCTCTGGGGCAGGGGGGCGCACTGCGGGGCCCCCCCACCCCAGAGCACCCTGTCCCCATGTTGATGAGGGCAGGGCCCCTTCCCGACAACCCTGGCCGTTGGTTGTCGGGGTATGCGGGAGGGAGGCTTATCGGAATCTGGGTCAATAAACACAACACAAGAGTTTTTAAAATATTTTATTAGTCTGCTCCGGAGGTCGCCCCCTGTCTTCTTTAGCTCTGTTTACCAGGGGGGGCTTCTTCTTTGACGTCTTCGGGTGGGGGCCGCTCTTCGCCGCCGTCTGGTTCTCTTCCACCGCCGGGGGGGGGGTCGCTTTTATAAAAGCGCCCACTACTCGGGTTTCCTCCGACGTCTTCGGCGGGGGGTGGTGTGCTTCTTCTTCCGCTATCCGGGGGGGTCTTCTTCGGCTATCCGGGGGGTCTTCTTCACTCTCCGGGGGTCTTCTGCTATGTTCGCCGCTTTCCGCTGTTGACTCGGCGCACCCCGGTTCTTCCTCCAGCTGTCCGGTGCCTTCTCCTTCAGCGCTGAACGTCTATCTTCTTCCGTGCTGTGACGTATTCTTCTTCTTCCGGGCTGTGACGTCATCTTCTTCTCTTCTCCAGATGTTGACACGCCGGCTCTTCTCGCTGAAATGACGTGTGCGTGGCTTGCATCGGACCTATATAGGCCTCAGTCCCATCATGCTCTGTACCTACCCATGTGATACCTACCCACGTGGGTAGGTATCACATGGGTAGGTACCAGAGCATGATGGGATTGTGAGGTCTATATAAATCCGATGCAAGCTGCGCACCCGTCATTGAAGCGAGGAAAGGCGACGTGTCAACATCGGGAGAAGAGAAGTGAAGAACATGACGTCACAGCACGGAAGAAGAACTCACAGCACGGAAGGAGAAGACGTACAGCAAGGAAGAAGAAGGCACCGGACAGCGAGAGGAAGAACCGGGGTGTGCCGAGTCAACAGCGGAGAGCGGCGAACATAGGAGTCCCCCGGAGAGTTGAGAAGACCCCCGGATAGCGGAGAAGACCCGTCGGGATAGCGGAAGAAGAAGCCCCCCCGCCGAAGACGCCGGAGGAAACCTGCCGGGGGGTGGGGGCTTTTTTTAAAAGCGACCCCCCCCCGGCGGTGGAAGAGAACCAGACGGCGGCCCCCACCCACCCGAAGACGTCAAAGAAGAAGCTCCCCCTGGTAAAAGAGCTAATAAAGAAGACAGGGGGAGCCTCCGGAGCAGAAAAATAAATTATTTTAAAAACCCTTGTGTGGTGTGTTTATTAACTTTGACATTTTTCCTACAGGTGAATGGTTAGGGGTACGATGTACCCCATATCCATTCACTTAGGGTGGGGGGCCGGTATCTGGGGGCCCCCTTATTAAAGGGGGCTCCCAGATTCCGATAAGCCTCCCGCCCGCATACCCCGACAACCAACGGCCAGGGTTGTCGGGAAGGGGCCCTGTCCTCAACATGGGGACAGGGTGCTCCGGGGGACCCCCCCATGTTGAGGGCATGCAGCCTGGTACGGCTCAGGAGGGGGGGCGCTCGCTCGTCCCCACTCCCTTCCTGGCCAGCCGGGTAGCGTGCTTTGGATACGGGTCTGGTATGGATTGTAGGGGGACCTCCTACACCGTTTTTTTCGGCGTAGGGGGGCTCTTCTTACAACCCATAACAGACCTAAGGGCCCGGTATGCTCCTGAGGGGGGAACCCATGCCGGATTTTTATTTAAAATCCGGCAGGGACTTCCCCCTCAGGATTCATAACAAACGCCGCACACGTGTAGAATTGGCGGGAATCCAAGTCGGATCTCCCGTCGCTTCTATGACGCGCTTGCTGGGATGTGCTGTCACTATTCCAGTGAGTGCGAGATCTCGGCACCATGTCGCCGAGAATCAGCGCGATGCTGTCGTGCTAAAAACACAATATCACAAACACCTACTGTATCAGTCACCCACAGCCACTGCCCCTTCAGCTAAAAGGGAAGCAGTTGGGGGGTGGTAAAATCTTGTGGTTGTGCTGCATTTTTACACCATTAATTTAAACAAGCCCTAAGACTGAAATGATTCTAGTATGAAAAGTGATCTCTTGTATCTAAGGCCCCATTCACACTTTGTGTAGGAGTGCGCATTTCTGCTCACAATAATTTTAGTGTGTTAGGTGACTACGCATACACTTTACAACAACCAAAGATTTGTGTGTGATTAAATAGAGTTTTGTGTGTGTGTTGTATGTGCAAACACTATATACACATTACAAAGCATGCCTTCAACAAGGACAATTTGCGGTTTCTCTGTTAAAAAGAATGAGATCAGAGCAGAAAAAAAACATGAGGCGCAACCCTTGATAAAGTCACGTGACAGTGACGCAATGCATTGGGAGGAGCCGGGTGACGCCACTTCCGGTAGAAACCCGAATTTTCCATTTTCTTTGTCTTGGTGATGTGTGACCTCACTCTGCTGTGGCTACTCACATACAATACCTGTCGCCGAGAATGTGTTTCCAGCATGACGGCATCGCGCTGATTCTCTGCGACACCTCGCACTCGCTGGAATAGAAAAAGCGCATTCCAACGAGCGCGTCATAGAAGCGACGGGGATCCGACTTGGATTCCCGCCAATTCTAGCCACGGCATTTGGTATGAATCATGAGGGGGAACTCCACGCCAAATTTTAAATAAAAAAACGGCATGGTTCCCCCCCAGGGGCATACCAGACCCTTAGATCTGGTATGGATTGCAAGGAGAACCCCCTACGCTGAAAGAACGGCGTGGGGGTCCCCCCACAATCCATACCAGATCCGTATCCAAGCACGCCGCCCGGCCGGTCAGGAAAGGAGTGGGGATGAGCGAGCGCCCCCCCCCCCCCCTGAGCCGTACCAGGCCGCATGCCCTCAACATGGGGGGTTGGGTGCTCTGGGGCACCCCAAAGTACCCTGTCCCCATGTTGATAAGGACAGGGCCTCTTCCCAATAACCCTGGCCGTTGGTTGTTGGGGTCTGCAGGGGGGGCTTATCGGAATCTGGGAGCCCCCTTTAATAAGGGGGCCCCCAGATACTGGCCCCCCCACCCTAGGTGAATTAATATGGGGTACATCGTACCCCTACCCATTCACCTGGAGGAAAAGTGTAAAAGAAAATAAACACACAACACAGGGTTTTAAAATAATTTATTAGTCGGCTCCGGGGGGTCTTCTCCGCTCTCCGGGGGGGGGGGTCTTCTCCCCGGTCCCGGAGCATGATGGGACTGTGACGTCATTAGAGGCTTATATAAATCATCACGCACCGAACACCCGGCATTACAGCGGGAAGAAGCGTTGCGTCAACATAAGAAGAAAAGAAGATGGCAAAGGAGAGCGGGCCGTGCCACCGCTAGTAAGAGAGCTAAAAAGAAGATAGCAGTGGCCAGCCCTGAAAAGGCACCGGAGAGCGAGCTGGAGAAGAACCGGGGAGCCCAGAGACGAGAGCGGAGAAGAGGGAAGAAGACCCCCCCCCCCGGAGATTGGAGAAGACCCCCCCCCCCCAGAGAAGACCCCCCCCCCGGAGAGCGGAGAAGACCCCCCCCCCCGGAGAGCGGAGAAGACCCCCCCCCCCCGGAGAGCGGAGAAGACCCCCCCCGGAGAGCAGAGAAGACCCCCCCCCAGAGAGCGGAGAAGACTCCCCCGGAGCTGACTAATAAATTATTTTAAAACCCTGTGTTGTGTGTTTATTTTCTTTTACACTTTTCCTCCAGGTGAATGGGTAGGGGTACGATGTACCACATATTCATTCACCTAGGGTGGGGGGCCGGTATCTGTGGCCCCCCTTATTAAAGGGGACTCCCAGATTCCGGTAAGCCCCCTGCCTGCAGACCCCGATAACCGACGACCAGGGTTGTCGGGAAGAGGCCCTGTCCTTATCAACATGGGGACAGGGTACTTTGGGGTGGGGGGGCCGCAGGGCGCCCCCCCTGCCCCAGAGCACCCAACCCCCCCATGTTAAGGGCATGCGGCCTGGTACGGCTCAGGAGGGGGGGCGCTCGCTCGTCCCCACTCCCTTTATGACCGGCTTCTTCAATCATAAATGTAAGTCTACGCTTGTTTTTAAATAAACCATTGCTTCATACTACGCCATGAGAAGATGTTTTCTGTATTGCATGTGTGATGACCGTTGACGGATGACATCATATAGAGATCACTTTGCTAGTTTGTTGCACATAATCACTGCATTTGAGGTGAGCGACCATTGCGCATAGTGGCAGATTTGTGTCCTTTAAGGGATTTAGCAATAATATATGATTGTTGACACTGGGATCTGTTTGTCAGTCACTCACCATTTATCTTAGAAAAAGGACTGCACTTTATTGCTATTTGATTTTTAACAATTTTTGCACTGGACTTTTAAACTGTTTTATTTTTCATTCAATATAATTTTATGTTTCTTGAGTTTTAATATTTTATAGTGGTATATTTAGATTTAGAGCTACTCCAACATATAGGGTAATTGATCTGCAGCCAGGTGAGTGGCCCTTTATTGTCAGAACTGGTGTGTGGTCAGCCATTAGTAGCCTAATAACACACAGTTTCTCTGGAAACCCAGCTACTGTGCTAACAGCCTGACTGCAAAGTAGTAAAGTTCCAGTGGGCTGGCTCGTTGTCCTTGGGCTTTGTATCTCTATGGCTGTTTGCCTGCATTACCAGAGCTGTTAAGCCTCATACACACGATCAGACTTCCATCAGACAAATCTGTGGATTTTTGACCAAAGGGCGTTGGCCGTGAACTTGTTCTGCATACAGACGGCAGAACTTTTTTAGCCAACATATACAAAACTGTTTTTCTGCTCTTTAGCTCCAACCTTTGGGCAACTTCTGCTAATGTTTTCTGATGGTTAGCATTGGTTCGGAGCATGTGTGTTTGTACTTTGGATTTTAGTTCAACGGACTTGTGTACACACGATCGGATAATCCGATGGAATTTGTTGTCGGACAATTTGAGAGCATGACCATCCAACATTTTGTTGTTGGAAATTCCGACAACAATTGTCCGATGGAGCATACAGATGGTCGGATTTTCCGACAAAACACGTCCATCGTAGCTGCATTGGGGTACAGCAAATGGTGTGATGTGTCCATGTTTTCATAATCTATTTTGTATTTTTGCAGTGTCTACATGCTCTTCGCCATCCGAGAGCCCGTAGCTATACGTCCGCTCTTCGAGCGGCCACTAGGGGCGCGTGCGCGCTGCCGGAGGCGCGCGCGCCCCCCGCTCGCCCCCGACTCCCGTGCGTGTGCCCGGCGGGCGCGATCGCCGCCGGGCACACGCGATCGCTCGTTACAGAGCAGGGAACGGGAGCTGTGTGTGTAAACACACAGCTCTCGGTCCTGTCAGCAGGGGAAATGCTGATCTTCTGTTCATACAATGTATGAACAGAGGATCAGTGTTTCCCCTAGTGAGGCCACCCCCCACAGTAAGATAACACACAGGGACATACTTGACCCCTTGCCCGCCCCCTAGTGTTAACCCCTTCACTGCCAGTGGCATTTTTATAGTAATCCAATGCATTTTTATAGCACTGATCGCTATAAAAATGCCAATGGTCCCAAAAATGTGTCAAAAGTGTCCGAAGTGTCCGCCATAATGTCGCAATACCGAAAACAAATCGCTGATCGCCGCCATTACTAGTAAAAAATATATATTAATAAAAGTGCCATAAAAATACCCCCTGTTTTGTAAACGCTATAACTTTTGCGCAAACCAATCAAACGCTTATTGCGATTTTTTTTTTACGAAAAATATGTAGAAGAATACGTATCGGCCTAAACTAAGGAAAACAAATGTTTTTTTATATATTTTGGGGGGATATTTATTATAGCAAAAAGTAACAAATATTAATTTTTTTCAAAATTGTCGCTCTATTTCTGTTTATAGCGCAAAAAATAAAAACCGCAGGGGTGATCAAATACCACCAAAAGAAAGCTCTATTTGTGGGGAAAAAAGGACGCCAATTTTGTTTGGGAGCCACGTTGCACGACCGCGCAATTGTCAGTTAAAGCGTCGCAGTCCCGAATCGCAAAAAGTGCTCTGGTCTTTGACCAGCAATATGGTCCGGGGGTTAAGTGGTTAAAGTATCTGTCAGTAGTTTGATTTAGGCAAAACTGTACAATGTTTGCTTCCTTTTAACCATGGATGCTAGAGGTGTTTTGTTAATCAAACTGATTAATGGGCATCTCTGGGTAATACCCAAAGAGTTTCCAGCTATTCTTTTCTGTAATGAAAAGTCTGTGTGTTGCAACAGGTGTTAGAAAAAAGTCTACTTATTTTTTACTGTTGGCAAGAGCTATGGTTACTGATGGCAAGGCTAGGGTGAGAAGGGTGCAGAATCACATAGAGTTTTTATTATCAAGTGTGCAACACTGAAGCAATGAAACAAATATATAGCAATGCAACTATAGTAAACATACTAATCAGCATCGTTTAAAAATTTGCTGCATTTGAATAAATTGTTACAAAAATAATGCTGTGACATTTTGGAGAGGTATTGCATTTGGACTGAAAAATAGTACAAAGAAGTTTTGTTAATTGAAACAATTTCCATCTGGACTTAAAAAGGTTGTAAAGGTTTTCTAAATTGGTTCCTTAAAGGGGTGTTCCAGCCTTTTTTTAAAGTTTATTAAAAGTCAGCAGCTACAAAAAGTGTAGCTGCTGGCTTTTAATAAACAGACACTTACCTGCTCCACGGCTCCAGCCTAATGTGGGCACCCGGCAGTGACAGCTTTCGGCTTCACGGCCGGGCACCCACTGCGCATGCGCGAGCGGCACTGTGCATGCGCGAGCGGCGCGGCTCCGTCCGATTGGACAGGCGCTCGCCTACAGGGAGGGGCTGCAATTAGGCGATTAAGCTAATCGCCTTTCCAACCCCTCGCGGAAGGAGGAAGTGGGACAGGAAGTCCCCTTCTCCTGAAGCCCCCACTCCCCCCCCAAAAAAATTACATGCCAAATGTGGCATGTAAGGGGGCGAGGAGTGGGTTAAGCGGAAGTTCCATTTTTAGGTGGAACTCCGCTTTAATACCCCTTTCACACTTAAGCGTTTTTACAGCGTTTTAGCATTAAAAATAGCACTATTAAAACGCTCCTAAAACACTCTCCATGCATCTCAATGGACCCTTTCACACTGAGTCCTGCATGCAGCATCTTTGGAGCAGCTTTTGGGTGCTGGAAAAAAACGCTCCAAAAACGCCCCTCTCCATTGAAATGAATTTAAAGCGCTGTAAAACGCCTTGCCCTTTCACACTGATGCGTTGCACTGGCGGGGCATTGAGAAAAGTCCTGCAAGCAGCATCTTTAGAGCAGCTTTTGGACGCTGAAAAAAAAACGCTCCAAAAACGCCCCTCTCCATTGAAATGAATTGAAAGCGCTGTAAAAACGTCTTACCCTTTCACACTGAGGCACTGCAAAAACGCCCTAAAACTTTAGGGTCTTAGCGGTGCTTTAACAGCATTTTTCGGGCACTAGCAGTGTGATAGCACTCTGAAAGCACTTAGGCTTTCACATTGGGATTGCAGATGAGGCTTCGCTTGAATAACTCACAAATAATGCTCGAAAAACGCCCCAGTGTGAAAGGGGCCTTAAGCTAGTGCATTTTTGGTTCACTTACCTTTTCCTTCGATTTCCCTTCTAAATGTTTTTTTTCTTTGTTTGAATTTCTCACTTCCTGTTTCTCCTCAGTAAGCTTTCCACCATCATCCGAGCGGTGGAAAGTCATTTAGAACAGCTTACTGAACAGCTTACTGAGGAGGAACAGGAAGTGAGAAATTCACACAAAGAAAAAGAAAAAAAACATTTAGAAGGGAAATTGAAAGAAAAGGTAAGTGAACCAACAATGCACTAGCTTAAAGTAACCTGTTTAGAAAATTAAAAACGAACCTTTACAACCCCTTTAAGTTGCCAGTGAACTCCCTCTGGGTTCCATTTCAGGTCTCCTCCTTTTCCATCTGTTTTTAATGATTTAGCATTGTGACTTGAAAGTATGAGAATTTGCAGCATACATAATGTTATATAAGGCACTTAGCTCCATTCAGGTACTTTCTCTGCTGAGAGATTTGTACAAATTTGTGATCAAAATTAGCTGCGGCAGATGATAGTTGAAGTAGAAAAGCTAATGTTTAGCTATAAACCAGAACTGTGATTGATTTAATTTGTAACTCCTGGCAAAATCTTGACAGAAGAAAATCTGAAAACAATTGTGGATATCTGTGTGACAAGGGTTTCTTTTGACAACATTGTCCTTTATAATGTGACTGGTCATTTAAAAATAAATTGTGTGGGTTAAAAAGTGCAAATTGTATTTTTTTTTTATAAAAAAATTCTGGCTCAAAATAGATTTTTTTTTCTCCATTATGTGTAGTTTTTAGCAATAAAAACAAACAAAATAAACAAAAATTAAGAAAACATTAGAAAAAAATGCTAGTAAATAAGTTTAAACAATAAAGCTTAAAGTGTATTTATATTCAACATTTTAAATCATATTTTCATATATAGTCAAATAATTATTCACACATTATATTTCAATTATTTCTAGCCCACTCCTATTAATCTGCATGGCCTTGAGGTTTGAAAACATACTTTTTTTTAAATCTCACAAATTTACTTTTGTGAATTCTGTTACATGTATTAACTATGCCCTGAAAATATGTACTATTGTCTTACACATTTCACAGAGTTTGTCTTCTGGGCTACAGAGGTGCTGAAAGGAGAAGCTTCTGGAGGCTTGGGGGCAGATCCACAAAAGAATTACGCCGGCGTATCTATTGATACGCCGCGTAATTTTAAAGTTACCGCGTCGTATCTTTGTTTTGTATCTACAAAACAAGATACAACGGCATCTGGGATCGATCCGACAGGCGTACGTCTTAGTACGCCGGCGGATCTTAGGTGCATTTTTTCCGCCGACCGCTAGGTGGCGTTTCCGTCGAATTCCGCGTCGAGTATGTAAATTAGCTAGTTATGGCGATCCACGAACATACGTCCGGCCAGTGCATTTTTTTACGTCGTTTGCGTTCGGCTTATTCCGGCGTATAGTTACCCCTGCTATTATGAGGCGTACTCAATGTTAAGTATGGCCGTCGTTCCCGCGTTGAATTTTGAATTTTTTCTGTCGTTTTCATAAGTCGTTCGTGAATAGGGATTTGCGTAGAATGACGTCATCGTCGGAAGCATTGGCTTGTTCCGGTTTAATTTCGAGCATGCGCACTGGGATACCCCCACGGACGGTGCATGCGCCGTAAAAAAAAAAGTTTTTTACGTCGGGTCACAACGTATTTACATAAAACACGCCCCCATCACAGCCATTTGAATTCCGCGCCCTTATGCCGCCAAAGATGCACTACGCCGCCGTAACATGCAGAAAAAAAAAAGTTACGGCGGCGTAGTGTATCTTAGATACGCTACGCCCGGCGGAGAGAAGTGCCGATCTACGTGGATCTGCCCCATAGTCATTACAGGAATCACTGCTTTCAGCCAGTAAGGTACCATGGGATATGTAGTAATTACAATTATAAAGTAAGCCAAAGGAATGAATATAGCAGCAATAACACATTTATCAGATCCCTGTGCCTGTAGTGCTCACAGTGTAGGGCTAATACGAACCAGCCCGCTCATCCCTAATCCCCAACTTCATTGGGTGAATTGGAGGGAAGACTTATTTGATTGCTCACATAGAGTGCTGTCCAGTTTTAATGGCCCTGACAAATATTAGTTTAAATTTAGTTTATGTAGTTACAAGTTTATTAACAAATGTCTTATACATGTATAATTTGTTTGTATAAAATAGTAACTTTATAGACAAACAAAACCAGTCACTAATTATTATGTTAGCTTTAACTTGCTAATTTATCATTTCAATGAGGCTGAAAGAAAAAAAAAAAAAAATACTTTATAAAAAAAAAAAAATTATAATATAGTACTTCAGTAAATACAGTGCCTTGAAAAAGTATTCATACCCATTGCATTTGTCTATATTTTAACACTACACAATTGCCTTCTTTTTTTCCCCAATTACTGGTCTATCCACATGTCACATGAGATTGATACATACCATGGGGTAGATCCACAAAGAATTTACGCCGGCGTATCTATTGATATGCCGGCGTAATTTCAAAATTCCCGCGTCGTATCTTTGTTTTGAATCCTCAAAACAAGATACAACGGCATCTCGGCTAGATCCGTACGCTGTCGGATCTAAGATTCAATTTTTTGGCGGCCGCTAGGTAGCGTTCCCGTCGTAATCCGCGTTGAGTATGCAAATTAGCTATTTACGGCGATCCACGAACGTACGTCGGCCCGTCGCTTTTTTTTTTCGTCGTTTGCGTTCTTTTTTTCCGGCGTATAGTTGAAGCTGCTATACTGAGGCGTACTCAATGTTAAGTATGGCCGTCGTTCCCGCGTACAATTTAGAATTTTTTACGTTGTTTGCGTAAATCGTTCGCAAATAGGAATTTGCGCAGAATGACGTCACTGTCGTAAGCATTGGCGGGTTCCGGTTTAATTTCGAGCATGCGCACTGAGATACCCCCAGGGATGGCGCATGCACAGTTCCAAAAAAACGTTGTTTACGTCGGGTCACGACGTATTAACATAAAACACGCCCCCATTAGATCCATTTGAATTCCGCGCCCTTACGCCGCGAGAGATACACTACGCCGCCGTAACCTACGGCGCAAATTTATTGAGGATTCAAACAAAAGCAAAGTAAGTTACAGCAGCGTAGCGTATCTTACATACGCTGCGCCCGGCGCAGATGTATGTGGATCTGCCCCAATATGCGTAGCTATACACTCGTTAATAGTTTACCACTGGAAATCACCAATAATTCCCTTAGCACCACTCAAACCGAGAATCAATAACAAAGGTTAAATGGAAAAAATCTTTCATACCCTACAAAATACAAATCATATATATAACAACAAATGGTCTCCATGGTTTGACCACTCCTCCCTGTTCTTTAACCCAACCTAATTTCCCCTTGCTTGATATATGTTAAGGAAACTTGTATGATTTTGGTGAGAGACATTATTACTCCGGTCTTTAGTTTACCTGCTAATCAAAATACATGTTTGTTGCCTTTAAACGCTGTATTAATATATGTACTCAAATTGACTTCTCATATGTTTTATTCTTCTTTTTGTAAGAGCCTTAATTATATGGATTTGTACCACCATTTATTTTCAATAATAAAAGTTTGTAAACAAAAAAAGAAATTGTCCATATTTTGTCATGTTACAACCAAAAACGTAATTGTATTTTATTGGGATTTTATGTGATAGACCAACACAAAGTTGCACAAAATTGTGAATTGGAAGGAAAAGGATAAATGGTTTTCAATTTTTTTTTTAGAAATAAATATCTGAAAACTGTGGCGTGCATTTGTAGTCAGTCCCCTTTACTCTGATACACCACATAACATCTAGTGGAACCAATTGCCTTCAGAAGTTAGAAGTAAATAGAGTCCACCTGTGTGTAATTTAATCTCAGTATAAATTCAGCTGTTCTGTGAAGCCCTGAGAGGTTTGATAGAGAACCTTAATATTTAACCACTTACGGGACCGCCCACCGCAGAAATACGTCGGTACTTTGAAAAGGAATACCGTTGTTATGGTAGCAGCTAGTTACCATAACCCCAGTATCCTCTTCTTCAGCGGGCTGTCCTCTTTCAGATAAAAGATTACTTTTATTGGCGGCAGGAGTGGAGCCCCCCTCCAGCCGCTCTCTGGTGCCCTCCGCCGCTTACCAGAGCCGTCAGCAGCGGCGGAGGTGAACGCGTCTGTTCCCTGCATGGGCACAGAGACAAGTGAGGGGAAGATGGCCCTCACCCGTCTCCATATCATTGCAGGGCGGAAGCAACGTCAAAACGTCACATCCGCCCAATGCTCTTAAAGGGACATTTGTTTTTATTGCATTTTAGTCTAAATATGAGATCTGAGGTCTTTTTGATCCCAGATCTCATATTTAAGAGGACCTGTCATTTTTTCTATTACAAGGGATGTTTACATTCCTTGTAATAAGAATAAAAGTGACCCAATTTTTATTTTATTTTTTAAAAACCGTGTCAAAATAAAAAAATGGAAGTAAAATAAATAAGAAAAACAATGTTTTTCAATCACACCGTCCCGACGAGCTTGCGCGCAGAAGCGAACGCATACGTAAGTAGCGCCCGCATATGAAAACATGTTCAAACAACACATATGAGTTATCGCCGCGATCATAAGAGCGAGAACAATAATTCTAGCCTTAGACTTCCTCTGTAACTCAAAACATGCAACCTGTAGAATTTTTTAAACGTCGCCTATGGAAAAATTTAAGGGTAAACATCTGTCGCCATTCCACAAATTGGGCTAATTTTACAGTTGTCTTATTTTTTTATTCAAAAAAGTTTTTTCCTAAAAAAGTGCGCATGCAAGACCGCTGCACAAATAGGGTGTGACAAAGTATTGCAACAACCGCCATTTTATTCTCTAGGGTGTTAGAAAAATATATATATATATATATATATATATATATATATATATATATATATATATATATATATATATATATATATATATATATATATATATATATATAATGTTTGGGGGTTCAAAGTAATTTTCTAGCAACAAAAAAATGGTTTTAACTTATAAACACCAAATTTAAGAAAGAGGGTTGTCCTTAAGTAGTTGAAGCAAGGTTAGGTAAAAAATATGCTCTCCACCCAATCTGAGCTTGAGCTATTTTGCAAAGAAGGAAAAAATACTTCTTCCCCAAGAAGGGGACAAGAATAAAAATGAAGTCTATATGGTATGTGGACATTTTTCAAGGAAGCATGGGCAAAAATGTCACTCTCTAGATGTGCAAAGCTGGTAGAGACATGCCCAAAAAGACATGCAGCTGTAATTGCAGCGAAAGGCGGTTCTACAAAGTATTCACTCAGGAGGGCTGAATACAAATGCACGCCACACTTATTACATATGTATTTATAAAAAAATCTGAAAACCATTTATCATTTTCCTTACACTTCACAATTATGTGCCACTTTGTGTTTGTCTATCACATAAAATCCCAATAAAATACATTTACATTTTAGGTTGTAACTTGACAAAATTTGGAAATTTCCAAGGGGTATGAATACTTTTCAAGACACTGTATAACGGAGAATGAAGAAGAAAGATAGAAAATAAATTGTGAAACAAGAGGGAAAGAGAAAGAAAAAAAGAATGGGGGGGGGGGGGGGAGTTAAGGGAAGAAAGTAAGAAAAAATAGGAGTAGAGAGAAAGGGGGGAGGGAGCAGCTGGTTTGTGGTTCATCTCACCCATTGCACCCATTCCAATCACCAGTGTTCATGTGTGTGCGGAGGATGGTCACATGTGAGCAGGTTTTCTACTTTCTACTCAAAATTTTCACTGGCAATACTAAAATATATTTAGAAATGCGCTTGAAAGGATTTGCTTCAAATATAACTTGCAAATGTATCATGATGTTGACATGCATTAAGCACATCCAGCAGCTGTGTTCAAATGATTTGTTTTTGGAAAGGAGCCAAAACAATTAAGATTCATTTTAGATGTTTAAAATAGTCCTACAAACTGGAGTTTTCCAGAATGGACCATTTGTGATTAAATTATTCTGAAGTAAAGTAGTAGTTTTTATATTGAAATACTTGAGAGCAAAGGGAATAGGGTTTGCAGAATATTCTAATTTCAGACAGTGGGCATATAAGTAATCTAGTACACATATTCTTATAAATGATCACACAATGTATGGAACCTAGGTTTATTGAATGATGTAAAGATAATGGTCTCTTTATTAGAGTGGCAGCTATAATTTTAGTAAAATGCTAAGGGGAGTCCCATTCCTCAATTGCATCAAAAAACATACATCATAAGTAGAGTTGAGCGGACACCTGGATGTTCGGGTTTGGACCCGAACCCGGACTTTGACCCGGACTCGAACCCCATTGAAGTCAATGGGGACCCGGACTTTTGACTACAAAAATGTCTCTAAAAAACTAAGGGTAAAGGCTGGAGGGCTGCAAATGGCAGCAAAATGTCGGGAAGAGCATGGCAAGTACTCTGAAAATAAATGTGGATAGGGAAATAACTCAAAATAACATAAAATAACATAAAAAAATAAAAATAAAAAATAAAATCATTTTGACCTAGGAGGACGAGGTCCATATGTATTAGGAGGTTGAGGTGGATGTGGCGGTGTAGGTGGAAGGAGGAGGAGGAGGAGGAGGTAGCCAACACAGCAGGTTTTGGTTTTTAATATATGTATTTTTTAAATTAGGGTAAACCCCAAAAGAGTGAGAAAGATCTAGGGTTGCTACCTCATCCCTTTAAACCAGAACACAGAGTAATTACACAGGTTCTGGGGCTAATTTACTGTCGATAAGGCACCAAGTGAGTTTTATTAGCAGCAACTTAATCAGCCAGAGAACCTGTGTTATTAATGTTTTTGCTTTTAAAGGGATGAGATAGCAACCCTAGAAAGATCAGAAAAAAAACAATGGCTGGGTAAGGCCGGCCCGGTGTCTATTCTGTACAAGGTACGGACAAGTCCTGTGGGATCCATGCCTGGTTCATTTTAATAAACGTGAGCTTGTCCACATTGGCTCTGGACAGGTGGCTGCGCTTGTCTGTGATAACGCCCCCTGCCGTGCTAAATACACATTCAGACAATACACTGGCCGCAGGGCAGGCCAGCACCTCCAAGGCGTAAAGGGTAAGCTCAGGCCATGTGCCAAATTTGGAGACCCAGAAGTTTAAGGGGGCATAGCCGTCATTCAGTACGTGTAGGCGTGTGCACACATACTGCTCCACCATGTTGCTGAAATGCTGCCTCCTGCTAAAACGTTCCATATCATATGGTGCTGTTTGTTGTTGCGTGCTGACAAAGCTTTTCCACATTTCGGCCATGCTAACCCTGCCTTCTGAGGTCCTGGCGGTGCCCCTGCTGCGTTGGCGACCTCTTCCTCCTCCTCTGCCTTCGCCTTCTGCTTCCACTGTGCCCCCGCTGCCAGGTGGGAATTGCACCAGCAGCGCGTCTACCAGCGTGCGCTTGTACTCGCGCATCTTGCGTTCACGCTCCAGTGAGGGGATTAAGGACGGTACATTGTCCTTGTAACGGGGATCCAGCAGTGTGGCCACCCAGTAATCAGCACCTGTCATAATGTGCGAAACACGCCGGTCGTTGCGGAGACACTTCAGCATGTAATTGCTCATGTGTGCCAGGCTGCCCAGAGTCAACGAACAGCTGTTCTCTGTGGGAGGTGTATCATCTGTGTCCTCTGTATCCCCCCAGCCACGCACCAGTAATGGCTATGAGCTGGTCTGGATGCCATCCTGCTGTGAACATGGTTCCTCCTGTTCCTCCATGTCTTCCTCCTCCTCATCCTCCACGCGTCATCCTCCAGAACTGTGCCCTTGCTGGACAATTGTGTACCTGGCCTTTGTTGGTGCACGAACCCACCCTCGGAGCCACTTGTGAATGACTGCCCTGAAAGCCTTGCAAATGATCCCGATTCCTCCTCCTCCTGTGCCACATCCTCTTCCATCGCCCGTAGCGTTTTTTCAAGAAGGCATAGAACTGAGATAGTCACGCTGAGAGCGGCATCATTGGCACTGGCCATGTTGGTGGAGTACTCAAAACAGCACAACAAGAAGGCACACAGGTCTCGCATGGAGGCCCAGTTATTGGTGGTAAAGTGGTTCTGTTCCGCAGACCGACTCACGCGTGCGTGCTGCAGCTGGAACTCCACTATCGCCTGCTGCTGGCCAGCATGTGTAAGTTTGTGCAAGGTGGAGTTCCACCTTGTGGGCACATCACATATGAGGCGGTGAGCGGGAAGTCCGAAGTTACGCTGCAGCGCTGCCAGGCGAGCAGCAGCAGGGTGAGAACGCCGAAAGTGCGCACAGACGGCCCACACTTTCTGCAGCAGCTGTGGCATATCGGGGTAAGTTTTCAGGAAACTCTGCACCACCAAATTTAGCACATGCGCCAGGCAAGGGATGTGCGTCAAACCGGCTAGGCCCAGAGCTGCTACGAGATTTCACCCGTTATCGCACACCACCAGGCCCGGCTTGAGGCTCACTTGACGCCAACCACTCATCGGTCTGTTGTTCCATGTGCCTCCACAACTCCTGCGCTGTGTGTGGTTTTTCCCCCAAACAGGACAGTTTTAAAACTGCCTGCTGGCGTTTACCCATGGCTGTGCTGAAGTTGGTGGTGAATTTGTTACGCTGACTGGATGAGGAGGCGGTAGAGGATGAGGAAGCGGAGTAGAAGGAGTTAGGAACAGGAGGCAAACTGAAGCGCCCTGCAATCCTCGGTGGTGGAAGGACATGCGCCAAACTGCTATCGGCCTCAGGCCCAGCCGCCACTACATTTACCCAGTGTGCTGTTAGGGAGATATAACGTCCCTGACCGTGCTTACTGGTCCACGTATCCGTAGTTAGGTGGACCTTGGCACAGATGGCGTTGCGCAGTGCACACCTGATTTTGTCCCCCACTTGGTTGTGCAGGGAAGGGATGGCTCGCCTGGAAAAGTAGTGGCAGCTGGGCACGACGTACTGTGGGACAGCCAATGCCATCAGGCTTTTAAAACTCTGCGTCTACACCAGACGGAATGACAGCATTTCAAAGGCCAGTAATTTTGAAATGCTGGCATTCAGGGCCAGGGAATGTGGGTGGGTAGAGGGGGGGGTACTTCCTCTTACGCTCCAGTGTTTGGGAGATGGAGAGCTGAATGCTTCCATGGGACATTGTGGAGATATTTGGTGACCCAGGTGGTAGTGTTGCTTGCCGGTCCTCTAATTGAGGGGTGGCAGGTGGCACTGTCACTACGGAGGTGGATGAAGAGTCAGAGAGGCCCGAGACTGATGCAGAAGAGGAAGCAGGAGGAGCCAGAGACCTTTCTTGGTTTTTGAGGTGTCTACTCCACTGCAGCTCGTGCTTTGCACTTAGATGCCTGGTCATGCAGGTTGTGCTCAGGTTGAGAACGTTTATGCCTCGCTTCAGGCTCTGATTGCACAACGTGCAAACCACGCGTGTCTTGTCATCAGCACATTGTGTGAAGAACTGTCACGCTAGGGAACTCCTTGGACCTGGCTTTGGTGTGCTCGGTCCCTTGCTGCGTTGGGCAGTAGCAGGCGTACTGTCTAGGGGACGGACGCTCTGCTTTGGCACCCTGCTCCCTCTTCTGCTGTGCTGGTGGCTCTGTGCGACCACCGCTTCTTCCTCCGAACTACACTGGTCACCTGCATGAGGTTGATTCCATGTCGGGTCGAGGACCTCATCGTCCTGCATATCATCTTCCACCCAGTCTTCACCACTGCCCTCCTTGTCGGTCTGCACAATTGCAAAAGCACCAGCAAGTTGGCAACTGTTTCATCATCATCCATGACGTGCTGTGATGGTCCCTCCATGTACTCATCTTGAAATATAAGTGGTTGGGCATCGGTGCACTCAATCTCTTCCCCTTCTGGGGCTGGGCTAGGTGGATGGCCCTGGGAACACATGCTAACAGACTCATCAAAAAGAAGAGACTGCTGCATGCTTTGGGGCTCAGACTGCTTGGCTGATTTGCAAGGGGATGAGGTGAAAGACTGATGGTGGACATCGGCTGCAGGTGCCAACTCAGAACTTTCAGCACAAGACTGGTTGGAAAACAATGTGAAGGAACTGGAGGCACTGTCAGCAACCCAATCTACTATCGCCTGTTCTGCTCCTGGCCTCAACATTCGTAGAGCTGGATTAGGCCCGACCAAATACCGCTGCAGGCTCTGTCGGCTACTCGCACCTGAGAAAGGTGTTTCACTTGTGCGTGTAGCTGGCACAGATCGACCACGTCCTCTCCCTGTAACAGGAGCAGCACCACGACCGTGGCCACGTCCCTTATTTGACGTTTTCCTCATATTTCTCAAATTTAGGGTCTTGCCCTAATTTTGAGAAATTTTAAATACAAAAATAGTGTAATATGGTGAAATAGGCAGAGATTAACCTATATATTTCTCTACGTATAGCAATAAGCAGGAAGCCAGCCCTAAACAATTGTACTGCACAGACAGTATATGACAGGGGACAGGTACAGTGCTGGTGAAATGGGCAGAGATTCACCTATATATTTCTCTACCTATAGCAATAAGCAGGAAGCCAGCCCTAAACAATGTACTAGAGGAGTGCTGGTGAAATAGGCAGAGATTCGCCTATATATTTCTCAAATTTGGGGTCTTGCCCTAATTTTGAGACATTTTAAATACAAAAATAGTGTAAGCTGGTGAAATAGGCAGAGATTCACCTATATATTTCTCTACCTATAGCAATAAGCAGGAAGCCATCCCTAAACAATTGTACTGTACAGACAGTATATGACAGGGGACAGGTAGAGTGCTGGAGAAATGGGCAGAGATTCACCTATATATTTCTCTACCTAGAGCAAGAAGCAGGTAACCCAGCCCTAAACAATTGTACTGCACAGCCAGTATATGACAGGGGACAGGTAGAGTGTGCTGGTGAAATGGGCAGAGATTCACCTATATATTCCTCTACCTATACCAAGAAGCAGGTAACCCAGCCCTAAACAATTGTACTGCACAGACAGTATATGACAGGGGACAGGTAGAGTGTGCTGGTGAAATGGGCAGAGATTCACCTATATATTTCTCTACCTATAGCAAGAAGCAGGTAACCCAGCCCTAAACAATTGTACTGCACAGACAGTATATGACAGGGGACAGGTAGAGTGTGCTGGTGAAATGGGCAGAGATTCACCTATATATTTCTCTACTAGGGATGAGCCGAACATACCTGAGTTCGGTTCGCATCAGAACGTTCGAACAGACCGTGGGTTCGCACGAACATTTAGAACCCCATTGAAGTCTATGGGACTCGAACGTTCGAATTCAAAAACGCTCATTTTAAAGACCAATATTTAATTTAATGTTGGAAAACGTCTTTCAGAACCCGGGTCTTGCCCCAGGGAACATGTATCAATGGAAATGTTTTTTTTTAAAACCGGCCGTTTTTCCGGAGCAGCGATTTTAACCACTTAAGCCCCGGACCATTTTGCAGCTAAATGCCCAGGCCAGGTTTTGCGATTCGGCACTGCGTCGCTTTAACAGACAATTGCGCGGTCGTACGACGTGGCTCTCAAACAAAATTGGCATCCTTTTTTCCCCACAAATAGAGCTTTCTTTTGGTGGTATTTGATCACCTCTGCGGTTTTTATTTTTTGCGCTATAAACAAAAATAGAGCGACAATTTTGAAAAAAATTCAATATTTTTTACTTTTTGCTATAATAAATATCCCCCAAAAACCTATAATTTTTTTTTCCTCAGTTTAGGCCGATACGTATTCTTCTACCTATTTTTGGTAAAACAAATCGCAATAAGCGTTTATCGATTGGTTTGCGCAACATTTATAGCGTTTCCAAAATAGGGGATAGTTTTATTGCATTTTTATAATTTTTTTTTTTTTTTTTACTACTATTGGCGGCAATCAGCGATTTTTTTCGTGACTGCGACATTATGGCGGACACTTCGGACAATTTTGACACATTTTTGGGACCATTGTCATTTTCACAGCAAAAAATGCATTTGAATTGCATTGTTTATTGTGAAAATGACAGTTGCAGTTTGGGAGTTAACCACAGGGGGCGCTGTAGGAGTTAGTGTTAACTTTGTGTGTGTTTACAACTGTAGGGGGGTGTGGCTGTAGGACTGATGTCATCGATCGAGTCTCCCTTATATAAGGGATCACTCGATCGATACGCCGCCACAATGAAGCACGGGGAAGCCGTGTTTACATACGGCTCTCCCCGTTCTTCAGCTCCGGGGAGCGATCGCGACGGAGCGGCTATAAACAAATTGCCGCGCCGTCATCCCGGATCGCTCCCCGAGGGGAATCCCCCCACCGCACGCAGCGGAGGGGGTCCCGATCGAACCCCCCACCCGCTAGAAGGCAGGCACGTATATATACGCCCGTCTGCCTGTCTGTGCCATTTTGCGGACGTATATAGTCGTGCGGCGGGCGTTAAGGGGTTAATGATGCTTAAAGTGAAAAAAAAAATGAAAAATTCCTTTAAATATCACACCTGCTGTGTGTCTATAGTAGTGGCACGTGTTTAGAAATGTCCCTGCACAACATGAAATTATTATAAGAACAAAGTAATTTAATACTGCTTGCGCACGTGCGGTGTGGCAACAATATCTCGATTATTTTAGGGGTGGTGGGGGGGGCATTATTTTTTAGTGAAAGCAAAATTGTAGAAAAAAGTGCACCCCTCAAACATACTGTAATTGGAGCGCAACAAAGAGCCACGTGCAAAGTATTGCATCAAAAATTGCTATTAAACGCCCCTGTTACACAGGGCCACAAAAATTGTGCCTTAGGCCACGTGCAAAGTATTGCATCAAAAATTGTTATTAGATGCCCCTGTGACACAGGGGCACACAAATTTGTCCGTAGGCACAACACAACACTGCAACCCCTCCCAATATCTGTAATTGGAGCGCAACAAGGAGCCACGTGCAAAGTATTGCATCAAAAATTATTAGGCGCCCCTGTTAAACAGGGGCAGAAAAATTAGGCCTTAGGCACTGGTGGCGGAGCACAGAAAAACAAAATTTCTTACTAGCTATCAGCAAGAAAAGTGAGGAGAAGGATATTCCATCAGCAGCATAACAGGACAGTCACTCAGCATCGGCAGTCTCAAAGGGATCTGACATTTCAACAAAAAATTATTATTCAGTAACATCAGCATCAGGTGCTTGGTAGCTGGTGTTGATCCAAGCCTGATTCATTTTGATGAAGGTCAGTCGATCAACAGTCGGTGGAGAGGCGCACCCTGTGATCGGTCACAAAGCCTCCAGCAGCACTGAATGTGCGTTCTGAAAGAACACTGGATGCAGGGTAAGCCAGTAGCTCAATTGCGTACTGTGCAAGCTCTGGCCAGTGATCCATCCTCAAGACCCAGTAAGCCAGAAGATTTTCCGTGGGGAAGGTGTCCAAGTCGGATCTTGCCGCTAGGTATTCCCGGACCATGTAAACCAGACGCTGGCGATGGTTGCTGGAACCGGTCAGACCTTGGGGCTGCGGACTAAAAAATTGTCTGAACGCATCGGTTAGACGGCCACCTTCTCCACCGCTCCTTCTCTGACTCACCGAAGCCTCAGCAAGACGTTGTCCAGGGCCAGGTTTTGGTAACCCCCCCGGTTCTGGGAATGCATTGCACAGACCCTTCTGCAAGGCCCTCCCGCAGAAGTTTCATCTTCTGCTCCCTCTGCGATGGCAACATAAGGTCCGCTACCTTACTCTTGTAACGTGGATCAAGGAGAGTTGCCAGCCAGTAATGATCCCTCTCCTTGATAGCACGTACACAAGGATCCTTATGCAGGCTTTGCAGGATCAGGGAGGCCATGCAGCGTAGGTTTGCAGAGGCATTCGGGGCAGAGTCGTCTGGGTCACTGAGGACGACAGGATCCGCAGCCACCTCATCCCGTCCACGTGTTCCTTGGGACTGTAAATGATCCCTTGAAGACTGCTGCTGTTGATGCTGAGTGCTAGGCTCCACCTCCATGCTGCTGATACAATCCTCCTCCTCCTCCTCTTCCTGTGTTCTAGGTGGGCAAGCAGGAACAGTGTCTGGATAAAGGGGGCCATGAGAGGTAAGGAAGTCCTCCTCTTCCTCCCTCTGTTCTGCCTCAAGGGCCCTGTCCATTATTCCACGTAGGGTGTGCTCCAACATGTGAATAAGCGGGACAGTCTCACTGATGCATGCACTGTCACTGCTCACCATCCTCGTGGCCTCCTCAAATGGTGACAGGACAGTGCATGCATCCCTAATCAAGGCCCACTGGCGTGGTGAAAAAAAACAAAGCTCCCCTGAGCCAGTTCTGCTGCCATATTGGCACAGGTACTCATTGATGGCCCTCTGCTGCATGTGCAGCCACTGCAGCATGGCCAACGTAGAGTTCCATCTGGTGGGCATGTCACAGATTAGGCGGTTCTTGGACAGGTTGTATTCCCTCTGGAGGTCTGTCAGCCGAGCAGTGGCATTATATGACCTCCGGAAATGCACACAGACTTTCCTGGCCTGCTTCAGGACATCCTGTAAGCCTGGGTACCTGCCCAAGAACCGCTGCACCACCAAATTGAGAACATGCACAAAACAGGGCACATGGGTGAGTTTTCCCTGTCGCAGGGCAGAGGAGGTTGGTGCCATTATCGCTGACCACCATTCCAGGCTTCAGCTGGCGTGGCATCAACCACCTCTGAGCCTGCCCCTGCAGAGCTGAAAGAACCTCTTCCCCAGTGTGGCTCCTGTCTCCCAAGCACACCAGCTCTAGCACCGCATGGCATCTCTTGGCCTGCATTCCTGCGTAGCCCCTCGTATGCCTACGGAGCACGGCTGGTTCTGAGGAAACATCACCACAGGAAGAGGCCACAGAGGAAGAAGAGGAGAGGTGTGTCACAACCAGTAGTAGTGTTTTGGAGGCGTGGTGGCGGAACAACCTCCAAAACTACTGTACCTTGCCCTGCGTCCTTCCCAGCTGCCAGCAGAGTCACCCAATGGGCCGTAAAAGACAGGTAACGTACCTGTCCATGCCTGCTGGACCATGAGTCAGCGGTAAGATGCACCTTACCACTGACCGCCCTGTCCAGCGAGGCATGGACATTGCCTTCCACATGCCGGTAGAGAGCCGGAATCGCCTTCCGTGAGAAAAAGTGGCGTTTGGGTACTTGCCACTGAGGTACTGCACATTCCACAAACTCACGGAAGGGGGCAGAATCTACCAACTGAAAAGGTAACAGTTGAAGTGCTAGCAATTTTGCTAAGCTAGCATTCAACCGCTGGGCATGAGGATGGCTGGGAGTGTACTTCTTTCGGCGCTGCAGCAGCTGGGGCAGGGAAATTTGTCTGGTACTATCAGTAGATTGCCCGCATGTACTACCACTACTAGGTTGTGACACACCTATTTCTACAACTTCAGTGCATGCTTCAGAGAGGACTGGGGGTCTAGTGGGGTTGGAGGTCACAGAAGGGCAAGGGGAGGTCTGCTTTGGTCTTTGGTGTGGGTCTTTCTGGTATGCTTGCCAACGAACTGCATGGCAGGTCGACATATGTCTGGACAAGCATGTGGTGCCCAATCGGGTGATGTTTTGGCCACGCGAGATACGCTTGAGACATATGTTGCAAACAGCAAAGGTACGATCTGATAAACATGTTTCAAAAAAGGCCCACACCAAAGAACTTTTGCTGTACCGTTGAGACACAGCAGTGCCACGTAATGCCGTTGGTATGCTGCCCTTAAGCTGACCCCTGGAGGGCATCCTGCCTCTTTTGAGATGTTCCTGTGCCTCGTCCTCCTCCTCCTCTTCCTCCTCCTCCTCTCCTATCAGCCACCCAGGTAGAGTCACTGACCTCATCATCCCCTCCCTCCTCATCACTGTCGAAAACCTGGCAGTATGCTCCAGCTGGGGGAACATCACTCCCAGATTGTTGTCCCTCTCGGCCACCCCCTCTCCCTGGGCTCACATCAATGCCTTCCTCTATCTGTGTTCCGTCATCTGAGTCTTCAAGACGCTGCACATCTTCATGCAGCATGTACCCAACACTGTGTTGAAACAGTTCGGGGGACTTCTCAGGAGGACACGATGGGACTAGGGAAGGATTGTGTGATGCCATTGTGCAGAGGGAAGAGGACGCCTTGGCAGCTGCTTTGCCAGACAAACTATGATCAGTCTGTGTGAGAGAGGATGAGGAGGATGAGGACGGCTTGGTCATCCACTCCACTAATTTCTCTGCATGTTGAGGCTCAACACGGCCAGCTCCCGAAAAGGACGACGAGCGCCCACGGCCATGTGCTGAAGATGATGCACCACATCCACCACCAGCATTACCTCTAGATGCAGAGCCTGCTTGCCCTCGTGACTCTCTGCCTCTTTGTCCTTCCAGCCATATTTATGCGTTCAGGTGCTATGTAACTGCACACGCGCAGTAAGAGCGACTGCGTTCAGGTGCTATGTAACAAAACAGACGCAGTCACACCAACTGCGTTCAGGTGGTATTAAACTGCACACGCGCAGTAAGAGTGACTGCGTTCAGGTGCTATGTAACAAAACAGACGCAGTCACACCAACTGCGTTCAGGTGTTGGTAAACTGCACACGCGCAGTAAGAGCGACTGCGTTCAGGTGCTATGTAACAAAACAGACGCAGTCACACCAACTGCGTTTAGGTGGTATTAAACAGCACACACGCAGTAAAAGCGACTGCGTTCAAGTGCTATGTAACAGCACACATGCAGTGACACCAACTGCGTTTAGTTGCTATTAAACAGCACACACGCAGTAAGAACGACTGCGTTTCTGTGCAATTCAATAGCCCACTTGCATTAACAGCGACTGTGTTTCTGTGCAAATAAATTGCACACGTGCAGTAACAGGTAATGCGTGTATGTGCAATTAACTAGCACACGTTGACTAACACGGAGTACTAAGTTTAAGCTAAACCCTAATGCAGGCAATACAACACGTTAGAGCACTGCATGTAGAACAATCTCCTGCCTGACAGATACTAATAGCAGATCTAGCTGAGCTATACAGTTTATAAATATATTGACAACTCCTAGGGATGTGAATATATTCTCTACAAACTGTAGATTTAACTATACTGACTAGCCTTCCTGCTCTATCTATCTAGTAGAAAAGACACTGTCTCTCTCTCTCTCTCTCTCTCTCACTGTCTGTCTGACTGACTTCTCTAACAAAAGCCGGAACACACTACACGAGGCCGCCGTGCAGGCTGCCTTTTATAGTGTGGGGCGTGTACTAATCCCCCTGAGCCATAATTGGCCAAAGCCACCCTGGCTTTGGCCAATTATGGCTCTTCGTTTTTTGCACGCTGTGATTGGCCAAGCATGCGGGACATACAGCATGCTTGGCCAATCATCAGCGCTCAAAGCCGCAGTGAATTATGGGACGTTTTGCGTCACTCAAATTTTGCGCGAACGACCTGTTTTGTTCGAGTTTCGTCGAACGGTCGAACGACCGATGTTCGAGTCGAACATACGTTTGTATCGAACGCAAAGCTCATCCCTATTCTCTACCTATACCAAGAAGCAGGTAACCCAGCCCTAAATAATTGTACTGCACAGACAGTATATGACAGGGGACAGGTAGAGTGTGCTGGTGAAATGGGCAGAGATTCACCTATAGAGACAGTGTGAGTCTGCTGGTGGAGTAGGACGCTTCCCGACGAGTCTGCTCCCACCCGGAGACAAGCTCTGACAGTCAGTCAGTCAGGCAGCCTTTTTCCTCCTCCTCCTCCTAGTCTCAGTCCTGGCGACAACATCTGCTACCTAGCACCCAGGACTTTCCTTCTTCCCCCCGAGCCTCCCTTCTTGCTCTGCTCCGCAAGCATCACCTCCTGGAGAGCCCGGCAAGGTAAGCCCCTGTTTGCAAGGCTATTCCACCTTCCCTTGTGAACGCCGGCGGCCGTCCTTTTCAGGACAGCCCTGGCTCTCTCCTTACCCCCACACCATTAGCCGTTACTGAGGCATCCCCCCGCCACCTCCCCGCCTTCAAGCTGTCCACGATCATCCCAGGGCCCCCGCCCCCCGCTACCTCCTGGAACGTTTTGCGGCGCCCGCGATTAGGAAAGACCGCGGCTTCACCCGGCCTAGTCGGCGCGCCGCACTAAACACTTAGCACCCTCCCAACTAATGGCCGTTACTGAGGCATCCCCCCGCCACTACCCTGCCTCAGTTTCCAGCCGGCCATACACATACCTGGGCCCCTGTGCCCCCCCGCCACCTCCTGGAACAATTTGCGGCGGCCGCAAGTAGGAAAGACCGCGGCTTCACCCTCGGCCTAGTTGGCACACCAGCACTTACACCCAGCAATCCCCCCCACTACTTCAAAACCCTCCTCCCTCTTCTTGGGCTACAGGAGGATCCCCATCCAGCACAGAGGCATCCCCACAACCCAAAAACTGGGAATTGGCTCCCACTGGCTGGAGTTAGGAGGGAGGACACCCCCCGCCCCCCTCAATCTGCCCTAATAGGTATTCGCCACCCTTTAGAACTTGATCCAGGGTTCGCCCGATCGCCCTTGAGGGATCAGGAAGGAATTTTTTTTCCCCGGCCGCTGCACATTGGCATAGCACGGCTAGGTTTTTTTTTGCCTTCCTCTGGATCAACCGGGGAGAGAGGATTTAGTGGAATCTTCCTCCCCACCGCCACCCCCCATAAACACCTGCCCCCCCCCCCCCCAGCATTCAGCAATTTGGGGTCTAAAGCCATTTGCCACAACATTGCCAACCGTCACCAAAAAAGCTCTAAGAATTGAGCAATTGTTGAGAATCGATCGATCGACTCCCAAAAAATTCAGCCACTTACGCCACCCTAAGCACATATCTTGCGCTTTGATCAACACAAGATCAGCAGTAAAACATCGTCTAGAAATCCATGATTTCATCCTACAATACGATTTAGACTGCCTCTTTATCACAGAAAGCTGGCTCACAGCTGACTGTAACACCATTCTCGGAGAACTGGTGCCAGAAAACTATCGTATTATTACTGAAAACAGAGTGTGGCAAAGAGGCGGAGGCCTGGCGGTGATCCACAAGTTTAACATCGCGATCACTAAACCAGTCCTTCAAAACCCTCTTCCATTCATGGAAACCCTCACTCTGCAACTGCAAACTAATCCCCAGGAAACCGTTCATATTCTACTCTGCTATAGACCACCGGGTCCAAAATCGCAGCTTCTCTCACCTTTGACAGAGTTCTTCTCCACTTATACCCTAAACAGCAAACATCTTCTGCTGCTCGAGGACTTTAACCTCTGGGCAAACGCCCCACAGGATCCCGTTGCCGACGCCTGCATCAACCATTTGGAAGGATTAGGGCTGCAACAATTAGTATGTGGACCCACACATACTTCAGGGCATACGCTCGATCTTATTTTCAGACAAGATCTGGAAATAAACAATCTGAAAAATGAGCCATTACCATGGACTGACCACCATGTAATTCAATTTATAATTACCAAAAACGCCCCCTTAACAAAAAGGCTAAAACCAGTGACAACACACTGGACCAGATCTCTGAAGAAGCTCCAATCAGAGCTCTTCAAAACTACATTAGGGAATAAAATAAAAACAATCCAACCACACCAAACAACCACAGAAACCCTGGATGCCATCAACACAGCTCTACTACAGTCAGCCGACTTAGTAGCGCCAAAACGCAAAACCTGCATCCGAAAAAATAACTGCAACTGGTTCAACGATCAGCTGTCCTTGCTGAAGCAAGAGCGCAGAAGAGCGGAAGCCGCCTGGAAAAGAAGCTCTTCAGAGGTTAACCATACCATCTACAAGGCAATAACAAAAAAATATCACCAAGAAATCTTCAAAGCCAAAAAAAAGCATTTTTCTAATGCTATCACCAATGCCCTAAACTGCCCTCGGGAACTCTTCAAGCTGGTCACCCAGACCATGAATCCAGTCTGCCTTGAAGCCCCCAATTCTGATACCCAAGAATTTTGCAATGAGTTATCGGATTACTTTGTTAACAAAATTGAAGAAATCCGTGAAATCATTCAGCAAAACAGTACCCCCTTTAACCCTGCCCTCAATCACTCACCCAAAACCCACATAAACTCACCACAATCAATAAAGTTCACTCTTAAACCCATCCCCATTGAGGTCACTAAAAATATCATCGGTACTCTGCGAAACAGCACAGCGCCTAATGATATCATCCCCACTAAACTGCTGAAGGAATGTGTCGATATCCTGGCACCACCTATCACGCAGCTTATAAACCAGTCCTTCAAGGAAGGCATAGTGCCCTCCCCATTGAAGCAGGGCATAATCAAACCCATCTTAAAGAAACCCACCCTCGACCCCAAAGACCCAAAACACCGTCGTCCCATAACAGGCCTAAACGTCCTCTCCAAGGTAATGGAGAAAGTTGTGGTACAACAGCTGCAACAGCATCTGGATACCCATAATTTGCTCGATCCTTTTCAATCGGGTTTCCGTCCCGGTCACGGGACGGAAACAGCACTGCTTAAAATATGGGACGATGTTCTCGAGGCCGCAGACGAAGGAGAATCTTCTCTTCTGGTACTGTTGGACCTAAGTGCAGCTTTTGACACGGTAGACCACAAACTATTACTGACTAGGCTAGCTGAAGTAGCCAGAGTCGCGGAATGTGATCTATCCTGGTTCTCCTCCTTTTTGGAAAACCGATCACAAATAGTGAAATTGGGTCCTTTCACCTCTGAAAAACGCACGGTGTCATGCGGAGTCCCCCAGGGATCCCCTCTATCGCCTGTGCTGTTCAATATTTATCTCTGCCCTCTCTTTGAAATCATCAGTAGCCAAAAGCTACTTTACCACTCTTATGCAGATGATACACAACTGTACTTTCGCATCTGCAACAAAAAGGATCATCATCTCGGTCTAGAGAAATCCCTCTCTTTGATTGAAAATTGGATGACAGAGTTATCTTAAACTCAACGGATCGAAAACAGAACTTCTTCTGTTTCACGCCAATCGAAAGAATTAACTCGGAACGACATGGATACCCCCGCCCATCCTGGGCCAAATCATCACCCCTAGCACCAAAGTCAAAAGTCTTGGGGTCATCTTCGACACCTACATGACAATGGACGCACAAATAGGGTCAGTAGTCAGCGGATCTCACCATCTGCTGCGCCTACTACGCAGACTTATTCCATTTATTCCCAAAGAGGACATAGCAGTCGTGGTGGGAACAATTGTTAATTCCAGACTGGACTATGCAAATGCCCTCTACCTCGGACACCCAAAGTACCAGATCACTCGTCTGCAAGTCGTTCAAAATACGGCTGCTAGACTGGTGACTGGGAAAAAACCTTGGGAATCGATCTCACCTTCACTGAGATCCCTTCATTGGTTACCTGTAAAAGACAGAATTACTTTTAAAGCACTCTGTCTGACGCGTAAGTGCATTCGGGGAAATGCCCCCCAATATCTATGCGAAAAAATAAAAGCCCACAACTCCAATCGCGTTCTGCGATCCACCAATCAAAATCTACTCCAAATACCCAAAGCCAGATACAAGTCTAAGGGGGAACGAAGATTTGCGCTCCAGGGCCCCAGACTATGGAACGCTTTACCAACCAGCATTCGGTTGGAGGAAAATCACTTGACCTTTAGGAGAAAGATCAAAACCCATCTCTTTTGAGTTCAAAGGAGAAATGGACAACAAGCGCCCAGAGGCGATTTAGTTTGCATGTGCAGCGCTATATAAGTTTTTCACTCACTCACTATATATTTCTCTACCTATACCAAGAAGCAGGTAACCCAGCCCTAAACAATGTACTATATGAAGCAGATGTCACAGAAATCAAGAGTTCTGGTTTAGATTTCTGAAGCAGCATACACCTCACTGACACTGTCCCTCAAAATCCAGAACCTGTCCCTACCATAGCTACACCAGACTGACAAGCGGCCCATAAACCATAAGATGATAATGATGTCAAAGAAATAAATAGTGCTTGGTTAGATTTCTGAAGCAGGATCAAACCTCACTGACACTGTCCCTAAGAATCTTTCAGCAGCCTCTCCCTGTCATAACTAGAGCAGAGTTCAATGAATAAAGAATGCTTGTTTAGATGTATGAAGCAGGATCAAACCTCACTGACACTGTCCCTAAGCAGCAGAATCAGCAGCCTTTCCCTATCATAACTAAAGCAGAGTGATGATCTGTGCTGTGTGCCTCTATCTAATATAGAGGCTGGTCACATGCTGGGTCACATGCTGCACTGGCCAATCACAGCCATGCCATAAGTAGGCATGACTGTGATCAGTTCCCAGTCACAGTATTAAAACGAATGGCGATTGGCTGCCGTGCAGCGTGCCAAAACATACCCGAACTCCGAACCCAGACTTTTTCCAATTATTCGGGTTCGGGTGCAAAGTCCCTACCGAACCCGCACTTTACAGTTCGGGTTCGCTCAACCCTAATCATAAGCAATTACAGTGAACACTGCATTTTAACAGTTTGAAAAGAAAACATTCAGATGTAAATAGTAAATATCAGCAACCTATCTGACCTGGAGCAAGTTTATTAAATTTAAGGGGTTGTAAAGGTTTGTTTTTTATTTTATAAATAGGTTCCTTTAGCCCTGGTTCACACTGGGCTGCGGGAGTGAAGCCGTGCAAGTTCAGCTGAACTCGCACGATTTCACTTCCGCTGGCAGTCCCGATTTCGGCCGCGATTTAAGAGACATCTGTGCAAATGCCGCCGATTTGAGATGCGATTTCACATGTGAAATCGCATCTCAAATCGAGGCAAATCGTACCCAGTGTGAACCTGGGCTCAGAGCCAGTTCACACTGGGGTGACCCGGGATCCGACTTCAAGTTGCCAGGTCGAGAAAATGAATGGAAGTGAATGAGAGCCGTCTTAATGTACACTACTGAAGTCGCTCCGACTTCAGAAAAGGTTCTTGTACTACTTCAATCTGACTTCAAGGTGACCTGTACCCATTGATTTCAATGTAAGGCGCCTCCAAGTCAGATACCCGTTCACAGTGAGGAAACTTTACAGGAAGTCTCCCCAGTGTGAACTTGTTCTAAGGCAAGCCCCTCCCTCCCACAGGGGAAATCCACACCAAATTTTAAATAAAAAAACAGCATGGGTTTCCCCTCTAGGAGCATACCAGGTCCTTAGGTCTGGTATGGAATTAAAGGGGAACCCCCTAGGCCAAAAAAACAGCGTGGGGGTACCCCCAAATCCATACCAGACACTTATCCGAGCACATAGCCCGGTCGGGAAAGAGGGTGGGGACGGGCGAGCGCCCACCCCTCCTGAGCCATACCAGGTGGCATGCCCTCAACATGGGGGGTGTGTTAGGGCAGGGGGGCACCCTGTGGGGACAAGGGCCTCTTCCTGACAACCCTGGCCGTTGGTTGTCGGGGTCTGCGGGCAGGGGGCTTATTAGAATCTGGGAGCCCCTTTTATAAGGGGACCCCCAGATCCTGGCCCCCCACCCTATGTGAATGGGTATGGGGTACATCGTACCCCTACCCATTCACCTGGTGGTAGAAAAATGTCAATAAAAAAACACTACACAGGCTTTTAAAGTTGTTTATTAGGCAGCTCCGGGGGTCTTCTTCCGACTTCGGGTGTCTTCTCCCTTCTGCCGGGCACCACCACTGTCTTCTTTCAGCTCTTTTACCAGTGGCGGCCCGGTCTTCTCCCTTCTTTCGACTTCAGGGGGTCTTCTTCTGACTTCAGGGGGTGTTCTCCGCTCTCTTCTCCCGCTCTTCGGTTCTTTTTCTTTTCTGCCGGGCACCACCACTGTCTTCTTTCAGCTCTTTCGCCAGCGGGGGCCCGGTCTTCTGCGTCGCCTTCTTCTCCTCTTCGACGTTGACTCGATGCTCCCTCCCGCTCTAATGCCGGGTGTGCGGTGCGTGGTGATTTATATAGGCCTCTTATGACGTCACAGTCCCAGCATGCACGGGGTGGTGAGTTATGATTAAGCACTAATTTATAGTGCGAAACGCGTCAGATGTTTTACTTCCGTGTAGTGTGCTGTGACTTGTAGTGCATTTTTACTTTTTTGACAACCATCAAGGTTTTTTGGAGTGCGGCTGTCCATATTTTCTTTTTCCATTTGGTGACGTCACCACCTGGAGCATGCTGGGACTGTGACGTCATAAGAGGCCTAAATAAATCACTGTGCACCGCACGCCCGGCATTACAGTGGGAGGGAGCGTCGAGTCAACTTCGAAGAGGAGAAGGAGAAGAAGGCGACGCAGAAGACCGGGCCCCCGTTGGTGAAAGAGCTGAAAGAAGAGTGCCCGGCAGAAGAGAAAAAGAACCGAAGAGCGGGAACTGAGGAGCTGAAGAACAACGGGGAGAACAACAGGGAGAGGTGAGTGTAAACACACCTTCCCCGTTCTTCTCTGTGGCAGTGGTCACTGATCGTCTGTTATACACTAATGTATGCATTAGTGTATGTCACATGAGCCTGCACTACTGGTACAGAAAAAACACATGGCACTTTCATAAAACAACTCCATGCTGTTCATACCTTAAAGTTTCCTCACATGCAGTCATCAGCTCAAGCTCAGCTGAAGATGAACTTCAGCTACAGAAAAGCCCTCCTGGACCTAGCAGCTGCATATTGGCAATAAAGAGGTCCTGGTACCAATTTATATTTCTACCTTTCTGTTTTGCGGTATGTCTAAAGCCTCGTACACACGGTCGGACATCAAACAAAATTTTCCTTCGATTTTTGTCTGAAGAGAGTTGTCTGGTCACACCCATAGCATACACACGCTCTGACTTTTCTGCAAACGTTTCTAAAACTTTCCCAACATCACATGGTTTTTCTGCTCTTTTCTGCTCTTTACCGCCACCCTTTGGTTAACTTCTGCTATTATTGGTTGATTTTAACATTGGTTCTGAGCATGCGTATTTGCACTTTGTACAAAAGTCAGATGGCTTGCTGTACACAGGGTCGGACTAGGCACCATCGGACTTTTGTTGCCGAAAAGTTTGTCCGTTTGCAGACCGAACTTTGTGTCCGATGAAACCCAAACATGTTGGTGCGATGGAGCGTACACACGATCGGACAAATTTGAAAACTTGCAGATTTTGAAGTTTGTTGGCAAAAAGTCTGACCGTGTGTACGGTCCTTTAATGTTCTAAAAGGAAGGTGGAACTGCCATCAGTTTCATTACTTCTTGTTACTAGAGACACTAAGCTGAGCATAATGAAACCACACTTAAAACTTTGCAAGAACAGAGCTAAGAAACCCTGGGCTGGATTCAGATACATTGGCGTATCTGTCCGCCCGGGGTAACGTATCTGAGATACATTACGCCGCTCTAACTTTGGGCGCGAGTTCTTTATTCAGAAAGAACTTGCATCCTTAGTTACGGTGGCGTAACGTATGTGTTGCGGCGTAAGGCCGCGTAATTCAAACAGAGATTTAGGGGGCGTGTTTTATTTAAATGTGTCTTGACCCCGCATTTTTTACGTTTTTTCTGGAATGGCGCATGCGCCGTCCGTAAAATATCCCAGTGTGCATTGCTCTAAATGATGTCGCAAGGATGTCATTGGTTTCGACATGAACGTAAATTATGTCCAGCCGTATTCGCAAACGACTTGCGCAAACGACGTAAAAAATTCAAAACTCGGCGCGGGAACGACGGCCATACTTAACATTAGCTACCCCTCATATAGCAGGGGTAACTATACGCCGGAAAAAGCCGAACGTAAAAAAAAAGCGCCGGGTGGTCGTTCGATTCTGAATCAGCATAAATACTCATTTGCATAATCCTCACGTAAAAATACGGAAGTGCCACCTAGCGGCCAGGGTGATTATGCAGCCTAAGATCCGACGGTGTAAGACACTTACACCTGGCGGATCTTACGGATATCTATGTGTAACTGATTCTCTGAATCAGTCGCATAGATACGACCGGCTGAACTTAGAGATACAACGGCGTATCAGGAGATACGCCGTCGTATCTCTTTCTGAATCCAGCCCCCTGACTCTAACTAGAGATGAACACAAATGGATAGACACAAAATAGATGAGCACTGCATAATAAGGTGAAAGAGCCCAAAGAGAATTTTAATAGTACACAATTCAACCATAAAAAAACAGCCAAAGCGTATTGGAAAGATATACTGGTAATTAATTTGTTTTTGTGAGTTCTTTCAGTCCATTGGTCAAATGGTTAATATATACAGTATATATATATATATATATCAGTATACTGTATATATACACTGAATATACTCAATATGTATGGCTTGCCTCAAAAAATGCCTCCAGAAAAGTGAGCTTTTAAAATATGTCACTTGCCAACACAAGATGTCAGTGGGTTCTCCCTATGGTGTACGTTTAATAAACCGTGATAAGCGGAGATCATGATGATCACGGCTGATCACTGCTTATCACAGAGCATTGCCGGTTTAATAAACTGTGATAAGGAGCAGATAACACATTCTTCACTTCACATCACAGCACATGGATGTTTTGTCACAAACGGCCAGTTTAATAAACCGTGATCTGAAGATTTCACAGCTCTTCACCTGAAATATCTCCCTTCCAGATTCACCAGCTCAGAGGTGGAGAATCTGGGAGAGAAGCTGGTGTGATAAGAGGAAGAAGGCTTATTTCTTCCTAATTTCAACACCAGTGGGTTAAAAATGAATATTAACAACAATATACGTGTATGTGTGTGTATATGTGTGTGTGTGTATATATATATATATATATATATATATATATATATATATATATATATATATACACACATACAGTATCTATATAACATATATGTGTGTGTGTATATGTATATATATATATATATATATATATATATATATACACACACACACACACACATATACCGTATTTATCGGCGTATACGCGCACTTTTTTTCCCTTAAAATCAGGGCAAAATTGTGGGTGAGAGCGATATACGCCGATACTTGCTTTCCGCACTGTGTTTGAACTTTGCCGCCGATCCCTGCTTCCCGCGCTGTGTTTGAACGCTGCCGCAGACATATACCGAGCGCAGTATACTCGGGTACAGTCGGCCAGGCTCGGCTCCCTTCTAGGTTATGCGAGAGGAGCCGAGCGTGCCCGAGTGTACTGCGCTCGGTATATGGCGGCAGCGGCGTTCAAACACAGCGCGGGAAGCAGGGATCGGCTCAGAGACAGCGCAGGAGCAGCGGGGAGGACACCACGAAGGTCGCAGACGGACGCCAGACCGGACAAGGCCGCCGATGGACGCCAGGCAAGACACCAAAACTGTAAGTAATAAAAAATAAATAAAATTCAGGAATTTCACGTCCAGAGTAGGGGTGCGCACTATACGCGGGTGTGCACAATAGGCTGATAAATACGGTATATATATATGTGTGTGTGTGTGTGTGTGTGTGTATGTGTATATATATATATATATATATATATATATATATATATATATATATATATATATATACACACACACATACATATACATACAGTATTTATATATATATGTCATTTTATATATATATATATATATATATATATATATATATATATATGTGTGTGTGTGTGTGTATATATATATATATATATATATATATATATATATATATATATATATATATATATATATATATATATATATATACACACACATACATATACATACAGTATTTATATATATATATATATATGTCATTTTATATATATATATATATATATGTTATCACATGTCTGAAAACATTAATTACATGTTCTTTTAAACGTTAGTTTCACTGTTTGAATTCGGCTGCACCATAATCTCACAATATCTCACGAGATTACAGGCAGTCCACCCAGTTTTACACAGATCTCGGCTGTTTTCAGAGAAAAAACTTCACCTCTGTTCACCATCTGAGAACTGAAGTTCTCAGTTTAATAAACCGGCTGCAGAGGAGATAATTCTCCTCATGAGAACTGCCGTGAACTGCTGTGAACTGAATGGAGAAAAAACTTCACAGTTTATTAAACGGACACCTATATTTGGGCTCAATATATGTATGACTTGAATGGGTTAGTGAGGATTGTTGTAAAACTAATGTTCTGCTTCTTAAGAAATATAACAAATATTCCCTGGCCATAGCATAATCACAGTAACAGTTTGAGATTTAGCCAATGTGCACGTTTTTATTACTGTCTGTATAGCAGCTGTGATCATATAATTTTTAAAGAAGAATTACAGGTATGAATATTTTAACATAGTTACTTTGGTCCAGCTTGAACCAATGAATGTCATGCGCTCTGATCTCTTTCATGTTCTGCAATGCATTAAAAAACAATGAACAGATGCTCGATCACAATGCTGCAGCTATTCAGGAGTTGCAGGCTCGTTCTCGTCAATTAGCCATAGCTCGCCGCTCTGCAAGTTAGTCAGGAAAACCACAACAGGAGTAACAATGTTCACAGGGGCTTGCCAGAAGCCACTATGGATGAGTATCTTCCTGACATTAACCAGGGTGTACTAAAAGCCATTTTGAGCAATCTAGCTACCCACCAACCTAATCTGGATTGAATATACAATGCCTTATGCCCACACAACCTAATATTGAATGTTCCTAGTGGCATTATATGCCGGCTTCATTATTATGAGGTCTTTGATGGGGCTACACTTACCATCTTCCTGGATCTAGTCAGAGAGACACTGGAATACCACAGAGCCCTGAAACCTCCACTAGACAAGCTATGATGGGCAAACATCTCTTACAGCTGGCATTTTTCTGCATGATTATTCACACAAAAAGATGGAAAGTGGAGATAAGCCGAACCGAAGGATAAAAGTCGGCGCTTGTGCCAAACTAAATGTGTACCACCAACCTAATTGCTCAGGGTAGGGGGAGATGCAAATGGTGCAGGATAATAATGCTAATAAAAGCAATGACTTTGAACAAGTCCATAAAGTTCTTAAGAAGCAACTTTTGGAGGCAGCCCAGTGGAAGGGTAAGAAGAAATCCTTGGGAATAGCTGGGGATGAAACACAGGCCCCACTCTAAGTGCAATACAAGAAATCTTAAATTTCATATTTACATTAGGTACTCACAAAAGTACAATCAAAACAGGCATGTAGAAATGTGGGTATGGATTGCCAAATGTCCGTAAGGCCAGTGCATCCGTGGGCTGATGGCTGCGGTGTTCTGTGAGCAGGCTGCACCGGTGTTAGCTGACACTTCCTGTATCTTGGAACGCAAGAAGGGAGCCAAGGGGATATTGTCACTTCTGGATGGGAGATAGCCAATAGGCTACGCGTTTGCTGAGCATGCGCTCCTTCTTCCTGCCTAGGCCGCGTCGCCTATTGGCTATCTCCCATCTGGAAGTGACGTTCATTCTGGAAGCCACTTAACTCACACCAATACTAAACTCCGTTATTTGTATTACTCAGTGTGGTATTATGGCTTATCTGCCTACAAAGTCAAAGGAGTCACCACAGGCTTTCAGAGCAATGTTTATTTTTTTTCAATTTGTTGATATGCTGGTGGACATACATGGGAGAGTCTTGTTTTTAAAAGGTTCTCATCTGTACCACATCCATGCCACATCAGTTCTCATCCATGCCAGATTCATGCCACTACAGTGCCCATCAGTGCCACTAAAGTGCCTCATAAAAGTGTCAATTTAAATTTATGTCCCTAGAACACCTGATGGTGCTCCCTGCATGTTGGGCCTCTGTATGTGGCCAGGCTGTGTAAAAGTCTCACACATGTGGTACTGCCATACTCAGGAGGAGTAAAAGAATATATTTTGGGGTGTAATTTTTGCTATGCACATGCTATGTGTTAGAAATATTTTATAAATGGACAACTTTGTGCTTAATTTTTTTTCCACATTTTCCAAAAACTTGTGGAAAAAAAACTCATTATGCCTCATGGAATATATGTTTGGGTGTTTACTTTCCAAAAGAGGTAGTCTAGAAATAATATATGTGTAATTTATATCCCTAGAACGTGTAAAAGTCTCATATGTGGTATTTCCATACTCAGGAGTAGCAGAATGTGTTTTGGAGTGTAATTTGTGGTATGCATATGCTGTGTGAGGCAAATTACCTGTTAATATGACAATTTTGTAGAAAAAAAATAAATAAAAATAATCATTTTGCAAAGAAGTGTGGGGGGGAAAAACTATGGAAAACAATTTTGTGGCGCTTAAAATAATAATGATATGGTACTAATAGTCTGTGTTAACACCAATTGACAGTGTAATCAAATAAAAAAAGTCCATATATAATAAATCAATGACAGTAGATAGTTAAAAATAAACTGTTGATGGATGAGTAATCAAGTGAATGGTTCCAAACACCCATGTGAAACAAAGTAAATGATTTGTGAAAATGACCACCACCAGAAGCGGAGGCTTACCAGAGGTATTGAACCCAAATAAGCATACGCTTAAAGGGTCAATACAAGCTGAATGTAAGTTGGTGAAGACCACATCAACCGCATCTGGATATACGATTGGGAGGATACCCTGAAGACATCACGTAAACCAGCACAGGGGGGAATGGCAGCAACTTGGAGGTAATTCTCAAAGGATCAGGCCGTATCCAAAGTGCATAAAGGAAAACGAAGGCACATAGTGTGATACCGTAACAATGTTGAGATTTAATAACGGTTAAAAACACTTACAGTTTTGCTGAATAAAAAGGACATCAATAAGAAATAGTGCATGGCAGCAGCAAAGTCCCGACGCGTTTCGCAATAGTTTGCATCATCTGGGGTAACACTCTGTTGATACCACCGAGCTCCCAGGAAATGGTTTGATGTGGTCATATTTTATATATAAGCATGGTGGTATCAACAGAGTGTTACCCCAGATGATGCAAACTATTGCGAAACGCGTCGGGACTTTGCTGCTGCCATGCACTATTTCTTATTGATGTCCTTTTTATTCAGCAAAACTGTAAGTGTTTTTAACCGTTATTAAATCTCAACATTGTTACGGTATCACACTATGTGCCTTCGTTTTCCTTTATGCACTTTGGATACGGCCTGATCCTTTGAGAATTACCTCCAAGTTGCTGCCATTCCCCCCTGTGCTGGTTTACGTGATGTCTTCAGGGTATCCCCCCAATCGTATATCCAGATCCGGTTGATGTGGTCTTCACCAACTTACATTCAGCTTGTATTGACCCTTTAAGCGTATGCTTATTTGGGTTCAATACCTCTGGTAAGCCTCCGCTGGTGGTCATTTTCACAAATAATTTACTTTGTTTCACCGTGGTGTTTGGAAACATTCACTTGATTACTCATCCATCAACAGTTTATTTTTAACTATCTACTGTCATTGATTTATTATATATGGACTTTTTTTATTTGATTACACTGTCAATTGGTGTTAACACAGACTATTAGTACCATATCATTATTATTTTAAGCGCCACAAAATTGTTTTCTGTTTTTTCACTGCTTTCTTGTTTCACTGGATTGTTTGTGGCTGCTAAGTATTTGGATAGCGCAGATTTATTTTTGTTTTTGGGGGAAAAACTATGGCCCGAATTCAGAAACAAGTTACGACGGCGTATCTCCAGATACGCCGTCGTAAGTCTGAATCCGGGCCGTCGTATCTTGGCGCCTGATTCAAAGAATCAGATATGCCAGAATTTGTCTAAGATACGACTGACGTAAGTCTCTTACGCCGTCGTATCTTAGGTGCATATTTACACTGGCCACTAGGGGCGCTTCCGTATATTTCCGCTTCAAATATGCAAATGAGGTAGATACGCCAAATCAGAAACGTACTTGCGCCCGGTCGGATTTAGCTACGCCGTTTACGTAAGGCGTCGGTCCGGCGTAACTTTACCCCTCATAAAGCAGGGGTAAGTCATGTTAGGTATGGACGTCGGAACAGCGTCGTATTTTACGTAAGTCGTGCGTGAATGGGGATGGGCGTAGGTTACATTCACGCTGCATGCGCCGTTGGTAAGGCGCGTCATTTACGTGGGGTCACGATTCATTTCCATACAACACGCCCCCTACCAGCCTACTTTGAATTACGCAGGCTTACGCCGGCCCATTTACGCTACGCCGACGTAACTTTGGGAGCAAATGCTTTCTGAATACAGTACTTGCCTCTCAATGTTACGTCGGCGTAGCGCATAGGAGATGCGTTACGCCCGCTCCAAGATACGACAATGTATCTGAATCACAGCCTTAAACTGCAAAAAACTCACCATGCCTCTTACTAAATACCTTGGAATGTCTACTTTCCAAAAATTGGGAATTTGGGGGGTATTTTTACTTTCCTGGCTTGTTAGTGTCTCAAGAAATGAGATAGGCCATCAGTACAGTACATCAGCTTTGATATCTTCTAAATTTGCACTGTATAGGAAATATTTACTATATACCCCAAAGTAGGGATGAGCTTCGAGTTCGAGTCAAACTCATGTTCGACTCGAACATCGCCTGTTCGGCGAACAACGAACAATTAGGGGTGTTAGCAGCATCCTTGACATCCTCCCCATGTTGAGGGCATGTGGCCTGGTACGGTTCAGGAGAGTGGGGGCCGCACTCTGTCCCCTCCTCTTTTCTGCGGCCGGCCAGGTTAACGTGCTCGGATAAGGGGTCTGGTGAAAATTTTTGGGGGAACTCCACGCCATTTTTTTTTTATTTGGGGTGGAGTTCCCCTTAAAATCCACACCAGACCTGAAGGGTCTGGAATAGATATTTGGGGGGAACCCCACGTAATTTTTTTTTAATTGACGGCGGGGTTCTCTTAATATCCATTCCAGACCTGAAGGGCCTGGTAATGGAATTTGGGGGGACCCCCACGCTATTTTTTTTATGAATGAATTCTCTCTGAATTGCCAGAGCCGACAATTCATTATAGCCGCAAGTCCGGTTTTAAAAGAGTTTTTTTCCTTTCAGAAATGACACTTTGTGCAGGGAAAGTTCTATGTATGGGAAACATGCGCTATTTCACATGCTAACTTTACACCCCCCTAGGTACGAAATTTAAAGTAATATTTCACTTTTATTGTTTCACTTTTAGCATTATTAAATTCACTGCTCCTGAAAAAACGTCCGTTTTTAAAACTTGTTTTGCATTGATACATGTCCCCTGGGACAGGACCCAGGTCCCCAAACACTTTTTAGGACAATAACTTGCATATTAGCCTTTACAATTAGCACTTTAGATTTCAAATGTTCAAGTCCCATAGACTTTAACGGGGTTCTAAAGTTCACACGAACATTTGGTGTGTTCGCAAATTCTGGTGCGAACCGAAAAGGGCTCATCCCTACCCCAAAGTCATCGGCACATGCGCTCTGAAGAAACAGCCGGCCGTGTGGTTTCTTCAGGGCTCTGTGCCATGACCGTCGATTACCGTGTGCATGCACGGGAGTGAAGTAATCACAGTTCCGGCCAATCACAGCGCCGCAGCCGACGAACCCGGAAGAAATTCTGGGGGAAATGTCAGCTGTCTCAGCGGTGTGAGGGAGCCACTGAGAGAGCTTAGTCCTAAGGTAAGTATTTCATAATGCGATGCATACAAACTCATTATGCCTTTGTCTTAGAATTCTTTTTATTTTATTTTTATAGAGTTTACAACCTCTTTAACCCCCCTGGCGGTATTCCCGTGTCTGACTTGGGGTTACATTTCTGTGCTGCGATCGGTAACCCAGAGTCAGACTCTGGCTCGCCTCGCTGAATCCACAGGCAGTGTTTACTTACCTTGTCCCTGGATCCAGCGATGCCACCGCAATGTGTGAGCGAGCTCCTTTCCCTGCGATGGTACGACGCACAGGGGCGGAGAACGGCGCCAAATTCAAAAAGGTAAACAAACACCTTCCATACAGAATACTGTAATCTTATAGTATTATTTGTTATAATTATTTATAATTATTTATTATATTATAATTTATAATTTTGTTTTTAAAACAAATTCATACCCAGGATGCCTACTAGACTCTTGTATGGTCAGATTTAAGTGAGTTATTCCTAAAAATTACAGGCCTACAGTATAAAACGCCAAATTTCCTTGCAAATAATGGTACCGCTTTCAGCACCTAAAATCTGAAATAATCATACCGCTAGGGAGGTTAACAACCAGTTTAACCCCATTTATAAAGTCATCACATCTTTATCTCCTCCTATCAGTGGCCAGGCTCTCTTAACCATTTAACGACTGCCGCATGTACATATACGTCCACAGAACGGCACGTACAGGCAGATGGGCGTACCCGTACGTCCCTGCCTAGACGTGGGTCGGGGTCTGATCGGGACCCCCCCCCGGTACATGCGGCAGTCGGTAAGCCTCTGGGAGCAATCCGGGATGAGGGGGCGGCTATTCGTTTCTAGCCAACCCCCCCCCCCCCCCCGCGCGATCGCTCCCCGGAGCTGAAGAACGGAGAGAGCCGTGTGTAAACACGGCTTCCCCGTGCTTCACTGTGGCGGCTGTATCGAATGTGTCATCCCTTTTATAGGGTGACACAATCGGTGACGTCAGACCTACAGCCACACCCCCCTACAGTTGTAAACACACACTTGGTGAAACATAACTCCTTCAGCGCCCCCTGTGGTTAACTCCCAAACTGCAACTGTCATTTTCACAATAAACAATGCAATTTAAATGCATTGTTTGCTGTGAAAATGCCAATGGTCCCAAAAATGTGTCAAAATTGTCCGAAGTGTCCGCCATAATGTCGCAGTCATGAAAAAAATTGCTGATCGCCTCCATTAGTAGTAAAAAAAATTTTTTTTTAAAAAATGCAATAAAACTATCCCCTATTTTGTAAACGCTATAAATTGTTCGCAAACCAACTGATAAACGCTTATTGCGATTTTTTTTACCACAAATATGTAGAAGAATACATATCGGCCTAAACCGAGGAAAAAAAATGTTTTTTTATATATTTTTGGGGGATATTTAATATACAAAAAAGTAAAAAATATTGCATTTTTTTTAAAACTGTCGCTCTATTTTTGTTTATAGCGCAAAAAATAAAAACCGCAGAGGTGATCAAATATCACCAAAAGAAATCTCTATTTGTGGGAAAAAAAGGACGTCAATTTTGTTTGGGAGCCACGTCGCACGACCGCGCAATTGTCTGTTAAAGCGACGCAGTGCCAAATCGCAAAACCTGGCCTGGTCTTTTAGCTGCATTTTGGTCCGGGGCTTAAGTGGTTAACTCTAAAGCCTTCCCTTTATCCGAATTACCTAACTTCTTGGGAACTATATTTACAAGCTAACCTCATATAACCAGAGGCATAAGATTTTGCAATTAGCTCATGTATCCTCCATTTCATTACAAATGACAAAAGTTAAGTATACATTGTTATCCCGCTGGCATTATACACCTGCTAAGCTACATAACATGTTCCCTAATGTCTCTCTTTCTTGCTGGAGGGGATGTGGTGTGGCTGCCATGTATGCCCATGTATTTCTTGTGGTAATGCCTTTTCATAGTTGCCTACTGGAATTTTGTTTTAAAATGGATCAACACTATGCTATACCAAATGACCCATGGTCAGCCTTATTTCATTATACAAGTAAACCAACAAGCCAATATAAACGTTCCATCATCCCACATGTATTGGATGTGGCCAAATAATTTTATTCCAACTTACTAGAAACAAAAGTATATTTCTTCAATAAAATTGTGGTTCCAAACAATTAATCATATCTGCCTTATGGAACAGCTTACGCATAATTCTCTCAATTTGGACTCTGATTTCTGTAATATATTGGCTTATTGGTTGGCTTTCAAAGACACCCCCTCTTACTTGGACATAGTGTGTGCTGATTCTTGAGCCTGATATTTTGTACATTTCTAACAGTATACTGGATTGTATTTTGTCTACCTCTTGTATCTGAGACCAGCCCTTCATTCCACTCTACCCCCTATCTTTCTCACTCCTCTTTCCTTCCCTTACTTTCCTATTCCTTTTGTTGTCCATTATCTCATTTCAGAGATTCAGCTAACACCTTTTAGTAGATGGACACACATTTTAAAATATGTAGAGACATATACTTTACCCAAACAATACAATTTCCCCTAATCGTCTTTCAGGACAGCCACCTGAGACCTTGGCTCCTCCCCTCTGTAGGAAACACCGCGCCAGCCTTCTATAAATTTCCTCCTCCCCTGCTGGCTCCTCAGTTATTTGTGTTTCCTCCAGAGGGGAGACACCAGCAGGAACCTGCCAGGAGAGCCAGGGAGGCTCAGGTAAAATTGTCCAGAAAGGAGCAGGGGCTTCCAGGGACAAACAGGTTACTAACCTGTTAGAAGTTGGCCACCCTCGTATCCCTGAGTGCAGGCGCTGATCAAGGGGGCTCCATTTCTTCACCGAGTGCGGTGAGGGAAGTGTGCAGCCGGCGTTCCATAGCAGGCAAGCGCGAGATGGGGATCTCAATGCGCAGCCACGCCGGGTATCGAGAACGCGCGTCGCCGAGGACGGGTGACGTCATCACGGCGACCGGGGGCGTGCACTTCCGGGGTCACGACTTCCGGTTCCGGCCGTGTACCAAGAAATGGAGCCAGGCAAAGGCTGGAGGAGCTGCGCACGCTGTAGAGACAGCACAACGCACCCTGGTGACACAAGGAATGTCGGAAGCGGACGGAAGAGGGCCTGCTCCAGCAGAGACCAGCTCCAGCCATGAAAAGGTAAGGGGAACCTAGGGTGGATCTCCCCAAACCTGAACCCACCACCCCTCCTCCCCCTCCTGGGTCCCAAAAAAAGAAAGGGGGGGGTAGCCAATTCCCTCAGTGTCAGAGGGTAATGCATGGGGCCCCTAGTGAGGTAAGCCCACATGTAGGCACTGCGCATCTGCAAAGCAGGTACAGGTTGTTGATAATTTAACTGGGGAGGTTTGTGTTTTTTGTCATTCCAGAAAACAGACAAAAGTAAAAACACCCACAGCTCAAAAAGGAAGTGTCCACAATGTAAAGCGACACTTAGAGATTCGTGGAAAAAGGCAATTTGTAGTGACTGTATCAATCAATTAGTACAGGAACATAATAGTGAGCACACAGAACTAGCATCAGTTAAAGAACTAGCCAATACCTTTGATTCCTTTAAAACCTTCTTTGAGGGATTCCAGCAGCTTCAGTCAGCTTCTCCTTCAATCACAACAGCAGTTCAAATACCTTCCAACCGTGCAGGCCCGTCAAACACTCCTACAGAGGAGGCGGACGAGGAACCTGATAACGCAGTGTCTGGTTCCCAGGAGTCAGACGAGGAGGCTCAGGAAGGAGATTCTAGAAAGCCTTCCCGGTACAAGCTCTCACTGGAGGATGTAGATCATCTCCTGGGAGCCATTTATACCACATTAGGTATATCAACGGAGAAAAAGACCCTATCCTTACATGATCAAATGTATGAGGGATTAGGGGAACAGGAAAAGAAGTATTTTCCGGTGCACGATGTATTAATCGAAGCAATTAAAAAAGAGTGGCAGGACCCTGAAAGAAAGCCATTCTTTTCTAATACCCTTAAAAGACGCTTTCCATTTTCAGAGGATCCAGCATCAATATGGAACAAAGTACCCAAACTAGATGCCGCCTTTTCACAAGTTTCAAGGCACACAGATTTGGCATTCGAAGACATGGGCATCCTATCCGAATCTATGGATAAGAGGATGGACTCATTACTTAAAAAGTCATGGGACTCCACGCTGGGAAGTTTAAAGCCAGCAATGGCAGTCACAGTCGTGGCGAGAAATATGGAGTCCTGGCTAAATCAATTACAGACCCATATCGAGGAAGGAACTGCGCAAGAGCATATACTATCCTCTTTTCCCACATTACTGCGAGGTATAGCCTATATTGCAGATGCCTCAGCAGAACTAGTGCGCATGGCAGCCAGATCATCCGCACTAGCCAACTCCACAAGACGGGCCTTATGGTTAAAGACATGGCAGGGGGACTGCGCGTCTAAAACCAAACTATGTGGCATCCCATTCACAGGGGAATTGCTTTTCGGCCCAGGGTTGGAAAAGGTGCTAGATCGCACAGCAGATAAGAAAAAGGCATTTCCGCTGAAACGCAAAGCACCCTGGAATCTGCCTCAACAAAACAAGAAGAGACAGAAAAATGCAACCTGGACCCCCAGAGGTCCTCGTTACACTACTCCCAAGGTAGACAACCAAAAAAGGCCTTGGGTCCCAAAAGGGAAAGGTAGAGGAGGAGCGTTTTTTCGTCCTCCTGAACCAACCTATGACAAAAAATGACGAAGTGATCAAGGTAGGAGGAAGACTGGGGGCCTTCCTACCACAATGGGAAAAAACAACTCCCAATCACTACATTTTGAGAACGATAAAGGACGGATACTACCTAGAGTTCTCAAAACCACCCCCAAGCAGATTTTACGTAACCAAGCTTCCAAAAAACAAAAAGAAAGCCGACGGCTTAATGAGGGCCATAGAGGATCTCAAAAGGCAGGAAGTAGTGATAGAGGTGCCAAAAGGGGAACAGGGTTCTACTCCCATATGTTCGGAGTAGTGAAACCCACCGGGAAGGTCAGACCGATCTTAAACCTCAAACCCCTGAATGTGTCCATAACATACAAACGGTTCAGAATGGACTCAATTTATTCCGTCAAAGCCCTACTACCACCAAATTGTTTTCTGGCTTCCCTAGATTTAAAGGATGCTTATTTACACATCCCAATACACCAAAACTGCCAAAAATTTCTCAGATTGGCAATAGAAACCAAAAACAAAATCAGACACCTACAGTTCCGAGCCCTGCCCTTCGGCCTTTCTTCTTCACCCAGAATATTCACAAAGATTCTGGCAGAAGCCTTGGCACCCTTACGAGTCCAAGGCATATCGATTATTGCATACTTAGATGATTTACTACTATTCGCAGAAACTCCAGAAAAATTACGGAGAAATCTCGAGATCACACAAATATTTCTGAAAAACCTAGGTTGGTTAGTGAATTTGGAAAAATCCAATCTACAACCAACACAACAATTAATCTATCTGGGATATGTACTGGACACAGTCCAACAAAAAGTATTCCTGCCCGAAGAAAAAATAGCAAAAATACAAAAGGAGATGGGTATACTACAAACAAACTCAACATGTACCATCAGAAAACTAATGTCAACCCTGGGGCTATTAACATCTGCAATCCCAGCAGTACAATGGGCATCCTTACATTTCCGTCCACTACAGATGTTTTTACTAAAAACATGGGACCACAAGCAAGAGTCCTTGGACGTCAAGGTTCTTTTACCAACCAAAGTAAAGAGAACCCTGTGGTGGTGGAGGACAAAGGAAAATGTAAACCAAGGTCGACTTTGGACACTGCCCATTTCCAAAATCCTGACCACAGATGCAAGTGGCACAGGTTGGGGAGCGCATCTAGGCTCCCAAATAACACAAGGGACATGGAAAAAAGAGGAACGGATGAGATCATCCAATTGGAAGGAATTAAAGGCAGTAGGGTCAGCACTTCAATCCTTCCAAAAAGATCTAAAGGCTCATCACCTACAAATCAGATCCGACAATGCCTCAGTAATAGCCTACATAAACAAACAGGGAGGAACAAGGAGTGGAACCCTGTGGGCACTTGCACAAGAAATCCTGACATGGGCAGAGAAGAACACACTCTCGATATCAGCAGTCCACCTAAAAGGGGACCTAAACAGAGTGGCAGACTTCCTCAGCAGGAGGCAAGTGAAGGAGGGCGACTGGGCGCTAAATCAAGAGGTGTTCAACCAGATCACACAGAAATGGGGAACACCTCAAATAGACTTATTTGCCTCGAAAGAAAACAGAAAAGTCAAGCGATTCTATTCTCTAAAAAGAGAGGACGGGGCCCTAGGGGTGGATGCGTTGACACAGAGATGGGCATTCAAGATGTGCTATGCCTTTCCTCCTCCAGTACTGATACCAGCAGTAATAAGGAAATTGCGCATAGAGAAGACAACCCTAATCCTCATAGCACCCCATTGGCCCAGGAGACCATGGTTCTCTATGCTAAAAGAACTAGCTATAGAACCCCCCTGGCTGCTTCCAGTACAGGAAGATCTGCTCTCCCAGGGACCAGTATACTGCCCCCAGGTCAAAAGGTGGGACTTGGCCGCCTGGTGTCTGAGGAGCAGCTACTGAAAGCTAAAGGTTTCTCAAACCACTTAATAGCAACACTGCTAAAAAGCAGAAAAGTGGAGACACGTAACATATATCAAAGAGTATGGAAGTGCTTTAATAACTGGTGCACAGAAAATACTTTCAACACTCAGAGCTCAGTAGCAGTCTTAGAGTTCCTACAAAAGGGTGTAGAGAAAGGACTAAGCATCAGTACCCTGAAAAGCCAAGTCTCAGCTCTATCAGTTTTTCAAGAAAAACGTCTGGCTACTGACCCATGGATAGTCAGATTCTTCAAATCTCTGAGCAGACAAGCACCCATACGATGTACAATTTTTCCAAAATGGGACCTGTCACTAGTATTACAAACATTGACAGGAGACCCCTTTGAACCATTAAAAAATTGTAGCCTAAAGACATTGACATTAAAAACTATTTTTTTGGTAGCAATTACGACAGCTAAAAGGGTCAGTGAGATAGAGGCGTTATCTATCAGACCCCCCTTTTTTCAGGTTTTTTCAGACCGCATTATTTTCAGGATGGATCCGGGCTTTCTACCGAAAGTAGTCTCGAGATTCCACAGAGAACAGGAAATTGTGTTACCCTCATTTTGTCAGAATCCTACTAAGGAACAAGAGGTTAAATATCATAATTTAGACGTCAGAAGATGCGTTTTACATTATTTAGAAGTAACAAAAACACTCAGGAAGACAGATTCCTTATTTATTTTACACACTGGTGCTAGGAAAGGGCACAATGCCACTAGACGCACCATAGCCAGATGGCTAAAAGAAGTCATTGAACAGGCTTATAAGTTAGGAGGCATACAGATCCCAGAGGGCATCAGAGCGCACTCCACAAGATCAATGGCAGCCTCACAGGCAGAAAGAGCTGGAGCAACGCCGGAACAAATTTGTAAAGCGGCAACATGGTCCAGCTTCGACACCTTTGTGAGACACTACAGGGTGGATCTCTTATCAGCGAAAGATCAGACCTTTGGTCGTAAGGTCTTACAAGCTGTGGTCCCGCCCTAAGGGTAAGTGCTCGGTTATCCTCTCAGGTGGCTGTCCTGAAAGACGATTAGGGGAAAAACGAAGTTACTTACCGGTAACGTTCTTTCCCGTAGTCTTTCAGGACAGCCGGGTAACCCACCCAAAAGTAAGTAAAGAATTTCCTTGCAGGAAATGTGATATAGTTAACTATTTGTATCATATATTCTTGTGTCTCCCCATAAACTGGAGGTGCTCTTTAAAGAACTGAGGAGCCAGCAGGGGAGGAGGAAATTTATAGAAGGCTGGCGCGGTGTTTCCTACAGAGGGGAGGAGCCAAGGTCTCTCAGGTGGCTGTCCTGAAAGACTACGGGAAAGAACGTTACCGGTAAGTAACTTCGTTTTTCCTTTATGAAATTAGCTTTGCAATTATTACTATTGCTATTTCTTTTGTAAATTGGCTAATGTATTGTACACCTTGGCTACATTCTTACACCATCTGCTTTAGCTTGCATAGTCTCTTTTCAATAAAAGTTAAAAAAAAAACAAAAAAAAAAACAGTCTGGTCTTGAAATGGTTAAATAAAAACAAAATAACATTTAAAAAAAAACGAATAAACATCAGCGTTACTGCCCTTACACTTTCAGCATTTGATGACTTAAAATGTGTCAACTAACCCTCTGCTATATACCCATATACACTCACTGCCCATTTTATTAGGGACACTTGTTCAATTGCTTGGTCACACAAATTGCTTAGCAGCCAATCACATGGCAGCAACTCAATGCATTTAGACATCTAGCCGTGGTAAAGGCGGCTTGCTGAAGTACAAACCGGGCATCCAAATGGGGAAGAAAGGGGATTGAGGTAGCTTTGAACGTGGTTTGGTTGTTGGTGCCAGACGGGCTGGACTCAGTATTTAAAAAAACTGCTGATCTACTGGGATCTTCATGAACAACTGTCTCTAAGGTTTACAGAGAATGGTCCAAGAAAGAGAAAATATCCAGCGAGCGGCAGTTGTGTGGATGAAAATGCTTTGTTGATGTCAGAGGAGAATGGGCAGACTGGTTCGCAATAATAGAATGGCAAAAATAACTCAAATAACCACTCGTTACAACCAAGGTATGCAGAATACCATCTCTGAACGCACAACACATCGAATCCTTGAAGCAGAGAAGCTACAGCAGCAGAAGACTGCCCTGGGCTTCATTCTTGTCAGCTAAGAGCAGGAAACGGAGGCTACAATTAACACAGGCTCACTAATATTGGACAATAAAAAAAAATTGCCTCGTCTGATGAGTCTCGATTTAAGCTTCTACAATCAGATGGTAGGGTCACAATTTGGAGTAGTGGTGGCCTGTCCATTAGGGGTGCAGGGGTGCCGCCCCCCTAATCTAACCGCCAAGCCCCTAATCTACATGCAGGGTACCGGACGCATGGATTCCAACGTTTTTTTTGACCACATGAATACCACCCACAGGGGGGTCGGGTAGCTTGTTTGGTGCCCCCCCCCCCCGACTGAAGCACCAGCCGCCACTGATTTGGAGTAAACAACATGAACGCATGGATCCATCCTGCCTTGCATCAATGCTTCAGGCTGGAGGAGGTGGTGTAATGGTGTGGGGGACATTTTCTTGGCACACTTTGGGCCCCTTAGTAGCAATTAAGCATTGTTTAAATGCCCCAGCCTACCTATTATTGCTCACCATGTCCATCAAATTATGACTACAGTGTATCCATCTTCTGGTGGCTACTTCCAGCAGGATAATGCACCATGTCACAAAGCTCAAATCATCTCAAACTGGTTTCTTGAACATCACAATGAGTTCACTGTAATTCAATGGCCTCCAGTCACCAGATCTCAATCCAATAGAGCGCATTTGGGATGTGGTGGAAGTATAGCGTCTGCTTGTCCAATTGCCATGAGAATACCAGCTTGCATGCCTTATGTCCTGGGCTAGTAGTATACCTGAAGGAAAGAGGCACATTTTTTATTGTAAAATAAAATTAAAATAATTAACATTCCAAGTGTTAATACTTCATGGAAACGCAACACGTTTGTGGAACTCACCCAATTTTTTTTTTTAATTATAGGTATTGATATAGTGCCGTCAATTTACGCAGTGCTTTACATATATATTGCACATTCACATCAGTCCTTGCCCTTTAGGGAGCTTACAATCTAAGGTATATGGCATATTTTTGGAAAGAAAACTGACAAATGGGATACTCATATATGTGTAATAAATGTTACAAAAGGGGAAATATGCAGAATATTATTTGTAAATATGCCCCAAATGTTTATCAGAAAAAAAAACTAAATATATTAGAAAAAAGGATTATAATATATCTACAATTTTTAAGTTGTTTTAAAATTCTTTCTGATGATTAAAAAGTCACTTTTCTTTTTAAACCTTAAAGATTCTTTGTATTCTGAGGGTGTTTCTGCAATCAATATGGTCAGTAAAGGAAAGTAAAACTTTTCAGCTTCAGGCTCATCGTTTGCCAAGTGCAAAAGGCTTAATCTGTACTTTTTATAGCCTCTCTAATAGTGTTTGACAGAAGACAGATGAAAGAGCATTTGGAAGCAGCGATAGGGGAAATAATCTCTCAATCATCTTAATCTATCATCACATCTGTAAAATGCTTAAAAGGAGAAAGGCTGTTGGAGCAACAATCACAAAATATACTACACTATCGAAGTTGCAATAAATATATCTAAACTGCTTAGATTGTGGCACTTCATCTTAGCTGCTGATAGTTTTGTAATCTGTCAAACATGTCCAGCTAAGGCAAACCACTTAGAATTATGCTTGAGTTCTCTAGTTATATTTTCTTTCATCTGTTCACATATCTAGAGATGAGAAAAATTATTTGCCAGAACCAAGTTTCAACCCAGATCAAGCCAATTTGCTAAAGGCGAAAATTTGACTCATTTGTTACCATGCATTATTGTGATATTGGGCAGGCGCCCCTTAGTTTGTTTCTTTAAAACCTCTGTTCCAATTCTCACCAATGACAGTAGATAGCCAGCTGGGGTTTTAGTAACAAGCATTCAAATGCATTAAGCAATATAGCCAGTGTTATCTGGTGCTCCAAATGGAGTAATCCTTAGGGGTATTGTCTGTGTCTGTAATAGCTGGATGGTGATATATCCATAGGTTGGGTGGTTGGAAAAGAAAGGGATATTAAGGGTTAACAAGAAAGACAGCCATCCTTCAGAGTGTGTCCAGAACTCTGCAAGACATGTAAGGGAAAAAACAGGGAGGGGAGGCGCCGACCTGAGAGTAGTATTCAAATTATGACTTTAATAGGATAAGATTAAAAACACTTACAAGATGATAAAAGATGCATACTTGTCAAAGTAAAGTGCAGTCCTGGCATACAAGATAGCTGGAAAGGATTGGGCAGCAGGCTGGAATGGATCAGTGTTTCTCCAGGAACCTCAACACTGACTAGCGTGGACCGTGGAACAGGAAGTGATGTCACCGGTATCTGATTGGACCAAGGCAGAGCTGGAATCTTGTCAATCAGGACTGCAGTGGTGAAGGCTTTGCGCTCGGAGCTGGCTGCTCCTTCTATTGGCCATATAGGGGCCTGCATGACAAGCATGAATCTTCTATCATCTTGTAAGTGGTTTTTAGTCTTATCCTATTAAAGTCACCATTTTAATACTACACTCAGGTCGGTGCCTCCCCCTCTGTTTTTTTCTTTCAAATGCATTAAGGCTCCAATAGAAAAATTGTTTGTGCTCCCCTGTTAGATGCATGTTATACTGCTCAGACACAATGATCTACACCTATAGCACAGTAATTCCACCATTACTTGTCACCAGCAGAAGCAGCAGCACTTCCTAATTTTAATTGTGCTGGTCACAGCAGCAGAAACAAATGGTGAAATCCTTCCTAAGAATGGAATTAATACTGGTGTGTTTCTCAAGAAACTGGACAACTATTGGCCTTTATAGAAGAGTGGCAAGAAGAAAGCCATTGTTGAAAGAAAGCCATAAGTAGTCCCGTTTGCAGTTTGCGAGAAGCCATATGGGGGACATAACAAATATGTGGAAGAAGGTGCTCTGGTCAGATGAGACCAAAATTCAACTTTGGCCTAAAAGCGAAACATTATGTGTGACACTGTACATAACCCTAAACACACAATCCCCAACGTGAAACATGGTGGTGGCATCATCATGTTGTGAGGATGCTTTTTTTCAGAAGGGACAGTGAAGCTGGTCAGAGTTGATGGGAAGATGGATGGAGCCAAGTACAGGGCAATCTTAGAAAAAAACCTGTTATGCCGCGTACACACGATCCTTTTTCGGCATGAAAAAAAAAACGTTTTTAAAAACGTCATTTAAAATGATCGTGTGTGGGCTTCACATCATTTTTCAGCTTCTGAAAAACGACAAAAAAAAAATTCGAACATGCTGCATTTTTTAACGTCGTTTAAAAAAATGAAGTTTTTCGGGTTGTAAAAAATGATCGTGTGTGGGCTAAAACAGCGTTTTAAACCCGCGCATGCTCAGAAGCAAGTTATGAGACGGGAGCGCTCGTTCAGGTAAAACTACCGTTCATAATGGAGTAAGCACATTCATCACGCTGTAACAGACAGAAAAGCACGAATCGTCTTTTACTAACATGGAATCAGCTAAAGCAGCCCAAAGGTGAATAGAACTTCCCCTTTAGAGTGCCGTCGTACATGTTGTACGTCACTGCGCTTTATTCATCATTTTTTAAAAACGATGGTGTGTGGGCAACGTCGTTTTTAATGATGAAGTTGGAAAAACGTTTTTTTTTGGACATGCTGAAAAACATTTTTTTCATGCTGAAAAATGATCGGGTGTACGCGGCATTAGAGTCTGCAAAAGACTTGAGACTGGGGTGGAGGTTCACCCTCCACCAGGAGAATGACCATAAACATACAGCCAGAGCTACAATGCAATGGTTTAGATCAGAGTATTCATGTGTTAGAATGGCCCAGTCAAAGTTCAGGCCTAAATTTAAAATTTAAAGCCAGCAGCTACAAATACTGCAGCTGCTGACTTTTAATAAATGGACACTTACCTGTCCTGGAGTCCAGTGACGTCGGCAGCAGTAGACGAGCAATCGTCTCTCAGCTGCCCCCCCCCCGCTTCAGCGGTGAGGGAACCAGGAAGTGAAGCGTTGAAGCTTCACTGCCGGGTTCCCTGGTGCCCATGCGCGAGTCGTGCTGCGCCATGCTCACTGGTGCCCGCTGTGTCCTGGGAGCCGAGTGTTTCCCAGAACACAACGGGAGGGGGCGGAACTGACGAACTACTCAGTTTCCCGCCTAGTCTCTCACTGGAAGTGGGTGCAAATACCTGTCTTGGACAGGTATGAAGGTGCCAATTGTGACACCGGAGGGGGGGGGAGGGTTCCGATGAGTGGAAGTTCCACTTTAGAGTGGAGCTCCGCTTTTAATTAAGAATCTGTGGCATGCCTTGAAAATTGCTGTTCATAGACACTCTCCATCCAATCTGACAGAGCTTGAGCTATTTTGCAAAGAAAATGGGCAAAAATTCCACTCCCTAGATGTGCAAAGTAGAGACATACCCAAAAAGACTTGCAGCTGTAATTGCAGCAAAAGATGGTTCTACAAAGTAGTGACTCTTCACTTCAAAACGATGTGCCACAGTGTGTTGGTCTTTTCCAAAAAATACCAATAAAATACATTTATGTTTTTGGTTGTAAAAATTTGGAAAATGTCAAGGGGTATGAATACTTTTTCAAGTCAGTTAAATTTGTGATGTGGAGGACTTTAAAATGTTCACGCACCTCTATTTGTATGTCACGCTACAAGAGCTTTTATTGGCTCTAGTAATAGTCCCATTCTCCACAAATAAAGCACAAAGCACTACTCCAATATAAATAATGCCATTTAGGCAAGGTAAAAACAAAACAAATAACCATTCTCCAAAAAAATAAGCAATTTTCTGGAATAAAAGTTCAATGTTCAAATAACTTGAAAGATTTCATGGTAGCATTAAAGAATAAAGATGGAACAATTTGAATTTCACTGTCTGTTTTTTCCTGCAGCTTTGGAAATTGGTGTGTGTCATAAATGATAGTTTAGTTGTCTACAGAAAATGCTGATTGAAATAAGTTCTAAGGCTGGGTTCACACTACTACACTACTTTCATCCTACTTTGCTCTGCTACATCGGTCCTACATTTATCCTACATTGGTCCTACATCCATCCTACTTTCATGAACAGGATACTACTTTGGTCCGACTTCAATGATATTCAATGGGCCTGAAGTAGGATCAATGTAGGACCAAAAGTAGTACAGGGAGCATTTTCAAAGTCGGACCGACTTGTGTAGGACGCTACAAGACGCTCTCATAGGGAAACATTGAACACAGAGCAAAGTAGGATGAAAGTAGTGTAGTAGTGTGAACCCAGCCTCAGTCTGGCTTTATTTGAAGGGGATGCTCATCCAATGAGATGTACAAATATAGTCATATGATTACTTAATGCTGAACTCAAGGAACCTGGATTTTAAAATAGACTTGCTCTCTTTACCTCTAGGGTGTACCTCTAGCTTCTGCTGTATTTCCATCCTCCTGCCACTGCACCACAACCATGAATGGCACCACCACTGGTCTTGTGTCCCCGCCATTGTATAGCCTTGGATGCTCATAAAACACAGCCTTTTATGACTTACAACCCTGAAAAATCTGTATTGATCTAGATAGAAATGTATCTTGTTTCTCAGTTGATGATCGGCTTTTTTTCTCCTCATGCTGAGGAGAAAAAAGATTACAGAGCTTTTGTTTACATCATGTGATCAGCTGTCATTGTCTGACAGCTGATCACGTGGTAAGGGCCGGGATCGGATCTGTGATCACCCGAGTCTCAGTGACTTGGTGATCAGAGCGCAGGCTGTGCGTGCCCTGCAGGGGGCACGCGGGGAGCGTGCAAAAGGGGAGGACGTCTATTGATGGCCTCCCGGCAAAGTAGATCTGTGCTGTAGCCGTCATTCAGCTATAGCACGGATATGAAGAGGTTATATATAAAAAAAATATATGAAACATTTTGGTTTGTGGTGCTCAGATGCAGCGTAGTTTCACTTTAGTGAATGAGTTGGTTTCACTTTGCAAAGAATACCCAATCACATGAAAGGGGAAAAAAAAACAGCATTTTTGCTGGCATATAACTGGATGATGGAATTCAGCAGAGCTTCACCTGATTTGTTAAGAGAAAATTCCCCTGAACAGTCTATTTGTTTTTAGTAAATCAACCAGTAAGTCTGTTATTTTCCTTTAACAGACGAAAAAGGCACATTGAAAAGAAAGTAGGAGTAAAATAGGCCCAAACTTTGCAGTAATAGTAGCGCCCAGTATTAATGTCAGCAGGGCCATAGATAAAAAAAAAATTTGTGGTGTTCAGCGCAAAGCTGAGCTGCATTTTTACCACCCCCAACTGCTTCCCCTTAAGTTGCAAAGGCAGCGGATAAGGGCAAGCGTTATACAGGCCGTTGCACTCAGCACTCGGGTGCTGCCATCAAATGTGGCCCATTCACCATGTGGTAGTGGTGCAGGTATTTAGGGGTTAAAAAGAGCAGTAGGGAGGGAACATTAGTGCCTCCACACAGATGCATAAACCCAAACAGAATAAAGACAGAGCTAGCACTTTGTCTGAGCCTACCATGAAGATGGTGGTGGGCAGCACAGAGGCTGAGGCCGCGTACACACGATCGGTTAAAACCGATGAAAACGGACTGAAGGACCGTTTCCTCGGTCCAAACAGATCGTGTGTAGGCCCCATCGGTCAGTTATCCTTCGGTCAAAAAGAAGAGAACTTGCTTTAAAATTGAACCGATGGACACCTAACCGATAGGTCAAAACCGATCATTAGTATGCAAAAGCATTGGTCAAAAGGCCACGCATGCTCAGAATCAAGTCGACGCATGCTTGGAAGCATTGAACTTCATTTTTTACAGCACGTCGTGTGTTTTACGTCAACGCGTTCTGACACGATCGTTTTTTTAACCGATGGTGTGTAGACACAGACCATCAGTCAGCTTTATCGGTTAACCGATGAAACGGTCCTTCAGTCCGTTTTCATCGGTTTTGACCGATCGTGTGTACGCGGCCTAAGTGATTAGCTCTTCTGCCTAGCAGCACTAGGGTCATAGTTTCAAATCCTGCCTAGAGTTTGCATGTTCTCCCTGTGCCTGCGTGGGCTTCCTCTAGGAACTCCAGTTTCCTTCCACTCTAAAAAGACATGCTGGAAGGTTAATTGGTGCTAGTTAAATTGGCCCTAGTATGTGTATGTATCAGTGTAAGATTGTAAGCTCCTTGAGTAAGCTCCTTGAGGGCAGGGACGATGTAAATTTGCAATATATATGTAAAGTAATGCGTAAATTGATGGTGCTATAGAAAAGAAAGTACCTGTAATAAAGAAATAATATCAATTCTACATAAATTAAGAATTCTGAATAAAATCTTCTGTAGGTGCCAAACTAGAATAAACCAGACAGGCCAGCAAGTTGCCATATTATTTGTACAGATTGGGTATGCTTTTTGCATGAAGCAACATTTTATACAGAGCATTAGTGTTGAGCAGAATACGCCATATTTGATTTCGCGATATATCTCGAATATATAGTCGAATATTCGAGATATATTCGCTAAATTCGAATATTCGTGATATTTTATCGAAATTAAATGATTGCGAAATTTCGCTATTGCGAATGCGAACATAATTGCGAAATTTCGATAAATGCGGAAGGAGCACTCTGGCTCAGAATATTCGTGATATTTTATCGAAATTTCACAAACAATGCGAAAGTGATTGCGGAATTTCGCCAACTGTTTTAGGAGCGCTCTGATTGGCTCATTCTGAAATCGAATATTCAAGATATTTTATCGAAATTTCACAAAATGCCAATGAGAAAGTGATTGCGGAATTTCGACAACTGCTGTAGGAGCACTCCGAAATCGAATATTTGTGTTATTTTTGCGAAAAATAATATTGCGAAATTCTCGATCGCGCATGCGCAATCGCGCGAACAACACGCGACCAACACGCGATCACTTCCTGGATCCTTGCCGGTTGCCAGTTTACTTTCGCATAGCAATTTTGTGCTGCCCAGCTTGGAAGTGAAAATGGTCGGGAGCAATTTTACACCCAGTGAGGAAAAGATGCTGATTAGTGTAAGTATTTTCACCACTGTTATTTCATTATCTTTAACTGCATTTTAGACTAGTTTAAAAGTTAGTATATAAGATCAGATATTAGTATTTCCCAAACAATTTGTCTCCTGCTGTTACAAAACTACAACTCCCAGCATGCCTGGACAGCTGCAGACACCCTGGTTGGTAAATGTGTATTTAGGCACATTCCTTGCTATTTAGCATAATGAATTTAACATGTTGTGGACATAGGACGTATGCGAACGTCCTGACTTCAGGGTCCTTAACCTCTTTACCACTGGGCTAATTTTTCAGATTCGGTGTTTACGAGACTAAAACAGTTTTTTTTGCTAGAAAATTACTTAAAACCCCCAAACATTATATATATTTTTTCTAACACCCTAGAGAATAAAATGGTAGCCATTGCAATACTTTTTGTCACACCGTATTTGCACAGCGGTCTTACAAGCGCACTTTTTTTGGAAAAAAATCACTTTTTTGAATTAGAAAATAAGACAACAATACATTTTGCAACAGCAACGCATTTCTCCCCTATACGTGTATCCTGTGTTGTTACTCATATATACATAATTATGCAAATGATAATGGCTGCTATATTTATGCAAAAAAGGTGGCCACCAAAATGGCAGGATATAAAATCTGTCATGTTACCCCTGTCATTGATTAATAATGCGAGAATGCTCCCAATTGTTGAATACCATAGATTTCCGTCATATATCCATAAGGCTTTAAACAAAAGTATTATAACATACTTTGTTCTTCATCTTGCAGAAGTTCCTGGAAACAGGCTATGACGAGCTGCGGAGACGAGCAGAAAAAAAGGCCGTGGTCAGCTCCATAATGGAGGAATTATGCGACCAACACGGCGGCCCACCTGATCGCATGGCGATCCTCAAAAAATGGTCACACCTGAAGAGGCGCCATATGGACCGGGTCAGGCGTATCCGTGAGAAATATCATCCAGGTAAGTTATTGGTGACAGTTATGTTTTTTTTTTCTAAAGTGAGAGAGAGAGGAGCCGGACTGCAGGAGTTGGAGCCGGACTGCAGGAGTTGGGAGTAGGCAGGCCTCCCCCAGAGGCAATCTGCCACCTTTCTCCATGCCCCGGGTGGCAATGGCGGGTGTGAGGGGGTCCTCCCACACAGCCCGTCCTACCTGCTCCGCTTTGAAGCCCAACGGGGCAGAGGGACTCCCTATAAGGAAGTGAGAGGATTTGCCTGCTCAACCAGCCCCGTTAGTCCTTCGCCTCTCTTTTTAGAGACCGCGTGGTCAGAGTGCGTGCATGTTAACCCAATTTCGAGTGCGTGTGTAAGTGTGGTGGTTTTTGTGGGAGGGGGGTGGGCGTACTAAGCGCAGGCTTACCTCGCATAGCACACCCACCGGGGGCCGGGCTGAGACCACCAAACTCAATTCACATGTAGCCGAGAGCGGGATCCGAACCCCTAGCTGCAGAGGTGAATGGCTTGTCAGCGCAGTGGCATCGCGTTGAGCCACCGCAGCTCCTTTGGTGACAGTTATGTAAGGTCATATGTAATTAATGTAAGGGCAGATGTTGTTAACCCAGACTCCATGTTGTGGTAACATATATCACCACCAGCCAAGGTATTCATAGTACTGTTGAAAAAAGACATGGGACAGCAGACAGGAACACAGAAGTTATGTGGGAACATACATTTCCCATTGCTTTGCATGGGACTTTAAACAAAAACCACGACCATCACAAATGGGGGAAGTTAAGGGATAAATTAACGATCCTATACTTTAAGTGGACGTATAAGTAACATGTGACCAAGTGTTATCGAAATATCTACAGCTGTTATGAAGTAACATGTATTTCCCATAGAGTTGAATGGGACTTTAAAGAAAAACCCCGACCATGGCAAATGGGGGTGGGTAAGGCTTAAATCACCTATCCTATGTTTGTGGCTGACATATTTTTTTTTTTTTTTTTAAAGTGTATTTTGTGCGTGTGCTCGAGAGAGGAGCTGGACTGCAGGAGTTGGGAGTAGGCAGGCCTCCCCCAGAGGCAATCTGCCACCTTTCTCCATGCCCCGGGTGGCAATGGCGGGTGTGTGAGGGGGTCCTCCCACACAGCCCGCCCTACCTGCTCCGCTTTGAAGCCCAATGGGGCAGAGGGACTCCCTATAAGGGAGTGAGAGGATTAGCCCGCTCAACCAGCCCCATTAGTCCTTCGCCTCTCTTTAGAGACCGCGTGGTCAATGTGCGTGTTAACCCAATTTAGAGTGCGTGTGTAGGTGTGGTGGTTTTTGTGGGAGGGGGGTGGGCGTACTAAGCACAGGCTTACCTTGCATAGCACACCCACCGGGAGCCGGGCTGAGACCACCAAACTCAATTCACATGAAGCCGAGACCGGGATCCGAACCTCTAGCTGCAGAGGTGAATGGCTTGTCAGCGCAGTGCCAATCGCGTTGAGCCACCGCAGCTCCTCTTGTGGCTGACATATAAGTAACCTGTGTGCCAAGTTTCAAGTAAATATCTTTAGCCGTTTGGACGTGATGCTGGTACATACATACATACATACATACATACACAGACACGTTGAGTTTTATATATATAGATTCACACTCAATTCCTGTGTTAGGCGTGGGGTTTTCATAGTAATCCTGTGTGCTCCATCAGGCCCTTTTTTTCCCTTGAGATCGTCTGAACAAAACAAAGGAGACAAAAACAGCTCATTTTACCATGGTGGCAGCCCAGCTCACCCTCAGTCCCCTGTAGTGCCCACAAGACCCTTTAATATAACATTGTCCCATTGGTTAACTGTCTATATAAATCAATTTGTATTCATATACAATACAACAGAGTACACAGAATTTGCATACGTCATTAGAAAACATTTTTATAATATATGAACATTGTGTTATTATAGGAGCTCCTCTACCAACTGTGCGCCCCAAGCGCACAAGTCGACAGGCCGCTGAGGAGGATGAAGAGGAGGATGCGGCAGAGGAGGAGAGGGATGAGGATGAGCAGCCAGGGCCCTCCGACTCGCCACCCACAGCTCCTGTTGGGGAGCATCCCCCCCCCACAAACTACTGGTGATGACGAGATCACGGCTGCTGGAGAGGTCGAGGTGCAGGATGAGCCCGTTGTCATGAGCCTCGGTCACGAAGGTAAATATGTGCACAAAGATTAATAACATTTCAACAATAAAATCTAGATATAAAAATGGACAACATATAAAGCGCACCCGTCAGATTTCAGAACCATAATATGGTATTTATGATAGAAGTATACAGGTAGTGCAGAATTATTAGGCAAGTTGTATTTTTGAGGATTCATTTTATTATTGAACAACAACCATGTTCTCAATGAACCCCAAAAACTCATTAATATCAAAGCTGAATATTTTTGGAAGTAGTTTTTTGTTTGTTTTTAGTGTTAGCTATTTTAGGGAGATATCTGTGTGTGCAGGTGACTATTATTACTGTGCAGAATTATTAGGCAACTTAACAAAAAAAAAAATATATACCCATTTCAATTATTTATTTTTAACAGTGAAACCAATATATCATCTCAACATTCACAAATATACATTTCTGACATTCGAAAACAAAACAAAAACAAATCAGTGACCAATATAGCCACCTTTCTTTGCAAGGACACTCAAAAGCCTGACATCCATGGATTCTGTCAGTGTTTTGATCTGTTCACCATCAACATTGAGTGCAGCAGCAACCGCAGCCTCCCAGACACTGTTCAGAGAGGTGTACTGTTTTCCCTCCTTGTAAATCTCACATTTGATGATGGACCACAGGTTCTCAATTCAGATCAGGTGAACAAGGAGGCCATGTCATTAGTTTTTCATCTTTTATACCCTTTATTGCCAGCCACGCTGTGGAGTACTTGGACGCGTGTGATGGAGCATTGTCCTGCATGAAAATCATGTTTTTCTTGAAGGATGCAGACTTCTTCCTGTACCACTGCTTGAAGAAGGTGTCTTCCAGAAACTGGCAGTAGGACTGGGAGTTGAGCTTGACTCCATCCTCAATCCGAAAAGGCCCCACAAGCTCATCTTTGATGATACCAGCCCAAACCAGTACTCCACCACCACCTTGCTGGCATCTGAGTCGGACTGGAGCTCTCTGCCCTTTACCAATCCAGCCACGGGCCCATCCATCTGGCCCATCAAGACTCACTCATTTCAGCAGTCCATAAAACCTTAGAAAAATCATTCTTGAGATTTCTTGGCACAGTCTTGACGTTTCAGCTTGTGTGTCTTGTGCAGTGGTCGTCGTCTTTCAGCCTTTCTTACCTTGGCCATGTCTCTGAGTATTGCACACCTTGTGCTTTTGGGCACCCCAGTGATGTTGCAGCTCTGAAATATGGCCAAACTGGTGGCAAGTGGCATCTTGGCAGCTGCATGCTTGACTTTTCTCAGTTCATAGGCAGTTATTTTGCGCCTTGGTTAATCCACACGCTTCTTTTGACCCTGTTGACTATTTTGAAAGAATCGCTTGATTGTTCGATGATCACGCTTCAGAAGCTTTGCAATTTTAAGAGTGCTGCATCCCTCTGCTAGATATCTCTCTATTTTGGACTTTTCAGAGTCTGTCAAGTCCTTCTTTTGGCCCATTTTGCCAAAGGAAAGGAAGTTGACTAATAATTATGCACACCTGATATAGAGTGTTGATGTCATTAGACCACACAACTTCTCATTACAGAGATGTACATTACCTAATATGCCTAATTGGTAGTAGGCTTTCGAGCCTATACAGCTTGGAGTAAGACAACATGCATAAAGAGGATGATGTGGTCCAAATACTCATTTGCCTAATAATTCTGCACTCCCGGTATGTGTTGGACACAACAAGTGTATAGACATGATAATGATTGATTAATAAGCAACAAAAATATTTTATTTGGTAACAGTCTTTGAAATCCAAATGTTTTTTTCTTATATCCTAACAGTAGCAAGAAAGATGATGCGTCAGCAAGCGCTGATAAAGAAAACACATCTGAGGATCCAGGGAAATCATCAGCAAATTCGCTACCTGGTCCAGCAAAATACGCAGCTAGAGCAGCAGCAATTAGAATATTTTGCTGAGCTGGAAAGGCTTCAGAAGCTAATGCTCAATTATGTCTGAATTTATTTTTTTATTAAAAAATGTTATTTTTTGGAAATGTTTCCTTTCTTTTTGAGATAGATTTTTAGGTTTTTCAACACATCTAACTTCACATCGAACAAATCAACATCAACACATCTAACTTCATAATAAGCAAAAACATTTTATACTATTATTTTATTTAACACAAACCTAGGACAAACTAAAGCACACGGACACAGACACGACGAACACAAAATAAACTGTTGAAAAATGAACATAACAAAAGCAACAATATATATATAGATATATATAGAGAGAGAGATCAAGAAAGAGAGAGTGCAGATTTGCTCTTGCAGACAGGCTAATGGTTGCAGTATAAAGGCCGCAAACCAGGGTTTAACATAAAGTTCATTGTTTTAGTTACACTTGCTGTTACGATCCGGTCTGGTAGCTTGTAGCGGAGGCTGTTGGTGGATCCGCTGTGCCAGAGAGGTCATGAAGCATTACTCAGCATGGAGGCAGCAGCAGTAGTATTTAAAATATAATGTAACTAGACAATGCATTTCCTGAGGAAAATGCGAGTGGGAATGCTGAATAGCTGAATTGCTAAGCCCCTTGCCAAAGCCATTCACCATAACCACTACACTATCTTTAGAACACACAGCTTCTTTCTCTATCTGCAAAGTAGAGAGTATGCCAACTTCCTGGTTGCCCCTCCCCCTCAAGAGGTTTCCCCCCTCCCCCCCCCCCCCAGGTAAGTGATGAGGAATATTGCACTGAGGTAAGGAAAGCTATTTATGGAAAGAAATAACATTACAAACGCTTTTAATTCACAGACCAAATACATGATTTAAGCCTTCAAACAAAGCTTAATAAATCCTCAACCGTACATGCGATCGTTACAGCGACTACACCGTTTGAAAGACACGGCCCTTGTGAATACATCGATATGAAATTTATGTTGATAAACTTAAAAATGTGGCCATGTCAGCGATTTAGAAAAGAGCATGTTTGTGTGTTTTGCAGCAACATTTTTTAGATAATTTAACATGAGTCTATGAGAGATAATTTCAGGCTGTTGTCCTTTAGAAGCTCCAAGAACTAAAACTAAAATACGTATCGCAAAACTGATCACATTGCCTGAAACCAGACAAGCATAGCTACGTTTTGATATATAAATTGCGTATGACAAGTAGATCTTGTGGGCGTGAGAGCAATTTGTTTCCCCTTTTTTTAAAGATAATTTTTTTTTTCAAAGATCTCCAATGTTAAGGTCACATGACACACTCTAAATCCCCTCCATAGGATTACATTATAACCGATTCCATTTTCTGAAAAAATTTGCTAAACGTAAATTGCGTTTTCACCAAAAACTATAAAAGATATCGTTCTGAAAAGTCATAGCCGGATAGCTGAATATTTTGTGACCGCTTTAAAGTTTGTTTGGTGTCTGTAAGTGAAAGTATGAAGGAGCTGAAACTTTTGGCAGGGCATGTGATTTCAAAGGGAAAAAGGATGTTCTCATTGACTTCAATGTTAAAAAAAAGTGTCTAAAAGCTTAATATTTTAAAAAGTATAAATGGTACAAAAAAACTTGAAGAAGTCCCATCGTTACGAACGAGACGAACATTTTAATAGTTGAATGGTCTCAATAGCTGAAAGTATGCCAAAGTTACGCAGAGCCAAAAAACGTACGGAACTAGACGATGCATTTCCTGAGGAAAATGCGAGTGGGAATGCTGAATAGCTGAATTGCTGAGCCCGCACAAAAGCCATTCACCATAACCACTACAGTATCTTTAGGACATACAAGCAGTGTTCCTTCAGTACTTATAAAGCCTAATATCACACAGCTCCTTTATCTATCTGCAATATAGAGAGTGTCCTGACTTGCCTGGTCGCCCCTCCCCCCTCAGGAGGCTTTCTCCACATGAGGTGGGGGAGGAGGACTGCACTGAGGTAAGGAAAGCTATTTAGGGAATCAAAATACCATTAGAAACGCTTTCATCCACACACAAAATCAGTTATCGAAGCCTTCAAACAAAACGTAATAAATCCACAACCGTACATGCGATCGATACAGCGACTTCACTGTTTGAAACACAAGGCTTTTGTGAACAAATCGGTATAAAATTTATGTTGATAAACTTAAAAATCTGTGCATGTCAGCGATTTAGAAAAGAGCGTCTTTGTGTGTTTTGCAGAAACATTTTAAAGTCTTTTTAACATGAGTGTCAATGAGAGTTTTTGTCCCTCTTGTCCTTTAGAAGCTCCTGGAACTAAAAATAAAATACGTATCACAAAACTGATAACATTGACTGAAACCAGACAACCATACCTACGTTTTGATATATAAATTGTGTATGACAAGTAGATCTTGTGGGCGTGAGAGCAATTTGTTTCCCCTTTTTTTAAAGATAACTTTTTTTTCAATCATCTCCACTCTAAAGGTCACATGACACACTCTAAATCCCTTCCATAGGATTACATTATAACCGATTACATTTTCTGAAAAAATCGCTAAACGTAAATTGCGTTTTCACAAAAACCGTAAAAGATATCAATCTGAAAAGTCATAGCCGGATACCTGAATATTTTGTGACCGCTTTAAAGTTTGTTTGGTGTCTGTAAGTGAAAGTATGAAGGAGCTGAAACTTTTGGCAGGGCATGTGATTTCAAAGGGAAAAGATGTTCTCATTGACTTCAATGTTAAAAAAAAGTGTCTAAAAGCTTAATACTTTAAAAAGTATAAATAGTACAAAAAAACTTGAAGAAGTCCCATCGTTAGCTTAACGAGACGCACATGTCAATAGTTGAATGGTCTCAATAGCTGAAAGTATGCAGAAGTTACGCAGAGCCAAAAAACGTACGGAATAATAAAAATAATAATAAAAAACGAATATCAATACTGGGAATGCTTATTAAGCATTCCCACTAATAATAAAAAACGAATATCAATGCTTATTAAAGCATTCCCACTAAAAAGAACAAGACAATGCATTTCCTGAGGAAAATGCGAGTGGGAATGCTGAATTGCTGAGCCCGCACCAAAGCCATTCACCATAACCACTACAGTATCTTTAGGACATACAAGCAGTGTTCCTTCAGTACTTATAAAGCCTAATATCACACAGCTCCTTTCTCTATCTGCAATATAGAGAGTGTCCTGACTTGCCTGGTCGCCCCTCCCCCCTCAAGAGGCTTTCTCCACATGAGGTGGGAGAGGAGGACTGCACTGAGGTAAGGAAAGCTATTTAGGGAATCAAAATACCATTAGAAACGCTTTCATCCACACACAAAATCAGTTATCGAAGCCTTCAAACAAAACGTAATAAATCCACAACCGTACATGCGATCGATACAGCGACTTCACCGTTTGAAAGACACGGCCGTTTGAAAGACACCGAATAAAGGTTTTAACCCCCTGATTGCCCCCTAGTTAACCCTTTCACCAGTGATCACTGTATAAGTGTTACGGTTGACGCTGGTTGGTTAGTTTGCTGTTTATAGCATCAGGGCACCCACCGTATATAACCCAATAGGTTTAACCCCCTGATCACCCGGCGGGTGATATAAATTTAATTTTAGCGCCAGTCAGGGTCTGCGTCGCCCCAGGCAGCGTTAGGTTAGAGCCAGTTCTACTTACACCCACTCGCTAAGCATACACCCCCCTTAGTGGTATAGGATCTGAACGGATCGATACCTGATCTGATCAGATCTATACTAGCGTACCCAGCAGTTTAGGGTACCCAAAAACGCATTGTTAGCGGAATCAGCCCAGATACCCGCTAGCACCTGCGTTTTCCCCCTCTGCCCAGCCCAACTCACCCAAGTGCAGTATCGATCGATCACTGTCACTTACAAAACACAAGACACATAACTGCAGCGTTCGCAGAGACAGGCCTGATCCCTGCGATCGCTTACAGTTTTTTTTGAAGCGTTTTCTACGTTTGCTTTCCTACAGATCAGGTGCTTTTTTTACCTGTGAATCCTTACCATTGTACCACTAAATTTAGAGCCCAAAATGGCAAAGCGGATGTACAATGATAAGCAGGCCTTGGAGTTCATGTGCATGTCAGATAGTGAAGAGGAGGAGGTCACGCATCTGACAGATTCTGGCTCAGAATACGAACCCGTTTACGACAGCGGCTCCATGTCAGATAGCTCGCACGACGAAGTTGAGGTCCCTGCTAAGGCCAGGCGTACCCGATCCCATTCTGATGTTGTTGAGCAGCAAGAACCGCAGGACCCTCGTATGGAGCAGAGATCCAGTACTAGCGCCGCTATTCCTTCTGGTGGATTGGCAAGCACCAGCGGCCTAGTACACCCTGGTCGTTTATCCAGCACTGCAGTAACACTTGGTGACGTGGCGAGTCCCATAAGTGCAGTTCAAGCTGGCGAGGTGGCAAGCACAAGTAGTGTCCCGCTGCCACCAAGAAGAAGACAGAGACAGGCCCGTCGTGCCCATAGTGCCCTTCCTGTAGCACCTGTACTTCCCCCATTCACTGGCCAACCCGGTATTCAGGTGGATACAGCGAATTTTATGGCACTTGATTTTTATTCGCTGTATTTCATGGAAGATCTCTATAGATCTATTGTGGACCAGACTAATTTATATGCTGGTACCTACATCGCCGCTAACCCCCAGTCTCGCCTTGCCAAAGAATGGAAACCTCTTGAGGTTTCCGAATTTAAGACCTTTCTGCGCCTTACCCTCAACATGGGCATACACAAATTTCCGGAGTTGCGGATGTATTGGTCCACACATCCCATCGACCATATGCCCGTGTTCTCTGCTCACATGGCCAGGAAACGATACGAGGCGATCCTGCGGTTCCTGCATTTCAGTGACAATGCACTTTGTCGTCCACGTGGAGACCCTGAATTTGACCGGCTCTACAAAATTCGGCCCCTCGTAAACCATTTCAACGAACGTTATGCAGCCTTGTTTAATCCCCAGCAGGTTGTATGCGTTGATAAATCCCTGGTTAAATTTGCTGGCCGCTTGTCTTTCAAACAGTACCTTCCCAGCAAGGGTGCCAGATACGGGGTCAAGCTCTATAAGCTCTGTGACAGGGCCACAGGCTACACATGGAGCTTTAGGGTTTACGAGGGAAAAGATAGTCAGGTAGAGCCGGAAGGATGCCCTGGCAAGATTGTTTGGGACTTAGTGTCACCCTTATTCGGAAAGGGGTACCATTTGTATGTGGACAATTTTTACAGCAGCGTGCCACTTTTTAGCCACTTATTTGATCAACAGATTGGAGCATGTGGCACCGTGCGACCTAATCGCCGGGGCTTCCCCCAGCGGCTTGTAGATGCCTGTATTAGGCCGGGGGTGAGAGCCTGCTGCAGATGTAAAAATTTGCTCGCTGTGAAGTGGCGGGACAATAGGAATGTTTTCGTTCTTACCACCCTTCGCGCAGACACGACAGTCCAAATTCGTACGGCGACTGGTGTTGTGGAGAAACCCCTCTGTGTCCACGAATATAACCTTAATATGGGAGGGGTGGACCTCAACGACCAGTTGATGGCGCCGTATCATATTGCCCGTAAGACGAGACGCTGGTACAAAAAAGTGTCTCTACATTTATTTCAATTGACTCTACTGAATGCTCATGTCTTTTACAGAGCTTCAGGACGGAATGAATCCTTCCTTCAATTCCAGAGGGATATCATCACAGAACTCCTGTATCCAGGCGGTACTGTACCTCACCAGCCCCTACCAAATGCAGTAAGCCGACTGCATGAGAGGCATTTTTCGTATGCCCTCGAGAGTACCCCTACCCAACGAGCCCCCCAAAGAAAATGTCGTGTCTGTACCAAGCGCGGATTTAGGCGTGACACCCGTTTCTTTTGTCCCAAATGTCCTGCCGATCCTGGTCTTTGTGTTGGTGAATGTTTTGAACGCTTCCACACACACGTTAATTATTAGTGTAGGGTGAAACATTTCACAGGCTAGGCACACTTACACAGGGTCTCCCAAGATGCCATCGCATTTTGAGAGACCCAAACCTGGAACCGAAAAGTTGAAGTTACAGTTCACAGTTACAAAAAAAGTGTTAAAAAAAAAAGTAAAAAGTAAAAAATAAAAACACACAAAAAAATATAAAATAAAAAAAACAAAAATAGTTGTCGTTTTATTGTTCTCTCCCTCTCTATTCTCTCTCTATTGTTCTGCTCTTTTTTACTGTATTCTATTCTGCAAAGTTTTATTGTTATGTTTTTTCATGCTTGCTTTTCAGGTATGTAATTTATTTTACTGTTTTCAGGTACGCCATTCAGCTGTTGCGTGGATTTATTTATCTTGACAGCAACAGCGTTTGCTCCCACGATATATAAAGCCGCGACTCCAGTGCTGTAGGAGGTGATTTCACCACCACAGTTAAAAAAGAGCATATATGCCGAAGCATTGGGGCAGCAGGGGCGGAGGAGCGATTTTGCTCCTAATGCCGCGTACATACGGTTGACATTCCTACGGAGGCTTTCCCGTGGAAAAGTCTGACCATGTGTACACGGCATAGAAAAGTCCGACCGTGTGTACGCGGCATAGAAAAGTTCGACCGTACGCGGCATAACTTTTTTGCGGGAGGATGCCCCCATGCTTCGGCATATATATATTTTAGGCACAGGTTGCGTTAAAAAATGTTTTATTTTTTACTATGTTTTTTTATAGGTATTTGCTTTGCAGGTATGGTATGATCTTACTGTTATACTGGAATGTTACTTTGTTTTAATGTTAACCATCATTTGCTTAGCGGGTACGCCATTCAGTTGCAGTGCGGATTTATTTAGCGTGACAGCAACAGCGTTTGCTCCCACGATATATAAAGCCGCGACTCCAATGCTGTAGGAGGTGATTTCACCACCACAGTTCAAAAAAGAGCATATATGCCGAAGCATTGGGGCAGCAGGGGCGGAGGAGCGATTTTGCTCCTAATGCCGCGTCCATACGGTTGACATTCCTACGGAGGCTTTCCTGTGGAAAAGTCTGACCATGTGTACACGGCATAGAAAAGTCCGACCGTGTGTACGCGGCATAGAAAAGTCCGACCGTACGCAGCATAACTTTTTTGCGGGAGGATGCCCCCATGCTTCGGCATATATAAATGGTGCATGTATGCCCATCATTAGAAGTGGGTGGATGAAGGGAGGTATTCTAATGGTGGGCATACCCACCGATCAATCTTTTTTTCGTTCAGCCAACAGGCTGCATGAAAAAAAAGATTACAATACATGTCCAACAAGAACCATCAACGTACTGGTATGTTGCTGGACTTTGAATGGTTATACCAGAATGATGCCTGCGGGTTTAGGCATCATCTTGGTATCATTCTTTTCAGCCAGCGGTCGGCTTTCATGTAAAAGCAGTCCTAGCGGCTAATTAGCCTCTAGACTGCTTTTACATTCAGTGGGAGGGAATGTCCCCCCCCCCCCAGATATAAACGGCGCCATTGAGAATATGGGAAAGCATTTTATCACACCGATCTTGGTGTGGTCAGATCCCCATTTAAAAAAAAAAAAGAGTACCTGTCACTAACTATTGCTATCATAAGGGATATTTACATTCCCTGAGATAACAATAAAAATGGTAAAAAAATAAATAAATGGAAGGAACAGTTAACAAATAAAATAAAAAAAGCGAAATAAATATATAAAAAAATAAAAAAAAGCATCCCTGTCCCCCCCTGCTCTTGCGCAAAGGCGAACGCAAGCGTCGGTCTGGAGTCATATGTAAACAGCAATTGCACCATGCATGTGAGGTATCACCGCGAAGGGCAGATCGAGGGCAGTCATTTTAGCAGTAGACCTACTCTGTAAATCTAATGTGGTAACCTGTAAAGGCTTTTAAAGGCTTTTAAAAATGTATGTAGTTTGTCGCCACTGCGCGTTTGTGCGCAATTTTAAAGTATGTCGTGTTTGGTATCCATGTACTCGGCCTAAGATCATAATTTTTATTTCATCAATAATTTGGGCAATATAGTGTGTTTTAGTGCTTTAAAATAAAAAAAAGTGTATTTTTTCCCCAAAAAATGCGTTTGAAAAAACGCTGCGCAAATACTGTGTGGAAAAAAAAATTGCAGCACCCACCATTTTAATCTGTAGGGCCTTTCCTTTAAAAAAATATATAATGTTTGGGGGTTCAACTTAACTTTCTTGCAAAAAAATATGTTTTTATGTAAACAAACAGTGTCAGAAAGGGCTTTTTCTTCAAGTGGTTAGAAGAGTGGTTGATGTGTGACATAAGCTTCGAATTGTTGTGCATAAAATGCCAGGACAATTCAAAACCCCCCCAAATGACCCCATTTTGGAAAGTAGACACCCCAAGCTATTTGCTGAGAGGCATTTTAAGTCCATGGAATATTTTAGATTTTGACCCAAGTTGCGGGAAATATAAATATATATATATATATATATATATATATATATTTTTTTTGCGCAAAGTTGTCACTAAATGATATATTGCTCAAACATGCCATGGGCATATGTGGAATTACACCCCAAAATACATTCTGCTGCTTCTCCTGAGTACGGGGATACCACATGTGTGAGACTTTTTGGGAGCCTAGCCGCGTACGGGACCCCAAAAACCAATCACCGCCTTCAGGCTTTCTAAGGGTGTAAATTTTTGATTTCACTCCTCACTACCTATCACAGTTTCGAAGGCCATAAAATGCCAAAATAGCACAAAAAAAACCCAGATGACCCCATTTTGCAAAGAAGACACCCCAAGGAAACTGCTGAGGCATGTTGAGTCCATTGATTTTTTTTTTTTTGTCCAAAGTGATTGAATAATGAGAAAAAAAAAAAAAAAGAAAAATGTGTCACTAAATGATATATTGCTCACACATGCCATGGTTATATGTGGAGTTGTACCCTAAAATACATTCTGCTGCTTCTCCTGAGTACGGGGATACCACATGTTTGGGACTTTTTGGGAGCCTAGCCGCGTACGGGACCCCGAAAACCAAGCACCGCCTTCAGCATTTCTAAGGGTGCAAATTTTTGATTTCACTCCTCACTACCTATCACAGTTTCGAAGGCCATAAAATGCCAAAATAGCACAAAAACCCCCCAAATGACCCCATTTTGGAAAGTAGACACCCCAAGCTATTTGCTGAGAGGCATGTTGAGTCCATGGAATATTTAATTTTTTTGCCCCAAGTGATTGAATCATGACCAAAAAAAATAAAAATAAAAAAATGTACAAAACATTGTCACTAAATGATATATTTCTCACACATGCCATGGTTATATGTGGAATTGCACCCCAAAATACATTCTGCTGCTTCTCCTGAGTACGGGGATACCACATGTGTGGGACTTTTTGGGAGCCTAGCCGCGTATGAGACCCCGAAAACCAAGCACCGCCTTCAAGATTTCTAAGGACATACATTTTTGATTTCACTCAAAAATCTTGAAGGCAGTGCTTGGTTTTCGGGGCCCCGTACGCGGCTAGGCTCCCAAAAAGTCACACACGTGGTATCCCCGTACTCAGGAGAAGCAGCAGAATGTATTTTGGGGTGCAATTCCACATATAACCGTGGCATGTGTGAGAAATATATCATTTAGTGACAACGTTTTGTAATTTTTTTTTTTTTGGTCATTATTCAGTGACTTGGGGCAAAAAAATTAAATATTCCATGGACTCAACATCCCTCTCAGCAAATAGCTTGGGGTGTCTACTTTCCAAAATGGGGTCATTTGGGGGGGTTTTGTGCTGTTTTGGCATTTTATTGCCTTCGAAACTGTGATAGGTAGTGAGTGAAATCAAAAATGTATGCCCTTAGAAATCCTGAAGGCGGTGATTGGATTTCGGGGTCCCGTACGCGGCTAGGCTCCAAAAAAGTCCCACACATGTGGTATCCCCGTACTCAGGAGAAGCAGCAGAATGTATTTTGGGGTGCAATTCCACATATGCTCATGGCATATGTGAGAAATATATCATTTAGTGACAACGTTTTGTAAAATTATTTTTTTGGTCATTCAATCACTTGGGGCCATAAAATTAAATATTCCATGGACTCAACATGCCTCTCAGCAAATAATAGCTTGGGGTGTCTTCTTTCCAAAATGGGGTCATTTGGGGGGGTTGTGTGCAGGCCCGGACTGGGACAAAAAATAGGCCCAGGCATTCTAAGCTGAGCAGTCCATTTTTTTAAAAAACCAAATTACCAATAATGGCAACCGGTTTCTTTATGGCCCCGTACACACAAGAGGATCTATACGCTGGAATTGATCTGCGGATCAGTTCCAGCGGATAGATCCGCTGGTGTGTACAACCCAGCGGATCTTTTTCCGCTGATTTTTTTTGGGCCGATCGATTTCCAGCAGATAAAAATTTCTTAGCATGCTAAGAAATCTATCCGCTGGAATCGGCTTCAGCGGATCGATCCGGTGGTCTGTACAGACTCACCGGATCGATCCGTCCAATTCCCTCCCTCGCATGCGTCGTAATGATTCGACGCATGCGTGGGTATCCTTATATGAGAGCGTCACGCACGTCGCCGCGTCATCATCGCGGTGACGGCGCGACACGTCATCGCGATGGGATTTCGGCGTGGATTTCGATCCGATGGTGAGTACACTCCATCGGATCCAAATCCGCGGAAATCCTCGAGAGGATTTATCCGCGGATACGGTCCGGCGGACCGTATCCGCGGATCAATCCTCTCTTCTGTACCCGGCATATGTATTTTAGTTATATTTAGCCTGTTTCAGTCAATGTAACTGACTGCGGATCTAATACAATCTAATACGATCTAATGCCCTATGTTAAAGACAGCCCTGGGAAGCGGGGGGGGGGGGTATATGTGTGTGTGTGTGTGTGTGTATATATATATATATATATATATATATATATATATATATATATATATATATATATATATACACCCAAAAGGTGTCCCGAAGTCAGACTGCATTGCTGGTTTGAAATTGTGCGGTAATGCAGTCCGACATCGAGGGGGGTCGATTTGACAGACATCAGTGCGGGTTCATGCACAGATGTCTATTCAAATCGTCCCCGAAGTCGGCAAAAGTAGTACAGGAACTACGCAAAGTCGGCGTCACACTGATTCAGACAGTACTATTGCCGCCAATACCCTCCAATTTGGCATGCGATTTGACATGTCAAATCGGCCCAATGTGAACGTGGGCTCAATTCAGGACACCTTTTGGGCACAATAACTGTTCACACAATGTCTAACTGATGCCATCACTTTGACTTCTTTCACACTGAGGTGCTAAAAATAGTGCCTGAAAGGTGCCTCTCAAACCTCCCCAGCATGCTTTCACACTGTGGCGATCCACTTGCAGGACGGGAAAAAAGTCCTGCTACCATCATCTTTGGGATGGTTTGGATACACTACTCCCAAAACGCCCTGCCCATTTAAATGAATAGGCAGCTCTTACGAAGCGCCTGCAAAGCGATTCGGCAGCGCCGCTTTTCAGGTGCTTTTAACCCCTTCTTTGGGGTTAAAAGCGCCCCGCTACCGTCCGCAAAGTGGCGCTGCAGTGCCGGTAAAGCGGCACTTTAACGCTACCACGGGACGGTCTAGGTGTGAAAGGGGTCCTTAAAACTTTGTTCAGCATCACTCAAATCGCTACACAGCATCGCTAAAAATAGCGCCTGTAAACTGCCTCTTCTGTGTTTTCACATTGGAGTGGTGCACTTGCAGGATGGGAAAAAAAGTCCTGCAAGCAGCATCCTTGGGGAGGTACGTGAGCGGTGTATACACTGCTCCTCTACCACCCCTGCCCATTAAAATTAATGGGTACCGCTTTCAAAGCACCATAAAAGCACTTTGAAAGCAGCGTTAAAAAGCAGACTCTTTTAACCCCTTCTGGGGGGTTAAAAGTACCTGCTAGTGGCGCCAAAGGGCTGCTATAAGGCTACTTTCACACTGAGGCATTTTGCAGGCGCTATAGTGCTACAAATTGCACCTGCAAAGCGCCCTGAAAGAGCCACTCCTTTCACTCCAATGTGAAAGCCCGAGTGCTTTCACACTGGAGCGGTGCGTTGGCAGGACAGTAACAAAAAGTCTTGCAAGCCGCATCTTTGAGGCACTGTAGGAGCGGCCCTGCCCATTGAAATCAATGGGCAGCGCGCCAAAGTGCCTGCAAAGCAACTCAGGAGTGGCACTTTGCGGGTGCTTTTAACCCTTTATTCGGCCGCTGGTGGGGGTTAAAAGCACCCCGCTAGCGACCAAAAAGCGCAGCAAAAATGACAGTAAAGTGCCGCTAAAAAAAGCGGCGTTTTACAGCCGGCACCTCAGTGTGAAAGTAGCCTAACAGCGGTAAAGTGCCGCTTAAACTAGCAGCACTATACTGTTAGCGCTCACACTGCCCCAGTGTGAAAGGGGTCACTAAGACTCAGCATGCTTTTATTATGAATATTTTAACATTGACAGGCATGATAAAAAAAAAAACATTGGTAGCCAAGATACAGAAAAAAGAAAATTGACAGGCAAGATACAAAAAAATATATATATATATTGACAGGCAAAATACACAAAAAATACTTTGGAAGCCAAGATACAAAAAAATTTAATAAAAACACAGTGGCAGGCAAGAAAAAAAACACTTGTAGGCTGGCATAGTGTCACTTACCTTTCCAGCAGTCCAGCACCTTTTACGACATCAGGCAGAGGCAACTCCTCCCCCTTCACGGTCACATGACCTGTCCTCTTCATTTCCTCCTTCTGAGCTAAACAGATCCAGAAGGCTGGCTGGACGGCCACTGAGGTGGCCGTGGAGCCAGCCGTAGTGAGCGGCGTCGGCAAAAGGAGCAGCCCAGCTCGCTGCCTTCAGAGTAGGGAGTGGGACCCTGGCTGGCAGATAGAAATGCGGCTGTCGGCCGCGGAATCGGCCACGGGGCCTGCCGCAGATCCGAACGCAGAGTTTCCCGCAAATCCGACTGCAGAGTTTGCCGCAGCTGAGAGTGCACTGGGGGGGGGAGATGTGACATGCCGCGGCCCACCGGGCATATGCCCGGTATGCCCTATGGCCAGTCCGGGCCTGGTTGTGTGACATCTTGGCATTTTATGGCCTTCAAAACTGTGATAGGTAGTGATAGGTAGTGAGGAGTGAAATCAAAAATGTATGCCCTTAGAAATCTTGAAGGCGGTGCTTTGTTTTCGGGGCCCCGTATGCGGCTAGGCTCACAAAAAGTCCCACATATGTGGTATCCCCGTACTCGGGAGAAGCAGCAGAATGTATTTTGGGGTGCAATTCCACATATAACTATGGCATGTGTGAGCAATATATCATTTAGTGACAACTTTGTGCAAAAAAAAATCAGTTTGTCATATTCCCGCAACTTGTGTCAAAATATAAAATATTCCATGGACTCGACATGCCTCTCAGCAAATAGCTTAGGGTGTCTACTTTCCAAAATGGGGTCATTTGTTTTGTTTTTTTGCTATTTTGGCATTTTATGGCCTTCGAAACCTTGATAGGTAGTGAGGAGTGAAATCAAAAATTTGTGCCCTTAGAAATGCTGAAGGGCGGTGCTTGGGTTTTGGGGCCCCGTATGCGGCTAGGCTCCCAAAAAGTCCCACACATGTGGTATCCCCGTACTCAGGAGAAGCAGCAGAATGTATTTTGGGGTGCAATTCCACATATAACCATGGCATGTGTGAGCAATATATCATTTAGTGACAACTTTTTGTAAACATTTTTTTTTTTATTCAATCACTTGGGACAAAAAAATTAATTATTCAATGGACTCAACATGCCTCTCAGCAGTTTCCTTGGGGTGTCTACTTTCCAAAATGGGGTCATTTGGGGGGGGTTTTGTACTGCCCTGCCATTTTAGCACCTCAAGAAATGAGATAGGCAGTCATAAAATAAAAGCTGTGTAAATTCCAGAAAATGTACCCTAGTTTGTAGACGCTATAACTTTTGCGAAAACCAATAAATATACGCTTATTGTGATTTTTTTTACTAAAGACATGTGGCTGAATACATTTTGGCCTAAATGTTTGACTAAAATTTAGTTTATTCGATATTTTTTACTTTTTGTTATAAGAAAAATCATTTTTTTTCAAAATTTAGTCTTTTTGCGTTTATATCGCAAAAAATAAAAATCGCAGAGGCGATCAAATACCATCAAAATAAAGCTCTATTTGTGGGAAGAAAAGGACGCAAGTTTCGTTTTGGTACAACATTACATGACCGCGCAATTACCAGTTAAAGCAGCGCATTGCCAAATTGTAAAAACACCTTGGGTCTTTAGACGGCGTATTGGTCCGGGGCTTAAGTGGTTAAAGTTTGTTTGGTGTCTGTGAGTGAAAGTATGAAGGAGCTGAAACTTTTGGCAGGACGTGTGATTTGGAGCGGGAAAAAAGATGTTCTCATTGACTTCAATGTTAAAAAAAAGTGTCTAAAAGCTTAATATTTTAAAAAGTATAAATAGTACAAAAAAACTTGAAGAAGTCCCATCGTTAGCTGAACGAGACGAACATTTTAATAGTTGAATGGTCTCAATAGCTGAAAGTATGCAGAAGTTACGCAGAGCCAAAAAACGTACGGAATAATAAAATTAAAAACTAGACAATGCATTTCCTGAGGAAAATGCGAGTGGGAATGCTGAATAGCTGATTTGCTGAGCCCGCACCAAAGCCATTCACCATAACCACTACAGTATCTTTGACATACAACCAGTGTTCCTTCAGTACTTATAAAGCCTAATATCACACAGCTCCTTTATCTGCAATATAGAGAGTGTCTTGACTTGCCAGGTCGCCCCTCCCCCTCAAGAGGCTTTCTCCACATGAGGTAAGGGATGAGGACTGCACTGAGGTAAATGAAGCTATTTAGGGAATCAAAATACCATTAGAAACGCTTTCATCCGCACACAAAATCAGTTATTGAAGCCTTCAAACAAAACGTAATAAATCCAAAACCGTACATGCGATCGATACAGCGACTTCACCGTTTGAAAGACACGGCCCTTGTGAACGCATCGATATGAAATTTATGTTGATAAACTTAAAATTGTGGCCATGCCAGCGATTTAGAAAAGAGCGTCTTTGTGTTTTGCAGGAACATTTTTGAAATTGCCTGAAACCAGACAAACATACCTACGTTTTGATATATAAATTGTGTATGACAAGTAGATCTTGTAGGCGTGAGAGCAATTTGTTTCCCCTTTTTTTAAAGATATTTTTTTTTTTTCAATGATCTGTGCTGTAAAGGTCACATGACACACTCTAAATCCCCTCCATAGGATTACATTATAACCGATTACATTTTCTGAAAAAATTGCTAAACGTAAATTGCGTTTTCACAAAAACCGTAAAAGATATCAATCTGAAAAGTCATAGCCGTATACCTGAATATTTTGTGACTGCTTTAAAGTTTGTTTGGTGTCTGTAAGTGAAAGTATGAAGGAGCTAAAACTTTTGGCAGGGCATGTGATTTCAAAGGGAAAAAGGATGTTCTCATTGACTTCAATCTTAAAAAAAAGTGTCTAAAAGCTTAATATTTTAAAAAGTATAAATGGTACAAAAAAACTTGAAGTCCCATTGTTAGCTGAACGAGACGAACATTTTAATAGTTGAATGGTCTCAATATCTGAAAGTATGCCGAAGTTACGCAGAGCCAAAAAACGTACGGAATAAAGGATAAGAATAATTAGAAAATGCATTTCCTGAGGAAAATGCGAGTGGGAATGCTGAATAGCTGAGCCCGCGCCAAAGCCATTCACCATAACCACTACAGTATCTTTAGGACACACAGCTCCTTTCTCTATCTGCAAAGTAGAGAGTATCCTGACTTCCTGGTCGCCCCTCCCCCCTCAAGAGGTTTCCCTCCCCCCCAGGTCAGTGAGGAGGAATATTGCACTGAGGTTAGGAAAGCTATTTATGGAAAGAAATACCATTACAAACGCCTTTTAATTGACAGACCAAATACGTGAAATACGCCTTCAAACAAAACTTAATAAATCCACAACCGTACATGCGATCGTTACAGCGACTTCACCGTTTGAAAGACACGGCCCTTGTGAACGCATCGATATGAAATTTATGTTGATAAACTTAAAAATGTGGCCATGTCAGCGATTTAGAAAAGAGCGTCTTTGTGCGTTTTGCAGAAACATTTTTTAGACTTTTTAACATGACGGTCAATGGGAGGGAGTTTGAGGTGCTTGTCCTTTTAGAAGCTCCTGGAACTAAAAGTCAAATGCCTATCGCAAAACTGATCACATTGCCTGAAACCAGACAAGCATAGCTACGTTTTGATATATAAATTGTGTATGACAAGTAGATCTTGTGGGCGTGAGAGCAATTTGTTTCCCCTTTTTTTAAAGATAATTTTTTTTTCAATGATCTGCACTCTAAAGGTCACATGACACACTCTAAATCCCCTCCATAGGAATTCATTATAACCGATTACATTTTATGAAAATATCACTAAACGTAAATTGCGTTTTCACAAAAACCGTAAAAGATATCAATCTAAAAAGTCATGTTTGGATAGCTGAATATTTTGTGACCGCTTTAAAGTTTGTTTGGTGTCTGTAAGTGAAAGTATGAAGGAGCTGAAACTTTTGGCAGAACGTGTGTTTTGAAGCAGGAAAAAGGATGTTCTCATTGACTTCAATGTTAAAAAAAAAGTGTCTAAAAGCTTAATATTTTAAAAAGTATAAATAGTACAAAAAAACTTGAAGAAGTCCCATCATTGGCTGAACGAGATGAACATTTTAAAAGTTGAATGGTCTCAATAGCTGAAAGTATGCAGAAGTTACGCAGAGCCAAAAAACGTACGGAATAATAAAATTAAAACTAGAAAATGCATTTCCTGAGGAAAATGCGAGTGGGAATGCTGAATTGCTGAGCCCGCACCAAAGCCATTCACCATAACCACTACACTATCTTTAGGACACACAGCTTCTTTCTCTATCTGCAAAGTATAGAGTATGCTGACTTCCTGGTCGCCCCTCCCCCTCAAGAGGTTTCCCCTCCCCCCCAGGTCAGTGAGGAGGAATATTGCCCTGAGGTAAGGAAAGCTATTTATGGAAAGAAATAGCATTACAAACGCCTTTTAATTCACAGACCAAATACATGAATTACGCCTTCAAACAAAAGTTAATAAATCCACAACCATATATGCGATCGATACAGCGACTTCACCGTTTGAAAGACACGGCCCTTGTGAACGCATCGATATGAAATTTATGTTGATAAACTTAAAAATGTGGCCATGTCAGCGATTTAGAAAAGAGCGTCTTTGTGCGTTTTGCAGAAACATTTTTTAGACTTTTTAACATGACGGTCAATGGGAGGGAGTTTGAGGTGCTTGTCCTTTTAGAAGCTCCTGGAACTAAAACTAAAATACGTATCACAAAACTGATCACATTGCCTGAAACCAGACAAGCATACCTACGTTTTGATATATAAATTGTGTATGACAAGTAGATCTTGTGGGCGTGAGAGCAATTTGTTCCCCCTTTTTTTAAAGATAATATTTTTTGTGGATGATCTCCACTCTAAAGGTCACATGACACACTCTAAACCTGCTCCATAGGATTACATTATAACCGATAAAAAAATCACTAAACGTAAATTGCGTTTTCACAAAAACCGTAAAAGATATCAATCTAAAAAGTCATGTTTGGATAGCTGAATATTTTGTGACCGCTTTAAAGTTTGTTTGGTGTCTGTAAGTGAAAGTATGAAGGAGCTGAAACTTTTGGCAGAACGTGTGTTTTGAAGCAGGAAAAAGGATGTTCTCATTGACTTCAATGTTAAAAAAAAGTGTCTAAAAGCTTAATATTTTAAAAAGTATAAATAGTACAAAAAAACTTGAAGAAGTCCCATCGTTAGCTGAACGAGATGAACATTTTAAAAGTTGAATGGTCTCAATAGCTGAAAGTATGCAGGAGTTACGCAGAGCCAAAAAACGTACGGAATAAAATTAAAATTAACACTAGACAATGCATTTCCTGAGGAAAATGCGAGTGGGAATGCTGAATAGCTGAATTGCTGAGCCCGCACAAAAGCCATTCACCATAACCACTACAGTATCTTTAGGACATACAAGCAGTGTTCCTTCAGTACTTATAAAGCCTAATATCACACAGCTCCTTTCTCTATCTGCAATATAGAGTGTCCTGACTTGCCTGGTCGCCCCTCCCCCCTCAAGAGGCTTTCTCCACATGAGGTGGGGGAGGAGGACTGCACTGAGGTAAGGAAAGCTATTTAGGGAATCAAAATACCATTAGAAACGCTTTCATCCACACACAAAATCAGTTATCGAAGCCTTCAAACAAAACGTAATAAATCCACAACCGTACATGCGATCGATACAGCGATTTCACCATTTGAAACACAAGGCTTTTGTGAACAAATTGGTATAAAATTTATGTTGATAAACTTAAAAATGTGGGCATGTCAGTGATTTAGAAAAGAGCGTCTTTGTGTGTTTTGCAGAAACATTTTAAAGTCTTTTTAACATGAGTGTCAATGAGTTTATTTGTCCCTCTTGTCCTTTAGAAGCTCCTGGAACTAAAAATAAAATACATATCACAAAACTGATAACATTGCCTGAAACCAGACAAACATACCTACGTTTTGATATATAAATTGTGTATGACAAGTAGATCTTGTGGGCGTGAGAGCAATTTGTTTCCCCTTTTTTTAAAGATAACTTTTTTTTCAATCATCTCCACTCTAAAGGTCACATGACACACTCTAAATCCCTTCCATAGGATTACATTATAACCGATTACATTTTCTGAAAAAATCGCTAAACGTAAATTGCGTTTTCACAAAAACCGTAAAAGATATCAATCTGAAAAGTCATAGCCGGATACCTGAACATTTTGTGACCGCTTTAAAGTTTGTTTGGTGTCTGTAAGTGAAAGTATGAAGGAGCTGAAACTTTTGGCAGGGCACACCAGCTCCTTGCTGAGATCTGGTGTGGAATTTCTGATCAGAAGTAGAATTTTTGATTACAAGTGGAAGAGTTAAAAAACAGGATTTGCTTTTAGCTGCTTTTAACTGTTTCTGCTGCAAGTGTTCAATTGTTTGTCTTTTTTTCTCTGACACTTTTTAAACAGCTTTTTTTTCCTTTCTGCTAATTAAGGGGAGTGTTTCATTGTTAACAGGTGAGTATATAAGTGTCTGTAAAAACTCCATAAGAGCTGGCTCCTTGCTGAGATCTGGTGTGGAATTTCTGATCAGAAGTAGAATTTTTGATTACAAGTGGAAGAGTTAAAAACCAGGAGTTTAAAACAAGAGTTAAGACAGGAGTCTTCTAAAACTGTAAGTATTATCTTAATCTTCATACAAGTAATTATATTGTAACTGGGAAATGAGTGCTAGCAGGGTTGAAGGTTTTGCTCAGTGCACATGTGTCACATGTATGCAAAATTGGTGAACAGCTCCAAGATGGATACCGCTGTGACAGATGTGAGCAGGTTGCCCTTCTGGAAGCTCGTATTAGAGATCTGGAGGAGCAAGTTGCAACACTGGGTAGAAATGACAACCTTGAAAGGGGTCCTCTGCTCGCTGAGCAAGTGGTCAGTAAGGTTGATGTGGAGGGGAAAGTCAGGATTATCAGATAGGGAGATGGGTTAATGCAGTTAGAGGGAGTGGAAGGGGCGTGAAGAAAGGGAAGGCCAGTCCTGTATTTGTGCATCAAAACAAATTTGCCACGTTGGGTGATGATGTGGAGGTGGCAAACACAGAGGTGGCAGCCCTAGATGTTACTGCTACCCCTAACAGCCGGGAGAGCAACCCATCTAGTAGAGGTGGGGAGGGGAGTGCAGGTAGGCCTAGACAGTTGGTGGTAATAGGGGATTCTATAATCAGAAGGACTGATAGAATAATTTGTCGCCAGGATCGCTTCAACCGAATGGTTTGCTGTCTCCCTGGTGCCAGGGTTCGGCATGTGGTGGACCGGGTGGATAAATTACTGGGAGGGGCTGGGCATGACCCAGCTGTCTTGGTCCACGTTGGAACCAATGACAGTATACATGGAAGGTGGAGGCTCCTTAAGAATCAATTTAAAGAACTAGGCTGCAAGATGAAGGGAAGGACCTCCAAGGTGATATTCTCTGAAATATTGCCTGTGCCATGCGCAACACAGGAAAGGCAGGGGGAGATTAGAGAGCTGAATGCATGGCTAAAGACCTGGTGTAGGAAGGAGGGATTTGGGTTTCTAGAGCACTGGGCTGACTTTTCATTGGGGTGCAACCTATATGCTAAAGACGGTTTGCACTTGAATGGAAGGGGGTCTGCTGTGCTGGGGGAGAGATTTATGGGAATGCTGGAGGAGTATTTAAACTAGGATTGAGGGGGAGGGTGAATTAGAATTACATCGAGCAGACAGGTCAGTTAGTGGTCAGACATTAATGGAGAGTGGAATGGGGATAGATGGGGGGAGGGTTATGGCAGGTGACAAGAAAGTTCCCATGTTGCAAACAGCCATTGGAAATAATAGTGCCATTTGTACTACTATAAATTATATGAAAAACACCAGAGAAAAATGTAACAATACATTTAAGTGTTTGTTCACCAATGCCAGAAGTCTGCCAAGCAAAACAGGTGAGCTGGAAGCTCTGGTGCATGAGGAGAGCTATGATGTAATCGGTATTGCTGAAACTTGGCTTCAATCCTCACATGACTGGGCTATTAATATTCCTGGCTATGCTCTTTCGGAAAGACAGGGTAAAAAGGAAAGGTGGAGGGGTCTGTCTCTATGTGAGAAGTGACCTCAAAGCAAGCGTGAAAGAGAACCTGGTTGATGGAGAGTGTGATGAGGCTGAAGCATTATGGGTGGAACTGCATACAGATGTGCGTCGTTCAAAATTAATCATTGGAGTTTGTTATAAACCACCCAATGTTAATGAGGAGGTGGAGACTCAGCTCCTTGCACAGATGGAAAGGGCTGCAAGGTCTGGGACGGTGATAATAATGGGGGATTTTAACTACCCAGAAATTGACTGGATTAATGGCACTTCTGGGACAGTTAAAGGACAAAAATGTAAAAACCTATTGCAGGACAATTTTATGGTGCAGTTTATTGAGGCCCCAACTAGGAATGATGCCCTGTTGGACCTGATAATCTCAAACCATGCAGAGCTTATTACTAATGTTCAGATAAAGGAACACCTGGGTAGCAGTGATCATAACATGATTTCATTTAATGTTAACTATAAGCAAGAAATACATACAGGAAATATTAAAACACTAAATTTTAAGAGAGCAAATTTTCCAAGGATGAGGGCTGCTCTCCAGGACTTGGACTGGGAGGGACTATTGGCACAGATGAACACAGAACAGAAATGGGAATTCTTCAAAAAGACTGTGTGGAACCTCACTGCAAAGTATGTTCCCATGGGCAATAAGTTTAAAAGGCTAAAAATAAAACCTATGTGGCTCACGGTCAAAGTTAAAAAAGCTATAAACAATAAGAAAGTAGCTTTTAAAAAATATAAAAATGAACACTAGTGTTGTTTAAATGTTACAAAGAATATAACAGGATATGCAAAAAGGAAATCAAGGATGCAAAAATTCAAAATGAACGACAGATTGCAAAAGATAGTAGGACAAACCCCAAAAAATTCTTTAAATATATTAATAGTAAAAAGGTGAAGTCTGAGCATGTAGGCCCCTTACAAAATAATCTAGAGTGGGTGACTGGGGACAAAGAGAAGGCAAATTTATTGAATGTTTTCTTGAGCTCTGTGTATACAATGGAGCATGGGGGAGCTCATGTCCAAAATGGGGGTGGGAGTGACACAGCCCCAAATCCACAATGGCTCAAAAGTGATATGGTCCAGAAATATTTAGACAGAATAAAGGTGGATAAAGCACCTGGACCTGATGGCATCCATCCACGGATCCTAGGTGAGTTGAGCTCTGTCATTTCAAAGCCACTGTATCTAATATTTAGGGACTCATTAAAGACAGGAATAGTACCACTGGATTGGCGCAGGGCCAATGTGGTGCCCATATTTAAAAAGGGAACAAAGTCTTTACCAAGTAACTATAGACCTGTTAGTTTAACTTCTATAGTTGGGAAGATACTGGAACGTTTAATAAAAGACCACATGGGTGAGTTCTTGCTGGAAAAAAACTATTTGAGCAGCAGACATCATGGATTCATGAAAGACAGAAGTTGTCAGACAAACCTGATTTCCTTTTATGAAGAGGTAAGTAAAACCCTGGACAGAGGCGTGGCTGTGGACGTGATATATTTGGATTTTGCAAAAGCGTTCGATACAGTTCCGCACACACGGCTCATGTGTAAGGTAAGGTCTACAGGATTGGATATATCAGTTTGTAAATGGATAGAAAACTGGCTGAAAGACAGAATTCAGAGAGTTGTGGTTAATGATTCTTACTCTGAATGGTCCAATGTTATCAGTGGTGTACCCCAAGGTTCAGTGCTGGGACCCTTTACTTTTCAATATATTTATAAATGATATTGGGTCTGAGATCAAAAGTAACATTTCTGTCTTTGCAGATGACACCAAGCTATGCAGTGGAATAACGTCCTTGCAGGATGTCTCCAATTTACAAGCCGACCTCAATGCTCTGTCTGATTGGGCGACTAAGTGGCAGATGAGGTTTAATGTAGATAAATGTAAAGTTATGCACTTGGGGGCTAAGAATATGCATGCATCATACATACTAGGGGGAGTACAACTGGGGGGATCTGTCGTGGAGAAGGATCTGGGGGTTTTAGTTGATCATAAGCTCAATAATGGCATGCAATGCCAAGCTGTGGTTTCCAAAGCGAGCAAAGTCCTTTCTTGTATTAAGAGAGGTATGGACTCCAGAGACAGAGATATAATTTTGCCCCTGTTCAAATCATTAGTAAGACCTCATCTGGAATATGCAGTTCAGTTTTGGGCACCAGTTCTCAAAAAGGACATCGGAGAACTGGAGAAAGTGCAGAGAAGGGCAACCAAACTGATAAGAGGCATGGAGGAGCTCAGCTATGAGGAAAGATTAGAAGAACTAAATTTATTCACTCTTGAGAAGAGGAGAATAAGGGGGGATATGATCAACATGTACAAATATATAAGAGGTCCATACAGTGAACTTGGTGTTGAGTTATTCACTTTACGGTCATCACTGAGGACAAGGGGGCATTCTTTACGTCTAGAGGAAAAGAGATTTCACCTCCAAATACGGAAAGGTTTTTTCACAGTAAGAGCTGTGAAAATGTGGAACAGACTCCCTACAGAGGTGGTTCTGGCCAGCTCAGTAGATTGCTTTAAGAAAGGCCTGGATTATTTCCTAAATGTACAGAATATAACTGAGTACTAAGATTTGTAGGTAAAGTTGATCCAGGGTAAATCCGATTGCTTCTCTGGGGATCAGGAAGGATTATTTTCCCCTGCTGTAGCAAATTGGATCATGCTCTGCTGGGGCTTTTTGCCTACCTCTGGATCAACTGTGGGTATGGAGTTGGGTGTATAGGATTTTACTGTGTTTTTTATTTTGTTTTTTTTATTTTTTGTGGTTGAACTGGATGGACTTGTGTCTTTTTTCAACCTGACTAACTATGTAACTATGTGATTTCAAAGGGAAAAAGGATGTTGTCATTGACTTCAATGTTAAAAAAAGTGTCTAAAAGCTTAATATTTTAAAAAGTATAAAAAGTACAAAAAAACTTGAAGTCCCATCGTTAGCTGAACGAGACGAACATTTTAATAGTTGAATGGTCTCAATAGCTGAAAGTATGCAGAAGTTACGCAGAGCCAAAAAACGTACGGAATAAAAATAATAATAAAAAACGAATATCAATACTGGGAATGCTTATTAAGCATTCCCACTAATTATAAAAAACGAATATCAATACTGGGAATACTTATTAAAGCATTCCCACTAACTAGACAATGCATTTCCTGAGGAAAATGCGAGTGGGAATGCTGAATAGCTGAATTGCTGAGCCCGCACCAAAGCGAATTCACCATAACCACTACACTATCTTTAGGACACACAGCTCCTTTCTCTATCTGCAAAGTAGAAAGTATCCTGACTTCCTGGTCGCCCCTCCCCCCTCAAGAGGTTTCCCCTCCCCCCAAGGTCAGTGAGGAGGAATATTGCACTGAGGTAAGGAAAGCTATTTATGTAAAGAAATACCATTACAAACGCTTTTAATTCACAGACCAAACACATGAATTAAGCCTTCAAACAAAGCTTAATAAATCTACAACCGTATATGCGATCGATACAGCGACTACACCGTTTGAAAGACACGGCCCTTGTGAACGCAGCGATATGAAATTTATGTTGATAAACTTAAAAATGTGGCCATGTCAGCGATTTAGAAAAGAGCGTGTTTGTGTGTTTTGCAGAAACATTTTTTAGATAATTTAACATGAGAGTCTATGAGAGAAGATTTCAGGCTGTTGTCCTTTAGAAGCTCCAGGAACTAAAACTAAAATACGTATCACAAAACTGATCACATTGCCTGAAACCAGACAAGCATACCTACGTTTTGATATATAAATTGTGTATGACAAGTACATCTTGTGGGCGTGAGAGCAATTTGTTTCCCCTTTTTTTTAAAGATAATTTTTTTTCAAAGATCTCCACTCTAAAGGTCACATGACACACTCTAAATCCCTTCCATAGGGTTACATTATAACCGATTAAATTTTCTGAAAGTATCACTAAACGTAAATTGCGTTTTCACAAAAACCGTAAAAGATATCAATCTAAAAAGTCATGTTTGGATAGCTGAATATTTTGTGACCGCTTTAAAGTTTGTTTGGTGTCTGTAAGTGAAAGTATGAAGGAGCTGAAACTTTTGGCAGAACGTGTGTTTTAAAGCAGGAAAAAGGATGTTCTCATTGACTTCAATGTTAAAAAAAGTGTCTAAAAGCTTAATATTTTAAAAAGTATAAATAGTACAAAAAAACTTGAAGAAGTCCCATCGTTAGCTGAATGAGATGCACATTTTAAAAGTTGAATGGTCTCAATAGCTGAAAGTATGCAGAAGTTACGCAGAGCCAAAAAACGTACGGAATAATAAAATTAAAATTAAAATTAAGAACTAGAAAATGCATTCCCTGAGGAAAATGCGAGTGGGAATGCTGAATTGCTGAGCCCGCACCAAAGCCATTCACCATAACCACTACAGTATCTTTAGGACACACAGCTCCTTTCTCTATCTGCAAAGTAGAGAGTATGCTGACTTCCTGGTCGCCCCTCCCCCCTCAAGAGGTTTCCCCTCCCCCCAGGTCAGTGAGGAGGAATATTGCACTGAGGTAGAAAGCTATTTATGGAAAGAAATTCCATTACAAACGCCTTTTAATTCACAGACCAATACATGAATTACGCCTTCAAACAAAACGTAATAAATCCACAACCGTACATGCGATCGATACAGCGACTTCACCGTTTGAAAGACACAGCCCTTGTGAACGCATCGATATGAAATTTATGTTGATAAACTTAAAATTGTGGCCATGCCAGCGATTTAGAAAAGAGCGTCTTTGTGTGTTTTGCAGGAAAATTTTTAACATTTTTAACATGACGGTCAATGAGAGTGGTTTTGTCGCTCTTGTCCTTTAGAAGCTCCTGGAACTAAAACTAAAATACGTATCACAAAACTGATCACATTGCCTGAAACCAGACAAGCATACCTACGTTTTGATATATAAATTGTGTATGACAAGGAGATCTTGTGGGCGTGAGAGCAATTTGTTCGCCCTTTTTTTAAAGATAATTTTTGTTTTCAAAGATCTCCACTGTAAAGGTCACATGACGCACTCTAAATCCCTTCCATAGGGTTACATTATAACCGATTCCATTTTCTGAAAAAATCGCTAAACGTAAATTGCGTTTTCACAAAAACCGTAAAAGATATCAATCTGAAAAGTCATGTTTGGATAGCTGAATATTTTGTGACCGCTTTAAAGTTTGTTTGGTGTCTGTAAGTGAAAGTATGAAGGAGCTGAAACTTTTGGCAGAACGTGTGTTTTGAAGCAGGAAAAAGGATGTTCTCATTGACTTCAATGTTAAAAAAAAGTGTCTAAAAGCTTAATATTTTAAAAAGTATAAATAGTACAAAAAAACTTGAAGAAGTCCCATCGTTAGCTGAACGAGATGAACATTTTAAAAGTTGAATGGTCTCAATAGCTCAAAGTATGCAGAAGTTACGCAGAGCCAAAAAACGTACGGAATAATAAAATTAAAATTAAAATTAAAACTAGAAAATGCATTCCCTGAGGAAAATGCGAGTGGGAATGCTGAATTGCTGAGCCCGCACCAAAGCCATTCACCATAACCACTACACTATCTTTAGGACACACAGCTCCTTTCTCTATCTGCAAAGTAGAGAGTATGCTGACTTCCTGGTCGCCCCTCCCCCCTCAAGAGGTTTCCCCTCCCCCCAGGTCAGTGAGGAGGAATATTGCACTGAGGTAGAAAGCTATTTATGGAAAGAAATTCCATTACAAACGCCTTTTAATTCACAGACCAATACATTAATTACGCCTCCAAACAAAACGTAATAAATCCACAACCGTACATGCGATCGATACAGCGACTTCACCGTTTGAAAGACGCGGCCCTTGTGAACGCATCGATATGAAATTTATGTTGATAAACTTAAAATTGTGGCCATGCCAGCGATTTAGAAAAGAGCGTCTTTGTGTGTTTTGCAGGAAAATTTTTAAAATTTTTAACATGGACGGTCAATGAGAGTGGTTTTGTCACTCTTGTCCTTTAGAAGCTCCTGGAACTAAAACTAAAATACGTATCACAAAACTGATCACATTGCCTGAAACCAGACAAGCATACCTACGTTTTGATATATAAATTGTGTATGACAAGTAGATCTTGTGGGCGTGAGAGCAATTTGTTCGCCCTTTTTTTAAAGATAATTTTTGTTTTCAAAGATCTCCACTGTAAAGGTCACATGACACACTCTAAATCCCTTCCATAGGGTTACATTATAACCGATTCCATTTTCTGAAAAAATCGCTAAACGTAAATTGCGTTTTCACAAAAACCGTAAAAGATATCAATCTGAAAAGTCATGTTTGGATAGCTGAATATTTTGTGACCGCTTTAAAGTTTGTTTGGTGTCTGTAAGTGAAAGTATGAAGGAGCTGAAACTTTTGGCAGAACGTGTGTTTTGAAGCAGGAAAAAGGATGTTCTCATTGACTTCAATGTTAAAAAAAAGTGTCTAAAAGCTTAATATTTTAAAAAGTATAAATAGTACAAAAAAACTTGAAGAAGTCCCATCGTTAGCTGAACGAGATGAACATTTTAAAAGTTGAATGGTCTCAATAGCTGAAAGTATGCAGGAGTTACGCAGAGCCAAAAAACGTACGGAATAAAATTAAAATTAAAATTAAGAACTAGAAAATGCATTCCCTGAGGAAAATGCGAGTGGGAATGCTGAATTGCTGAGCCCGCACCAAAGCCATTCACCATAACCACTACACTATCTTTAGGACACACAGCTCCTTTCTCTATCTGCAAAGTAGAGAGTATCCTGACTTCCTGGTCGCCCCTCCCCCCTCAAGAGGTTTCCCCTCCCCCCAGGTCAGTGAGGAGGAATATTGCCCTGAGGTAAGGAAAGCTATTTATGGAAAGAAATTCCATTACAAACGCCTTTTAATTCACAGACCAATACATTAATTACGCCTCCAAACAAAACGTAATAAATCCACAACCGTACATGCGATCGATACAGCGACTTCACCGTTTGAAAGACACGGCCCTTGTGAACGCATCGATATGAAATTTATGTTGATAAACTTAAAATTGTGGCCATGCCAGCGATTTAGAAAAGAGCGTCTTTGTGTGTTTTGCAGGAAAATTTTTAAAATTTTTAACATGGACGGTCAATGAGAGTGGTTTTGTCACTCTTGTCCTTTAGAAGCTCCTGGAACTAAAACTAAAATACGTATCACAAAACTGATCACATTGCCTGAAACCAGACAAGCATACCTACGTTTTGATATATAAATTGTGTATGACAAGTAGATCTTGTGGGCGTGAGAGCAATTTGTTCGCCCTTTTTTTAAAGATAATTTTTGTTTTCAAAGATCTCCACTCTAAAGGTCACATGACACACTCTAAACCTGCTCCATAGGATTACATTATAACCGATAAAAAAATCACTAAACGTAAATTGCGTTTTCACAAAAACCGTATAAGATATCAATCTAAAAAGTCATGTTTGGATAGCTGAATATTTTGTGACCGCTTTAAAGTTTGTTTGGTGTCTGTAAGTGAAAGTATGAAGGAGCTGAAACTTTTGGCAGAACGTGTGTTTTGAAGCAGGAAAAAGGATGTTCTCATTGACTTCAATGTTAAAAAAAAGTGTCTAAAAGCTTAATATTTTAAAAAGTATAAATAGTACAAAAAAACTTGAAGAAGTCCCATCGTTAGCTGAATGAGACGAACATTTTAAAAGTTAAATGGTCTCAATAGCTGAAAGTATGCAGAAGTTACGCAGAGCCAAAAAACGTACGGAATAAAATTAAGAAGAAGAATAATAAAAAACGAATATCAATACTGGGAATGCTTATTAAAGCATTCCCACTAATAATAAAAAACGAATATCAATACTGGGAATGCTTATGAAAGCATTCCCACTAACTAGAAAATGCATTCCCTGAGGAAAATGCGAGTGGGAATGCTGAATAGCTGAGCCCCCACCAAAGCCATTCACCATAACCACTACACTATCTTTAGGACACACAGCTCCTTTCTCTATCTGCAAAGTAGAGAGTATGCTGACTTCCTGGTCGCCCCTCCCCCCTCAAGAGGTTTCCCCTCCCCCCAGGTCAGTGAGGAGGAATATTGCACTGAGGTAGAAAGCTATTTATGGAAAGAAATTCCATTACAAACGCCTTTTAATTCACAGACCAATACATTAATTACGCCTCCAAACAAAACGTAATAAATCCACAACCGTACATGCGATCGATACAGCGACTTCACCGTTTGAAAGACGCGGCCCTTGTGAACGCATCGATATGAAATTTATGTTGATAAACTTAAAATTGTGGCCATGCCAGCGATTTAGAAAAGAGCGTCTTTGTGTGTTTTGCAGGAAAATTTTTAAAATTTTTAACATGGACGGTCAATGAGAGTGGTTTTGTCACTCTTGTCCTTTAGAAGCTCCTGGAACTAAAACTAAAATACGTATCACAAAACTGATCACATTGCCTGAAACCAGACAAGCATACCTACGTTTTGATATATAAATTGTGTATGACAAGTAGATCTTGTGGGCGTGAGAGCAATTTGTTCGCCCTTTTTTTAAAGATAATTTTTGTTTTCAAAGATCTCCACTCTAAAGGTCACATGACACACTCTAAACCTGCTCCATAGGATTACATTATAACCGATAAAAAAATCACTAAACGTAAATTGCGTTTTCACAAAAACCGTATAAGATATCAATCTAAAAAGTCATGTTTGGATAGCTGAATATTTTGTGACCGCTTTAAAGTTTGTTTGGTGTCTGTAAGTGAAAGTATGAAGGAGCTGAAACTTTTGGCAGAACGTGTGTTTTGAAGCAGGAAAAAGGATGTTCTCATTGACTTCAATGTTAAAAAAAAGTGTCTAAAAGCTTAATATTTTAAAAAGTATAAATAGTACAAAAAAACTTGAAGAAGTCCCATCGTTAGCTGAACGAGATGAACATTTTAAAAGTTGAATGGTCTCAATAGCTCAAAGTATGCAGAAGTTACGCAGAGCCAAAAAACGTACGGAATAATAAAATTAAAATTAAAATTAAAACTAGAAAATGCATTCCCTGAGGAAAATGCGAGTGGGAATGCTGAATTGCTGAGCCCGCACCAAAGCCATTCACCATAACCACTACACTATCTTTAGGACACACAGCTCCTTTCTCTATCTGCAAAGTAGAGAGTATGCTGACATCCTGGTCGCCCCTCCCCCCTCAAGAGGTTTCCCCTCCCCCCAGGTCAGTGAGGAGGAATATTGCACTGAGGTAGAAAGCTATTTATGGAAAGAATTACCATTACAAACGCCTTTTAATTCACAGACCAATACATTAATTACGCCTCCAAACAAAACGTAATAAATCCACAACCGTACATGCGATCGATACAGCGACTTCACCGTTTGAAAGACACGGCCCTTGTGAACGCATCGATATGAAATTTATGTTGATAAACTTAAAATTGTGGCCATGCCAGCGATTTAGAAAAGAGCGTCTTTGTGTGTTTTGCAGGAAAATTTTTAAAATTTTTAACATGGACGGTCAATGAGAGTGGTTTTGTCACTCTTGTCCTTTAGAAGCTCCTGGAACTAAAACTAAAATACGTATCACAAAACTGATCACATTGCCTGAAACCAGACAAGCATACCTACGTTTTGATATATAAATTGTGTATGACAAGTAGATCTTGTGGGCGTGAGAGCAATTTGTTCGCCCTTTTTTTAAAGATAATTTTTGTTTTCAAAGATCTCCACTCTAAAGGTCACATGACACACTCTAAACCTGCTCCATAGGATTACATTATAACCGATAAAAAAATCACTAAACGTAAATTGCGTTTTCACAAAAACCGTAAAAGATATCAATCTAAAAAGTCATGTTTGGATAGCTGATTATTTTGTGACCGCTTTAAAGTTTGTTTGGTGTCTGTAAGTGAAAGTATGAAGGAGCTGAAACTTTTGGCAGAACGTGTGTTTTGAAGCAGGAAAAAGGATGTTCTCATTGACTTCAATGTTAAAAAAAAGTGTCTAAAAGCTTAATATTTTAAAAAGTATAAATAGTACAAAAAAACTTGAAGAAGTCCCATCGTTAGCTGAACGAGATGAACATTTTAATAGTTGAATGGTCTCAATAGCTCAAAGTATGCAGGAGTTACGCTGAGCCAAAAAACGTACGGAATAAAATTAAAATTAAAATTAAGAATAATAAAAAACGAATATCAATACTGGGAATGCTTATTAAAGCATTCCCACTAATAACTAGAAAATGCATTCCCTGAGGAAAATGCGAGTGGGAATGCTGAATTGCTGAGCCCGCACCAAAGCCATTCACCATAACCACTACACTATCTTTAGGACACACAGCTCCTTTCTCTATCTGCAAAGTAGAGAGTATGCTGACTTCCTGGTCGCCCCTCCCCCCTCAAGAGGTTTCCCCTCCCCCCAGGTCAGTGAGGAGGAATATTGCACTGAGGTAGAAAGCTATTTATGGAAAGAAATTCCATTACAAACGCCTTTTAATTCACAGACCAATACATTAATTACGCCTCCAAACAAAACGTAATAAATCCACAACCGTACATGCGATCGATACAGCGACTTCACCGTTTGAAAGACACGGCCCTTGTGAACGCATCGATATGAAATTTATGTTGATAAACTTAAAATTGTGGCCATGCCAGCGATTTAGAAAAGAGCGTCTTTGTGTGTTTTGCAGGAAAATTTTTTAAATTTTTAACATGGACGGTCAATGAGAGTGGTTTTGTCACTCTTGTCCTTTAGAAGCTCCTGGAACTAAAACTAAAATACGTATCACAAAACTGATCACATTGCCTGAAACCAGACAAGCATACCTACGTTTTGATATATAAATTGTGTATGACAAGTAGATCTTGTGGGCGTGAGAGCAATTTGTTCGCCCTTTTTTTAAAGATAATTTTTGTTTTCAAAGATCTCCACTCTAAAGGTCACATGACACACTCTAAACCTGCTCCATAGGATTACATTATAACCGATAAAAAAATCACTAAACGTAAATTGCGTTTTCACAAAAACCGTATAAGATATCAATCTAAAAAGTCATGTTTGGATAGCTGAATATTTTGTGACCGCTTTAAAGTTTGTTTGGTGTCTGTAAGTGAAAGTATGAAGGAGCTGAAACTTTTGGCAGAACGTGTGTTTTGAAGCAGGAAAAAGGATGTTCTCATTGACTTCAATGTTAAAAAAAAGTGTCTAAAAGCTTAATATTTTAAAAAGTATAAATAGTACAAAAAAACTTGAAGAAGTCCCATCGTTAGCTGAATGAGACGAACATTTTAAAAGTTAAATGGTCTCAATAGCTGAAAGTATGCAGAAGTTACGCAGAGCCAAAAAACGTACGGAATAAAATTAAAATTAAAATTAAGAATAATAAAAAACGAATATCAATACTGGGAATGCTTATTAAAGCATTCCCACTAATAATAAAAAACGAATATCAATACTGGGAATGCTTATTAAAGCATTCCCACTAATAAAAAACGAATATCAATACTGGGAATGCTTATTAAAGCATTCCCACTAATTAAGAAGAAGAATAATAAAAAACGAATATCAATACTGGGAATGCTTATTAAAGCATTCCCACTAATTAAGAAGAAGAATAATAAAAAACGAATATCAATACTGGGAATGCTTATTAAAGCATTCCCACTAATTAAGAAGAAGAATAAAAAACGAATATCAATACTGGGAATGCTTATTAAAGCATTCCCACTAATAATAAAAAACGAATATCAATACTGGGAATGCTTATTAAAGCATTCCCACTAATAATAAAAAACGAATATCAATACTGGGAATGCTTATTAAAGCATTCCCACTAATAAAAAACGAATATCAATACTGGGAATGCTTATGAAAGCATTCCCACTAATTAAGAAGAAGAATAAAAAACGAATATCAATACTGGGAATGCTTATTAAAGCATTCCCACTAATAATAAAAAACGAATATCAATACTGGGAATGCTTATTAAGCATTCCCACTAATTAAGAAGAATATTAAACGAATATCAATACTGGGAATGCTTATTAAAGCATTCCCACTAATAATAAAAAACGAATATCAATACTGGGAATGCTTATTAAAGCATTCCCACTAACTAGAAAATGCATTCCCTGAGGAAAATGCGAGTGGGAATGCTGAATTGCTGAGCCCGCACCAAAGCCATTCACCATAACCACTACACTATCTTTAGGACACACAGCTCTTTTCTCTATCTGCAAAGTAGAGAGTATCCTAACTTCCTGGTCGCCCCTCCCCCCAGGTCAGTGAGGAGGAATATTGCACTGAGGTAGAAAGCTATTTATGGAAAGAAATACCATTACAAACGCTTTTAATTCACATACCAAATACGTGAAATATGCCTTCAAACAAACCTTAATAAATCCACAACCGTACATGCGATCGATACAGCGAATTCACCGTTTGAAAGACACGGCCCTTGTGAACGCATCGATATGAAATTTATGTTGATAAACTTAAAAATTTGGCCATGTCAGCGATTTAGAAAAGAGCGTCTTTGTGTGTTTTGCAGAAACATTTTTTAGACTTTTTAACATGACGGTCAATGGGAGGGAGCTTGAGGCGCTTGTCCTTTAGAAGCTCCTGGAACTAAACGTCAAATGCCTATCGCAAAACTGATCACATTGCCTGAAACCAGACAAAAATACCTACGTTTTGATATATAAATTGTATATGACAAGTAGATCTTGTGGGCGTGAGAGCAATTTGTTCCCCCTTTTTTAAAGATAATTTTTTTTGTGGATGATCTGTGCTGTAATGGTCACATGACACTCTAAAGCTGCTCCATAGAAACACATTATAACCGATAACATTTTCTGAAAAAATCACTAAACGTAAATTGCGTTTTCACAAAAAACGTAAAAGATATCAATCTAAAAAGTCATTTTCGGATAGCTGAATATTTTGTGACTGCTTTAATGTTTGTTTGGTGTCTGTAAGTGAAAGTATGAAGGAGAAGAAGCATTTGGCAGCACGTGTGATTTGAAGCGGGAAAAAGGATGTTCTCATTGACTTCAATGTTAAAAAAAAGTGTCTAAAAGCTTAATATTTTAAAAAGTATAAATAGTACAAAAAACTTGAAGTCCCATCGTTAGCTGAACGAGATGAACATTTTAAAAGTTGAATGGTCTCAATAGCTGAAAGTATGCAGAAGCTACGCAGAGCCAAAAAACGTACGGAATAAAATTAAAATTAAAATTAAGAATAATACATTTACAAATATCAATACTGGGAATGCTTATTAAAGCATTCCCACTAATAATAAAAAACGAATATCAATACTGGGAATGCTTATTAAAGCATTCCCACTAATAAATTTACGGATATCAATAGTGGGAATGCTTATTAAAGCATTCCCACTAATTAAGAATAATACTTTTACGGGTATCCATACTGGGAATGCTTATTAAAGCATCCCCACTAAGTATCACACAGGCAGGATTTACAAGCAGTAGTGGTAATAGTACTAGATAGCATCTAAACACTTGGGGAAGACTTTAAAGCATCAGTAGTGGTCATAGTAGTCAATAGTGTAAAAAAAATTGTGACATAGGTGTCTTGACTGAGCAGCAGCAGTAGTAGTAGACATTGACAATACAGTGTCAAATCACTTGGGCAGGAGGTGCCATGATGAACAGCAGTGGTAATAGGAGTATAGAGTGTCAAATAACTTCTGACATAGGTGTCTTGACTGAGCAGCAGTAGTTTTAGTAGTAGTAGACATTGACAATACAGTGTCAAATCACTTGGGCAAGAGGTGCCATGACGAGCAGCAGTGGTAATAGGAGTATGGAGTGTCAAATAACTTCTGACATAGGTGTCTTGACTGAGCAGCAGTAGTAGTAGTAGACATTGACAATACAGTGTCAATTCACTTGGGCAGGGGGGTGCCATGATGAACAGCAGTGGTAATAGGAGTATAGAGTGGGAAATAACTTGTGACATAGGTGTCTTGACTGATCCAGAGGAGTCATGGGAGAAAGTCATGTGGTCAGATGAGACCATAATATAACTTTTTGGTCATAATTCCACTAACCGTGTTCGGTGGAAGAAGAATGATGAGTACCATGCCAAGAACGCCATCCCTACTGTGAAGCATGGGGGTGGTAGCATCATGCTTTGGGGGTGTTTTTCTGCACATGGGACAGGGTGACTGCACTGTATTAAGGAGAGGATGACCGGGGGCCATATATTGCGAGATTTTGGGCAACAACCTCCTTCCCTCAGTTAGAGCTTTGAAGATGGGTCGAGGCTGGGTCTTCCAACATGACAATGACCCAAAGCACACAGCCAGGATAACCAAGGAGTGGCTCTGTAAGGAGCATATCAAGGTTCTGGCGTGGCCTAGCCAGTCTCCAGACCTAAACCCAATAGAGAATCTTTGGAGGGAGCTCAAACTCTGTGTTTCTCAGCGAGAGCCCAGAAACCTGACTGATGTAGAGAAAATCTGTGTGGAGGAGTGGGCCAAAATCCCTCCAGTGTGTGCAAAGCTGGTGAAAAACTACAAGAAAGGTTTGACCGCTGTAATTGCAAACAAAGCCTACTGTACCAAATATTAACATTGATTTTCTCAGGTGTTCAAATAATTATTTTCATCACTGTAAATACATCAGGGAATGCATGACAAGGGACCCTTCAGCGCCCTGAACCGACGGCGGGTGCCAGAAAGTCACCGCCGATCCAGGACTCATTCATCTTGATTAATGTGAGTCTGTCCACGGAGTCTGTGGACAGACGGGTCCTCTTGTCCGTGACCACCCCACCTGCCGCGCTGAATGTCCGCTCAGATAGTACGCTGGAGGGGGGGCAAGACAATAACTCCAGCGCATACTGAGCGAGCTTGCGGCAGGTGTCCAATCTGGCAACCCAGTACTCCATGGGGTCGTCGGTGATCATACTGTCAGAAGCACCGACGGACGCCATGTAGTCTGCCACCATGTGGGCCAGCCGCTGGTGGTGACTGCTGCTGCTGGTACTGGGTCGCTCAGATTGGAAGAACATCCTCATCTCACCCATTAGGTCCCCTGCTCGGCTGCTGCTGGGTGCAGCCACCTGCTGGGTGAGATGAGGGGGGACAACTGGAGGCCGGGGAGTTGCCTGCTCCAACCGGCTGACTATGCCTGCCTGCAGTTCCTCCATCCGGCGCTGCCTCCGGCTGGCTGGGATGAACTGCTCCAGTTTCCCCTTGCACCTGGGATCTAAAAGGGTGGCCACCCAAAAATCATCCCTCTCCTTGATGGTCTTAACCCGGGGGTCCCTCCTGAGGCATCTCAGCATGTGGGCAGCCATGGGGAAGAGCACAGCCCGCTGTGACTCCTCATCGCTGCCCGGGTCCATGACGTCCGACTCTTCATGCCGGAGGCGCTGCTGCTCGCGCTCAGAGATGCCCAACCCCCAGACTATCGGTGCCACCAACACCGGCTCTCCCTCCTGACCAGGCCCTGACTCCAGGACGACACCAGTAACCTCCTGATCATCATCATCCTCCTCCTCCTCCTCGTCCTGGGCCTGGTCTTGGTGAAGCAGTGCTGCCTCCTCCCGCTCCACCGAGGCACTCTCCCCAGCTTCGAGCAGGCGATCTAGTGTCTTGTCCAGCAGGAACACTATAGGGAGCACGTCATTGAGGCCGACATGCTCCCTGCTGACCATCTTGGTCGCCTGCTCGAAAGGGCCCAACACTTGGCAGACCTGGTGTATCTGCCCCCACTCCGCAAAGGTGATGTACGGGAGTGTTTGTGAAGGCCCGTCAGTGCCTAGGTCCATCAGGTACTCCCTCACCGCCCTTCGCTGCTCCCACAACCTCTCCAGCATGTGGAGGGTGGAGTTCCACTGCGTCACACTGTCCACAAACAGCCTGTGAAGGGGCAGCCTGTTGACCCGCTGCCACTTGGACAGGGACGCGGTAGCGGTTGGGGAGCGCCTGAAGTGGCTGGCAATCCTACGCACCCTTAGCACAATGTCACTCAACCCGGGATAGGTGCGCAGGAACTTCTGCACCACAAGGTTGAGGACATGTGCCAGACAGGACACGTGGGTCAGACTGCCAGCCTTGAGGGCGGAGAGTAGGTTGCTGCCGTTATCACAGACAACCATACCTGCCTGGAGCCTTCGGGGTGTCAGCCAGTGTGTCTCCGGTCCCCTAAACTAACAAGCTGGAGCACGGCCTGACAGCGCACGTGCCCCACACTTGAGTAGCTACGGGGGCACCCGGACGCTGGTCTCGCCGGGGGTGACCTGACGCACCGTTTCCCCAGGGTGCCTACCTTTCTGACGCAGTGAGCCGACGAGTCAGATGGCACCCATGATGGGTCACCCTCCTCTTCGCCCCCAGATATGTCAGACCAAGGGATGCGATGTGGTGGTCTGAGGGAACCAGCTGACATGGAGCTGCTAGCCTGGCTCCGCTGTCCCCTCACCCACGCCTGGGTCTGACTAGGTGCTGTTGTTGCCTGCACCAAAACAGCAGCACCACTTTGAAGGGATGTCTCTGGGATACTGACAGCAGGTATCCCATCCTCCTCATCCATCCCTTCAAAAAGGTCCTGACCATCAGGACAGAGCTGGAGGTCTGCCTGATGCATGGCCTCCCCCAAGATATCCCTCTCACTGTCGCTGTCGAACAGTAAGATGCTGGACTCTTGGGGGCTGGGGGGAGGTACTAAAGGCACCGGTGTAATGGTGGTACTACTGAGAGTCGGGACTGATGAGTCAGTGGCACTGCTGTGCCCCATACAGTCCACCACTACTGGAGCCTGAGATGGCAATATCGGGCGGCTGCCCGATGGAAAAAACTCCCGGATGAGGCGGACTCCCCTTCCACCCGATCCTCTAGCACTAGTAGGGGCGCGAGAGGTACCCCGTGCTGGCAGCGACCCAGCACTGGGAGTAACTCCCCTACCCCTGCTGGCACGGTCACGGATGCCGCTCATAATTGCTGATGTGGGGGGGGGGGTAAACTTTATTGGGGGGGGAAATGTGAGGAAGGTTTTTTTTTTTGTTTTTTTAAAAGACAGGCACGCAGACAAAGACGTAGACAGACGGCTACTAAACTATAATAAAACTAGTACACCAAAGACAAGGACTACAAAAAAAATAAAAATGCACTAAACAAACACTAACTGCTTACACAAACGTATATGACTATAAACTAAAGCTAATTTTTTTTTTTTTTTTTTTTTTTTTTTTTTACACTAACTGACAAGGACTACAACTACAAAAAAAAATGCACTAAACAAACACTAACTAATACATTTTTTGGGTTTTTATTTTTTTTTAGACAACACAGACACTAAACACACACTAAACTAAGCTAGCTGAAAGAAATGTACACTAACAGTCAGGGCCGTTTGAAGGAATTTGGGGGCCCCAAGCAAAATGGACATGGAGGCCCCCAAACCCCAGAAACCCCGACCCCCCCGCACGCACGCAAAGCCTACAGGAACCACAGCATAGCGATACAGTTTAAGTTCACCCATACGTTATATAAATAAAAAAGGTTTACAGTGCAAATACTGCTGTTGCATATAATGTGCATAAAATTTGAACAATTTCAACAATTGAACATTTGCAAAAAACACCACTGTACCATGAAATCAATTAATATACATAAAAAAGTGCACAATAACTAAATCCAACATATTTCTTACTCCCCCTCCCACCCCACAGCAGGTGTCCCCATCAGAGTCCCCCCACAGCAGGTGTCCCCATCAGAGTCCCCCCACAGCAGGTGTCCCCATCAGAGTCCCCCCACAGCAGGTGTCCCCATCAGAGTCCCCCCCCCCCCCCACAGCAGGTGTCCCCATCAGAGTCCCCCCCCCCACAGCAGGTGTCCCCATCTAGGGTGACCACATTTCCAAACTGCCATTCAGGGACAATTTTGCCAAGGACCAGGGGGGTCGTGTTGAATGTAATTTCAGGGTTGGCGGGATTTCGGTGCAGGGTGTTTTGTCAGGTGAATGGCTGGTTATAGCACTTATATCATCCAAATACCATGCTTGGAATATAATTCCATTATTACATTGTAATAATAGACCCCCCCCCTCCACTAAGTATAGGCCCCCTACCTCAGTACGGACCCCCTCCCTCAGTACGGACCCCCCTCTCCACTAAGTATAGGCCCCCTACCTCAGTACGGACCCCCTCCCTCAGTACGGACCCCCCTCTCCACTAAGTATAGGCCCCCTACCTCAGTACGGACCCCCTCCCTCAGTACGGACCCCCCCCTCCACTAAGTATAGGCCCCCTACCTCAGTACGGACCCCCTCCCTCAGTACGGACCCCCCTCTCCACTAAGTATAGGCCCCCTACCTCAGTACGGACCCCCCTCTCCACTAAGTATAGGCCCCCTACCTCAGTACGGACCCCCCCTCCAATAAGTATATACCCCCGCAGATATCATACAAGAGGTGGTCAGAGACTGCAGACATGATACAGAAAATGCTCAGAGACCAGTGTGCCACTTTCCACCTGTAGCCTGCCTCCAAATGTCAGGGGTCCATGCTGGCACATGTAGTCCTTCAATATGGGGGGGATAACATTCCTAGATGTCAGGGGTTCATGCTTGGACCTGTAGTTCTTTACTTTTGGGGGGTCACATCCCAAAGGTGAAGGACTACAAGTCCCAGCATGAGCCCCTGACATCTAGGAATGTGATCCCCCCCATATTGAAGGACTACAGGTCCCAGCATGGACCCCTGACATCTAGGAATGTGATCCCCCCATATTGAAGGACTACAGGTCCCAGCATGGACCCCTGACATCTAGGAATGTGATTCCCCCCCCCCATATTGAAGGACTACAGGTCCCAGCATGGGCCCCTGAGAATTACTGTGAGCTCATAGATTTCACATGCATGCCAATACTGGGACCTGTAGTTCACTGATTGAGGGGGGCATCATCAGTTCTGGGGGGGGGGTTCATGCTGGGACCTGTAGTCCTTAACTTTGGGGGGGGGGTCACATCCCAGCATGAACCTTGCCCTGATATTTAAGGATCTGTCCTCCTTCCATCCCTCGAGGGTGTAATCTCATCTGTTGGTGTCCTCTCCTGCCGACCCCGTCCTCTTATCAGTGTTTGCTCCAGGCTGACACACACTCGGAGCTCCTGTGAAGTGCTGACAGTTCAGCACAGCATGCTGGCTGCTGGGGGAGATCTAACTGAGCATTTTAACCCCAAACTGCCATGGTGAGTGCATCGGTTTGTACTTGCCTTTTATTATCCTTTCCTTCGTGAATTTATGCATGCTGCTGTTTGGACGCAGGGAAGAGGTGGGTGGAGCAAATCAGTAGGTACTGAGGAGGAAGTTAACACATGGGGAGGAGGTGGGACAGCCTACCTCCTCCTCGTACATGCAGAATACACAACAGCCGCCAGGCGCGAGGGGGGCCCCCTGCACAATCAGGACTAACGATCAGGATACCCTGGCGCTCTGCGGCGCCGCAGCCAGAGTGGACAGGCATGCGGGCTGCTGCTTGGGGGCCCCTGACCAGGTCGGGGCCCCAAGCAGTTGCTTGTATTGCCTGTCCTGTTCCGACGGGCCTGCTAACAGTATGTACACTTACTACACAGAAATCTATCTAACACTAAGCTAAACTAACCTGAACAACACAAAACTTAGCTTTTAAAAAAGCTCTTGGGTCTTTTACTTTGAAAAAAGCAGTTTATAATCAGGAGAATATGCACTGAAATCACTAGCAAAGTAGCAATGAAGCACAATGCTGATGCTGCAAGATCAAACAGGAACACAGACACAGGAACACAAACAGTCCACACTCTCTAGCCACCTTCTGAATCTGCAATGAAATGGTGCTGGGAGTGACCTTATATAATGGCCGTGCAGGCAGGTTCCTATTGGTTGCTAACCTCTAACAACTTTGGTAGGAGAACTCTAATTGGCTCTGATGCAAAAGGGCGAAGAAAATAATCGAGCGATATTCCGATTGCCGAATAATCGCATTGCGATTTTTCGGCAAGATAAAATGATCGCTTCAGCTACTCGGCCCAAGGTCTCTAATCATACCAGCAATGCTTTTAGACGTCGATGGAGATCTCTAGGATGTGATCTGTTCTAAAAATAAAATTGAAAAAATTTGAATATTCGGAATAGCGAATATTCACCGCGAAATTCGAAATATATCGCGAATACTCGAATATGCCATATTCGAGCCGAATATTCGCAATACGAATATTCGTGAGCAACACTACAGAGCATGTATTGAATGATCCTTTCTAGATGTAAGTCCTTGACCTCTCTGTGTAGATTAGGTCTCAGGTAGTATGTATTTTTCATAACGTGATATTTATTACATAACATACATTAAATGATTCTTTCTAGATGTACCAATCCTTGACCTCTTTGGACAGACTGGATCTCAGCAACTTCAAGTACGTCTTTGACATAAAAGCAACATTTGATAGAGAACATGCATTGAATGATCATTTCTAGACATATCTAGCCCTTGACTTCTCTGTACAGACCGGTTCTCAAGGGGTATTTTTTGTGAATAAGGTCACATTTGATACAGAACATGCATTGAATGATCCTTTCTAGATATAACAAATCATTGACCTCTCTGTACAAACTAGGTCTCAGGAAATACAGTAGGCCTTTTGCATAAGGTGACATTTGATACAGAACATGCATTGAATGATTCTTTCTAGACATAACAAATCCTTGACCTCTCTGTACAGACTAGTAGCCAGATTCAGAGAGAGTTACGCCGGCCTATCAGTAGATACGCCGGCGTAACTCTAAATATACGCCGTCGTAAATTTAAGCGTATTCTGGAAACCAGATACGCTTAAATTAGGCTAAGATACGAGCAGCGCAAGTCTCCTACGCCTTCATATCTTAGGGTGCATATTTACGCTGGCTGCTAGGTGGCGCTTCCGTTGTTTTCCACGTTGAATATGCAAATGAGCAAGATACGCCGATTCACGAACGTACGTACGCCCGTCGCAATTAGTTAGGCCGTTTACGGAAGACATACGCCGGCGTAAAGATAAAGCTGGTCTCTAGGTGGCGCAGCCAATGCAAAGTGTGGACGTCGGAACAAGCGTATCTTTTTACGTCGTTTGCTTAAGTCGTACGTGAATAGGGCTGTGCGTAAGTTACGTTCACGTAGTAGGCAGTGTTTGACGTATCTTAGGCATTCTATCCGACGCATGCGCACTGGGATACGTCCACGGACGGCGCATGCGCCCGTTCGTTCAAAACGTCATTTACGGGGGGTCATGGTTTATTTGCATAAAACACGCCCACCTCAACACAATTTGAATAAGGCTGGCTTACGCCTGCCCATTTACGCTACGCCGCCGTAACTTAGGACGCAAGTGCTTTGTGAATACAGCACATGTCTCTCTAACTTACGGTGGCGTAGCGTATATGAGATACGCTACGCCTGCCTAACGTTAGGCAGGTCTTACTGAATCTGGCTATATGTCTCAGGAAATACAGTAGGCCTTTTGCATAAGGTAAGGTGACCAGATTTTTAAAATGAAATCCAGGGACATATTTATTTTTTTATTGGCAAATGGTAAACTATTTTATACACACATATTCCTCAAATTTTATATGCAGTCAGTGGTGTAGCGTGGGTTGTCAGCACCCGGGACAAGGCAAGAAATGTGCACCCCCCCCGCCAGACTTTTAGAGTCCCCTCCACTAGTACAGTAGTACTGACCAAGTTGATTCCTACACTGACGATTGCACTAATCTACCTGATTCCTACACTATCCACTACACTTTCCTACCTGATTCCTACACTGACCACTACACTGACCTACCTGATTCCTACACTGATCTACCTGATTACATACACTGACCACTACACTGACCTACCTGACTCCTATACTGACCACTACACTGACCTACCTGAGATCTCTCCAGCCCCAGGTACTGTTCCCGACACCCAGCCGCTCTTCAGTATCCCCTGCCAAAAGTTTCTCCAAAAGCCGCTGTACGCTCTGCATTGCCCCTCCCCTCCACCATTCTCACACACACGGGCCACCCGCACCAGGGGGATCATGGGAGACAGACCATAGGAGTCCCTGGGTGGGGGGGCACAGTAATGATTTTGAACCCCCCCTAAATGTTGCATCCAGGGCGAGAGCACCAGATGCCCTCCCCCAAGCCAGTGCAATCCGAGGACAGACTGTCTCCGGTTACAGTGTCCTCACTCTGGGGACTGTCCCCGGAAACCGCTGATGTCTGGTCACCCTAGCATAAGGTGACATTTGATACAGAACATGCATTGAATGAACTTTTCTAAATGTAAGTCAGTGACCTATCTGCAAGGAGAGAGAACAATTTTCCTTTAAATGACTCCTATCCCCTTCAGTACCCCCTAAGCCCCCACCCCCCAGTTTCACTCCTACTGCTTCAATCAACTGCCGGGTAGGCTATTCTTGCTTCATCAATGCTAGAAGAATTTTCAATAATGTCTTTGAAAAGGACCATCTATCATACGTCACAATGGTGGATGCCTTTTATACATCCTAGTCTAGGACCCCCACAATGAAGAAGCAGAAACACGCTAAAAAGGTCATGACATTCACCCTTTTGTAACCGGTTCATAGACAAAGGTGTGCACAGTAAAAGAGCCATAACTGACTCAATTCTCTCCTAGCCTGAGCTGCTGTTATCCAAGGAAATAAGAGGCTGATAGTGAGACAGAATCCGGTACTTATGCTAGTTCTATGAAAAGCCAATGTGCTATGTACTGATTTTTTGATGAAGACATCAATGAATTAAAAAGTGCTCTTAGGATCTTACAGAAATTCAGCTGTAGTGTTACTAAACCCAGTCCTGTTCACTGTAAATCATTTTTTTATATATATGATAAATGCCTACATTTATGAAATAAATTGAAAATATTAAATTTTTCAGTTGCAAATATGGGTTTACTAAATATTGGTATAAAATAATGGCCTAGTTTAGTTGGAAACACTGACCTAATTGCACAGTGAGAGGAAAACATTTTCCTCTTTTTCAGTCCACTTCAGTTGCTAAAACTCCTTTACTGCCAGTAAGTTTTGTTCATTTACAAAGCTGGCAAGAGTTAAGCATGGAGAAGAAAAGGAAGACAACATAAAAGGAACATACTGGAAAACATCCTTTTTTCTATATTTAGCATTATAATTGCAAATGGCATGTTGGAATTTTGTAAAATGTCAGTATAAATTGTACAAAATATTCTTCTAGCACTGATTTGTTGCTTGCATTAAATGTGTAGCTTTATATATGAAGAGATCATTTAGTATTTGTTCTAAATAATCATAATCCTTCCGCCTATACATCAGTAGTATGTAAGCATGATCGGTATCAACAATGACTTGCTGCACTACATTCCAATCTCCCTAAGGCAGGGGTCTCCAAGCTTTCTAAACAAAGGGCCCGTTTGTCCTTCAGACTTTAGGGGGGCCGGACTGTGGCCAGCAGGAGTGGAAATGTTTCTGCCATCAGTCAGAGCAAACATCACCCCATTTAGTATCAGAGGGAGGAATAGTGCCCTATGGTTGGTATCATTGGGAGGAAAAGTGCCACATTGTTCATGTCAGTGGGAGAAATGGTGCCTCAATGTTGATGTCAATTGGCAGAATTGTGTCTTGTATCAATGGGAGGAATAGTGATTCAAGGGCCAGGTTCAGGCAAGCAAAGGGCCGCATCTGGCCCCCAGGCTGCAGTTTGGAGACCACTAAGGATGAGCCGAACACCCCCCTGTTCGGTTTGCATCAGAACTTGCGAACACACCAAATGTTCGTGTGAACATTAGAACCCCGTTAAAGTCTATGGGACTCGAACATTTGAAATCTAAAGTGTTAATTTTAACCACTTCCTGCCCGGCCTATGGCCGATTTACGTCCGGGAAGTGGTTACACAATCCTGACAGGACGTCCTGCAGGATTTCATGCCGCGCGCGCCCGTCGGGGCACGCAGCACGGCGATCGGTGATGCGGGGTGTCAGTCTGACACCCTGCATCTCCAATCTCGGTAAAGAGGCTCTTTACCACGTGATCAGCCGTGTCCAACCACGGCTGATCACGATGTAAACAGGAAGAGCCGTTGATGGCTCTTCCTCAATTCCTAAATCCCGCTACAAATCCAAGGGAGAACAAAGATTCTCGGTCCAAGGACCACGGCTCTGGAATGCTCTACCCATCAACATCCGCTTAGAGGAAAACCATCGGGCATTTAGGAAAAAACTAAAGACCCACCTCTTCTGAAAGACCGGTACGACGCTGGATTCCAAGCGCCTTGAGGCGATTAAGTTCGCAATTGCTGCGCTATACAAGTCACTCACTCGCGTCTGATAGACGCGAGTAAAGGAGAGCCGATCGGCGGCTCTCCTGACGGGGGGTTCGCGCTGATTGTTTATCAGTGCAGCCCCCCCTCTGATCGCCACACTGGACCACCAGGGAAGCCCACCCTGGACCACCAGGGAAGGGCAAATAAAAAAAAAAAGGCTGGAAAAAAAGAAAGAAAAAAAAGGCTGAAAAAAAAAAAGCATTAAAAAAAAAACTGGCAACATGGGAATCAGTGCTGCCCCACAGTGTCCATCAGTGCCACCCCACAGTGCCCATCCATGCCCAGTGCCCACCTATCAGTGCCCATCTGTGCCACCCATAAGTATCCATCAGTGCCACCCATAAGTGCCGCCCATGAGTGCCCATCTGTGCCGCCCATGAGTGCCCATCTGTGCCGCCCATGAGTGCCCATCAATGCCGCCTATGTGTGCCCATCAGTGCCGCCTATGTGTGCCCATCGGTGCCGCCTATGTGTGCCCATCAGTGCCACATACCAGCGCCGCTAATCAGTGCCACCTCATCTGTGCCCGTCAGTGCCATCTCATCGGTGCCCATCAGTGCCGCCATATCAGTGCCCGTAATTGAAAGAGAAAACTTACTTATTTACAAAAAAATTAACAGAAAAAAATAAAAACGTATTTTTTTTCCAAATTTTCAGTCTTTTTTTAGTTGTTGCGCAAAAAAAAATCGCAGAGGTGATCAAATACCACCAAAAGAAAGCTCTATTTGTGGGGAAAAAAGGACGCCAGTTTTGTTTGGGTACAGTGTAGCATGACCGCGCAATTGCCATTCAAAGTGCGACAGTGCTGAAAGCTGAAAATTGGCTTGGGCGGGAAGGTGCGTAAGTGCCTGGTATGGAAGTGGTTAAAGGCTAATATGCAAGTTATTGTCCTAAAAAGTGTTTGGGGACCTGGGTCCTGTCCCAGGAAACATGTATCAATGCAATTTATTTTTTTTAAAACGGCCGTTTTTTCAGGAGCAGTGAATTTAATAATGCTAAAAGTGAAACAATAAAAGTGTAATATTACTTTAAATTTCGTACCTAGGGGGGTGTAAAGTCAGCATGTGAAAAAGCGCATGTTTCCCGTACATAGAACTGTCCCTGCACAAAGTGTAATTTCTGAAAGAAAAAAAGCCATTTAAAACCGGCTTTGCGGCTCTAATGAATTGTCGGCTCTTTCAATTACAGAGATGAGTCATTCATAAAGAAAAAAAAATGTGTGGGGGTCCGCCAAATTAAATTTCCAGGCCCTTCAGGTCTGGAATGGATATTAAGGGGAACCCCGCCGTACAAAAAAAAAAAGATGTGCGGTTACCCGCAAATATGCATACCAGGCCCTTAAGGTCTGGTGTGGATTTTAAGGGGGACTCCACCCCAAATTTAAAAAAAATGGCGTGGAGTCCCCCTAAAAATCCACACCAGACCCTTATCCGAGCACGTTAACCTGGCCGGCCGCAGAAAAGAGGGGGGGACAGAGTGCGCCCCCCCCTCTCCTGAACCGCACCAGGCCACATGCCCTCAAGGGTTGTGGGGATGAGGTCCTTGTCCCCATCAACATGGGGACATCATTCCCATGTTGAGGGCATGTGGCCTGGTGCGGTTCAGGAGAGGGGGGGGCTGAACTCTGTCCCCCCCCTCTTTTCTGCGGCCGGCCAGGTTAACGTGCTCGGATAATGGTCTGGTGTGGATTTTTAGGGGGACTCTACGCCATTTTTTTTTTATTTGGGGTGGAGTTCCCCTTAAAATCCACACCAGACCTGAAGGGCCTGGTAATTTAATTTGGGGGACCCCCACACATTTTTTTTTCTTTATGAATGAATCATCTCTGTAATTAAAAGAGCCGACAATTCATTAGAGGCGCAAAGCCGGTTTTAAATGGCTTTTTTTCTTTCAGAAATGACACTTTGTGCAGGGACAGTTCTATGTACGGGAAACATGCGCTTTTTCACATGCTGACTTTACACCCCCCTAGGTATGAAATTTAAAGTAATATTACACTTTTATTGTTTCACTTTTAGCATTATTAAATTCACTGCTCCTGAAAAAACTTCCATTTAAAAAAAAAAAAATTGCATTGATACATGTTTCCTGGGACAGGACCCAGGTCCCCAAACACTTTTTAGGACAATAAATTGCATATTAGCCTTTAAAATCAACACTTTAGATTTCTCCCATAGACTTTAACAGGGTGTTCCGCAGCTTTTCGAATTTGCCGCGAACACCCCTAATTGTTCGTTCGCCGAACAGGCAATGTTCGAGTCGAACATGAGTTAAACTCGAACTCGAAGCTCATCCCTAGAGACCACTGCCCTAAGGGGTACTATATACTGTAAAGAGGGTAGGTCTAATTTACTTAGGTCTTTACCAGGGCATCAGTCCAGGGCAATTCATTAGAGATATCCTCCTGTCTTATGTTTGCTAAAGTGATTCTCTCACTTTTAAAATAAAAAAAAGCTCCCTGTACAATGTTTATACTCACCCATTCCACTGCCTGTTTCTGGAATCTTTATTCTGTTAACCACTTCAGCCCGGACCATTTGGCTGGACAAAGACCAGGCCACTTTTTGCGATTCGGCACTGCGTCGCTTTAACTGACAATTGCGGGGTCGTGCGACGTGGCTCCCAAACAAAATTGACGTAGTTTTTTTTTTCCCCCACAAATAGAGCTTTCTTTTGGTGGTATTTGATCACCTCTGCGTTTTTTTTTTTTTGTGCTATAAACAAAAACAGAGCAACAATTTTGAAAAAAAATCAATATTTTTAACTTTTTGCTATAACAAATTCCCCCTAAAAAATCAATAAAAACACATTTTTTTCCTCAGTTTAGGCCAAATGTTTTCTTCTACATATTTTTGGTAAACAATGGCAATAAGGGTTTATTGATTGGTTTGCGTAAAAGTTATACAGGCACACCCCACTTTTGAGTACACAGTGGGACTTATTTACTAAAGCTGGAAAGTGCAAAATCAGGCTCACTTCTGCATAGAAACCAATGAGCTTCTAACCCCAGCTTGTTCAATTAAGTTTTGGTGATAAAATCTGGAAACTCATTTGTTTTTATGCAGAAGTGAGCCTGATCTTGCACTTTCCAGCTTTAGTAAATAAACCCCATTGTGTACTTAAAAGTGGGGTATGCCTGTAGTGTCTACAAAATAGGGGATAGTTTTATGGCGTTTATTTTATTTTTTTATTTTTTTACTAGTAATGGCGGCGATCAGTGATTTTTATCATGACTGCGACATTATGGCGGACGCATCGGACACTTTTGACACCATTTTGGGACCATTATCATTTTTACAGCGATCTGTGCTATAAAAATGCACTGATTACTGTAAAAATGACACTGGCAGTGAAGGGGTAAACCTGCAGGGGGCGCTGAAGGGGTTAAGTGTGACCTAGGGAGTTCCTCTAACTGTTAGGGGGCGTGGCTTGCTGTGACACGTCACTGATTGCTGTTCCCGATGACAGGTAATACGATCAGTGACAGTGTCACTAGGCAGAATGTGCGGGCGTAGCGTATCTTATTTATGCTACGCCGCCGCAACTTAGAGAGGCAAGTGCTGTATTCACAAAGCACTTGCGTCCTAAGTTATGGCGGCGTAGCGTAAATGGGCCGGCGTAAGCGCGCATATTTCAAAGTAGGCAGGTCGTGGGCATGTTGTATTTCAATTAAGCGTGACCCCATGTAGATGCATGGCCTGAACGAATGGCGCATGCGCGCGCATGCTCAGTATCACGTCGTATTTACGCCCAAAGATACGCCGGCTCAATGCCTGTGACGTGAACGTAACCTACGCACAGCCCTATTCACGTATGACTTACGTAAACGACGTAAAAAGATAAGCTTATTCCGACGTCCATACCTTGCATGGGCTGCGCCACCTAGAGACCAGCTTTATCTTTACGCCAGCGTATGTCTTACGTAAACGGCGTAACTAATTGCGACGGACGTACGTACGTACGTACGTACGTCGGCGTATCTTGCTTATTTACATATTTGACGTGGAAATCAACTGAAGCGCCACCTAGCGGCCAGCGTAAATATGCACCCAAGATACGACGGTGTAGGAGACTTACGCAGCTCGTATCTTGGCAGAATTTATGCGTAACTGATTCTATGAATCGGGCGCATAGATACGACGGCGCCCATTCGGACTTACGACGGCGTATCTGGAGATACGCCGTCGTAAGTCTTTGAGAATCTGGGCCAATTTTTTTAATACATAATGGCCCAGATTCTGACAAAACTAGTCAAACTCTTTAATCTTCCAATTAACAAATTATGGATTGGCACTACATAAAAATTACAACTGCACCTTCCTTGCTTTCACTGATGCAAACTGGTCTATGATCTGCTCAAAGTCATTTTTTTCTGTTTCTTCTCTTATATCAGCACCCATAAATGCGGCCTTACCAGCACCCATAAATGCGGCCTTACCAGCACCCATAAATGCGGCCTTACCAGCACCCATAAATGCGGCCTCACCAGCACCCATAAATGCGGCCTCACCAGCACCCATAAATGCGGCCTCATCAGCACCCATAAATGCAGTAACATCAGCACCCATAAATGCGGCCTTATCAGCACCCATAAATGCAGTAACATCAGCACCCATAAATGTGGCCTTACCAGCACCCATAAATGCGGCCTTACCAGCACCCATAAATGCAGTACCATCAGCACCCATAAATGCGGCCTTACCAAGACCCATAAATGCGGCCTTACCAGCACCCATAAATGCAGTAATATCAGCACCCATAAATGCGGCCTTATCAGCACCCATAAATGCAGTAACATCAGCACCCATAAATGTGGCCTTACCAGCACCCATAAATGCGGCCTTACCAGCACCCATAAATGCAGTACCATCAGCACCCATAAATGCGGCCTTACCAAGACCCATAAATGCGGCCTTACCAGCACCCATAAATGCAGTAATATCAGCACCCATAAATAAAGTAATATCGGCACCCATAAATGCGGCCTTACCAGCACCCATAAATGCAGTAACATCAGCACTCATAATTGCAGTAACATCAGCACCCATAAATGCAGTAATATCAGCACCCATAAATGCAGTAATATCATCACCAATAAATGTGGCCTTACCAGCACCCATAAATGCAGTAACATCAGCACCTATAAATGCAGTAACATGAGCACCCATAAATGCGGCTTTACCAGCACCCATAAATGCAGTAACATCAGCACCCATAAATTCAGTACCACCAGCACCCATAAATAAAGTAATATCCGCACCCATAAATGCGGCCTTAGCAGCACCCATAAATGCATTAACATCAGCACTCATAATTGCAGTAATATCAACACCCATAAATGCAGTAATATCAGCACCCATAAATGCGGCCTTACCAGCACCCATAAATGCAGAGGAATCGTGTGGTGTATGGGCACTTGGCAGGAGTGAGAGAGTGTGGCCTCCATGGGGGCGAAACATGCAGTGTACGGCACAGCACTGGGCAGAAAGGCAGAGTGGAACGGAACATCAGAGACTGACTGCGTGCAGTGGTACACAGAAAGGTCACACTCACTGGCAGTGGCACTGTGATGATCAGAGACACACAGCGGTGCAGGGGATTTTTGGATACAGTCCTCCACCACTGCTGCGCCAGCGCCCCTGAAACTGTCTGCCTAGCACACACGCACAATCATACATGATGATGACATTAAGGCCTCTGGAGGTGGGGGCGTCGGCGTTTAAGCGACACTATTTTTAGCGGCGTTTTACCGTCGTTTTCGCGGTGCTACGCACCACTTCAGTGTGAAAGACCTGGGGAGTGAATGGAGCTGCTCTTTCAGGCGCTATTTTTAGTGTTATAGCACTTGCAAAGCGCCTCAGTGAGAAAGGGGTCTTAGGCTACTTTCACACTGAGGTGCTTTGCAGGTGCTGCAGCGCTACAAAATAGCGCCTGCAAAGCGTCCTGAAAGAGCCTCTTTTCTTACTCCAATGTAAAATCCTAAGGGGGTTTCACACTGGAGTGGTGCGTTGGCAGGAAGCTCTAAGTACTGCTAGCTGCATCTTTGAGGCGCGGTAGGAGCGGTGTAACACTGCTTCTAAAGCGCCCCTTCCCATTGAAATCAATGGGCAGCGCCACTGAACTGCCAGCAAAGCACCGCTTTAACCCTTTTTGGCCTGCTAGAGTTGCGCTGGCAGGATGCTCAAAAAAGTCCTGCCAGCCACATCTTTGAGGCGCCCTGCTAGCGGCCGAATAGCACTGCAAAAATAGTGGCGCTTTACCGCCGACGGCGCAGGCCCAAACAGAAGCAAGCACCCAATCAAATATAGTGCTTGCTCAATATGGATTAAATAAATTATAATTATGCATAGCCATAGATATAAATAAAGTGATTTGTGCAACAGCAGGTACTACTTGCACAAATCACTTTATTTATGATAACAATGGCTTTGCATTATTATAATTTACTTAATCCATATATTAAGCACTATATTTGGTTGCCTGTTTGGCAGTTGGCAGTGGCACACTGAACATGATGATAATAGTTGTGACTATATAGAAGTACCTGGCCTGCTGCAGTGCTGCCTGGCTGGGGGTTCCAGAGACTAGAGTCCAGCAACAATTGTCAAACTCCTCACTCTCACTTGTCCGCCTATCCTCCTCTCACTCAGTCAGTTCTTCTCCTCACTGACCTCATGAGTGACCACAGTGACGTCACCGACCCGCTCGCACTTGAGGAGAAGATGAAGCTGAGCTGCGCAGAGGAGAGGAGGCTAGGTGGAGCTTCTGCAAGTTTGCCGAATGACGGTCTGGACGATCCAACTCATAGACAAGCATGGGGGGCGCCATTATACTGCCAGCCAGCCAGCCAAGGTAACAGTGTAATTGTAAGTGAATTGCCATGGCTGCCATATGCTGGATACGTCACTGTGTGTAACATAGTATTGACAGAATAACACTGCCCCCTGAATTTTCCTATTACATTTTTTGTACCATTTTGTACTTCACCATATAATATCATTATTTAAATCTTCTATTAAGTGTTACTATATAGGCAGTTTATTATAGTGTGTTTTTAAGCTAAATTGTATGTGTATTGTATATATTAAAGAAATGTACTGTACTGTGTACTGGTGTACCTATAAAGTCCAAGCTCTTTGTTCTGACAATATTTTCCAATATTTGCAAAGGCCCCTTCAAACCCCCTCATCTTCCCTGTTGATGGGTCATGCAGGCAACTAGTAATGCATTGTGGGAGATGGGAGTGCCTACTCTCAAGCTTTTAACTAGAAAGAGTTTTGTAAAGGGTATAAACCCTCTAAATGTACCAAGTGCAAAAAAAAAAAAGGGGTACAGGTGCAGCTGACAAAAAGAATGGACAAGGAGTGATAAACAAATGAAGGAAGTATTTTTTGTCTTTAAAGGAGAAGCACAGCAAAAGCTCATTAGGCTGCACTTCTCCTGTGGATCACATGAGTGCAGTTTGTTCTATACTCTGTGACCCATTTTTAGCAGACAGTGGGCCAAAGCCCGCTGTCAGCTGACATCATAGAGTTGGATCAGGCTCAGGCAAGATCATGACAATGAAGTCAGGATTATGCCCACATGGATCGGGACCTGCGAGCTGCTCAGAGCCCATGCCAGCCATTCCTTAATTATGTGGAAAGGTTACGAGCACTGAACTTCTCTCTGGAAAAGAAACGTTGAGAGGGGATATGATTTCAATGTACAAATACTGTACTGGTGACCCCACAATAGGGATAAAACGTTTCCGTGAAAGGGAATTTAAAGACACGTGGCCATTAACTAAAATTAGAAGAGAAGTGGTTTAACCTTAAACTCTGTAGAGGGATTTTTACTGTAAGAGCGGTAAGGATTTTAAATTCTCTTCCACAGGCTGTGGTTTCAGCGGGGAGCATCAATAATTTCAAAAAACTATTAGATAAGCACCGACTAAAACATATAGGGATACCCCAACGTATATTCTGAGGCATTATGAGTCTTTTGAACATGTCATTTGTTTCCAATTTTTTGGGGAAAATTTAAAAAAAAAATGAAAACGTATTTATTTTTTAACAAAGTTGTCGATTTACACAATATTTCTAACACATAGCATGTACATAGCAAAAATGACACCCCAAAAAACATTCTGCTAGTCCTGAGTATGATGAAACCACGTGTAAGACTTTTACACATCCTGGCTAAATACAAAGGCCCAACATGCAGGTAGCACCATCAGGCGTTCTAGGAGCATAAATTACACATTTACTTTCCTGACTACCTATCACAATTTTGAAGGCCCTGGAGCACCAGGACAATAGAAACGCCCACAAAATGACAGGTACTCAGGTACTCTGATGAGCTAGTGACAGGTACTCTGATGAGCTGGTGACAGGTACTCGGGTACTCTGATGAGCTGGTGACAAGTACTTTGATGGTCTGGTGACAGGTACTCGGGTACTCTGATGAGCTGGTGACAGGTACTCCGATGGGCTGGTGACAGGTACTCTTTATTTTATAAACAATCAGTGTGTTTTGGTGTGCACTTTGGGTGGTAACTAGCTGTTAGCGCAATCTCCTCCTCACACACGAACGGTGTGTGAATGAATGAATGAGAAACTTATATAGCGCGACACATGCAAACTTAATCGCCTCTGGGCGCTTGATGTACCTGACTCTTTTGATATCAAAAGAGATGAGTTTGGATCTCTTTCCTGAAGGCTAAGTGGTTCTCCTCCAACCGAATGCTGGTTGGTAAAGCGTTCCATAGTCTGGGACCTTGGACCGCGAATCTTCTATCTCCTTTGGTTTTGTAGTTGGCTTTCGGTATCTGAAGAAGATTTTGATTGGTGGATCGCAGAATGCGATTGGGATTATGGGCTTTTATTTTTTCGCATAGATAATGGAGAGCATTCCCCTGGATACATCTATGGGTTAGACACAGTGCTTTAAAAGCAATTCTGTCTTTTACTGGTAACCAATGAAGGGTTCTCTGTGAAGGTGAGATTGATTCCCAGGGCTTTTTCCCGGTCACTAGTCTGGCGGCCGTATTTTGAACGACTTGCAGACGAGCGATTTGGTACTTTGGGAGTCCGAGGTAAAGGGCATTAGCATAGTCCAGTCTAGAGTTCACAATTGATCCCACTACGACCGCTATGTCTTCTTTGGGAATAAAAGGAGTCAGTCTGCGTAGTAGGCGCAGCAGATGGTGAGATCCGCTGAATACCGACCCTATTTGTGCGCCCATTGTCATGTCGGAGTCGAAGATGACCCCGAGACTTTTGACTTTGGCGCTAGGGGAGATGATTTTGCCCAGAATGGGCGGGGGTATCCACGGTGTTGCATGTTGATTCCTCCGTTTGGCGTGAAACAGGAGAAGTTCTGTTTTCACTCCGTTGAGTTTAAGGTAACTCTTTGTCATCCAGTTCTCTATCAAAGAGAGGCATGTCTCTAGATTGAGGTGGTGATCCTTTCTATTGCAAATGCGGAAATACAGTTGCGTGTCATCTGCATATGAGTGATAAAGCATTTTTTGGCTGCTGATGATTTCAAAAAGAGGACGAAGATATATGTTGAAAAACACCGGCGACAGAGGCGATCCTTGAGGGACTCCGCACGATACTGTGCGTTTCTCAGAAGTGAAGGGTCCTAGCTTCACTGTTTGAGATCGGTTTTCCAAAAAAGAGGAGAACCAAGATAAATCGCCCTCTGCAACTCTGGCTACTTCAGTTAGCCGTGACAATAATAGTTTGTGGTCTACAGTGTCAAAAGCTGCGCTTAGGTCTAACAGAACCAGAAGACAAGATTCTCCTTCGTCTGCGGCCTCGAGAGCGTCGTCCCATATTTTAAGCAATGCTGTTTCCGTCCCGTGTCCTGGTCGGAAACCCGATTGAAATGGATCAAGTAGGTTGTGGGTATCTAGATGCTGTTGCAGCTGTTGTACCACTACTTTTTCCATGATCTTTGAGAGTACATTTAGGCATGTTATGGGACGGCGGTGGCGAGGGTCCTTGGGGTCTAGTGTGGGTTTCTTCAAGATGGGTTTGATTATGCCCTCTTTCAACAGGGAGGGCACTATGCCCTCCTTGAAAGATTGGTTTATAAGCTGCGTGATGGGAGGTGCCAGGATGTCGACACATTCCTTCAGCAGTTTAGTGGGGATGATATCATTCGGTGCTGTGCCATTACGCAAGGCACCGATGATGTTCTTAGTGTCCTGGATAGAGATGGGTTCCAGCGTGAACTTACCTGATTGTGGTGGATTGTTGTGGGTATTGTGTGAATAATTGCGAGGAGAGTTGAGGGGGGTATTGTTTTGCTGAATGCTTTCTCGGATTTCCCCGATTTTATTAATGAAGTAATCCGATAAATCTTTGCAAAATTCTTGGGTGTCCGAATTGGGGACTTCAAGACAACCTGGATTCATGGTCTGAGTGACCAGCTTGAAGAGTTCGCGGGGGCGGTTGAGGGCACTGTTGATGGCCTTAGAAAAATAATTTTTCTTGTTTTTGAAAATGTCTTTGTGGTATTTTCTTGTTATTGATTTGTAGAGGGAGAGGTTTTCCTCTGAAGTGCTTCTTTTCCAGGCGGCTTCCGCCCTTCTGCGCTCTTGCTTCAGTAACGCCAGTTGGTTGTTGAACCAGCTGGAGGAATTTTTTCGGATGCACGTTTTACGTTTCGGTGCTATTAAGTCAGCGGACTGTAATAGGGCTGCGTTTATGGCATCCAGTGTTTCTTTGGCCGTTTGATGGGTGTATTGTTTTTATTTTTTCCCTTAACGTGGTTTTGAAGAGTTCCGAGTGGAGCTTCTTCTGACATCTAGTCCAGTGTGTTGTCACTGGTTTTGATGTTTTTGTTAGGGGGGGGGATTTCCGAAATAATGAATTTAATTGCATGGTGATCAGTCCATGGCAACGGTTCATTTTCCAAGATTTTTATTTCCAGATCTTGTCTAAAAATAAGATCGAGTGTGTGACCTGAAGCATGCATGGGTCCACATACTAATTGTTGTAGCCCTAAACCTTCCAGATGGTCAATACAGGCGTCGGCAACGGGGTCTTGTGGGGAATTGGCCCAGAGGTTGAAATCCCCGAGCAGCAAAAAGTGTAGAATCCGGACGGTCTCCTGGGAATTTATTTGCAGTTGTAGTTGAGTAAGGGTTTCCATGAATGGAAGACGGTTCTGAAGAACTGGTTTGGTGATCGCAAGATGAATCTTATGGATCACCGCCAGGCCTCCTCCTCTTTGCCCTATTCTGTTTTCCATTATGATACGAAAGTTATCTGGCACCAGTTCACTTAGAATGGTGTTACAGTCGGTTGTGAGCCAACTCTCTGTAATAAAGAGGCAATTTAAATCGTATTGTAGAATGAAATCATGGATTTCTAGTCTGTGTTTTACTGCCGATCTTGTGTTGATAAGCGCACATGAAATGGGCTTAGGCTGCGGTGAACGGCGGGGATTTTTGATAGTCGATCGTCGATCGATTCTCAATAGTCGCTCAATTATTAGGGCTTTTTTGGCGATGGCTGGCAATATTGCGGCAAATCGCCTCAGATTCCAAATGGTTTCTGCAGAATATTGCAGATTGACCATGTTTGCGAACCACTGGGGAGGGGGGGGGGGGGGGAAGGATTTACAAGGATTGACTGAATCCTCTATCCTGACTTGGTCCAGAGGAAGGCAAAAAAAACCCTGGTCGAGCTATAAGCTATGACAGGGAAAAAAAATTCCTTCCTGACCCTTTGAGAGGCGATCGGGCTAACCCTGGATCAAGTTCTAATAGAATTGAGAAGGGGAGAGTGGGGCTGGGTGTAGCAAGATGGCCGCCGACCTGGCAGCAGGGACCAGGCTGGTGGCTATCAGATTGGGTGGATCAGTGCTGAAGCCGCGGCCTTTCCTAGATCGCGGCTGCCGCGATTCGTTACAGGCCGGCGCGGACGCCCGGAAAGGCGGAGATTGAGCCGGAGAGGTGGCTGAGGGATGCCTGGAGTAGTAGTGGTGTGGGGGGACAGGAGAGGGATGTTTCAGTGGAGCTAAAGAAGCCGGGGGAAGCCAGATGGGGGAGTCTATCCGGGCGAAAAAGCCGCGGCTTATCCTTAAAAGGACGGCCGCAACTTGTCCCCGGACTGGACTGAGGATCAGGAAGATGGACGGCGATCCGGTGGAAAAGAATACCTGCCTAGCTGTCTGCTGCTTGGAGGGAGCGTGTGAGGAGGATGGAGTACTGGAGGTCAGGTGAGAGGAGCTCTCAGGCACACGTCCGTCTGCTAGACTGAGTGCCTGCTGACTGTCTACAGCAGTGTTTCTCAACTCCAGTCCTCAAGGCGCACCAACAGGTCTTGTTTTCAGGCTTTCCATTATTTTGCACAGGTGATTTTATCAGTTTCACTGCCTTGGTAATTACCACAACAGTTTCATCTGAGGGAAATCCTGAAAACATGACCTGTTGGTGCGCCCTGAGGACTGGAGTTGAGAAACACTGGTCTACAGGACTCTCAGCACGTCAGAATCTTCTCCTGTGTGTCTTCTCCTGTGTGTCCGTGGCTCCGTGTCTGAATGGACACAGAGCTGTGGCCTGGCGCCTTGCTGGAGCGTGATGCAAGATGTCATGAGGAGTGTAAGGTGAAAAACCCAGTAACAGCTAGTTACCACTGGTTGTTGACATTTGTGACTGGCTGTGATTGGACACAGCCAGTCACGTGGTAAAGAGCCAATTTCATTGGCTCTTTACCTTGTTTAGGGATGGGCTGTGTCAGAGTGACACACCTCATCCCCGATCGCCACGCTGTGCGCCCCTGGGGGGGTGCATGAGCGGTGTGCACAGGGACTGTGCATGTAACCAGCATCATATTACGCCCGCCCAGAGGGAGAGAGTGTTCTTGCCAGCGTCATTTTACCATAGGTTGGTAAGGAACTGATTAAGAAAAGTCCATAATACTCACTGTGGCTTCAAGTTCACATTATGGCAGCATTTGCAGTCTCTCTTCCAGGCAGGATCTGCGAAGGCTCCCACTAGCAAACCATGTATAAAAAAAAGTGCCACTACCTAAGTGTAGCATTTATTCAGACATATTGGTAAAATGAAAAACAATAAATATGCACTCAAGTTTAAAAGGCATTAAAAAATGTATTAATAGGTGTCCAGCAGGTGGCAACCTTCCAGGTGGTCAATGTTGAGCAAGCCCCACCACGTGGATGTAATGTAAGGTTCTTAGAACCAGGAAGTTGACCAGGGGAACACTAGGAAGCGCCAGAAGGAGCAGCAGACTGAGTGTGTATATCACACTGACAGCAAAACTACTGCGAACAGCAAAGGGTGTGGCAGGTTCACAAAATGACGGTGATGATGTCATATGTGACAATGATGGGTATGGTTGTGCATTTCGGGGGTTTTTAGGTGAAAGGGGAGATATACTACCCCCTTCAACCAATTCCCCCCAGGAAGAGAGCAGGAAAAAGACATGACCACGCCCCCTTTTAACCAAAAGTGTTATAAATTGTTTAATTAGGGGTGGGTCTAGAGATGGCAGCAAAAAGCCTCCACCCTAGTAACACCCTAATCTGTGTGCCCTTTCCCACTCCTCTTTCCTGCCCCAATTCTATCTATTTATAACCCCTTCCTTCCCCTTTTAAACTCTACATACCCAATGCACTACAAACAATTAACACTCCCCCCTGATTCAAGGTGTGTTTTTTTAATTAATTTATTTAAGGGTTGAATCTAGGGACGGAATATCTACATATTTCACCATCCCCATTTTACCCTAGACGTTTTGTCTACTCATACCCCCTGTATCTACCCCTTATACCTATATCTTTCAACAAACAAACCATCCACCCCTCCTTCCCTTCTTCCCTCCCTTTCCTCCTTACCTCCCCTTACCCCTCAAACAATATTGTAATTCCTCATACAGCTTAGATAAGTCAAAGATTGTTTAAACTCAAGCCAACCTCTCCAGGTTCCATAAAATCTCGATCTAGAGTCTTTTTTTAAAGATATTAGTTATTCTATTATATATATTTAAATCTATTGATTGGGAATGCCATGAGAGGCATCTGACTATATCATCGTGGCCAATAAGTGATTCTCAGATTTTTTTAACAATGTGCACAGAATCATCTTGAAATATGTGAGCATCATGGCAGAATAGTGTTTGTACCATAGGGAGCAAGCAGTATCGCATCCTTCAGTTTTCTCTAAATATTTCAGATTTAGGAAAGAGAATAAAAGATAACTCATCAAGCCAATTTAGTATTTGTCCGTTACAATATATAGTATTATACTATATACAGTATTATACTTGTGTATATGTAGTATTATACTATATTATAAACTGAATGCACACGAGCACAAACACACGTACACATTTAACACAAATTCATATTTCCAGTGGAATAGAATCCCTTTTCTCTGTACATTTCACTGACACTGTGACTCTTCTTGGATTATAGCTCAAAGAAAAGAAAAAAAAAAAAAAAAACAATTATAAAAACTGGGACAGTCTATATATGGTGAGTTATGACATTGCAGTGTTCTTGAGGAAGGTTATCCATTCAATTCTAGGCTAGTAATTTCAAAAGAATAATCACTTATTGGCTCCAAAGGGATTAGTCAACCAGAAAGAATCATTTGTTGCTTCAGCTAAGTGTGCCTTCTGACTTGCACAAGACCGTTTTGTGCTAACATTTACAAATGTAAGCTTAGTTATCAATTCAACGTTTAGGCTTATTCTAACTAGGAAGCATAATTATTTTTCCTGACTTAAGAATACATTTTTACATTCCATTTTTTAAATCTAACTGATTGCTTGCATTCAGTGGTTTAATGTATGACATAATGTTTGGAAGAATCTAAGTATAAATCCCACTATTAGACCAGCTTCACACCTGTGCATGCACAGTCTTGCACCATATGCATACTTCAATGCATTGCTAGTAATTTTGACTGGTGCTCAAACACATTAAAGCAACTCACTTGCATTACAGCACATCACTGAGCACTGTAATGCACTACCTTTAAAAAAAGCACAGGTGTATTTTTTTTACATGTTGTTGCATTGGCAGTCCATTCAAATTATTAGGTTTCCTATTCAAAGCATGTTAGCGCACATGCATTAATGCAGAAAAGGGGGTGACTGAGTCCTTAAAGTGATCTTTTTCCTGATTAAATTTGCCCATGTTGACCTTCTACTGAAAAAATCTACTTGTCTGGGTTATAACCCCCCCTTACTCTATTCCAAATCATAAAACAGAGTTCTGCCTATACAGTCCTGATCAAAAGTTTAAGACCACTTGAAAAATGGCAAAAAATCATATTTTACATTGTTGGATCTTAACAAGGTTCCAAGTAGAGCTTCAACATGCAACAAGAAGAAATGAGAGTGGGACAAAACATTGTTTGAGCATTCAATTTAATGAAAACAACGAATAAACTGAAACAGGCTGTTTTTCAGCTGATCAAAAGTTTAGGACCACGTGCCTTTAAAAGGCCAAATCTGTGAAAAAGATGTGGATTCATTGTCATTTTCTGTCAGGTAGTCACACGTTGATGGCAAAGGCAAAACAAACTCTCCCTTTTTGAATGTGGTCGGGTTGCTGAACTGCATAAGCAGGGTCCCTCATCAAGACACTGGACGATCCTCGACCCAAATTAAGGCCCTTACTGGTGCTGACTGCAGCCCCATAACCATCAGACGGCATCTCAGACTGAAGGGCTTCAAAAACAAAAAACGTCTTCAAAACCTTGTCTCCTTGAACGCCACAGAACTGCTCGTTTGGACTTTGCAAGAGAGCACCAAACATGGGACATTCAAAGGTGGAAGAAAGTTTTATTCTCTGATTAGAAAAAAATTACCCTTGATGGTCCTGATGGTTTCCAACATTACTGGCATGACAAGCAGATCCCACCTGAGATGTTTTCTACGCGCCACAGTGGAGGGGGCGCCATAATGGTCTGGGGTGCTTTTTCCTTCAGTCGAACAATGGAGCTTCAGGAAGTGCAGGTACGTCAAACGGCCGCTGGCTATGTCCAGATGTTGCAGAGAGCATACCTCATGACTGAGGGCCCTCGTCTGTGTAGTAACGACTGGGTTTTTCAACAGGACTACGCAGTACACAATGCCCGCAGGACAAGGGACATCACTCTTTTGGCCCTGCGTGTTCCCCTGATCTAAATGCAATTGAGAACCTTTGGGGATGGATGGCAAGGGAAGTTTACAAAAATGGACAACAGTTCCATGATGCGGCTGTCTTCACCACTTGAAGAAATGTTCCCACTCACCTCATGGAAACGAATTTTTGAAGTGATCAACAATAACGGCGGAGCTACTCATTACTGAGTTCATGTTTGGAAGTTGGATTTCTGTTTTGGGGGGGTTTAGTTTTTTTAGTAAGCATCACATGATGTGAAACATGTCAGCCACCAGGATCTTCTTCTATCCAATGCACCTGTGCATAGCCAGCACCCTTTTGGTTTAGTGGAACAGAAGCAAAGCCAAGGGATTAGCAGTTTTTAGAGCGACATCATCTCTCAATTAATACTGTCCTTCTCATTAACCACTTTACTACCGGCCGCCATCAATTGACGGTGGCACGATAATCCTCTTGTTCTGGGAGGACGTCATATGATGTCCTCGCCTTGCCGAGCCACTAGGGGACGCGACCGCGTTACTGGGGACCCGCTGCACATGCCAGGCGGCCGCGATGTCCGGCGTGTACCCTCAATTGCCCAGTAACTGAGCAGGACCGTGGATCTCTGTGTGTAAAATGTAGCCTAGTCAGTGTTCTAACTGTAGGGGGAGGGGGTGACTGGGGGAGGAGACCGATGCTGTGTCCCTTGTACATAGAGACACAGATAGGTCACCTCCCTCAGTCAGTCCCCTCCCCCTACAGTTAGAACCACTCACGAGGGTACACATTTAAACCCTTGATCGCCCCCTAGTGGTTAACCCCTTTCCTGCCAGTCACAGTAATCAGTGCGTATTTATAGCACTGTTCGCTGTATAAATGTAAATGTTCCCAAAATAGTGTCAAAGGTGTCCGGTGTGCCTGCCGCAATATCGCAGTCACGATAAAAATCACTGATCACCGGCATTACTAGTAAAAAAAAAAAATGCTATAAATCTATCCCCTATTTTGTAGCTGTAACGTTTGCGCAAACCAATCAATATATGTTTATTGCAATTTTTTTAACAAAAATATGTAGAAGAATACTTCTCAGACAAAACTGAAGACATTTTTTTTTATATATTTTTGGGGATATTTATTATAGCAAAAAGTAAAAAATATAGTTTTTTTTTTTCAAAATTGTTGCTCTTTTGTTTATAGCGAAAAAAATAAAAACCGTAGAGGCGATCGAATACCACCAAAAGAAAGCTCTTTTTGTGGGAAAAAAATAATTAAAATTTGTTTTGGGTAAAGTGTTGCATGACCGCGCAATTGTCATTCAAATTGTGACAGCGCTGAAAGCTGTAAAATGGCTTGGGCAGGAAGGGGGTGAAAGTGCCCTGTATTGAGGTGGTTAAACCAAATCATTGTATAGTTAGCAGCAGTTAATCACATTCAGCTGGACTTGCTCTGTAATGTTTAGGACATTTTGTAGTTTCTCCAAGCCACCTTTTGAGTGTCAGGAAGATACCTCAGCATTTATATCTACACCGGTATTTTAGACACATTAACCAATCACAACTCAATGTGCAGTTTTTGATTGTCCAAAAACAGGATGTGAGGTGTGAAAGTTGTGTAACCGCCATGTTCTAGTTACATAGTCCCATCCTTGGTCTCAGGAAGCTTACAAAGATGTTAAAACCTAAATTTACATGGCTATTAAAGGGGTTGTAAAGGTTCATTTTTTATTTTCTAAATTGGTTCCTTTAAGCTAGTGCATTGTTGGTTCTTTTACCTTTTCCTTCGCTTTCCCTTCTAAATGTTTTTTTCCTTTGTCTGAATTTCTCACTTCCTGTTCCTCCCCAGTAAGCTTGCCCCCATCATCCAAGCCGTTCTGGCTGGGGGTTAGTCAGCGTGCTCGCCCTCAACCTTGGGACTACATCCCTGCGGGGAGATGCTGTAGTGTCTATTTTCCTCCTGCAGCCTTTTGAAGGCTTCAGAAGGAAAGTAGAGGGGATCAGGTCATCTATATGCCGCCCGGCCATCACTGTTATTCACCAGCTGCTGTGATTCGGGCTCCAGTGTACTTCCCCAGCCCCCACATCTCTGCAGCGCTGCCGGGTTCCCCACCTTCCCTCTCTCACCTACTGCTGTAGGGGATGCTTTCAGGATAGAGGGCAGGTACAGGGCTGGTAAATGTGTAATTTATCGGCCCCTTCCTTGTCTTAATAGAGTCAATAATCTGTACCAATAACTGACACTGTTCATTCATAATTGAGGCATTGGAAACTGTGTTTACTATGCTTTAGTTAATTAATGGAGGGGAAGCTCTGTACAGAGATGGAGATTGAAGGTGGTGTCCTCAATCTCCTTTTTCATCTCAAGGGTGAGACATCAGAGGTCTGTTTTGATATTTCATCAAAGTACTTCAATAGGGCTCCTACAAAAAAAGTTAAAAATAATGAAAAATAAAACTAACTAAATAAAATAAAATGGTAAAAAAAACTAAAATAACATCTTGGCGATTTGACAATTCACACCTGTAAATCAAGGAATTAACACCTATAAAGACTTTCTAATAACAAAAATGGAATTATGTAACAATGTTGGTACAACACAGCGCACTACAGCACACACACAGCCTTCACATCGGTGTGATGTGCTTTAGGGGAAACACTACAGTATGCATTTCTTGATACTGTATATGTGAATTGAGTCACATTCATTCCTCTCTGCACATATACACATGCATAAGTGTGAAGGTAGTCTAAATGCACACACTTGCTCCAGGTCAGTGGCCCACTAAGCCATGAAGTGTGGATTTTAATAATAGACCTGAAACATTTAAAGCCAACAGCAGCATCCATATCTCTATCCTGATGGATTCTCTTTCAAGTCAGACAGTCACCTCAACTAACCCTACAATGCCATGAAGGTACTTAAGTTATGAGGTGATTGGTGAAATGTCTCTAGGGTGTTAAAACATGCTGACATTTAAACAACCACCACTAATTAAAAGTGCCTGTCTAGCATCGTCAGCCCTGTCAACACAAGACCTGCATTCCTGATAAACAAACATGGAACAGTAAGTTGAAAAATATGGTCAGCTTGGGGCAGGCAAGTTAAATTGGTTGAGTAAATGCAGTCACTTTCTATTAGGAATGAAAATATTTCACCAGCGACATTCATTTGCTTTACAATTATAAACTTACCTTTGTGCATCAATTTGCCTTTGTGACATTATTGAGATTTAAATGATTGTAATTTATCATGATGTTTTTGTCGATCTTTGTCGACTTGTCTAATGTTGTTGCAGCATGGAATAGGAGCTTGCCTGTGGCATGAACTGTACCTGTAAGGATTTCATGTTAAATGTTTGTACACATCAGATATGTTTTGGAGATGTCTTAGTCTGCACATTGCAGTACATTAGGACGGTCAAATATGTCAACATTGCTATCTGAAGCTGCTCTTCTAAAGTTCAAGTCAACAGCTGTCCACTGTAAGGATAATGAAATCAGTGCTGTGTTTTATGTAACAGAGCATCAATTCTTGGTGGTATCAACTTTTGGTAGTACCATCAGATGGCAGTTGGGTGTTCCAATGTGTGATGATTGCATTTAAAAGTACAGTTGGGGGGCGTGGCCTGGCGCATGGCGGAGTAAGAAGCTGACCTGTGAGCTCCCGCACACACCGCGCTCACGAACGGCTTTTCGACCGACTACACGCCACCTTTCAGGTCGGTAATGGGCAGGAAGGGAGGGGGAGACACTCACCATACCCCCGATCCGGGAAGGGACGGCGATATCGATCGCTTTTTTCATAAAATCCGCCCGGGGGAAGCGTGACCCCCCTTCATCCAAGATGGCAACGGCCCGTTCTGCAGGGACACACTCGGCCTCCCAGGGCTCCTCTTCCCATAAGTCCTCAACTATGAGAACCAGACAGAGGGCCATCTCCCCCCCTGAGTCGGATGCGGGCTCGACCCGCTCAGCTTGCCATTCCCCAGAGTCACACCGCTCATGGAGGCTGGGATCTTGAGGCCTACATAAAGGCCTTACCAACCAGGCATGACTTTGAGGCCTGTGTGCAAAGGCTAGAGCGCTCATATAAGCAGGAGATGGCTGAACTCAGAAGAGATGTCACACATAGGCTGGAGGAGGTGGAACAGAGTGTGGAAGAAACAGTCTCCACGCTGCAGGCTCATGAGGTTATCCTAAATGAACACACTGCCCAGATCCAGCAGCTTATGCTATCTCAAGACGAACAGGAAAATAGGGCCAGACGCAATAACATACGTGTCCGCGGCCTCCCTGAAACAGTTGAAATCAAAGATTTGGCCCCAGTAGTCATTGGTATTTTTAATGAACTGTTGCAGAAAGATAAAGAAGACCCAATAGAGCTTGATCGGATCCACAGAGCGCTGGGGCCTAAGAATCCCAACCCAGATTATCCCAGAGATGTGATTTGCAGAGTTCATTTTTTTTGCCATCAAGGATGCCATTATGCAGGCTGCTCGTACACAGGAATCTGTTTATTTTAATGAAACCCGCATTCACCTTCTACCAGATGTGTCTAAGCTGACTTTAGACCTCCGTAGAGCACTGAAACCCCTGACCGGGGCATTGCAGGCTAAACAAATCAAATATCGGTGGAGCTTCCCTTTTCAACTATCGGCATCCCATGATGGGAAATCAGCCTCCTTCCGAACCCTTGGAGATCTCCCCAAGTTCTTGGGTACCTTTGAATTACCGCAGATACCCCTACCGGACTGGCCGCTGAAAGCCGCAACTCCTGGATTCCTGCCCTCCTCCGGATGGAAGAGACAGTCCATGAAACCCAAACGCTCCAGGGCGGAGGCCCCCCCACCGCCAGCTGATTGAGGGATAGAGCCCTCTGTCTGATTTTTTACCCCTTATTTTTTCTGCTCCCCCTTACTTCGGGTATGGGTCGGCTGAACTGTTTTCCGGTTGTTTTGGTTTGAAATAGGTCGGAGCACTGCACCACTGACTGTTCCTGAAGTGCCTTTTTGATAGTAATGTTCTACATTTACTGTGTGTTATCCAGGACAGCCTAACTTCCCCATGATTGCCCCTTTCCTTAGGGTTGCTCTGGCCTTTCCATCCCGGGCTCAGCCCTGACCCTTGAAAATAGGAGGGCTCCCCCAGTCCTCTCTCACCCTCTTCCCTCCCCCCCACCCCCTTCCCTGCCTAAAATAGGCCTTGGTTTCATACTAGGGCTGCATTTGGTGTGTATATATGTTTCGCCTGGGGCCCCCCGGTGGCACGAATATGGGAGCACGAACAGGTGCTTCATCACCCCAGATCTGCTGGGGCTTTATGCTCTTTTTCTGCCGCCCGGGGGGTCCCAGTAAATCTCAAATTGTCGTTATTTTGAATTGTTTAACTCTATGCTTGCGGTGTGTGCGGGCATCTTGCCGTGTGCTGACCGCGTTTCCCCACCTAGGATATTCAGCAGGCCATGATGGCACCAGCTGGAATGTTGCTAGCAACAAGTTTAGTGCGGCCCTCAGGGCCAAGATTTTTCTATGCGGTCTCTTTCTCTTTTTCTCCCTCTCTCTGTCTCTTATTTTCTATCTCTGGGCCCCTTGCCCGTCCCCCCCCCCCCCTCCCAATCCCCCCGTGGTGTGCCGGCCTCTCCCTGTGGCTCTTGGGTTCCCCCCCTTGTACTTCTTATGGCTGTCCCTACCACCTTGAAGGTTTCCTCCCTGAATTGCCGGGGCCTCAACGTACCGGAGAAAAGGAGACAGATTCTATACCATTTTCATAAACATCGTACCCAGGTTCTCCTTCTCCAAGAAACCCCTTTTAGATCAGTCTCGCTCCCCAAAATTGCCAGTAAACACTACCCCACCTGGTTCCATAGCACCAACCCCTTAGCGAAGTCTAAGGGGGTCTCGATAGCCTTCCACTCCTCCTTTACACCGGATGTTTTAGACAACTATGTTGATCCCTCAGGGAGATATATAATGCTTAAACTGTCATATAAAAACATGATCTATACTATCACTAACATCTACTCTCCCAACCAGGACCAGCCGCAGTTTCTCTCCTCCGTGATCACCCACCTGAAGAAGTTTAGCACGGTCAATATGATCCTGGGGGGCGACTTTAATGCTGCTCTGGTCCCCCGTCTGGACACATCTACCGGTAAGTCCTCGCTCTCCCTGGCTGCCTTGACCAAGCTGCGCTCCCTCCTCTCCGACCTTTCCCTGACAGATGTATGGAGGGTCCTGCACCCCTCGGACAGGGATTATACCTACTATTCCCCCGCACATTCCTCGTACAGTAGATTAGACTATATCTTGGTCTCGCAGGCTCTACTTGACCTGTCACCGACAGCATCTATCGGTGTCAAGTTATGGTCCGACCACGCCCCTGTCCACCTAACCCTAGGGAAGATCCCTTCCTTCAAACCCAGGACATCCTGGAGGCTCAATGATAACCTGCTTTCGGATATGGCCTGTACAGCTGGTATCATCCAGACAATTGCACACTTTAACTCTGACCATGCCCGGGACGGGACTAATCCCTTGACGAAGTGGGAAGCCTTTTAGTGTGTTCTTAGAGGCAAATTCATTCAGCATGGGTCTCGGCTAAAGAAAGCTCGTACCATGGACATTAATCGTCTTCTCGGTACTATTGCTACTCTAGAGGACTCACACAAGCGCTCCCCGGAACACTCTAAATTAGTGGACTTGGCTAACGCCCGGCGGGACCTTTTACAAATTTTTGCGGACAGGGCACTAGTGGCCAGGGATAAGGGGCGGTTTACACATTATGCCCAAGCTAACAACTGTGGTAGACTCTTGGCAAAGATGCTCCAACCACGGCAGGCGAGGAAGCATATTCCCTTCATTGCTTTAACCAATGAAAGGAAGGCACACAGTAACTCGGCGATCGCGGAAGAATTTTGACGTTACTATGCGGGCCTATACAATCTCCCCTCACAGGTGACAGAGTCCCCGGCCCAAGGATCCAATTCCCTGGATGCTGTATCTTCTTATGTACAGGACACTGCCCTTCCACCTATTCCGACTGCAGAAGTCGAGGAGCTTGAGACGCCTCTGACGGAAGCAGACTTCCTCCTGGCCATTAAGAAATTGAAAAATGGTAAGAGTCTCGGTCCTGATGGGTTCACCCCCCGGTTTTATAAAATTTTCGCACCCCAGCTGTCTCCTTTGCTTGCAAAGGCCTTCAATGCTATTGATGAGACTCTATGTCCGTCCCCAGGCCTTTTACACGCCCAAATAGTTGTCATCCCAAAACCTGGAAAGGACCAGTCAATTTGCCCCAACTACAGGCCAATATCCTTGTTAAATATTGACCTGAAATTATTCACTAAAATCCTATCGGAGCGCCTCTCCCCCCTACTCCCTAAAATTATACACGGCGACCAGGTGGGGTTTGTCCCGGGTCGGGAGGCTCGTGACAATACTACCAAAACAATCCACCTAATTGCATATGCGAAACGCCACCGCATCCCGACCTGTCTTCTTTCCTGTGACGCGGAAAAGGCCTTCGATAGGGTCAGCTGGCCCTTTCTGAGAAGCTACCCTTGCCCAAATAGGCCTGGGCCCCAAGATGTTGGCACGTGTCATGTCCCTATATAGCAACCCTACTGCGTCGGTGATGGTTAATGGCGTCGTCTCGGAACAGTTCTCGATAAACAATGGCACCAGGCAGGGGTGTCCCCTTTCCCCCCTCCTTTTCGCTCTTGTTATAGAGCATTTGGCACAGGCACTAAGGGCGAACCCTAGCATACGGGGCATACCAACCCCCTCGTCGCATTGCAAGCTCTCCCTATATGCAGATGATCTCTTGCTATACGTCACTCATCCACATATCACCATCCCCTCTATTCTGGCTGAGATCAATCGGTTTGGTGCTCTGAGTAACTATAAACTTAACTTATCCAAGACAGAAGCCCCGAATCTCTCACTGTCGCAACCCGTCCTGGCGGTCCTGAAATCCAATTTCTCTTTCCAATGGCGAACTAAATCTGTCACCTATTTGGGGACGGAGATACCAGCTGATCTCTCAGAAATATACTCCCTTAATCATGGCCCTCTTCTGCATCGACTCAAACTCCTCACTGAGGATCACTAAAAAAAGGGGGGAAACTAAAGCGCTCGCCAAAACTAATAAGGTGAGGAATGAAAATCGTGAGTTAAAGCAAAATATAAATAAATAAATAAATGCTGCTCAAATCTACCTTGTACTAACAACAAACAATTGGATGAATAAATGAATGATGAGCGCAAAAACCTGTGAATGGTGCACTTATAAAACAAACAAAGTGTATAATATAATAATGAAATAATATAGATGATCCTCTAAATGAGGAATATCACAAAGTGCACAACCAACACATATGGCACTGTGACAACCAACGTGAAGATGCAAACCAGAGTGAATCAAATAAACTGAAAATAATGAATATAAATGTCCCAGGTAACTGGCGTAGAGATTTCAAGAGGCAGAGATAAACCATAAATCCATGTACAGGTGTTGTAAGTGGTCCATAAAGTAGCTGGGCTCACTAAGCGCTTACCTCCCTGCCATGGGGAAACAGCATGAGAATCCTCAGATGGATTAAGGATACCCCTCTCTCTCTCACGATGGGCAGCTGCATTTATGGCACAGTGGGAAGAAAATGCAGTGTATTTGAATACTCCATCAGAGTTAATTTTATATAAAAGATACATTGATGATGTGCTGGTTGTTTGGAATGGGTCCAAGGACTCTTTGGAAGAATTTTTTACAGGCCTCAACTCAAATGACCAAAATATAAAATTGGTGGTAAATATCAGCAATAAATTAGTAAATTTTTTAGATCTTGACATCACGATAATAGAGAAGAAGCTCTTAACCAAAACCCACTTTAAGAGCGTGGACACTAACAGTTATCTATCATTAAAGAGCTGTCATTACAAATCATGGCTATTGAATATCCCAAAACAGCTAGTCCGTATTAGACGTAATTGCACTAAGGAGACGGATTACCTCACCCAAGCTGAATTAATTGGTGAAAGGTTAAAAAAGAAAGGCTATTCGGAGCACTTCATTCAACAACAAATTCAAGCGGTTGCTGGTCTAGACAGAAATTCCATGTTGAAAGGCAATATGAAAACACAACGTAAATTGGAAGCACCAGTGATTATTCTGGACTATAATGTACAACATAAGGATGTGGAAAAAGTATTGAGGAAACATTGGCATATATTGACAGCAGATAAAAACTTGAAAGAAATTCTGCCTATCAAACCAAATATTGTCTATAAAAGAGCACCGACAGTTCGAGACATGTTGGTCAAAAATGTAGTTGACCCACCCCCTAGGAGTGGTTACACGTTTTTTAATAAAAAGGGCTTCTTCCCTTGTAAGTACTGTTATGCGTGTTTACATGCAAAAGGTCCTTAATTGAAAAGGACTGAATTTTTGGGTACCCACACCAATGCCGTGCACCCGATTAAAGATTTTATTAGTTGCCATACGGAGGGTGTGGTTTACGTACTACAGTGCACATGTAATTTACAGTATGTAGGTAGAACCAACAGACCTTTGATGGTTCGCATTAAGGAGCACATAAAAAACATTTTGAAGGGATATGACAAGCATAATGTCAGTAGACATTTTGATCAATTCCACAATAGAGACCCACGACACCTGTCCTTCTGGGCTATAGACAAGTTCAAAAAACCATGGAGAGGGGCTCATTTGGTTAGAACCATAAGTCATAAAGAATCCCAATGGATATACACTTTACATACATTGGTGCCTGATGGGTTAAATGTGGATTTTGATGTCAACTGTTTTTTAAGTAATTTTTAATATATTCATGTAATTTTATATATTCATTTATTGCATTTAATAATTGTGAAGGAAGGGATGAAGCTGCACTTCGGTCTAGTCTTCTAGATTTTTGGTAGTCCCTCCCTCCGTTTTGGGTATTGGCTAGCCATCCCTGTATTAATATTCAATTTTAGACACGTTTGCCCATCCCACTTCGATGTGAGTGGACAATGAGGCAGGGTGGACCCCCGCATTTTAATTAAAGTAATTTAATATTTTAATTTTATTTTTAACATATAGATTATGCATACATTTTTATGATTTATATTTTAATATATTTTATAATTAATTGATGGTGATTATTATTATTTCATCAATCGGTCAGAATTTCTTTGATTGATGGCAGTATCAGTTATTAACCACCTGGGTTGATATGAGTGTTTATGTACACTCACTATTTTTCCTTTAGACTGATATAGATATCTGACTTTGCTGTATATCTATACTGGTCCGGACACTAGTGGTGTCAAATTAGATTAAATTCTCCACCATCATTTAAGTGATAGGATTGTGAGAACTCTCTCTTTTATCTATTACTATACCTGTTTTTTGTGTTTATTTTTGCCCACTTTGCTGCACTAGGTTCTGCAAGACATTTCCAACATGTAATATGGCCGCAGTGTGACTTTGAGGGAATCCAGCTTCCAAAATGGCTGCATCTCACTTCCGCCCGCTGGTCTATATAAGGCTTACCGGTCCAGCCAATCACTAGCCTCTGATGAAGTCACGTGTCGTGACGCAACGCGTAAGGCCCTGATAGACGTGACCGGAAGTGTCGTGACATCCCGTCCGCACATCCGCAGCTTGTTTGCAACTTGTTGGCTCACGTTTGAATTTTAGTTTTATGCTGAGCATTTTTATACTTTTGGACGTTCATTAAAATCTTTTGAGAACTACTGCACCATTGGATTTTCCTTTTTTTTTTTTAATATCTCGTGGATTTCCTGTCAATGTTCGGGCACGGAGCCTCCATTTTGGCGAAGCCCTGAGCCGACACACAGAGAGAAGGACACGTTTTTTGGGAGATTATCCAGGATTGTAGCAGCCCATCCAGAGAGAGAGATTGCAGCTGCCCATCGTGAGAGAGGGGTATCCTTAATCCATCTGAGGATTCTCATGCTGTTTCCCCATGGCAGGGAGGTAAGCGCTTAGTGAGCCCAGCTACTTTGTGGACCACTTACAACACCTGTACATGGATTTATGGTTTATCTCTGCCCCTTGAAATCTCTACGCCAGTTACCTGGGACATTTATATTCATTATTTTCAGTTTATTTGATTCACTCTGGTTTGCATCATCACGTTGGTTGTCACAGTGCCATATGTGTTGGTTGTGCACTTTGTGATATTCCTCATTTAGAGGATCATCTATATTATTTCATTATTATATTATACACTTTGTTTTATAAGTGCACCATTCACAGGTTTTTGCGCTCATCAGCCTCACTGAGGATCGCCTGAATCTCCCGGTGTCCTGGTTCGGGCGTATGAACACCTTGAAAATGGACATTTTGCCCAAGTTGTTATACATGTTCCAGGCTTTACCGATAGCCCTCCCCTCTACGTTCTTTCGGGCGTTGCGATCAATGTCAATACGATTTGTATGGCGGGACAGCCGCCCGAGACTGAAACACAAGCGAGACTGAAACACTCTGCTCTCCCATCACTAGAGGAGGGGCGGGTCTTCCAGATTTCGAGCGGTATCACGCAGCAGTGGTCTGTTCAAGGATCTTGGAATGGTTCTCTCGACCACTGAGCAAAGTAGCCACCTTGATCGAACAAGATTTATCTCCCATAGACCTTCGGGCCCTCCTCTGGGGCCACGAGGGAACACACAAAGCTCTCGCAGGTCTGTCACCCTTGACCAGGGACGCTCTGGTGGTATGGTACCGACGGAGGGCGGCCTTCGCCCTGACCACTGACCCAAGCCCATTGACCCCCATGTTTGACAACCCAACACTCCCAGAAGGCAAACTTGCCCACACGTTCAATGGATATAGGAGGGACCAGTGGCCCACCGCCCGACAATTTGTCAATGCAGGCACGGGCTCTTTTGTAGCTGACGAGTCCTCCTCCCTACCGAGGGTGACTTGGCTCACGCGTATACATTTGACCACTTACTGTAGGCAACTTTATGACTCAAGACAGATACATAGGCCCCCGACGGAATTTGAACAGTTATGCTTACTCCCGGAAACCCCACGTCATACCCTCTCCCTATTATATAAAATGATCTTAGAGCACATGAGTACTTCTCTTCCCAAATTCACTGCAGCTTGGTCGAGGGAGCTGGGGACTGACATCAGTGAGGCAGCCTGGCAAAAAGCCTTTTACTACACACATAAATCCTCTATCTCGAGTTATGTTCGAGAAAAGAACTACAAAGTCATATCACGGTGGTATAGAGTACCGTCTACCCTCAGGATCATGTTTCCCTCGGCATCTGACTCATGATGGAGATGCAACTCTGCTACCGGTACGTATGTCCATATATGGTGGGACTGTGAAGTTATCCGTCCATTTTGGACCCAGATATTTCAGATCTACTCAAACATGTATGATAAACTCCTCTCTCCCTCCCCTGCAGTTGCCCTGCTGTCCATCCTTCCGGGGACCTTTAAATTCCAGAAACACACTCTCCTTAGATTCTGTCTCAGTACATGTATGCAACTGATCTCCAGGCACTGGAAATCCCCCTTACCCCCGTCCCTAGCGGAATGGGTTAATGAAATGAACGGAGTCATGTTGATGGAAGAACTCCAAGCTAAGGCCCTAGAAACACACGCCAAGTTCTCCTTTAAGTGGGGAATATGGAGGAATTACTCTTCCTCAGATGCATTTAAGACACTTTCACTTGACTCGAGCTCTTCTCCGCCATGATAGACCTAAGAGGACCTACATAAGCGATACAGGTCCAGAGCCCGGAGTGATCGGGCACACCACACACACCCCCCCTACCCCCCATTGCCCCCCCACCCCCATCCTTCCTCCCCTCTCTCTCTCTCTTCTCCCTTCTCCATTCTCTCTATCTGACTTTTTACTTCCTTATCTTTCTTGTTAATCATTTGGCCTTTCACCAACATGCTAGGTCGGGCCAAGGTTATTGTTTATCTTCTTATTGTTTTAGTTTAGCCCCCTTGGCTTTCACCTTGCAGATCCGGAGACATGGTCCTCCCGCTACCTTCCTTATGATAGTACCCCTGACGTGTATAAGTTATCCTATTGCTTTCTCCTGGCCTAGGGCGCAGCAGGTTCCCAGTGGGGCGTCCGGGCAGGGGTAGGTAACAGCAGTATACATAGGAATAATCAACAGGGCTGTATGTGTAAATGTTTCTCAGGTCTTGCGAGGGGATCCATGTTATGTTATATTTAATATTGTGGAATGTGTCTGTCTACTACAGGGTAGACCGGCCAGCCCAATGTTGGGTGACCGGTGCCCGTTTTGATTTCTGTCAAAAAATTTCTAATAAAACTTTTATTGAACCTAAAAGTACAGTTGGCTTCCCTGTGCCTTTCAATGTCTTTTCAAAAGGGAGGCGAATAAAATTTCCCTACCCCACAATTCACCCTCCCACTCACTTTTAAAATCTATCTGCTGTACAATGAGAAGGAACTTGGAACTACATGATTATTACTGGCCACAATCAGTTCTGCTTGCCTCCCTAAGAATCTGGAGACAATGCCGATTCCAGGAGAGAATGCGTCTCGTCAGTATGCCATCATTTAACATACTTAAAGAGGAGCTCCAGTTGCCCCCAACAAACAAATACTGTAGCTGCTGACTTTTAATATAAAACAAAGAGGAGGTGAGGGTGCTCTGGTGGAGGTGGATATCTGGTCAGGTGGATGATAAAAGTGAGGTGCCACTTCTTAAAGTGCACAAGGGGTTAAAAGCACTTACACGATTGTGGAGTGTTAAAACCATAGTAAATTAGGAAGTCCTCATCTGTGGTTTAAGTCTGTCCTTGGCACCGTAGTGGAGAGCAGTGTTGAGCCATCCAGCAGCTGTGAAATGTTCTCATACACGCGGGAGCAAGATGGCAGCAGGGATGCCTGTGTTCCAGGTTCACTGCGGGACACACAAGGCTGATGACGTCAGTGAGGAGAAGTGGGCGGTAACGTGTTTTGGAGCATGGTTTCCTACTGCACATGCGTGGTTGTGCTGCTCTTTCTGAAGGGTCCCACTGTCTTCTGGGACCTGTGTGTGTCCCAGAAGGCAGTGGGGGGAGGAGGGGCTGCACATACTTGTAGATCGCCGCTGTGAACTTACCCAGAAGTGCCAAAACCAGGTACCGGACCCAAAAAATGCCAAATGTGACAGTGGAGGGTGTGAACAAGCAGAGCTTCCTTTTTTGGGTGGAGCTCCGCTTTAAAGCAGAACTATATCTGAGAATCACAAACTGAAAATGCTATTTAATTCATTTTGATATTCAAAGAAAACTCTCCTATCCATCCACATCGCCATGCTTTATTTTGTTGAGAAATCACTTTAAAAACACCACCTAACATTTCTGGCCATGGCCATCTTGAGTTAAGGTAGATGATTCATGTAGCATTTACTTCCTGGAATCTATCTGCCCTTGGCTCTGGCATGCTGGCAGGAAGGTGTTCTTAGCTAACAAAGTCCCTCTTTCCTGTCTCCAGCTGAAAGATAAATAATGCACATAAAGATTTATCGTATGTATGTATGACATCATTTTGGCCTAGGCCAGTAACCAGGAAGCAACAGACCGAATGTAAAAGAAAGTATTTAAAAACAAGGAAATATACCTTCCTATCCATGTACTAATGATAGCAGCAGAAGGATTCAAATTAGTTTGATGATTGAGAGAGTTAAGTTCCACTTTAAGGAATAGCACTTGTTGGACAATGGCATCCTCCAGGACACAATGGGAGTTTCAGCTGTGACAGGTAAACCTTGCCCTTTCATTATCCTTTTGAAATGAAGACTCTAGTTAGGAAAGGCTGACATAATTTCTGAAGATCACGGCTATCTTAATATTTCCCCCACCTAGTCTCAGGGCATTTACATTTAGTTTTAGATTGAGTGACTTTCACTGCCTGCCTGTCCGTTCTTATATTTTTTTTTAGCTGCATTACTAGGTGCTCCCACTGTTTTCCTGATTGCAATTTTATCAACTATGCACATAATGAAAGCAGTGTTACAAGAAATGACATATAGCTTGCTTAATTGTGGTCACAGGAAAGATCTCACATTATATACAGTATATGATAATTGCCTATGTGTGTTGAGTATGTATGGGTCTCAGTAAATCTATATAGCAAAAATAGTTTTAAAATAGCAAGAGTATTTACTACTCAAACAGCTTTTTATATAGTCAATGAGTGTTGTACTACTTTATACTGCCATTTATTTTGCAGGAAATCAGGCACTATGATTCAACAGCCTTTATAAGTGTAAAACACATTCCAACAAAGGCTATGGAGGAAGCCAGTTACAGAATTACCAGGATGTTTCAATTTCAGAAGTTCTTTTCTCAACTGCACTGGAAAATAGTCACTTATAATTTGATTTGTTTGTATGGACTATAACCTAGATCATGGGTGCTCAACCTGTGGCCCTCCGGCTGTTGCAGAACTACAAGTCCCATGAGGCACTGCAAATCTGACAGGTACTCAGGTAATGCTTCAAAGTCAGCCATATTATCCTCTCCACTTTATCAAGAGAGACAAAAATAAGTTCCTGTCTTTCTCCATCAAAGCAAAATGCCCCCACATTTCGCTCTTTCTCACTTGCTGCATTCCTCACATGACAACATGCTGAAATATCTGTGACCAATGTTGAGAAGGGAAGTCTCATTGTTCTGACTCAACTACAAGGCTATAAACTTTATCTCCAGCTTCATGTAGGGTTTACATGACCTGGTGTTCTATTTATCCCTTGCATCAATTCAGACAGCTTAACTCAATGAATAAACTCACTGTTAGGATGATAGCCGATTAATCATTTTGAATGTTCAGTTTAATGATGGATATTCATAGGTAGAAAGAGTTGCAATTGTAAGCCACATGGAAAGATGTTTCAGCATGGTAGGTATACATGGAAAATGAGAGAGACAGGAAGTGGAGGAAAATATAAGGAACTACGGTGAGAGAGAGAGAGAGAGTTCAGCTAGGCAGAAGGGAGCAAAGCTTAAAGACACAGAGCAATAACAAATAACATAGTGTAACACAACACTCATAAAAGGTTTCATAGTATCGGAGGATTAACATTTACTATGTGAAGCAGGATAAAGAGAGATGGAACCAGGCTGGAACCTCGGCAGCCTGCTCCTACACAGACCCTTAGATCTCCAGAAGTACACTTCCTATGGCAGGTGTCTCTTCCACAGCTACTGAAGCAGTGCAAGAAAATGTTTAAACTGCCCCCAGGCCCAGTATCCTAATGCCAGCTTGGCAAAACTGCTCTTGGTGCAGCTGCCTTATGAGTTTATGGATTGTACTACACTACAGTGCCTAATTCCAAATTGCATTTTCCCCAGAATAATTGCCCTTGCATGCCCTCCACCAGCATGCGAATCATAATGTGGCTGTGTCACTGGACCAAAATGTCAGTGGAAGGTTGCATATGATCAATGTCAACTTTTCGAGTAATTGTGGGCAGGCATAATGTCCAACCACTAAAAAATATGTATTAATGTTTTCTCCCAGATAATACACTCTTATGGTTATTTCAAGATAAAACCTGCCTCCTCTCTACCTGTAAAATTGTGGTCTAACCAAGCTGCTTACATACTGCCCAGCCACTATGAAATATTTGTGGATATTGTCTCTCAGATATTACACTTTATTGTTTATTTCAAGATGAAAACCACCTCTTATCTCCTTACAATTGTGGCCTAGCAAATCTTCTTATGTGCTTTTTCAACCACTGTAAAATAGTTGTTGCCAAGGGGCCAGATTCAGGTAACACTTACGCCGACGTATCTACAGATACGCCGCGTAAGTGTCAATGTGCGCCGTCGTATCTATGCGCCTAATTCTTAATGCAATACGCCTGAAATGTGGCTTCATCCGACCGACGTAAGTTTCCTACGCCGTCGGAGCCTGGGCGCATATTTACGCTGGCCGCAAGGGGCGCTTCCATTGATTTACGCGTCTAATATGTAAATGACCTAGATATACCGATTTCACGAACGTACTTATACCCGTCGCAGTAATATACGCCGTTTACATAAGGTGTAAGTCTGGCGTAAAGTTAGTCCACCATATATGAGGCGCAACCCATGCAAAGGTATAAACGACGGAACAGCTGTCGTATTTTACGTTGTTTACGTAGGACTACGTGAATAGGGCTGGACGTAGGTTACGTTCAGTGATTCGACGTATCTTAGGCGTTAGGTCCGACGTGATTCTGAGCATGCGCACTGGGAAGCGTCCATGGGACAGCGCATTCGCCGTTCGTTCGGCCATTCATTTAGATGGGGTCACGGTTCATTTAAATGGATCACGCCCACTTCCTTCCTACTTTGAATTAGGCGGGCTTACGCCAGCCAATTTACGTTACGCCGGCGCAACGTTGGGAGCGAATGCTTTGTGAATACTGTTCTTGCCTCACTGAGTTACGTCGGTGTAGTGCATATGAGATGCGCTACGCCGGTATAAAGATGCGCATCTCTACGTGAATCCCGGCCATTGTCTCTTAGATAAGACTCCAATGTTTATTTCAAGCTAAAGCCCGCCTCGTCACTCCTTCTTTCTTTGCTACCTAACTAAGCTGGTTACATACTGTCCAGTCCCTGAACAATATTTGTGTCTGTTTTCTCTCATATAATACAGTCTAATTTTTATGGCAAGATAAAACCTGCATTGTCTTATTGTCTTATTTTTATATGAAGACACCTTTTTATACATTTTAGATCTGTTGTGGCTGCGGTTTTCACTGGTCAACAAATTGGCACTTGATGAAAACACAAATGTTATAGCCAAAAGGAACTACAAAAACATGTTTTTATATGAAAATGTATTTCATTGGGGTGCTTCTTCTCTATGTAAGGTATGCTTAATTTAAAAGTGAAAGAAAATCCTTGCCTCCAGGACTTCTCCAAAGACTCTCCTATACTCTGAAACTCCCTATCTAATTCTATCCAGCTCTCCTTCTCTATCTACCTTTACACGATCCCTAAAAACTCCTCTCTTCAGGGAAGCTTATCCAGTCTCTACCTAACATCTGAACTTTTGTTTTCCACATTAACTCATCCCCACACATTTTTTACTATTTTGTATGACTTGCCTTTTGTAGATTGTAAGCTCCCACAAACAGGGCCTGCCAAACACTCTTGTCTTATATTGCAACTGTATTTTTTCCTGTTGTATTGTAAATTGCTGTGCAAACTGTTGAGGCTAAATAAATCCTGTTTCCCTAATAATATAAAAATAAGTACTAGTTCTGTTTTGCAATTGAGGAAACGGAAACCAGAGCAATCATTACACTGGGAAAACAGAAACAGAGAAAAACATAATGGCAAATATAACAGTGGGAAAAATATAAAACAGTGGGAAAAACTGTAGCACAGTGGCTGCAAACTAAGCCCATCATTCCACTTTCTTCCAGTCCTCCTGCACCCCTTACCACAGAAATCTTTTCCAATATCTGCCCCAACCCCCGGCGCTAGTTCTCCTCTCCAACCCTTTCTCTACTCACTGCTGTGCTGGAGCCTAGCCCACCCAAAGCCACTAGGTGGATTAAAATAGGTAGCACAGCAGCGGCAAATCTACTATGGATTACCAATGGTCCCTTGCTATACAAATGCTACAGTGTGCACTGATCCCTGGCTCACCTTTTATTGGTCAGAGCCAGAACCTTCACTGCAGTGCATCCCACAGATGCCCCTCCTTCCCCTAGCACATAGCTTTGGGAAGTGGGTGGTGAGCCCGAGACAAGTGCTCTTCTTCATCCCTTACCCAGCACTGCTCAGAGCTCCCTCTTCACCCCTGTCTGATACAATGATACCAGCAGTGATATTCCTCCCTGCACTGTGCTGCTGAAGTGAAGTATAGAAGTTCTACATATCCTATGCTGCTTAAGGGGTTGTAAAGGTTCTTACCTCCACTGTGCACCTTATTTTGCACAGTGTAGCCCCGATCCTGGTCTTCTGGGGTTGCTGCTATAAATCTCTTTAAGCTTTACAACCCCTTTAGTTGTTGGCAGTGACACTGTGCTACTCTCTGCTGCCTCTGTACATCATCATCTGCACACCACAATCTGCTCTGCTCCAATTGTTTTGCAATAGCCATACTTTGGTTAGTATTAATAGTAATGATAAAAATAATAATGATTTTAGCAAGCACCCTTAGCCCCAACAGCCTGTATTGGATTTTGGAAAAGGAAACAATAAGGATTATTTATTAAAACTGGTAAAATGAAAATGAACATGAAGTGGAGTTGTCCAAATAGACTGGTCAGAATTTGAATTTATTGTTCCAATTTCTCCAGTTTTAAAGTAAATAGACACATTTTTTAGTTTTGGATAAGGTGAGGAAGTATTAATATTTTTTTTACTGATATATTCACCCCTCTACATTTATCCTGAACATCATTGTTTCTGGCTTAAAAAGTGATGGGAGATAAAAGTAGTAAAAATATTAAATTGCTACAAACAATTGAAATTCCTTTTTTACTTAAAGCGGAGTTCCAACCACAATTATCATTTTTTAAATGTATGTCCTTTCATCCTGCGTTCTTATAATATAAATCTGGTCACTTACTATTTTACAATCTGCTGCCGATCTGCATAGATATTCAAAAAATATAGTTTATAAAACTATATCTACACCATTGTCATTTTGCTTGTGGGCATTGTGAAGCTTACAGGCACTTATTTCCTGGAAGTCTTGGATGGGAAGTGATAATTGGACAGCGCACTGCATCCTGGGAAATGATGACACACATTTCATTTCCCAGGAGCATTAGAGGGAGATGATGTCAGAATCCTAGGTGCTTTCAAAGGCAGATTTCGTGGGACCGCATAGCAACAAGCATTTCCAGATGAGTAAAAAAAATGTTTTTCTTTTTTTTTTTTTTTAGTCGTAAGCTACAGTTTAAAGCAAAATTGTTTTTTTGATGGAACCTCCACTTTAATTGATATGAATGTTTGCTGCTTACTTCATGTATTTTTTTAAACTGTTCATGCAGGTGCTACTCGTGAGAGCACATTCATAAACACTGCAAAATAAGATTCGGTGTACACTGGAGAATCATGGGATAGCCCTTGAAGGGCTTGCTGTGCAGGCGCAGACATCAGTGAAGAAGATTTTGGCTGGAAGACATAAACATCAGACCAGACCATGACTAACCTATTTACACAAGAACGTGTTGGGGGGGGGGGTCTGAGAAACACTACACCTGTTCTCCTGGTGTAATCTGCTTTGCGTATCAGGTGTGCTGACAGCGGCTCCTGTATGAGTAAAGCCAGCAAACACTCTGTGCAGGCTTCATTCATAAGTGCATTGTAACATTTTTATTACAATGTAGTTCGAGTAGTTATGAGCAATTTGGACTTGCACATAATGTCAGTTGTTGAAAACCATGGGCCATATTCATAGAGATCGGCGCATCTTTAGATAGGCGTAGCGCATCTCATATGCGCTACGCCGTCGTAACATTGAGAGGCAAGTACAAAGCACTTGCTCCCATATGTACGCCGGCGTAACGTAAATGGGCCGGCGTAAGCCTGCGTAATTCAAAGTAGCAAGGCAGTGGGCGTGTTGTATTATAATGAAGCGTGACCCCCATGTAAATGCATGGCCGAACAAACGGCGCATGCGCGCGCATGCTCAGAATCACGTCAAATTTACTCCCTAAGATACACCGGCTCCATTCATACGACGTGAACGTAACCTACGCCCAGCCCCATTCATGTACGACTTACGCAAACGACGTAAAATACGGCGGCTGTTTCAACGTTTCCGACGTCCATACCTTAACATGACTTACCCCTGGTTTATGAGTGAGTGAGTGAGAAACTTGTAAAGCGCAACACATGCGAACTGAATCGCCTCGGGGCGCTGTTTCTATTTCATGGGTAAGGAAACCCCTTGACCTCAGAAAAGATGGATTTTAATCTTTCTCCTGAAGGCCAAGTGGTCTGACTCCAGTCGGATGGTAGTTGGTAGCGCATTCCACAGCCGAGGTCCCTGTACTGCGAATCTTCGATCTCCTTTGGACTTGTATTTGGTTTTGGGTATTTGAAGTAGGTTTTGATCAGTGGATCGCAGAGTGCAATTGGGGTTATGGGCTTTTATTTTTTTCGCATAGATATTGGGGGGCATTTCCTTGAATACACGTAAGCGTTAGGCAGAGTGCCTTGAAAGTGATTCTGTCTTTTACTGGCAACCAATGAAGGGATCTCAGTGAAGGTGAGATTGATTCCCATGTTTTTTTGCCAGTCACTAATCGAGCGGCCGTATTTTGAAGGGGTAAACTTACGCCGGACATACGCCTTATGTAAACGGCGTAGCTTACTGCGACGGGCGCAAGTAAGTTCCTGAATCGCCGTATCTAGCTCATTTACATATTTGACGCATAAATCAACGGAAGCGCCCCTAGCTGCCAGCGTAAATATGCACCCAAGATACGACGGCGTAGGAGACTTACGTTGGTCGTATCTTGCCAAAATTCAGGCGTATCTGCTTTCCTGAATAAGCGTATAGATACGACGGCGCACATTTGGACTTACAACAGCGTATCTGGAGATACGTTGTCGTAAGTCCTTTCTGAATCCGGGCCCATACGTTTTAAACTGCATCACAATTTCCACAAGAAATGTGGCAACCCTAGGGCAAAAAGGACAGATGCTATTATGACAACTTGGCTGGTGAATGTGTGACTGTGAAGACATGGTCCTTCTACCCTTGGGGAATTTTTTTAAATGCAAATAATTCCTTAGGTGTGGAGGGACATTACTAACAATAATGGATCAAGCTTAGAAGGGAAAAAAATGATTGGAAAAGGTTTCCAGTCTGTCCAATTACTATTCCCTCCCAATTGATGAGCTTTTTTTACATCTATTGTGGAGGTACCCCCCTTATTTTACAGAAAAATATGACACAAACTTGTCAAATAAAAAATAAAATAAATCATGAATAACAATTTTAAATTTAATGAAGCAAAGAAAAAATGTAATTCTCTAGATTAGGGGTCTCCAAACTGCAGCCCGAGGGCCAGATGTGGCCCTTGGGGCACTATTCCTCCAACGGATATGAGGCACTATTCCTTCCATTGACACCAACAAGGGGGCACTATTTCTTCTACTGATATCAATGATGGGATACTATTCCTCCTACTGATAGGGGCCCTACTCCCCCTCCTACTGACCACCAACCCTGAGGCCACATTTATTCTTACTGGTGCTGGGCCCGGCATTTTCTGCACCCACTGGCCACAATCCGGCCCTTTCTAAAGTCTGAAGGACAATAAAGTGGCCCTTTGTTTGAAAAGTTTAGAGACCTCTGCTCTAGATTATACCTTGCACATTTTGATCACTCTTTGCACTGCCTCCATAAAAAAGACTGGTATATGTAAGACTTAATTTTGCAGTATATATAACTAATACGAATAAAATCTATAAAATGAATAAAGTCAAATGAAATTAGCTCTTGCTTTTTGCCCTTTTATAAAGTACACTTGTGTTATCTCCTACAGTCATGTGCAATCAGTCAAGTCTGTCTAATTACACATACTGTCATTTACTTTTTATAATGCATTATTATTCATCACTGTCATTCCTGATATTCTGTCGTTTATCTGCTGCTGCACTTCATGTGTCCCCTGTGGAGCTGAGAAGTGGCCAGCAAAACTGTTCTCAGTAACATGTGTTAAAGAGCCCAGATGACTTCTCTATAGTTGCCAACAATTTACAGATGGTAGTCATAAATTGTATACACTGTCGGAGTCTTCCTTGCTGTTCATATAGTGTAATACTAATGGGGAGTTTAATGGTATACATAAATTCGCTGTTAGGCATCATTAAATTTTTACATTTATGAATGACTTTGTAACCTTTACAAACTGTATACTGTGAAACTAAACCACATTTCTTAAGTTTGCTTTTGTCCACTGTATCTGTATTTATAGCTGATAAAGGGAAGGGCCCATTATTTTTTTTTCATTAGGATACAAAGAGCACAGAAGGGGTAGATGCTATTCTGCGTTTTTATTGACTGTGATACAATTTCTGACATATCAGATCACATTTTTATCTTTGTGAGCAAGAAATTAAGGTTATGAGGATCACCAGGACAGCATGGCAGAAGCAGTAATCAAAACTTCACAGACATTCTAACCCTGCCCCACTCTACAATAAACACCTACTGTATGTCACTAGTTATTGGTCATGGGTATGTGTTAATAGGCTAATGAAATATGTTTTCAGGGGCATACAGCTTGCTTTTGATGCTTCTGAGGCCCAGTACACATTTCCATTTGTTCTGTGTCTGATATTCCTACATTTCCATTTGTTCTGTGTCAGATTTCAAGCATTTTTTCACCCTCTTTACTAGAGAGGTGTTTTATGAAATACTATTTTCTATTTATTAATACATTTCTACTTTTTTTCAATTCTCACTTATTTGACTTTAGTGTCACTCATTTGGTCTTCTGGTCCCTTACTGGCTAGGTATGGGACATTTTTTATTTTTTTTTTGTTCCATATTGTTTTTTTGTTTTTTCAGTTCCGTGAAACAAACAGGGCAGCGGGCTGCAAAGAATCCTCTCCCCTGTTATTTCTACTATATATTCCAAGATTTCTTTCCAGTATTCCTGTATTCTCGGGCAGTCCCACCATATATGCAGAGTTGTTCCTTTTTGCTTACAGTTTCTCCAACGTAGCTCTGAGTTATTTGGGTGGATCTTACTCATTCTTGATGGGGTCAGGTGCCATCGAACCATACATTTGTAGTTTGCTTCTACGGTGGTATTGTCCGAAGCATGATTGTATACTGCACCTATCATTTGTAATTTATCGATCCTTTTACCCAAGTCGTTTTCCCACTTTTCTAAAAAGGGGAGAGTTTCCTGGGTCTCGAGCTCGGTTAATATCCCGTATGCTTTTGATATACCGTGTATCAGGGGCTTGTCCATATTGCATATTTTTTCTATTGGGTGTAGTGTCTTGTCTTCCCTAATCGGTTGTGGTAGTGTGCTCACAAAGTGTTTTAACTGCAGATACTCCCATTCACTCATCTTTTGTTCCCCTTCTCCTATCTTTATATCTTGTCTTAATTTAATTTTTCCCCGTGTGACAATATCTTTTAATTTTTTCTCCCCCAGTTGCTTTCCAAAACGTGTTCCATTGCCTGGTGGAAAAAAATTTGTGCCCACTAATGGGATTAATGGAGAGTTATACTCCCATTTTTCCCGTCTAAATATTGTGTCCCATATTCTAAATACGTTCCTTGTTATACTATGTGTATTTGTGCCCAATTCCCTAGTTTTTGGTGGTTTCCATATTTTTCTATTTAATTGTGTGCTACTTAATATTTCTTCCATTCGTACCCATTTTTTTTGTGTGTGTATATTTGTCCATTCTGCCAACCTAGCTAAATTAACAGCAAAATAATATCTTTTTATGTCGGGGAGCCCCAACCCCCCTCCTTTTTTTTTCATGCTTAGCAATGAATAGTTTAATCTAGCCTTTTTACCTGCCCATATATATTTCAAGATTACTGTTTTAATTACTTTAAAAAAACTTTGCGGTATTTTTATTGGAAGCATTTGAAGTTTGTATGTAATCTTCGGTAATATCATTTTAAACGCATTGATCTTACCTATCCAAGAAATATGTTTTTTTGCAAGATTTTTCAGGTCTTGATTAATGTCGTTAATTAAGGGGACAAAATTAGCCAGATAGAGTTTTTCAACTGTTGATGTAATTTTTATTCCTAAGTACGTTATAGCTTCTTTTTCCCATGTAAATGGAAACTCTTTCTGTGGTTCTTCTGCTTCTTTTTTATCTATCCCCAAGTTCAAAATTACTGTTTTTATCGGGTTTATTTTAAAATTTGAGAGTTCACCGTATCTTTTTATTTCCTTTATGATATTAGGGAGGGAGACTCTAGGTTTGGTCAAATATAGGAGTATGTCGTCTGCGTACGCCGCCACCTTGTGTTCTTCGTCTCCCACTCTCACCCCCCCCTATATCCGGGTTTTCCCGGATTTTTTTCTAACAATGGTTCCAGAGCTATTACATACAGGAGAGGTGAGAGCGGGCACCCTTGCCGTCGGGTGGCTATATAAATTCTTTACCCATTTCATGAACCTTGGTCCCAGGCCTATATTTTGTAAAGTTTCCATCATAAACCCCCAGTCGACATTTTTTGGTTTATATACTGTACACGGACATACTTTTCAGTAAGTCAACATTTCTGTATTAAAAATCATTTTTATTGGCCTTATGTAATATTCTAATTTTCTGAGATACTGAATTTTGGGTTTTCACTAGCTGTAAGCCATATTCATCAAAATTAAAACAAAAAAATATTGAAATATATCACTCTGTTTAACGCATCTATATAAAATGAAGGAGTTACATTTTTTTATTTAATTACTGAAGTAAATTTATATTTTAATAATATAACTTTATGAGATGCACCTGTATATGCAAATCAGGTGCGTTTTAAACCGCATCTGATTCGCATTCCATATAATCCAGACAGACTTTCAATGGTACAAATATTGCTGGTTGCAATACAAATTAAGAAAGGGTCCTGTGCATTTTTCCATCCAAGTCATGTACGATTTTAGTGTCAAATTCGCACCTGAACCACACCTGAAATGCTGGATGGAAACTGCACCGGACTCTGCACCAAAACCCGGGAGGCATACATGTGAACCCAGCATAGGAGTTTGACAGGTGCATTGTATCTACAGTTGACCTTCTTGACCTACATCTAAGCTTTAGCAGTCTGCTTCAAGCTGTTTTTGCTATTTCATTGGCTTGACTGTTCATGCTATACTGAGTCTTCTTGTATGGGATGGTCACCTACATGTTGTTTTAGCGAAACTTCGTCATATTGTGTCACCTTCACCAGACCTGAAGCCCGCTCACTCACATATTCCTGGCCTGAGACCTGTTACCCAGAACAAATGTCCAGTCCAGTTGCATTTTAAATGCTTTACTGCATTACTTCACTCCAGCACAGTTATTAAGGTTACAGGCACTGTGCAGTACATCAGCATTATATGACTCACTGACAGAAGTCCACAGCACAGAACACTGCCCTTGATTCTGATGACTTTCCATACAGTGGTCAAACAATAGTTAGACATCTTCCCCTGATGTTACAGTCTCTTAACATAGGCAATAATTAAACAGGGCGCACCTTCCATTAGCACAGGCCCAGGGGCCACTCCAAACCAAGCTGTGGGACCTGGTAGGTGAGGGTCAAGATTTCTCTGTCTGCTTCCAAGGTTTCTCTGTCTGCTCACTCAGTACCCTGTCAGTTCAGCCTTGCAGCCAGTTCTTCAGTTCATCTCCTGCCGAGGGCCCCATGCCACTAGGGGGCCCCATCAGGGTTGCCAGCCTCAGTAAAACCAGGGACAGTATGTAAAAATCTGTGTTTTTTAGAAAAATCCCAAGATTATGGCTGCCCCGCCTCTCCAGTACCTTTTCAGCGTGTGTATGTGTATTTTGTGTGTATGTATACTGTGTGTCTGTGTGTGTATGTATACTTTATGTGTGTGTGTGTGTGTGTATACTGTGTGGCCCCATACTATATTGCCTGGTTCTGGCATAAATACTGTATCTGTAGTGTCATGTAGTATGCTTGCATTGCAAAATGCATCATACTGTGTTGAATTGCATTTGGTTTAATAGTGTTAGGCAAATTTTTGTTTCTTGCAGTCTGTGTACATGGACACTGCATACAGATGATCGCATGTTTGGTCTAAGACCATGTTGTTTCAACTTGCATTACTATGAGCTTGGTGCTGAATATGGAAATTGCAGTAAGCAGCATTAGCATAGTTCCATTGTTTTCCTACTATGCCAAATACTGTCTGTGTACATGTACTCTTAAGCCCTGTACACACGGGCCAGAACCTCATCAGGAAAAAAACGTTGTTTTTCCTGACGAGATTCTTGGCAATTACCTCTTGCCACAGGAGTGTACAGACACTCTATTTAAAAGAACCGCCGTTCTTTTGAATGGAACAAATGCGGTGACGTCATGCTGTCGCCGCCATCTTGCTACACCCTACCTATGCCTAGGAAGCTACCGCACATGCTTCAAAGTCATTTCGAGCATGCACAGGTTTCCACGGTGACAGGTAAGTATACACACTCTCGGGTTTCTCGTCAGGAAAACACTGCTGAGAATCTCACAACGAGAAAATAGAGAACATGTTCTCTATTTTTCTCGTCTAGATTCTGGGCAGTTTTCTTGTTGAGAAACCGAGTAAACCAAGCATGTGTACGAGGCTTTACACTTCCGGAATCTTCTGATTTGCAACAGCTAGCATTGCTTAAACGTATAATTTTAAATATGTCTACTCAATATGTTCCTCAACTTCTCATTCCTGCTGCTTTTTTTCTGCATACATACCATTAAGATCCTCTTTTAAAATATATCAGCTTCTGTTTTTATGCACTGCATAAATCAAACCTATATAGTCAGTAACAACTGCCCTTTAGAAGCAAGGCAAACTACACTTGGGAATGCTGCAATTTTGTGTTTGAAGTTAATATTATTTAGCATTAATCATGAAATTACGTGCCTCTTAATGATTGAAATTACTCTCATGTGCAATAGAATTAGGATGCCTTAAAGTGGGCTTTCTGTAATGTTATAGATAGTTACTGAGTAGCTTGGAGCTTCTCATAAGCCTCATGGTGACTTTAATTTCTCTTAAGTTTCCACATTTAAAGATTGTGAAAAGGGAATTAAGATCCTAAGTGGCATCTCGTGAGAGTTCTTCACCATCCTCACCAAAGTTTATGCACTCCGTTATCTTAACTCAGAACTCATACTCATAACTGAGTACACAGAATATATATAAACTGATGTGAATTCTGATATATTATTCTAAAGTAACTAACGTTGCAGTACTGGGTACTGACATTTATAGGTAAAGTTGATCAAGAGAAAATCCGATTGCCTCTCGGAGGATCAGGAAAGATTTTTTTTTTCCACTGCTATAGCAAATTGGATCATGCTTTGCTGGGTTTTTTTTCCCTCTTTCCTCTGGATCAACTGTGGGTATAGAAATATATATATATATATATATATATATATATATATATATATATATATATATATATTTGTATTTTTTTTGGTTGTACTGGATGGACGTGTGTCTTTTTTCAACCTAACTATGTGTAACTATGCACAACACTATTTTCCATATCAAACAAAACAAAGGTCTATGCCTGCATGTAAGACTACTCATAACTGTGTTATAGATGGATGGTGTTTCCAATGATATAAGTAAAGTTTAGGTATTGACAATCATTATTGTTACATGTATGTATGTAGTAAAAGAACAACTATATAACATGTGTATTCAAATTTCTCACTGATAACATGGATTACAGTAACTAAAAAGATAAAATCGTCTCAGCCTCAACAAAAAATAATGCTTTTGGTTCTATTAGCAGCAAACAAACTACGGAAAAAACCTGAACGAAAGTTGAATTTTCTTTTATAGAGGTGAAAGTCAAATTAAATGATTTGATCAATGAAAAATGAACTAGCATTCTCAGACACATCGATGACAAGGTTCTTTACATAGGGCAACCCTGAATGGACAATGCACATTCCCACATGGATAAATGACATCTAATCTGCGGACATTACCTGGCAATGTAGGCAGAACCCAAATATAACTAATAAAATACACAAAACAGATACAAATTGGCCATAGCTCTTTATTTTTATAATACATACCGTATTTATTGGCATATAACAAGCACCCTAACTTTAAGAGGGAAGTTTCAGGGAAAAAATGTTCCCCAGCCCTTGCATATAACATGCAGGCACAGTTTACCCTCTATTTTCAGGGTAAAAAAGTGAGTGTTATACGCCAATAAATACAGTAATTAAATAACTTCATTATTATATGGACCATAACTAAAGCTAAAGCAATACTAGTAATAAGAAAGAACTTCACATTTAACCATTGAATTCAACTCAGCTATTACAGCTTGGGCTGAGCATTTAAACAAATACAATTACAATTGTCCATTTCTCATACAAGGGACAAAACCACATAACTTAAAGTGATTATAAACAATCTTGTAAAACAATCCATTCAGTTTAAATTAGAAATGAAAGGCAAAACATTTTTGTATAGATATAAAAACTGCAGACAGGACCCTCACATAGGATTTTTTACGGTATGAACTTTAACTTTCCTTCAACAGCGATTAATATACTATATATAAAACATTATAAATACCTTTTTTCCATTTTTTATAAATAATCACATTCCTTCTGTTCTCAGTTGCATAAAAGGTGGGGCAGGAGAAGCAGAAGCACACTGAGGTTCCCAGTAGACATGTGCACAACAAAAATGTTCGTATTTTTTTGTTCCGTTTTGTCTCGTTCCGTAGATTCGTAAAGATTTGTAATTTTGTAAGACTCAAGTTTTCCTATTCGGACCCGTTCATATTTCGTAAGACGCAAGTTTTCCTATTCGGACCTATTCGTATTTTCGGAACAGTTTTATTTTCGTTAATACTGAATGATTTCGTAATTCTGTCTAATTTATTGTCGTTGATTCGAAATTCGTAATTTTGTTAGATAATAATTTTCGTTTAATGGATTTGTAATTTTGTTCTTTCGTAAATACATAGCAACACGTGAGAGAGAGAGAGACTTGTAAAGCGCAACACATGCGAACTGAATCGCCTCTGGGCGCTGTATCCATTTCATGGGTAAGGAACCCCTTGACCTCAGAAGAGATGGGTTTTAATCTTTCTCCTGAAGGCCAAGTGGTCCGACTCCAGTCGGATGGTGGTTGGTAGTGCATTCCACAGGCGAGGTCCCTGGACTGCAAATCTTCGATCTCCTTTGGACTTGTATCTGGCCTTGGGTATCTAAAGGAGGTTTTGATTGGTGGATCGCAGAATGCGATTGGGGTTATGGGCTTTTCTTTTTTCGCATAGATATTGGGGGGCGTTGCCTTGAATACACTTATGCATTAGACAGAGTGCCTTGAAAGTGATTCTGTCTTTTACTGGCAACCAATCTCAGTGAAGGTGAGATTGATTCCCATGGTTTTTTCCCAGTCACTAGTCGAGCGGCCGTATTTTGAACGACTTGCAGACGAGTGATTTGGTATTTGGGGAGTCCTAGATAGAGGGCATTTGCGTAGTCGAGTCTGGAATTGATTGTTCCCACCACGACTGCAATGTCCTCTTTCGGGATAAAGGGCGCGAGTCTGCGTAGTAGGCGCAGCAGATGATGGGATCCGCTGACTACTGACCCTATTTGTGCATCCATTGTCATGTAGGTATCGAAAATGACTCCGAGACTTTTGACTTTGGTGCTAGGGGTGATAGTTTTACCCAGAATGGGTGGGGGAGTCCATGTTGACGCGGGGTGATTTTTCCGGTTAGCGTGAAACAGGAGAAGTTCTGTTTTCGAACCATTGAGTTTAAGATAACTGTTTGTCATCCAGTTATCTATTAGAGTGAGGCATTTCTCTAGTCCAAGAGAATGATCCTTTTTGTTGCAGATGCGGAAATACAGTTGTGTCGTCTGCATAGGAGTGGTAAAGTAACTTCTGGTTACTGATGATTTCAAAGAGAGGGCGAAGATAGATATTAAACAATACGGGCGATAAGGGAGATCCCTGAGGGACTCCACATGACACCGTACGTTTTTCAGAAGTGAAAGACCCCAGTTTCACTATTTGTGATCGGTTTTCCAAGAAGGAGGAGAACCAGGGTAAAACACATTCAGCGACTCCGGCTACTTCAGCTAGCCTAGCCAGTAGTAGTCTGTGGTCTACAGTGTCAAAAGCCGCGCTTAGGTCCAGCAGTATCAGGAGACAAGATTCTCCTTCATCTGCGGCCTCTAGAGCGTCATCCCATATTTTAAGCAGCGCCGTTTCTGTTCCGTGACCCGGACGGAAGCCTGATTGAAACGGATCGAGTAATTTATGGGTGTCGAAATGCAGTTGCAGCTGTTGTACAACTACTTTCTCCATTACCTTGGAGAAGACATTTAGAGCTGTTATGGGCCTCCGGTTGTTTGGGTCTTTGGGGTCAAGGGTAGTTTTTTTTTAGAATTGGTTTTATTGTACCTTGTTTTAGCAAGGTGGGCACCATCCCCTCCTTGAATGATTGGTTAATTAGCTGCGTGATAGCTGGTGCCAGTATATCGGCACTTTCTTTCAGCAGTTTAGTGGGGATGATATCATTGGGTGTTGTGCTGTTACGCAGAGTCCCGATGATGTTTTTAGTGGCATCGATGGAAATGGGTTTTAGAGTGAACTTTGGTGGTTGCGACGGATTTATGTGGGTATTAGGTTTGTGATTTGGGGGGGAGTTGGTGACGGTTCCATTTTGCTGAATACTTTCATGGATTTTTTAAATTTTATTAATGAAATAATCCGATAATTCGTTGCAAAATTCTTGAGAATCAGAATTGGGGGCCTCTAAACAAGCTGGATTCATAGTCTGAGTGACCAGCTTGAAGAGTTCTCGGGGGCGGTTAAGGGCATTTGCGATGATGTTGGAGAAATTATTTTTTTTGTCCGTGAAGATTTCTTTGTGATATTTCTTTGTTATTATCTTGTAAATGGTGTGGTTTTTATCTGAAAGCACCTTTTCCACGCAGCTTCTGTTCTTCTACGCTCTTGCTTTAGCAACGTCAGCTGGTCATTAAACCAGCTGGAGTTGTTTTTCCGGATGCAAGTTTTGCGTTTTGGTGCTACTAAGTCAGCTGACTGTAGTAGCGCCTTGTTAATGGCGTCAAATGTTTCTGTGGCTGTTTGTTTTTGTTGGGTTGTTTTTATTTTGTTCCCTAGTGTTTTGAAGAGTTCCGAGTGGAGCTTCTTCTGAGATCTAGTCCAGTGAGTTGTCACCGGTTTTGTCGTTTTTTTTGGGCTGGCATTTTTGGTGATTGTGAATTTGATGGCATGGTGATCGGTCCATGGTTGCGGCTCATTTCCCAGGACGTCAATTTCCAAATCTTGTTTGAAAATGAGATCGAGGCATGAGTGGGGCCTTGTATTAGTTGCTGCAGACCTAATCCTTCCAGATGGTCGATGCAGGCGTCGGCTACGGGGTCCAGCGAGGAGTTGGCCCAGAGGTTGAAATCCCCAAGCACCAAAAGGTGTTTGATGTTTAGGGTATATGTGGAGATGAATTCAGTCAATGACGTGAGAAGGTGCGTTTTTGGGCCTGGTGGTCTATAGCAAAGTAGCATATGGACCGTATCTTGGGGATTTGTTTGCAGCTGCAGAGTGAGGGTTTCCATGAATGGAAGCGAGTTTTGAAGGACCGGTTTGGTGATCGAGAGGTGAGTCATGTGGATCACCGCCAGGCCCCCCCCTCTTTGCCCCACTCTGTTTTGCATTTGAATACGATAATTTGCTGGCACCAATTCTGCTAGAATGGTGTTGCAGTCGGCTGTCAGCCAGCTTTCTGTGATGAAGAGGCAGTCTAGATCGTGTTGAAGGATGAAATCATAGATTTCTTGTCGGTGTTTTACTGCCGATCTTGTGTTGACCAAAGCGCAAATTATGCGCTGGGGCTGGGGTACCTGCGCGTAGTTTTTGACTGTTGATCGTCGATTGATTCTCAACAGTCGCTCATTCATTAGAGCTTTTTTGGTGACAACTGGGAGTATAGAGGCAAATGGTTTTAGTTCCCGGATGGTTTCTGCAGAGTATTTTAGGTAACCCATGGTCGCAGAAAAAAAGCAGGGAAGTAATGTTGGTAACGTGGTAATCCATATTAAGATATACTTTCTCTTAAGCCCCGTACACACGGTCAGACTTTTTGCCAACAAACGTCAAAATGAGCGTTTTCCAAAAAATCCGACCGTGTGTACGCTCTATTGGACAAACTTTTTCGGTTTCAAAAGTCCGGAAAAACTCCCTTCAGACAAAAATCCACGGAAAAGTTTGTTTGAAGTCCGATCGTGTGTACGAGGCTTTACACTGTACAATGTGACTCAGCACAAAAGAGATAAGCTGATTTGCTAAGATATTAAGTAATCACTCACTAACTACACTGCCCAGTGCCCATTCGAAAGAACGATACAAGTACACAAATTTACGAACAGACAAAGAAATGGATTTACAGAACATACGAATGAAAATACGAACAGACAAAGGATTTAAAATACGGAATGCAAATCGTTCGTTATAGATGTAATTTTAGTTCTTTTGCTTTTTCGGTATTTCGTATTTTAGTAAGATAGTCCAATCATACGTTCGTATTTTCGCTTCTTCGTTATTTTGCTTATTCGTAATTTTCGTATTTTGGTTCTTTCAGCTTTTCGGATGTTCGAATTGATACGAATGTACGAAAACTAACAAATTTGTACGAAAATCAATTTGTTACGAACGGGAACGCACATGTCTAGTTACCAGTGAATGGCTGTGCAGAAAGGGCATGTCGGGTCTGATCCTTGGAGGAGAGCAAGCTGAGCTCCCAGCATAGCTAAAGAACTGACCATGGTGTGCTCTCCTGCTTAGTGTGGTCAGATTTTAATAGGAAAGCAGAAGGACAAGCAGGAACACCAGGGATTTTACACAAAGGATGCAATACAAACAGACCAGGATACTTAATCATACAAGTACATGGTACAGCAGGCACATACCAGGAATATGAAGTGTTGGGGTAATAATGGATGGGAGGGCGGAATGCTCTTGTGTCAGCTGCATGTCTGTTACCGACATAATGATGCACTTCCCTTTCTTTTAAAGGACTCTGGAGGTGACATCCACATATAACAGTTGTTATAAGCAAGTGCTACTACAATGCAATGACTGGACCAAAAGACCTTTAAGATCTGCCGTGGTCCCATAGGTGGGGGGGTGACACAAAATTGCTTTGACTCCCCAAATTATATTATTTTACCTCAGGATGAAGAAAGAGTCCTCTCTCTCTCTCTCTCTCTCTCTCTCTCTCTCTCTCTCCCTCTCTCCCTCTCTCCCTCTCTCTCTCCTTTAGTTTTTTCTCATTTCTTTTCTTCCTTCTCTTTTTTTTTTTACATTTTGAATCCACATTCTCTAACTTTCTAGGATTGTATCCTGTCCCTTTTGTTTTCCTGACGTTCCACGTTTAAACATTTTCAAAATATCCATTACATAAACTATTTATTTTTGCTTATATAATGCCATAATATTTTGGAATAAAGGGAATATTCTGTAATAAACAGACAATCTATAACCCAAGCATAGAGAGTAATAATAATAGAATAATAAATGTATGTAGACAAATTAATGTGAATAAATGTATGACAAATATTATTTTTCTGTGGTAGGTCAAAATATTTCCAGGGATAAATATAATGTAAAGTCTTTACGAAATAAATGACAATCAAAACAGAATAAAATATATAAGAAATAAGATAAAAGATATTGGTATGCTTTAGATAAGTTCAATGGAGTGATAGAAACTTGGTCTACTGAGAATTCCTTTTCTTCAAGATCTTCTGAGCCCTGTACCTCTAACTATTGCCATCTCTTAGGCCAGATAGAAAAATGTAGCTAGGACCTCTATTACCAGTTCCTAGGCTATATTAGGGTTGCTATCCATCTCTGTTTGCCGGGACAGTCCCTAGTCCTCTATCGCCTGTGGTGCCCCAGAAATTGCCTGCCTGCATAGATGGGACCTACATAGCAATATCACTCACATTCACTCTATTGACACATGCGGCTCCCTCCCATCTAGACTCACAACCTCTGCCATGGGAGGGGCTGGCTGCACTCACCTGACATTCTGCAATATGGTTGAGCAATTGGAAACCCTGAAGTCAGAACTTATTGGATTAAAGATAGAGGATGGGACTGAGTAAGTAGTTTGTCCACATTGCAGGGCTGTAGTGGGAGTATAGCTGGAGAGTGATTAAGAGACAATGCTCTGCCTGGGATTGCATTACTGTTGCTGAGCTTTAGATACTACCTACACAGCCTGAGTCCAGCACTGACAAGATCTGGCTGGGCATGTGCAGGATATATATATATATATATATATATATATATATATATATATATATATATATATATATATATATATATATACAGTTTAGTTCAAAATTATTCAACCCCCCAATGCTGTAAAGGGTTTTGGGGAATTTAGTGTACATTTGTAATTGTATTCAGAATGAAATCCTGCAAGGACTTCTTAAAGAACCATATGTAACTAAAATGACATCAATTGGTTTTGTAATACAGTAGTAAATGTTTCTTTTGTGAAGTCTTCATTTACACAATTATTCAACCCCTTAAAGACTACCACTCTGAAGAACAGAGGTTCATTGAAGTGTTTTCAATCAGGTATTGAAAACACCTGTGGATGTCAGGGAGCAGCAATAAAGCCTAATAAACACCAATTAGGCAGCTTTAAAATGACTGATACTCAGCTCCTTCTAGACATTTACTGGTGTGTAGTGTTGCTCACGAATATTCGTATTGCGAATATTCGTTACGAATATTGCATATTCGATTATTCGCGAATAACTCGAATATCGCGGCCAAAATTCGCTATTACGAATATTCACATTTTTTCAAATGTATTTTTAAAACAGATCACATCCTAGTGATCTCCATCGACGTCTAAAAGCATTGCTGGTATGATTAGAGACCCTGGGCCGAGTAGCTAAGCTGAGGCGATCCTTTTATGTTGACGAATATTCGCGAATACTTTCTCCGCCCTTCTTTTGCATCAGAGCCAATCAGAGTTCTCCTACCACAGTTGTCAGAGGTTAGCAACCTCCATAGCAACCAATAGGAACCTGCCTGCCGACCAGTATATAAGATCACTCCCAGCAGTATTTCAGTGCAGATTCACAAGGTGGCTAGAGAGAGTGGAGTGTTTCTGTGCGTTTTTCCAGTGTATCACATCTTCAAAGAATTTTCCATCTTTTGTCCCATGTCATCATTTGCATTTCACCTCTTTAATGAGAATAATAACTGTTTAACATAAAGACATTTAAGAGATGTCAACGTAAACGGTTTACTTGGCTTTTTTTTAACTCAACAGAATCAGGGGCCCCAGTGTGCGGTTGATCTTTACCTAACTCAATACAGGTCAGTCTAGAGGAGAGATCTGTATTTTCCAAATCTATGGTTATTCAATATTTATTAAACTAATCAATATAAAAATTGGTCAAAGTAAACCCTCAAATCTATATAATAATGTATTTATTTTATTAATACCTTGTTGTTAGTTGCAGGGTCCATTACGTAAAACCACACTTTTTCCAAAGGGCAGGTGAAATTGAATGTTTCAGAATTTCGCAATCAATTTCGCATTCGCATTAGCGAAATTTCGCCCAAATTTTTTTTTGATAAAATATCACGAATATTCGATTTTAGCGAATATTTCACTATATATTCGTGATATATCACGAAATCGAATATGGCGTATTCCGCTCAACACTACTGGTGTGGTTACAAACATGGTGAAGTCAAGAGAATGGTCCAGGAAGACAAGAGAAGAGGTGATTACTCTTCACAGGAAGGGCAATGGCTATAAGAAGATTGCAAAGATGTTAAACATACCAAGAGACACCATAGGAAGCATCATTCGCAAATTCAAGGCAAAGGGCACTGTTGAAACGCTACCTGGTCGTGGCAGAAAGAAGATGCTGACTTTGACTGCTGTGCGCTACCTGAAGCGTAGAGTGGAGAAAAATCCCTGTGTGACTGCTGAGGAACTGAGAAAAGATTTGTCAGATGTGGGTACTGAAGTTTCTGCTCAGACAATACGGCGCACACTGCGTAATGAAGGCCTCCATGCCAGAACTCCCAGGCGCACCCCTTGCTGTCTCCAAAGAATAAGAAGAGTCGACTGCAGTATGCCAAAAGTCATGTGGACAAACCACAGAAGTTTTGGGATTGTGTTCTGTGGACTGATAAAACAAAATTAGAACAGTTTGGGCCCATGGATCAACGCTATGTTTGGAGGAGGAAGAACAAGGCCTATGATGAAAAGAACACATTGCCTACTGTGAAGCATGGTGGGGGTCAATCATGCTTTGGGGCTGTTTTGCTTCTGCAGGTACAGGGAAGCTTCAGAGTGTGCAAGGTACCATGAATTCTCTTCAGTACCAGGAGATATTGGATGACAATGTGATGCAGTCCTTTACAAACCTGAGGCTTGGGAGACGTTGGACCTTTCAACAGGACAATGATCCCAAGCATACCTCCAAGTCCACTAGAGCATGGTTGCAGATTAAAGGCTGGAACATTTTGGAGTGGTCATCGCAGTCACCAGACTTAAATCTGATTGAGAACCTCTGGTGGGACTTAAAGAAAGCAGTTGCAGTGCGCAAGCCTAAGAATGTGACTGAACTGGAGGCTTTTGCCCATGATGAATGGGTGAAGATACCCGTAGATCGCTGCAAGACACTTGTGTCAAGCTATGCTTCACGTTTAAAAGCTGTTATAACTGTAAAAGGATGTTGTACTAAGTACTAAGATAAGTCCCGTTTGCAGTTTGTGAGAAGCCATGCGGGGGACACAGTAAACCGGTGCTTTGGTCAGATGAAACCAAAGTTAAACTTTTTGGCCTAAAAGCAAAATGCTATGTGTGGCGGGAAACTAACACTACACATCACCCTAAACACACCATCCCCACAGTAAAACATGGTGGTGGCAGCATCATGTTGTGGGAATGCTTTTCTTCAGGAGGGACAGAGAAGTTGGTCAGAGTTAATGGGAAGATGGGTGGAGCCAAATACAGGGCAATCTAAGAAGAAAACCTGTGAAGCCTCGTACACACGATCAGTCCATCTGATGAAAACAGTCTGAAGGACAGTTGTCTTGGGTTAACCGATGAAGCTGACTGATGGTCTATCGCGCCTACACACCATCAGTTAAAAAAACGATTGTCAGAACGTGGTGACGTAAAACACAACGACGTGCTGAAAAAAACGAAGTTCAATGGTTCCAAGCATGCGTCGACTTGATTCTGAGCATGTGCAGGTTTTTAACCAATGGTTTTGCATACTAACGATCGGTTTGGACCTATCGGTTAGCAATCCATCGGTTACATTTTAAAGCAAGTTTGCTTTTTTTTCACCGAAGGTTAACCTATGGCGCCCACACACGATCAGTTTGAACCGATGAAAACGGTCCATCAGACCGTTCTCATCAGTTTAACCGATCATGTGTACGCGGCCTTAGGCCCCGTACACACGGGCGGATAATCCTCTGAAAACGGTCCGCCGGACTGTTTTCAGCGGACATGTCCGCCCGGAGATTTCTGTCTGATGGTTGTACACACCATCAGACAGAAATCCGCGCGTAAACAATACGCGGGGCGTGGCCGCGCCATCGCCGCGACGATGACGCGGCGACGTGCGCGGCCCTGGAAGTTCAATGCTTCCACGCATGTGTCGAATCAGTACGACGCATGCAAGGGATGGCGGTCGGTCGGACGTGTCCGGTGAGTCTGTACAGACAACCGAACACGTCTGATGGAAGGGATTCCAGCGGACAGATTTCTTAGCATGCTAAGAATTTTTTATTGGCTGGAAACTGTCCGATCCGCGGGACAATTGTCCGCTCGGGCCTACACACGACCGGATCTGTCCGCTGGAACTGGTCCGGCGGACCAGTTTCAGTGGATCGATCCGGTCGTGTGTACGGGGCCTTAGAGTCTGCAAAAGACTTGAGCCAGCTTGAGCAGAGGTTCACTTCCAGCATAACAACGACCCTAAACATAAAGCCAGAGCTACAATGCAATGGTTTAGATAAAAGCATATTCATGTGTTAGAATGGCCCAGTCAAAGTCTAGACCTAAATCCAATTGAGTATCTGTCTCAAGTGGGTATGGAGTTGGGTGTATGTGATTGTAGTGTGTTTTTTATTTTGTTTGTTTATTTTTTTGTAGTTGAACTAGATGGACTTGTGTCTTTTTTCAACCTGACTAACTATGTAGCAAGACTTGAAAATTGCTGTTCAGACACTCCCAATCCAATCTGACAGAGCTTGAGCCATCTTGTGAAGAAAAATGGGCAAAAATTTCACTCTAGATGTGCAAAGCTGGTAGTCATACCCAAAAAGACTTGCAGCTGTAATTGCAGGGAACGTTGGCTCTACAAAGTATTGACTCAGGGAGGCTGAATACAAAGGCATCCCACACTTTTCACATATTTATTTTTAACAAAATGTAGAAAAACATTTATCATTTTCCTTCCATTTCACAATTGTGTGCCACTTTGTGTTGGTCTATCACATAACATCCCAATAAAATACTTATTTTTTTTGGTTGTAACATGACAAAATGTGGAAAATTTCAAGGGATATAAATACTTTTTCAAGGCACTGTATACAGTTGCAATAAAAAGTATGTGAACCTTTTTGGAATGATATGGATTTCTGCACAAATTGGTCATAAAATGTGATCTGATCTTCATCTAAGTCACTACTATAGACAATTACAGTCTGCTTAAGACAATTACAGTCTGCTTAAACTAATAACACACGCAGAATTAAATGTTACCATGCTTTTATTGAACACACCATGTAAACATTCACAATTCAGGTGGAAAAAGTATGTGAACCCTTGGATTTAATAACTGGTTAAACCGCCTTTGGCAGCAATATCTTTAACCAAACGTTTCCTGTAGTTGCAGATCAGACGTGCACAGCGGTCAGGAGTAATTATTGACCATTCCTCTTTACAGAACTGTTTCAGTTTATCAATATTCTTGGGATGTCTGGTGTGAATCGCTTTCTTGAGGTCATGCCACAGCATCTAAATCGGGTTGAGGTCAAGACTTTGACTGGGCCACTCCAGAAGGCATATTTTCTTCTGTTTAAGCCATTCTGTTGTTGATTTACTTCTATGCTTTGAGTCGTTGTCCTGTTGCAACATCCATCTTCTGTTGAGCTTCAGCTGGTGGACAGATGGCCTTAAGTTCTCCTGCAAAATGTCTTGATAAACTTGGGAATTAATTTTTCCTTCGATGATAGCAATCCGTCCAGACCCTGACGCAGCAAAGCAGCCCCAAACCATGATGCCCCCACCACCATACTTCACAGTTGGGATGAGGTTTTGATGTTGGTGTGCTGTGTCTGTTTTTCTCCACACAGTGTTGTGTGTTTCTTCCAAACAACTCAACTTTGGTTTCATCTGTCCACAGAATATTTTGCCAGTACTGCTGTGGAACATCCAGGTGTTCTTGTGCAAACTGTAAACGTTCAGCAATGTTTTTTTGCACAGCAGTGGCTTCCTCGGTGGTATCCTCCCATGAAATCCATTCTTGTTTAGTGTTTTATGTATCATAGATTCGCTAACAGGGATATTAGCACATGCCAGAGACTTTTGTAAGTCTTTAGCTGACACTCTATAGGATTCTTCTTCACCTCATTGAGCAGTCTGCGCTGTGCTCTTGCAGTCATCTTTACAGGTGGGACACTCCTAGGGAGAGTAGCAGCAGTGCTGAACTTTCTCCATTTATAGACAATGTGTCTTACCGTGGACTGATGAACAGCAAGGCTTTTGGAGATACTTTTATAACCCTTTCCAGCTGTATGCAAGTCAACAATTCTTAATCGTAGGTCTTCTGAGAGCACTTTTGTGTGAGGCATCATTCACATCAGGCAATGCTTCCTGTGAAAAGCAAACCCAGAACTGGGGTGTGTTTTTTTATAGGGCAGGGCAGCTTTAACCATCACCTCCAATCTCATCTCATTGATTGGACTCCAGTTGGCTGACACCTCACTCCAATTAGCTCTTGGAGATGTCATTAGTCTAGGGCAGTGATGGCAAACCTTTTTGAGCCTGAGTGCCCAAACCACGACACAAGACCAATTTTCTTCTTTCAAAGTGCCAACACAGAATTAAACCTATCCTCTGTACAGAGGATGGGACTGATCATCCCTCTCTAAATGAGCCCTAAGGGACCAAAAACATATAATTCTGTCAGATTCGCTCAGACTGCAGGGATCAGGAATGCATTGTGCTCAGAATGCACTGTGCAACATACACTGACCGTTACAATCACCTACCTGACCATTACACTCACTTACCTGACCATTGCACTCGCCTACCTGACCATTGCACTCGCCTACCTGACCATTGCACTCGCCTACCTGACCATTGCACTCGCCTACCTGACCATTGCACTCGCCTACCTGACCATTGCACTCGCCTACCTGACCATTGCACTCGCCTACCTGACACATGCACTCACCTACCTGACACATGCAATGACACCAATAATGAGGCACAATGACACCAATAATGAGGCACAATGTTCCCTAATGACACCAATAATGAGGCACAATGACACCAACGATGTGGCACAATGTTTCCTAATGACACAAATAATGAGGCACAATGACACCAATGATGACAAAAAATGGGGGAGAACAATGTTTCCCAATGACACCAATGATGAGGCGCAATGTTTTCCAACCGCACCAATAATGAGGCACAGTGACACTAATAATGAGGCACAATGTTCCCTAATGACACCAATAATGAGGCACAATGACACCAATGATGACAACAATGATGGGGCACAATGTTTCCCAATGACACTAATGAGGCTGTTCTTTTTTGCACAATTGATTATTTGCAGAGCTAGCACCTGATATCAGAGTGGGGCAGGCTTAGGACGAACAAGATAACTGTACTGTACACTCCACATTAACACCTGTCTCCCAGTGTCTGACCTTGCTCCAGCAGCTCATTCCCGCAAAGTCTCCTCTGATTCCAGCCGCGTGTGCTCCCAGTCACTTCACCGCTGATTTGTTTGATGGTGGATGCGGTGTGGATGAGACAGCTTCTTTGATTGGATCAGCGCACGCACGTCACCCCCGGGAGCTTCTTCTTTGTCACTCCCACTCGGACACATCATCAATAGCCCTAGAGAACTGTGGGTGATGTAGTTTGCGGTATGGTGCGGACAAATGGATTTTAGTGTGTGCTTTCAAATTTTTCATGGCGTGTGGCGTGCCCACAGAGAGTGCCATACTTTTTGCACGTGCACTGAATTTTTACATGGTGTGTTCAATAAAAACATGGTAACATTTAATTCTTTGTGTGTTATTAGTTTAAGCAGACTGTGATTGTCTATTGTTGTGACTTAGATGAAGATCAGATCACATTTTAGACCAATTTGTGCAGAAATCCATATCATTCCAAAAGGGTTCACATACTTTTTATTGCAACTATATATATATATATATATATATATATATATATATATATATATATATATATATATATATATATATATATATATATATTTACATTTGGCCAGATTCAGAGAGGTTTATGCCGGCGTACCAGTAGATACGCCGCCGTAACTCTGAATCTAAGCCGTCGTACATTTAAGTGTATTTTCAAATTGATATACACTTAAATGTAGCTAAGATACGACTGCCTGCGCCGTCGTATCTTAGCTGTCTAGTTCCGCCAGCCGTTAGGGGCGTGAACGCTGATTTACGCCTCGAATGCGTAAATCAGCGAGAAACGCCTATTCACGAACCTACGCTTGCCCGTCGCAGTAAAGATACGCCGTTTACGTAAGGCGTTTTCAGGTGTAAAGTTAGTCGAACAAAAAGCTGGCCTAGCCAATGTTAAGTATGGACGTCGTTCCCGCGTCCAATTTTGAAAATTTTCTGTCGTTTGCGCAAGTCGTCCGTGAATGGGGCTGGACGTAATTTACGTTCACGTCGAAACCAATACGTCCTTGCGGCGTACTTTGGAGCAATGCACACTGGGATATGTCCATGAACGGCGCATGCGCCGTTCGTTTAAAATGTCAATCACGTCGGGTCACGAATCATTAACATAAAACACGCCCCCCTGTTCCTCATTTGAATTAGGCGCGCTTACGCCGGCCCATTTATGCTACGCCGCCATAACTTAGGAGGCAAGTGCTTTGTGAATACAGCACTTGCCTCTCTGACTTACGGCGGCGTATCGTAAATACGATACGCCGGCTCAAAAATACGCCGCAGTGCGTGAATCCAGCTAATTGTGTATAGAGTACACATATATTGTCTAAAAATATATATATTTCCAGGTCAATAGTTCTCACGTCTGAGATAACTTGTGTATTTTATTCTGGTAAAAATGGGATTGCAGACTTCTTCGTACCTCCAGGGATATCTCCACATCTAAGGAATCAGCATTCTGGTATTCGTGTACAGGGACAGGCTTTTTCCCTGTGCTTTATTTGTCCTGTTTGATATGTTATGTATATTGAATATTTTAGTAAATACATAGTGATAATGCGTAAGTGTTTTTGAAGTACATTTTAGCAGAATCTTGTGTAGCATTGAACATTTTGCATCTGTGGAAAAGAAAATGTTAGGTTAGCTTCATTGAGCTGACATATTTATAAGCACAATTATGACTGATATGTTTTTTCTATATCTCAAACTATGCATTCTTTCTAGCAGCAAAACATGCCTAACATCTTCTGGAACTTGGTACGGGAGCTCTTCCCCAGCAGCCAATCAGGAAGGTGTAGCCTCGCTGTGCATGCTGGGGAGGGTATTTATGGGGCAGACACCATTGGTTCTGGGTCTTCTTCGTCCAGTGTGGCACCCACTTTTAGGGTGGCCACATCACGGCGCCCCGGTGTTATGGCCTACCTGGCCCGGGGCGTGCGTGCCACATGGTGTTCTTGGTTCCGGGGCCATGTTGGCCCAGAACATCTGAGCAGTGATGGGGACCCAGTGAGCGACTGGGTTCCCACCTTTGAGGATCCCAAGCGGTATTGCTGTTCGGTGGGGAGTCCATCTGAGGAGCGCCAATGAGAGGCTGGCAATCCAAAAGGGTTTCGAAAAACCACCGGGGATCAAGGTAGCCGGACACTGAATGATTGATCACCTGTCAGTCGGTACCTGGGTGACATTGAGGAGGAGACCCAGGCATAATTCACCTAAAGAGCATTACCTCCGTAACTGCAACCAGAGAGGGCCTGTGGCAGAGGCGTCTTCCTGAGGTCCATTCAGGAGGGTCTGTGGCAGAGAATTTATCCTACAAATGTTCGAGTGATACTCCGGCTGCCAGGTCAGTGAGAGGGGCCTGTCCGGGTACACTAAAACCCACTCAGGCAAGAGTGGTACGGAAAGTGTTACATATGGGAACAGGTCTGTTCCAAATACTACGCCTGAATCTGCTGTTCTTCGTCTTCCTGCAAACTCTATCCCTTTCATCACCAGTTCATTGTTTTTACCCGGGTGGGTAATAAAGAGCACAGCAAAGACACTTGTTGAGGGCGTTCCTTTACTATTGCTATATGCACCATTCACCCCTAGGAATTCGGAAGAGCCACGAGGTAAATGTGCCACCCAAAACAACCAGCAGCTCCTCCGGGGGTAATGCTACACCTGTCATAGGGAACGACGATCAGTGACGTCACACATCCAGCCACGCCTCCCTACAGTAAGAAACACAAATCAGGGCACACTTAACCGCTTTAGTGCCCCCTAGTGGTTAACCCCTTCACTGCCATGGTCATTTTCACAATAATCAGTGCATATGTATAGCACTTTTCGCTGTGAAAATGACAATGGTCCCAAAAATGTGTCCGATGTGTCCGCCATAATGTCGCAGTCACAACAAAAAAAAAATCTCTGATCGCCGCCATTGCTAGTAAATACAATTATTAATAAAAATGCCATAAAACTATCCCCTATTTTGTAAACAATATGGGCCGGATTCACATACCTGAGCGTATCTTTATGCCGGCGTAGCCCAGAGAGGCAAGCACAGTATTTACAAAGCACTTTCTCCCAACGTTGCGCCAGCGTAACGTAAATTCCTAGGCGTAAGCCGGCCTAATTCAAAGTAGGTGGAAGTGGGCGTGATACATTTAAATGAACCATGACCCCATGCAAATGATGGGCCGAACTAACGGCGCAGAAGCTTCCCAGTGCGCATGCTCAGAATCACGTCGGAACGAACGCCTAAGATACGTCGAATCACTGAACGTAACCTACGCCCAGCCCTATTCACGTAGTACTTCGTAAACTACGTAAAATACGACGGCTGTTCCGTGGTCCATACCTTTGCATGGGATGCGCCTCCTATATGTGGAATAACTTTACGCCGGACGTACGCCTTACGTAAACGGCGTATATTACTGCGACGGGCGCAAGTACGTTCGTGAATCAGCGTATCTCAGTCATTTACATATTCGATGCATAAATCAATAGGAGCGCCCCTTGCGGCCAGCGTAAATATGCGCCCAAGATACGCAGGCGTAGGAAAGTTACGTCGGTCGGAGGAAGCCTATTTTCAGGCGTATCTAGTTCTATGGGCATGGCGCATAGATACGACGGCGCACATTTACACTTACGCGGCGTATCTGTAGATACGTTGGCGTAAGTGTTACGTGAATCCAGCCCTATAACTTTTGCGCAAACCAATCAATAAACGCTTATTGCGATTTTTTATTTTTACCAAAAATATGTAGAAGAATACGTATCGGCCTAAATTGAGGAAAAAAATATATTTTTCATATATTTTTGGGGGATATTTATTATAGCAAAAAGTACAATATTGTTTTTTTTTTCAAAATTGTCGCTCTATTTTTGTTTATAGCGCAAAAAATAAAAACCGCAGAGGTGATCAAATACCACCAAAAGAAAGCTCTATTTGTGGGAAAAAAAGGATGCCAATTTTGTTTGGGAGCCACGTTGCGTGACCGTGCAATTGTCAGTTAAAGCGACGCAGTGCCGAATCGCAAAAAGGGGCCAGGTCCTTTACCTGCATAATGGTCCGGGGCTTAAATGGTTAAAATTTAAGGTCATTAGAACAAATACTAGAGCTACATAATATGATTGCAACCAATGTTTGTAAATTAATAGAGTTTTAGAAGTCATTAATTTTGTCTATTGGCTGAACCACAAACTTAAATCTACTAATAGTTAATTAAAAAGTAAGTGGGTTGCTGGGCCCCAAGAGTTTTAGGAGGAAAACAAAAAAAAAAGAAAGAAAGAATTGCTAAAAATTTGCTTCAGCTGCTGGAGAAACTGCAGTACTGTGGCTTCCATTCATACCCAGCCTACTGGAGTTTAGATAGCATGGGCATAGGGAGGAACAGATGCCCAGGAGTGCCATCATACACTCACTCTACTTTCCCTGGAAACATGTTTTCTCTTTTATCCAGCAAAACATTTCCATCCAGTTACTGTTTTCCCTAATGGACCCAACTAGCATCTTCTATGTTTTATAAAACTACTGCCTATTGATTTTACATTCTGACTGTCCTGTTACTGATCTTTTATGCCTACAGCACATGAAACATCAACCCAGCCTTTGCCTGTTAACTGATTTATATCTTATGCCTGCCAAACCTTTTTTATGCTGAATGCCCTGCTGATATTAACCTTCGCTTGATAACTGTTTAAGAACTCCTGCCTGCCAAAATGTAAAATCTAAGTTTAGCCAATATGTTTACAAAAAAATCAGCACAGGACAATACTTAAAATCAATATGAAATATTAAGTCCTCTGAACTTCTGGTGCTATGGGGGTTACAAGCCAAGGGACCTGTCATATATCATACTCATCAAGAGTGCCAATTATGCCTACCCTTTTCAACCCCTCCTTAATTCATAGAAGCTGCACTACAGCTCCTATGGATGAAAAGCAATCTATGAATGGAGGAGGTGGACCTTTCATTCATCTGTTCCACCTCCATTCATAGAGTTCTTTTCATTTATGGAAGTTTTAATACGGCTTCTATGAATAGAGGGGCAGGCAAAGTTAGCACTCTTCAGCTGGATCCCTCAACTCATATTAACCCCCATGGCACCAGAAGAGAGGGGTGTTCTTCTGCCTGTAACTACACACAGTAAAGCAAGGCTTTCTCCCTGGTGTGGAGAAAGCATTTTGAGAGGGGAGGGGGCGAGCAGGAGTGTCAGGATGCCCACTAACACACAGCTCCTTTCTCTATCTGCAAAGCAGAGAGCGTCCTGACTTGCCTGCTCACCCCCTCCCCCCTTAAGAGGCTTTCTCCACACCAGGGAGAAAGTGTTGCATTACTGTGTGTAGTTACAGACAGAAGAACAGGAACTGAGGATTTCTCAGAAGAAATAAGGACATTTAAAAGCAAAATCGAGGGATGAGGTAAGTGAAGGAGGACTGCACTAAGGTAAGGGAAGCTATTTAGGGAAAAAAATATTTTCCTTTACAACCCCTTTAAGGGAAATCATCCATGGTTATAAATGTCCCAATTACAGCTGTCTAAAACAGATCATGCAAAAAACAGGCTCTCATTTACAAACAAATCTTTTGAAGTGCAGTATGTATTTGTCACTTAAAAACTCAACCTTCTCCAAATTCCCAAATTCCTTTGTTATGCTATGGTAATCCCCAAATTCCTTTTTTATGCTGCAGTGATCCCCAAATTCCTTTTTTATGCTGCTGTGGTTTGACATCTTGTTAGAGGGTGTCTACGTTCCTTCTCCATGATCCCACTGTATGTAGAAATTTAGCCACTCTCTCCTGTTCACTCCTGGGATGGACTATGGTATTTTTAGTGTACAGAACATAGAGCAGTGCACTTGATCACACCTTACGTACACTGCCCATTTCAATAAAAATGCAAGGAGGGGGGGGGGGAGGGATTGAGGTTTGAGAGCTCAGGGAAGACATTAAAAGGAAGCAGGAAAACACAATTTCATAAAAAATTATTACAGGGCCATTAAAGAGTGTATATATATATATATATAGATTATTTTTGGAGAATAAGGATATAATTTAGTGTCACTTCAAGGATCATTTGGAGTCAACACTAAATCCATGTTAATTCAAGTATAAGCACTTCAACAAATTAGGACCATGAAGTTTAGTGCATTTAGTTCAGTGTTACATAGTCATAAACTCAATTTTGAGTTTAACAAGGGTTAAATAAATATTTGGTTAGATTATAACTACAGAGGGTAGGGAGCGCAATAACAAAATTGCACTTGAAATCAAGTTGATACCACACAACAAAATGGTTAGCTCTGAATATTTTAAAACCAATCTGACAATAGTATGTGTGATGAAATGTATAACCTTTAGAAACTACTGGAATTGCAAGAATTCAAAGATGGTCATGGAGCATGTCTATAGTAAAGAGGGAAACTATTACTTTATGTAAATTTTTATTCTGGCCCTAAAAAGACTGAACCCACATAGGTTTCTTATTAAAATCCATTGGTCAAGTGCCTGCAACACTACAAATATGCTGTGGACGCTATGAAATAAGTGTTAGGCCGGGTACTAACGAGCAAACATGTACGATGAAACCGGTCCGTCGGACCGTTTTCACCGTACATGTCTGCCCGAGGGCTTCTGTACGATGGCTGTACTAACCATCGTACAGAAGTCCGCGCGTAAACAATACGCGGGGCGTGGCCGCGTCGGCGCTGCGACGATGACACGGCGACGTGGGCGGGCCTGCCATTTAAATGCTTCCACGCATGTGTCAAACTCATTCGACGCATGCGAGGGACGGCGGGCGCTCGGACATGTACGGTAGGTCTGTACTGATGACCGTACATGTCCGAGCGGGCAGGATTCCAGCGGACGGTTTTAAAACACGTCCAGGAATATTTGTCTGCTGGGAAAAGGCCCGGCGGGCAAATGTTTGCTGGAAATCTGCCCGCTCGCGCCTACACACGACCAAACATGTATGCTGAAACTGGACCTACAGCTATAGAAAGTTGGTGATAATACAGCCACAAAACACATGGGTAGGGCATTCTTGTTACAAAGTTGGTCCCTCTAAAAAGCAAATAAGTTCTGAACCCTAAAAGACAAGAACAAAAAGTTGCAGCCATGACATCATTCCTGCTCAGCTGCTAATACTCTATTCTTGTCGGGAAACATACTCACAATCCAAATGGGTGCACATCTGAACCATTAAACATACAGTCCCTGACAAGTCTTGTCGCTTGTGTACAAATTGACCTGAAGTGCAGCTAAAATATATTTCTAATCAAGATTTTGTTGCAAGAAATTGGTCATTTTAATCCCAACAGCTTTTGTAATAATGTTTCAATGCAAAACGAAACTGACAAAAAGTATTCTAATATTCAGAGCTTGTTAAAGCCCATTGAGTAAATTTTTGCCAAGACATAAGTGTTGTCGCCTTGTTATACTGTATGAGCTTCACCTGTGACTAATAATGGATCAATTAGGTCTCAGGTGTGTATAAAAAGAACACCAGTACACTAGACCTTCTCAACTGCAATTAGACCTCTGCAAACATGCCTAAGATTCACCCGGAGACTAAAGTGTTGATTATCAAGACGCTGAAGACCAGATCCACTGCTGATGTGGCAGACACCTTTAATGTGTCTCAGCGTCAAGTTCAGAGGATAAAAAAAGATTTGAAGAGACTGGAGACGTTTTGAACAAGGCCAGGTCAGGCCGACCCCGCAAGACAACTGCTCGAGAGGACCGTTTGTTGGCTCGAAAATCCAAGGCCAGCCCAATTTCCACTGCAGCAGAGCTCCACGAGACCTGGTCACCTGAAGTCCCTGTGTCAATAGAACAGTTTGTCGGATTTTGTCTCGAAATGCCCTCTATGGTCGAATCAGTGCCCATAAGCCAGCACTAAACAAAAGACAATTGAAAAACCGTGTGGCATTTGCCAAGGGACACAGCCTTCTAAAAGGATGGACTCTGGAAAAGTGGCAGAAGGTGGATTTTTCAGATGAATCTTCTGTTGAATTACACCACAATCGCCACAAATATTGCAGGAGACCTACTGGAACCCGCATGGAGCCGAGATTTACCCAGAACACAGTGCAGTTTGGTGGAGGCAAAATCATGGTCTGGGGTTACATCCAGTATGGGGGTGTGCGAGGGATCTGCAGGGTGGAAGGCAACATCAATAGTCTAAAATACCAAGAAATCTTAGCTACCTCTTATATTCCCAACCATAAAAAAGGCCAAATTTTGCAGCAGGATGGTGCTCCATCGCATACTTCCATCTCCACATCAAAGTTCCTTAAGGCGAAGAAGATCAAGATGCTCCAGGATTGGCCAGCCCAGTCACCAGACATGAACATCATTGAGCATATGTGGTGTAGGATGAAAGAGGAAGCATGGAAGACGAAACCAAAGAATATTGATGAACTCTGGGAGGCATGCAAGACCGTTTTCTTTGCTATTCCTGATGACTTCATCAATAAATTGCAGGAATCCTTAGCCCAAAATAGAGAAACAACAAGACTTTTGTCAGAGACTGTATTACAAACTGCTTTGGAAGCAAGTTAGCCTGGTCAGGCTCGTCTGCCCCGGGTCGGATCTGGCCTGCACAGGTCAAACATGCTGCCTAAGATACGGTATTTGCTGATGATCCTGGTATGCATATTGAGAGATGCCATTGATGACTGGTTTTACTGGCTAAAGCTTTCTGTGACCACCCTGAATAAGGTTGTCATTGTGATCTGGTAAGCCCGTGTCTTGCCACTGTTTCTGGTGACGGTGGACACAGTTGGCACCTTTTTGAGCAAGGAAGTTTATATATTTTTACACATTGAATGGGGTTCTTGCCATCTATATGCACTGAATCGACACTGTTTAAGATGTTTATGTGTTACTATATGAACTTGTATATGAGTTTCTCTATCTATACAAGATTTGTTTATTTACCTATTCACAATAGGCTTTTACAATCTTCATATTATTTGTTAACCTATGATTTTTAGCAAAACACAATTCATTGTAAATTTTGGTACTTGGGAGGATATCCCCTTTTTGTGTTTGCAGTTTTCACTTTTAATTTTACATGGTAACCCTAAAACAAAAATGTATCCTGCCCCCTTAACTTTTGACCATAGGGCCTAAAATTCTGAACTTATCTGTGTGGCTAATAAAGCATTTATACCAAATGCTACCATTCCCACAATCGATACTGTCTAGAGATCAGGAATCTGATATTAAAGGCAACTGTTCAGTCTATTGTACCTGGTTTAGTCCAAAGATTTGTGAAAAAAAATGTCAGAAAGCATTTGGATGGGAGAGCTCTCACGCATCCCACGCAGTTGAATGTACTTTGCAGACAAGCTACTTTTTCTTTCATGGTAACTTCTTGATCTTTCTGAATAATGTGCATGTGTGAAAGACATTTGAAATCCTCAGTGAGTGCTTGTGAGGCCATTATATTTTATGTGGAGATAAGAGTAAGGTTTAGATTAATCTGTCCTTAGGCAAATTTTATTCTAGAATATTGACAAGAAATTCTTTGTTCTTCTCTATTGTGTTTTAAAAGTTTTTATACACTGATTTTCAGTGACAGACATTGAAATGAACTTTTGAACTATAATCTATTACCACTATTTGACACAAGAGAAAATATTGGTAAATTATACAGTGATAAACAATATCTCGACAATACCTCCTATCAATTTTGTTTATCACCCCATCCTTTAATCTACCAATGCTTTTACCTGGAGAAATTAAAATATGTCTTGTGATGGGAAATTCTTATCTATTTTACATCCTCAAAGTGGGATTCATTTTGAAAATGGCTTTGTTTTACTAATCTAGTACACAGGAAGGTGTACAGTCTATTTATTCTTACATATTGCTGATATATAGCAATTTAGAACTTTGGACTAAGCTCAGTCTTTTTCAAAGATATGTTACAGTATACAGTATTTGGATTATTGACATTTATTCTTCAAGAATTCTCCAAGATCTCCCTGAGTTCCGCTATCGTAAAGAAGTGTGATAATCCCAGAAGTAAAATATTCTTTAAGAGCAAGCTAGAAAAGTTTGTTGTATGTGACATCATTGGGAGTGGACAGGCAATAAAGATGAATATACTGTAATGTACTTTTTTTTTTTTTTTTTTTTGTGATAAGAATTATCTACATATCAGTTTTAGACAATACAAGGGTTATAGAAAATGTCATTGCAGACTCCAACCTACTGTTTGTCTTTAAATTACAAGTGAATTACGTTCACTCCTCCTTCCAGTATGCCAAACAGGTATGGTCTGTCTTCCACAATCACATGATCAGTGAATCACTATGTCAATCACATTTGTATAATATATATATAATATTATATATATATATATATAATATTATATATATATATATATATATATATATATATATATATATATATATATATAATTTTTTTTTTTTTTTTTTAGAATTTTTTGGTACACATGAGCAATGCGAAGCTATAATTACAAGAAAAGGACATCTGATTTTTTTTTATGTTTTAGAAACTCATAGATGGCTGTAGATTTAAAGAAGATAGGTTTTAATTGCAATAAACCACAAACGGTCTGTGCAACAATTATTTAGGTACGAATTTACATTTACTTTACAGTTCAGTACCAAGTCACACTATCTGTGGTTGCAATGCTATTGGGAGGCCAGTGATGTCCGAGAGCTGGGACTCTGGTTTTTATGTAATGTGTTTCCATGTAAAGTTTTTGGTAAAGAAAGACATTTTTAATTCCAGAATCTCCTCATGCTCTTTTCCTGACTAGATTGCATTTACTAAGTTTCTATGCAAAGCCTGAGGTACAAAGCAAAAACATCAGACAAAACAAAATAATTAGATAACAATTGTTGTGAATATAAAAGGCTGACTTGCTTCAATATGAACATTTAAATTCAATCAAATTCTAATTCTTGCCATACAAGAGAATTTTCCAGCACCACATTTAGCATATCATGGCATCGGAATCATTGACAACAACCTATGGCACTCATGACTCATTTCTCACAGCAGTTGGGTTCAGCACATTCCAGACACTTTAAATTGTGTGCCTGGACAAGTATGCTTCCTTTTTTATGAATTGGGGTTTAACCTTACTACATCCTTACACAATGATGCTCTCCAACTGTAGAGCTGTGTTTTTACTCCATGCCCTTTGCAATAATGGTAAGGATCTGGAATGGTGGAAAATGACATGATCACTTCTGTAGAATTACTGGAAATGCAAATTTTTTTTTTATATTTTATGCTGTTTAAAAATCATTCTGATTGCCCAGCTCCAACATATCACCCATGTTATCCCCAAGGAGACTACCAGGGAGGGGGGTAAAGGAGACCCAACCATGGCCCTTCTTACACATCCCACAGGAACACACAATGTAACCACGTGTCTGGAAGCATTGGCTTTCGCCAAATCTATCTAATTTTCCCTACGTATATCTTAATGCAAAAGGTATGGAACAAAGTTAGACAGCTACAGGAGATCACTGGTTTCACTGGCTATAGTCCAATTTGGGACAATAAATACTATGAGGAACTACAATCCCTTACATGTGCAGCAAGATGCCCCAATCCATGTATTTCCCTTATCTACAACTACACCATGCGATAAGATCACAGGTAGGCGGAGCCTTATGGATACAATCTCCGGTCCCTGTCTTCCGTTACATGATGGAAGTGTCCCACTTTAAGGGTTTTATCTCCAGATCTTATTCCATGCTTTTGTCCATATTTCAAAACAACTTCCCAACCAGTAATCACCAGCTGGGAGAGGGATACAATACAATTGTGCTCGCTTAAAAGATAAGTATGTTTTTTTTCCTATTCATACTTACCTCGGTGCAGCATGGGTCTGATGCTGTATCTGTCTCCCAGCATCTCTCCACTGAGAACCAAGCCACCAAACATCACAGATGGCTCGGTTCTCACTCCTCCCAGAGCAGAGCGATGCTGACTGTCAGTCATCATTGCTTATGCTTTACTTCTCCACACTTATTGGAGCGTTGAGCAGTGGAGAGGAGCAGCTGTCAGCAACTCGCTGAGAGGCTGAGACTGCCATCAATGGAAGTCGGGATGATGCACTGCCCCGACTGATGGCAGTGGACTTCAAACCACTCTCCGCTGAAAACGTGCCACAGGAGTGCAAAATGAATTGCACTCCTGTGAGCCTAAAAAGCTCAGGCTGGACTTCTCCTTTAATATAGCACAACATCTGTCCCAGCTCTTTATTGTCTTGCGGGTACATTTTACACTTGCCAGACTGTACAGGATGGGCATATGAGAAAATGCAGACTGTACTAGATGCTCTAGAGATCATGGAGATCTTATCCACTTACTATGGCATTGCCCAATCTATTGGGAGTTGTTGTGACCATTAATCAGGTATTTCAGGTCAGCCTTCCACTAGACCCCAAAGTGCATTTTAAGCATGCTAGATGACCTCTTAATTAAAGACAATCCTAAGCAGGCTATCGCGAAGGCTCTTTTCCAAGCCCGCAAACTAATGATACAATGTGCAGAGATAGTGATTCTCTACAAATCTGCATAAGATTTAATATAGACTGGAACCTACACTGTTTGTATACTTCCTATGTGTACTTTTCTCAATAAAAAACCTTTTTGATAAAAAAAAAAATCATTCTGTATCTCAATAACCACTAACCAGGGGCATTTAACGTGTGGATCGTCCTCAGTGCATGGACTCTTGGTATGGTACAACTTCTTTAATTTACTATAACTGATCTTATTTTCTGAGCTGTGCAGCTATGATTCTGCACTAAATATTTTACACTGCATGTATGGCAAAGGCACGTTTCAGACGAATAAGCACTCTGATATGTATGTATTTATGGAAAATGAAAAAAACAATTGCTCAATTTATATTCAAAGTCAGCTTTTAGGTATATACAATATGCAACCTGACTTATTTTCCTAAAGATTTTTTATGCCGTTTTCATTAGCTGCTAAAATAGTAAGAAAAGCGAGTACGATTTTCAAAGCTAAAAAGTAGCAGTGAGCTATGTATTTGCATTACTTAAACTAGATGGTTAGACATTTTCCCTAGAAAGTGGTTAAGAATTTATTTTAGAAGCAATGGAGATTGTAATCTTGTCAGAGATAGGATAGTTCGAGTTTTTTTTTCTTCTTTTTTTTTTTTCACATCAAAGCAGGAAGAATATTTCTGTTTTAGTAGACTGAAAAAAACCTCTTGGGCAGAAATGATAATTATGTCTTTTTAATCATAAATGAAAAGAACCAATCATAAAAACTTTGACTATAGGCCGAAATAAAGGGTTTTTTTTTCAAAGTTTTGCAAAGATAGTCTCAACTTTGACTCTTTCAGTCTGCAGAGAAATGGAAATTTCTCAATTAGCCTGGGAAAATTAAGCCAACTCAAGTAGATGTTACTCTTTAAATTTGTATGCAATCAATTTCAACTAACATAAGAGATTATGGCCTTATAGAATTCCATGCTACTGCTGGGCAAAGGTCAAAATGTTTATTACCCGGCAGAATTTACTCCCTTCCTGACTGGGCCATTTTTTGCTATACGGCACTGCATCGATTTACTTGACAATTGCACGGTCGTACGATGTTGTACCGCAAAAAAATGTATGTCCTTTTTTTCCCCACAAATAGAGCTTTCTTTTGGTGGTATTTGATCACCTCTGGGGTTTTTATTTTTTGGGCTATAAACAAAAAAAAGACAGACAATGTTGCAAAAAAAACTACAATATTTTTTACTTTTTGCTATAATAAATATCCCAGCGGCGTTGCTAGCCAGGTGCGGGCTGCACCCGGGTGACACCCGTGGGTAGCAGCACCACACTAACACCGCCCTCCACCCCGTGCCTTGCGGCTCATGCCGTGGGTGTTTCCCACAGCGGAGCATCAGGAAGCCGTTGCCCCTCCTCTCTGTTTACAACCACAGAGTTCGAGGGACATACCGATGTGTGTATCTGCTGCTCTGTTCTGAGGTCTGTAAGGTAGGGGGCGTCTATACTGATGGGGAGAGGGGGTGTCTAATGCTGGGAGGGGGGGTGTCTGTACTGCTGGGGTCTGCACTAGGGGGGTTTGCACCAAGGGGGGTCTGTAACTGGGGGGGGAGTGTCTGTAACTGGGGGGGTGTCTGTACTGCTGGGGGGTCTGCACTGAGATGGGGGTATCTGTACTGAGGGAGGAGGTTTATACTGAGGAAGGGGGTCTATATTGATGGAAGGGGGTCGTACTTACTGGGAGGTCTGTACTGAGGAAGGGGGAATCTATACTGCGGGAGGGGGTCTGTAGTTAGTGGAGGGGGGTTTTTACTGAGGGAGGACTATAGTTGGTTGGGGGTGACACCATTTTTTTTTCGCACCGGGTGACACCAACCCTAGTGACGCCACTGAAATATCCCACAATTAAAATATAAAATAAAATTTCTTCCTCAGTTTAGGCCGATCTATATTCTTCTACATATTTTTGGTAAAAAAATTGTATATTGATTGGTTTGCGCAAAAGTTATAGGGCTGTCACCTCTGAACTTGCCACCCCCACATCTTCACCCAAATTTACAAATCTGTTAGGGTGCTCAAACCCAGGGCTGGCTTTCCTTTTCTGTGAGCCTTACCACCCCCTCTAATTACATTAACCCATCTTCCTACCTGATAATCCTGATTTACCCCTCCACTCTCCTCATTAAACATACTAGCCACATACTCAAATAGCAGAGGACCCCTTTCAAGGTTGTCAGTTCTGCCCGGTGTTGCAATTTTCTCCTCCAGATCTCTAATGCGAGCTTCCAGAAGAGCAACCTGCTCACATCTGTCGCAGCGGTATCCATCCTGGAGTGGTTGCTCCATTGCTGCATACATGTGGCACACTGTGCACTGCACAAAAACTTCAATCTTACTAGCACATATTTTCCCAGTTACAACAATATTAATAACAATACATTTCAGATGTTACTTACAGATTTGAAGACTCCTGTTATAATCTCTGTTTTTAACTCACACTTAGTCAAGTTCCAGAAAGCAAATAGTGCAAGCTTGAGATTGAGCGAGCTCAGAAATTAGTTCTACATAAAGTTTTATATAAAACTTGTATCACCTGTGACTAATTAACCACTCTTCTTAATTAGTATTCTGAAGAAAGGAAAGAGAAAAAAAGGCTATTTAAAAAGTGACAGAAAATGTATTCTATGTCTCCTTATTAAAACCTTTGGCGTGCAACCGATTCACCACCTCAGTACTAGACATGTGCACACTGAAATATTTCATTTTGGAATTTTGTTTTCGTCCGGAAAATACATGTATTTAACAACTCCCAAAATTTGTTTTTATTTTGTTTCGTTAAAAAATGCATTAGTCCGAAAATCTGAATTAAGGTCCAATCTGTCAATTGAAAGCTTATGTTGTCTGTCGAATATTCTAAGAAGATTCGACGAAGCAGCTACAGTAAACTGAACGATGCCACAATTGTACATTTCCGGTCGAATGCTCCGCCCACAAGCTATAGTAGAATTCTAATGTTGTATGACACTAGTAATAATTATATTTATTATTATTACTAGTCAACCAACATTAGAATTCTTCTATAGCCTATGGGCGGAGCATTTGACCATAAATGACGGTTTTTGGCTATCGCATGTTTTTAGCTGCTACATCGAATCTTCATGTCTCTATAATGTTAAATCTTTTCTCTCTGTCGAATAATCTTGGACTAATAGTTAGGCTAGGCACATTCAACCACAGGTTCCATAGACACAGTGTCATGTATCAGGTGTGGCCAGACTGTGTGGATTGCAAAGAGAGAACCAAAATGCATGTAAAAGTGAATATAAATATTTATTAAGATTAGTGATATATAAATACACAAACCCCTCCAATACCAAACAGTGACAATAAGGCCCCTTTCAGACTGGGGCGGGAGCCGCGGTGGCGGTATGACGCCGCTAAAAATAGCGGCGCTATACCGCTGGGATTTCCGCGGGAATCAGCCGCTAGCGGTGGGGTATTAACCCCCCGCTAGCGACCGATAAAGGGTTAATACCGCCCGCAATGCGCCTCTATAGAGGCGCATTGCGGGCGGTATTGCCGTGGTTTCCCATTTTTTTCAATGTGAAGGAGCGGTATACATGCCGCTCCTCTCACCGCTCCAAAGATGCTGCTGACAGGAAATTTTTTTGTCTCCCGCCAGCGCATCGCCTCGGGCTTTCACATTGAGTCTGCAGTGAAGTAGTTTTTCAGACCGCATAGCAGCGCTATTTTTAGCACTGTATCGCCTAAAAAAACTCAATGTGAAAGGGGCCTAAGGCTCCATGCACACAGAAGCTAAAAAAATCACCAGTAGCTTTGCAGGGAGCCTTTCAAAGTTTTTTTAGCGTTTTAGCAATAGCTTTTATTAGCGTTTTTCAGTGTAGCGTTATTTAGCTTTTTTTTTTTTCAATTGATAAAAGAATGCAAAAAAATTAATTTTTTAGCATTTTTTCCCGCCCAAAAACTGCACTTTGAACGCAAATTTCGGCGTTCAGAAAAAAGCCAATAAACTGCAAAGCTCATTAACACTAAAAAACGCCCATGTGTGCATGGGCACATAGGCTAACATAGAGTTCAGTTTATGGGCTTTTTTAAAAAAAATGCCAAAACGCCAATAAACTGCAGTTTATCAGCTTCAGTGTGCATGGAGCCTAAACCAACAGTGACCCACAAATAACTATATACAGATGTGGAATACCGTAATCATAAACGTAAGCCAGGCCAGGGTCATACACAGCAGATCAGCAAATGGACAAAGGGATGTTCCAGAAACATAAATGTTAGCCAGGCCAAGGTCATACACAGGGAGTCAGCAGATGAGGACAGGGAACAAACAAGACAGGGAGAGAATCAGACTGCAGGGCAGAAATACAAGGTAACAGGTGGGACCGGATGGGGATCAGGACAGGGAGACAGGATCAGGTACACCGGTAACAGGTACAGGGTCCAGGAACAGGTTCAGGATCAGATAACAGGCTAGCAGGTCAGGGCGCAAGGACGATACCAAGGCAAGCATGTGAGGGCTTGCCTGGTATTTATATGCACACTTGCAATTAGCCTTAGGTGACACCTGACCGCAGGAGGTGCTGTCTGCTCCACACTGCCGGGATACACCCGCTGGTGGACACCGGTACTACGACCCAAGGATCAACAGTGCCACCAGCAGGTGAGTCCCTCTACAGGTCCTGAGTGTTGGAAGACACCTGCTGGTGGACACTGGTACTGCGATCCAAGAGACCGACGATGCCACCAACGGGTGAACCCTTTCCTGACACACAGATTGCTATTGTCACTGTCATGTTGAACCTTCTATTTATATCGAACTGCTGTCGCAACAAAATTAAAATAAAGGATCTTTCGGATTTCAGATTCAGTTTGTTTGTTCGTTTGTTAAAATCCCTGAAATTCAGACAAAAAGGCATTCGGACGAAAATGAATGCACGTGTCTACTCAGTAACACGTCCTCGCCCAGTTCAGGTTGAGAACCATGAAGAGTATGAGATACAATTGATCATAGGTTCAGTGGGCACATACAGTACCTGGTTTATTGGAAAGGGTAAAGTCCGCAGGAACGCTGTTGGGTCTCATTCTCAGACGTATATGCTCTTGTCGTCGTCAATGTTTTCCATAGATGTTTTCCCGCCAAACCTGGTGGTCCTCTGAGGGGGAGAGGTCGTTGAGGAGGGGGTACTTTCAGAACTGGGCTCTCACCCCTCCCTTCTCAGTGCTCAGATTGCTCAGCTGTCGGTTAATTGTCAGCACTCATCTTTCCACAGTGGCTCTCCTGGTGCTCATTTCCTGCTGGTCAGTCCAGCCTACAGCCAGCCCCTTCTGGCTATTTAAATGGCCTGGTTCATTCTTTCCGTGCCTTTGCCTTGGTCAAACATATCTGGAGACTCTCTGCTGTGTTCCTGTTAAATACTTGCCTGGCTGACGTCCTATCTGCTGCTTTTGACTATGCTGATCTCCGGCTTCCTTATTCACTGGCTTGTTCTGACTATACGCTTTGGCTGTCGAAACCCTGGCTATGTTTTGACTACGTTTACTTTCTATACCATTTTTTTCTATTATATTAAAAGGTGTGATTTTACAGAATTTTCTGTCTCCATCTGATTCATGGATTCTGACATTTGTACCACTTGCCCCGCCCTATTAGATTCTAAGTTCTTATGAGCAGGGGCCTCTTAACCCTCCGGTATATTATTGTATTGTAACTATATTGTCTCCCTTTGGATTGTAAAGTGTTGCCCAAACTGTTATGCCCTGTACACACGATCGGTTCGTCTGATGAAAACGAACCGTTGGATTTTTTTCATCAGATATCCGATGAAGCTGACTCATCAGTCTTGCCTACACACCATCGGTTAAAAATCTGATCGTGTCCAACGCGGTGACGTAAAACACAACAACGTGCAGAGAAAAATGAAGTTCAATGCTTCCGAGCATGCGACGACTTGATTCTGAGCATGCATGGATTTTTGACCGATGGATTTCCCCACAGACGATCGTTTTTTTCTATTGTTTTTTTAAACATATGAAAAATTTAAAACCGGTTCTATTTTTTTTCACCGATGGGAAAAAACTGATGGGGTCCGTTTTCATCAGACGAACCGATCGTGTACAGGGCATTAGTGCTAAAAAAAAAATCCTGTATTATAATAATAATAACAATAGTCACATGGCAATTTATCAAAGTAGATGATCCACAGATAAAGTATATAGTGGGATGTTTAAAAACTATTAGCCAGATTCAGAAAGACTGGCTTAAGTTTGTGCGGGCGTAGCGTATCTCAGATACACTACGCCGCCGTAACTTAGAGAGGCAGGTACCGTTTTCACAAAGAATTTGCGTCCTAAGTTACGGCGGCGTAGTGTAAATGGTCTGGCGTAAGCCTGTGTAATTCAAAGTAGGCTGGTAGTGGGCGTGTTGTATGGTAATGAATCGTGACCCCACGTAAATGACACGCCTAACGAACGGCGCATGCGCCATCCGTGGACGTATCCCAGTGCGCATGCTCAAAATCACGTCGCAAATAGTTAATGCTTTCTACGTGAACGTAACCTACGCCCAGCCCCATTCACGTGCAACTTACGCAAACGACGTAAACTACATGAAATTCGACGGCTGTTCCGACGTCCATACTTAACATTGGCTGCGCCATCTTTTTGGTGGTTTATCTTTACGTCTGTAAAACGCCTTACGTAAACGTTGTATCTTACCCAGTGTCTTGTGATGTTACTTTATAATTTGCATTTTGTTTCTGTGCATTATTTCCAAACTAAAAAAATGTACGGCTTACTCCCCCGTTGAAGTCCATTAGCGACGAAACGATCGTAGGGTGCCGTGACGTCATCGCGTTCCGTCCTGAACGCCGGCTGTGTTTTCCTGACCGAGTAGCGAGAAGCATCGGAACAAGAGATCGGAGACGTTTTGCTATCCATGCTGTATTTATATTGCCTAATTGTAAGTGCAATTTTTATTAAACCCTCTTCTATTTTCAAACGTTATACGCTATGAGAGGTCCTTCTTCTTTTTTTTTTTGATTTATGACTCTTCGGATTGTATGCTGAGCTATACCGTGGTTATCTTGACGGCTAAGGTATTGGGAGACCAGACTTCCCACAGGCCCTATTAGACTGATGCAAAACAGTCTTTTCATCTGGTAAGCAGGCAATCTTATCCTTCCTCACGGGTGTATTGGTGACAGCTTACCTCACATCAATCAAGAGTCTTTCACATTGTCTGCACAATCCACTTCTCTTTCACAAGGAAAATTACTGGATAGAGTCATATGAACTTTGTTTCGTGGCTTTTTAAGACTTTTTCTTCATATATCCATCTGCATTTTTATGTTTTTTTCCTATTCTGGCTAAATTTTCAGTTTATTCCAGAATGACTTTTTTTGTTTATTATTAATTTATATGAGCACAATATCACTCACTAGCGCTGCACTGTTTTTTTCTTTAAAAAAATGTATTGTCAGGAAATATTTATGAAATATACACATAAATTAATCCTGGAATAAACTAAGGGCCAGATTCTCATACAATTGCGGCGGCGCAACGTAACCCGTTTACGTTACACCGCCGCAAGTTTTCAGTGTAAGTGCCTGATCCACAAAGCACTTACCTGTAAACTTGCGGCAGTGTATCGTAAACACGTCCGGCGCAAGCCCGCCCAATTCAAATGGGGCGTGTACCATTTAAATTAGGCACGCTCCCGCGCCGGACGTACTGCGCATGCTCAGTTTTGAAATTCCCGCCGTGCTTTGCGCGATGTGACGTCATTTTTTTGAACGGCGACGTGAGTTACAGCGTTTTGTATTCCCGGACGTCTTGCGCAAAAACAAAAAAAAATTTAAATTCGAAGCGGGAACGACGGCCATACTTTAACATGGCTCGTGTAAAGTTAAGGCATGTAAAAGCATGACTAACTTTGCGACGGGAAAAAATTACTAGCGACCACGTAACGAACGCGAAAACCGTTGTGGATCGCCGTAAATGCTCATTAGCATACCCGACGCAGGAAAACGACGCAAACTCCACCCATCGGCGGCCGAAGTATTGCATCCTAAGATCCGACAGTGTAAGTCAATTACACCTGTCGGATCTTAGGGCTATCTATGCGGAACTGATTCTATGAATCAGCCGCATAGATACGACAAGAGATACGACGGTGTATCAGGAGATACGCCGTCGTATCTCTTCTGTGAATCTGGCCCTAAGTACCTAAATAACTAATACTGCTTGGGCTTTAATCTCCATACATTACTGCTTTTAAAAATGAATGCACAGATCAGGAAACCACTTGAGAAAATGCAGCAGTTTTAATGTGTAATGACCTACAAGTTTTGTATATGCTAAAGTTTAAGGAAATCTAGAGATTTTTTATGAATGGGTGTTACTGTATATATACTGAATGTTGTATCTATATGTACATGTGCTCAGCTATAAATACATATTACATATGCAAGCTATTTTCCTGCTTTGCTATGCTGCATAGTGATCATTAGTGTCACCCTGTCTATGCAAGTCTATCAGTCTGCTCAGGCGGGCTGAAAGGAATAGATCCTCTATGGGTCATCCTGTAATCTCAGTACTTGTTGTGCAGGGATGTGAAAGAGGCTGCCTTATATACAGATATCCCTTGGTTGGAGACAATGCAAATGTGAATATTGCAAACAGTCATAAAAATAAGGAACAGCAAACATACAAAAATATCATCATATGTACTTCAGTTTTAACTCTACAATAAAACCTTTGATTGTGATAAAAATAGACTGCATTTTCCAATAACAAAAATAAATTATAGCATGTGTTTAGATGCAAAGTGAAAGTAGTTAATGAATATAGGGACAAGGATATTTATGTGGCGGCTATTTGGGAACCTCTTTGTGCTAGTGCAGTATTTCTGCAGGAGGGTCGACTGACCCTGTGCCTTTAATTGCTAAACACATAATGTTTTCTCATCTGATAAACTCCTTTCTCATATAAAGCTATCTGTACAGACTGGTAGGTTTTGTTAGCAATATTGAAGTGTTTTAGGGTAAATCTATACTGGTGTAGCAGGGAGCTGGCTATCTTACCTGCAGTATCAGAAGACACTCTGCAACATTGTTGCAGTGAGACTGTTTCCCTCTAGTGCCAGCTAAGACTCTGTGTCATCACATCCTGTGAGCAGAGTGGTTACCACCAGGGAGAAAGCATAAAGAGAATTGTAGTTCCGGGACTCAAGTTTAACATTCAGATTGAACTGTATGCATCTAGAAAAGCCAACATGCTGTAGAGAAGAGGAACTAAAGACTCCATCTTGCTTTGCTGAGGGATATTTAGACAACACAAGGCAAGGGAAGAGATTAGACTGAGGGGAGAGGTGCTGCCTTCCAGGTCAGTTCACCACCTGATTTCAGGCATCCACAGCCAGTTGGGACATCCAGCCTGAGAGAGGGGGATCCCAGGTGCATATCCAGATGCAACTGCACCATTGGTGTAAAGCGTTCCAGTGTGAGGTGATCAGTCGGGTCCCTAGAAGAGCCTGCCTGTTCCAAGACATTCGTTTTGGCATTAGCCACACGATTGGATGAGATGGCCTTTGCCCATTTGCAGGAAACAAGGGCACTACACACAGACAGTTAAATGGACACTGTATACAGACAGCATTTCTGTTAGTCATCTTACTGATACTTGTAGTGCCACAGGACTAAAGGATAATGCCATTCATTCACAGAGACACTGTATATACAGACAACATTGTTTTTTCACCTTGCTGAGGAAGATCCTGAATTCTTTACTGGATAATACAGGCCAGTTGTTTTTTACTTATCTTTTATTTTTATTTTCTCCAACGAATACCATACAATTGACTTAAATTACTTCTACCAATAATATTACATTTTCAAATACTTAATTCACATAAACTATCCTACTCCAGATCCTTATCTATACAGTATTCATTCCTATTACTCCCTTTTTTCCCACAACCCCCCCCCCAAAAAAAGATCCTGAATTCTTTACTGGATAATACAGGCCAGTTGTGGTGTTTGGCCCTGATTTTTAATTTGAGTGCACCAACGAGAGTGACTAGCTGAAGATACAAAGCTTCCTCTTTCTTCAAAAGGACTGAAGCTACTGGTGCCATACGGGAAGTGTTTTATCGTTGGGCCTATGGTGTCAGGAGACAGAAGAGAGTGTCTGACACAAAGAGGGTCAGTATTTTGCTCTCCTCCTGCCTGGACTCATAGAGCCAAATTTGAGTAGAGGTAACCAATCCAATATAAAGTGTCATATTGTGATTTATTTGCCATTTAAGTTTGCCTCTGTTTTTGGGGTAACAACAAAAACAACATAAAAAGTCTGGAGCCAGAAGACAGTAATATGTGTAGCAATGGGAGAGACGCTAAAAAGTCCTGCCAGACCCCAGTCAGCAGCTATATAGGAGAACACATCAGGAGAGATGTGATAACATATGCAAACAAAACAACTATATGCAAAGCGCTGTAAAATGGGGAGGAAGCCAAATAGAACTGATAGATACCCGGTAAATCCACCGGTGAAACACCCAACCGGCAATGCGAGCGTGCTCCGATGTAAACCAGGGCTTCCCGGGCGTGACATCAGACGACACCAGGAAGTGTAGTGCAGTCCTTGAAAAATAACCCTGGAATTACCATATTATAAATGCTGACAAGAAGGGAGCCACAGTGTTCTTGAATGCTGGTGAATATTTGACTGAAGCTTCAGACAACCTTCAGACAGAGAAACATACCACCCACTCAGAGGTGAATCCACAACCAGCTACAATAATGAATTAGAACATTTTAAAACAAAAGTCATGAGCCTGGGTATTCTGGATCAGAGGAATGCACAGAAACCTTCTTTTCCAGGGGCTCCAATATCCCATCATCTTCCCAAAGTCCATAATCTAAATATACCAGTTCAAGTTAGGCACATTGTAGCGAGTATTGGATTTTTCGGCGAAACTCTTGGTGATCTGGCTGATGCCCTCCTTCAACCACTAGTAGTGTGTCTGCCTTCTTACTTACATGATACAAAAGATGTGATTAAAAAACAACAATTTTTTATTTGATGGAACATGATACTTATGTGTGATTTTATATGTTGGTGGAATGAGAACCATATATACAGTGACACAAACCCACTTTGAGATTACAGCACCTCTGTAATAGACTATGCCAGGAACACTCCAGTGGGATCAGCTAACACACTAGCCTGTAATGAGAAGGGACATTGGTGGGAGAGACTACATGTTCCTGGTCAATATGCCCCTTTGTGAAGCCTGAGACTTGACAAAGGACATATTGATCTAAAAATACATTATCTACCCCCCCAGTGTACCCTCTAATCACAGGCTGGTATGTTAGCCGGTTCTGCTGTGTCATTACAGTGGAGCTGCTCTGGTCCTTGCTCACTGCTCCTGCTGGCTGCTTGTCATTTTCAGTGTCAGCAGTTTTCCCACATGTTTGCTGTGAAGATGTATAGGCGGATGTGATGCTCTAGTACCAGGCTGAATGTTCTTTAATGTTACTAAACCCAGTAAAATGAAAATAGTTCCCCCCCCCCCCCCCCACAGTGCCCACAGCTTATAAATCATATTTTTACATTAAAATACTGCCACTATATACCTTTTTGGATGATCTGTATACCCTGGTTACATGAGAAACGGCACAGTTTCTCCAGTGCTGAGAGTTCAGGAAGGAGGAGATTTCAACTGTAGCCTGTATACACGCCCACATGTTTGATATCAATATCAACTAACCTTGCTAGCTCTGAGATGGTCTCTTCAGCATAAAAGACACAACTGAGCATGTGCAAGTTCCCCAGATAGACAGTGCAGAAGGTACTGTAATGCCGCATACACACCATCACTTTATGTGATGAAAAAAAAACGACATTTTCTGTGAAGTAAAAAACGACGTTTTTGAAACTTCAATTTTCAAAGACGAAGTTGCCTACACACCATCGTTTTTCTCACAATGTTCTAGCAAAGCAAGGTTACGTTCACCACGTTTTTCCATTGAAGCTCGCTTCATAACTAGCTTCTGGGCATGCGCGGGTGTAAAAACGTTGTTTTAAACTACGTTTTTTGCTACACACGGTCAATTTCTGTGAAGTAAAAAACGACGTTTTGAAAAACGACACATAAAATTGAAGCATGCTTCAATTTTTTTTGGTCGTTTTTCAGAAGACATAAAACAACGTTTTCCCCCACACACGGTCATTTAAAGTGACGTTTTTAAAAACGTCGTTTTTTTTTTCATCACATAAAGTGATGGTGTGTATGCGGCATAAGGATCTGTGCATACAAGATAAAACAGCCTTTTTACACTATGCAGGGGATTAACCCCTTAAGTTCCACAGTGAGTATAACAAGCATGCTATGCTGCATATACAGACTGATTTTACTGTTGTGGGTTTAGTAACACTTTAACATGTAAGAGAATGCTGTTTTATCACCAATAAGGTGTACCTGATAATGACATTATGATAATGACCTCTGCACGCCATGTTTCTGTTTTTTTTGCTCTGAGGCTCATCTCCCAAGTTGGCTTTGCACATGCTGTTTCCGATAGTCAGCTAATCCTGGTTTGAAGCATCATCCCCACCCTTTTCTACGCGTTCTCACCCTGGAGACAAGAATCACATTGCTCTTCGATTTTGTAAGTTTTTTTTAGTTATTATTTTTACATTCATTATAATTTTAATTCAGTACACAGGCTAGCTTAGTTTTACTGTCTTTCTTTTGTCATAAACTAAGTTCATAGTTTGTGTAATCACTTGCACATCTCGCAAAATACTGTATGTAGGACAAACCACAAGATGTTTACGTAACTGCATGTGGGACCACCTATCCAAGATTAACGTACACAAGAACACTAATGTAGCCAACATTTTGTTCATCATCATGCTTCCACTATGCAATCTCTGAAGGTGCAGATCATAGAGAGAGTAGGCTAGCCAGGAGATTGTTTTATTGGATCTTTAAATTAGACGCTTGTATACCAAAGGGTCTGAATTACCAGTGGGACACCACCCACGTGTATGTTTAGAAATTTAGCTTCATCTCCCTGCTCCCTGTTTTTCTTCTCTGTATTTCATTATTTCCCTTCCCCTTCTTCTCTCATTCCCCTCAGTTTCTCTTTCATGTTCATTCCTATTTTATTTTGTATTTCTTTTTTTTCATTAATTTAGAAATTTAGGAATATTTTAGCTACAGTAAATGACTGACAGACTACATCTTGTGTTGTTGCATGTCAAGTGCACATAGTCTTGAGAAACATTAAGCTCTGTCTGAACTTAACTAATATTTGCTGTATGACATTCTACTACTAGATTTCAAACCCTCATGCACATTTTAAATTTGTTTGCTATGTTTATATTTGTCACTTATTGGTTTTATATAGCCTCTTTATAAAGGTTACTTTTGATAGGGGTCATTGTCTGGTCATATAGTGGGCAATGAGACTCTTTATTAGTGTGTTTATGAGTTGTTTTACTTTTTCTTATTTTAAGTTTTGTCATTTGACCATCTTCATATTCAGCACTGCACATACTGTACATTGCAAGTTGGTCATTGTGCAATTTGGAATGAATGCTGGTTATGTGGTCACTTAGTTGTACATCCTAAATATGCAATATGGTTAGCATTCTTAGAATATGTATTTTTTTTATTTTTCCTCCCTTTTCCTTTTTTTATGGTGCAGCAAGTAGGTTTGCAAGTGCAAGTCCGATCTTTCTCCTCTACACCAACAAACTTTCTGTTCTTCCTGCACATTAAAGAGCCAGATAGGTGGTGCTCTTGCATGCTCTTGAAAGCCAGTCCTATCTGAACATTATTTTCTCTACGGCTCATGTTTTTTTTTTTTTTTAACCAGAGCTGTTACAGCTATGTTTGCCCTTATGATTAATCCCCAAATGATATTAAATGTGTTGGAGGGGGGTTCTGCCATAGGTGGAAACCAAACTGAAGCCATTTTAAGACAGTTGTGATTGGACAGTGTGGCACCATTTTGTTGTAGCACTTTATAGAGATGACACAGATAACAGACAGCATGGATCTTTACTGTTTCATTTTGCCTCTACCACCGCTACCTTAAGTCGCTGCCCTAAATAACATGTTAACTACAACCAGTGCCCAACACATTCTAGTCAAAGAGCAGTAATTTTAAAATAAACTGATCTAAAATCATAGAAAGACTCTCTGGCACACCCCCATCACAGTTTTTTCTTACATTGGTTGTGCACCAATTCTTTAATGCCAATATACAGCATTTCATAATTAGCTTAAAACCAAAAGTAATGCAGTGGTTTTACAGGGTGGGCACAATTGTTAGGCCCTTTTCAGACAGTTCAAAATTGCCAGTCAAAAGAAGTTATATGTCTCGTTTAAAATATCAGAAGAAAAAAGTCTAACTCCTGATTGGTAAATAATTCAGTGGTTCTCAAAGCTAATGGCAAAATATGTATGAGCTCTTTCTGATTAAAAGAATTTTACTTTCCAGCTCGAGATTCATCCTCCCGCTGCTCTTAATTAAATATTACTCTAATGGCATAATTCTGCTTTAATTTGCGTGGTCATAGGGAAGCGTGTCCCCCTCCTGAAATGAAAGCTTTGTTTGTAACTGAATTTAAGATAGTTAATGCTAATATTACTGGGGATGTTGTTATTCCTTATAGTTATACCCAGTTACTGTACATTGATGATAATATTATCAAACATTCTTAATATAAATAATGAGCTGTACACATGTCACAGTAATTCTGTATTAGTACATGTTGATTTTGCAAACACTTAAACAGGCTTATTAATTAAAGCAGTGCACACAGAAATGAAGATATTAAAAAGCAGTAAACTTAAAGCGGACCTTCACCCCTCTACGGCACTCTCCTGCTCTCCACCCGGCCCCCCTCCTCAGCGCTGATATCGAGTTCCTTTTTTTGATTACTTACCTCTATTTTCAGAGTTAAAAGGGTTGCCTGCCTCCCAACTTCCAGAACTCGTCTAGGCGAATTACGTGGTGTAACCAGTCGCCTCCTAGGATGCATGATGTGGCGTTTCATTCAGTAAGAAGGAGGGAAGTGGGCCTAGTGGCACCTGCACTTGGAAGTGCCTGCGGCTATTACAGGTAACATGGCGGTGCCGGACCCATACAGCAGGTACAGAGAGGAGGATCCTAGCAGCTCAACGTTGGATTCACTGGCTAGATGAGTATCCTTACAGTAAAAGCTAAGCAGGGGGAGAAAAAAAATAGAGGGAGGGGAAAGCTGCAATTCCTATTTAAGCAACCAGTAAGATTTCTTTCTGTCAACTGTAAGAGGTTTAGTAAAACATTACTTTGGTTTTTAGTTTTGTGTTACATACCATTGATGTTCCTTACGACACCATATTGTTTACATCCGGAGAGATAATGGACATTTTACCAAAAATAATTTAGTGTGTAACAAGACCTTGCCCTACCCTTTTAATACCCTAAGCAGTACAAGGTATTTAAATATACCTAAAATGCATTACCTCCACACACACACCCAATCACAACATACTGACTTAATGTGGTTGTAAAAGCAGAAGGTGTTTTATCTTAATGCATTCTAGGAAACTTCTGTGCATAGCATCCTCCCCAGCATCCCCCAATATTTACCTGAGCCCCATCTCTGTCCAGCGATGTCCGTGAGTACCTTGGCCGTCCAGGACTCTTGCTCCTGATCGGCTGAGACACAGCAGTGGCGCCATTGGCTCCCACGGCTGTCAATCAAAGTCAGTTAGCCAATCAGGAGAGGGAGGGGGTAGGGCCAAACAACAACTCCATGTCTGAATGAACAACTCTGTGTCTGAATAAAGCTTGACTTGAGCTGCAGCTTTGTTCGGATGCCCCCATAGCAAGCTGCTTGCTGTGGGGTACGCGACAGGAGGGAGGGGCCAGGAGCAGCAAAGAGGGACCAGTGAAGAGGAGGATCCAGGCAGCCCTGTGTAAAAACCACTGCACAGAGCAGATAAGATGTTTGTTATTATTATTATTTTTTTAACAAGACTTTACAATCACTTTATGGGCCATTTAGCCTCTTCAGTAAGTGGTAGCTCTAAGTACCTCAGAGTCTCTACTCCAGCTCAGTGGTGGCCCATCCATTGGGGGCGCCTAGGCATCGCCCCTCTCTTCAGTTACCTCCCTATATGCAGTGGATAGAGTCCATAGCATGACTCTATCCACGGCCAGTGCGGCCACCCCCTATTCATGTGTCCGGCCCCTTTCGGGTCACCGGCATATGAATTAAAAGCAGCCGTTTTTTTTTAAGAATCTGGTTAGAGTCAGAGGCTCTAACAGGCTCCCAAATAGGGTGGATTCTGGACACAGAACGTTGCGTCTGGAGCCCACCCAGATGTGTTGCAACAGGAATGAAAATTCACTTTTGCAACACTGATCCTCTCCTTGGTTTCCCGATTGACCAAAACGTCAGGTGATCCTATTGGACACCTAGCGCCGGGAGGAGCAGAGAGGAGACACAGCAGAAGCTGCTCCAGGAGAGACAGCGGAGCAGCTTTCCTCGACCCCGCCATGCTGAAAGATGGACACATCCGACCGCTGCTCTCACATCCAGGGTAAGGACAGCAGGTGGTGGTGGTTAGGGTGGGGAGGTGTGTTCTAGAGCCGTACTGTGTGGGGGAGGGGTGGGTGGCAGTTGTGCTAGTGCAGCTCCACCGGTGGCTTGAGGGTTTTTTTTTGACCCCCCCCCCCAAAAAAAAATTAATTCATTTTGGTGCCATCATCTTACCTTCCTCTTCAGCAGTCTGTGTGATGATGGCTCTCTCAGCCTCTCCCTGCACAGAGATTTTTCAGCTTGTGGACAACAATTTATGTGTTATCAAATAGAGAGTGAGTACCACTGAGGTTGGTTCATTCCACAAATAACCTGTTATACACACATACAATAGTTGACACCACATTTTAGGAATTAGGAAATATCTGCAACACTCATTGCCATGCCAGGCAGGGATGAAACAGAGTTTTAATTGAGAGCATTTAGAGAATTAGCTTATTTTTAAATATTGTTTTAACACAAAGAAGAAAAATGATGCAAGAAAAATATTTACAGAAAAAGGTCTTACAACAACAGGCAAAAGCAACACCAAAATAAACCGGATTAAACCTGGTTTTGGTTCTGCTAGTCTGATAGTCTTAACTGCAGCATAAATCTGATTCTGTCACTGGCCTTCAGAGATGACTCCCAGCATTTGTGTATAGCTTTGATGTAAAATTGAGAGCTCATGGGCTTCAGATGCAGCTATTTTTTCTGGTCTCTGAGGAGTGCAGTTACAGAAATGACAAGTAATGAAAGGATCTGAGGAGTCGGCTGAAATGGTCCCAAAATGTTTTATGATGGTTTAGTAGCCACTTCCTACATGCCAGTTTTTTTTAACTGTATCCATATTTCCTGATCACCCAGTTTTACAGCCCGGTAACCAACATTTTATTGCACAAATTAAATGATCATTTAAAAAAAAAAAAGAAGCATACATGCAATATTTCTTGGTGGTGGTGGTGGGGAGGTGTGTTCTAGCGTGATTGCGAGCTTTCTGTTAGCCACCACTAACCATGCCAGGAGCGCGCAGGGTGCACGCTCTCGGCACAGCTGCATTTGCACTAATGCATGCAAATTTGTGGCAGTGCAAAGGCCCACCCACCGAGAGGCTGCATATTTGCGAGCGGCTGGCACCAAGAGGTTAATGTAACCCATTTGTCTGTGTGGTATCAAATTAATCCTAATTCACTTGAACATTTAAGATTAAAATTGTTAAATGCTAGGCTCGGTAGGCTAGCATTTAACCTCAGGACTGACAGAGGCTCTTTACCACGTGATCAGCCTTGTCCAGTCATGGCTGATCATGATGTAAACAGGAAGAGCCATTAATCGGCTTTTCCTCACTCGCGTTTAACAGACGTGAGTAGAGGAGAGCCAAATCGGCTGCTCTCCTGACAGGGGGGGTATGTGCTGATTGTTTATCAGTGAAGCCCCCCTCAGATGCCTGCCCAGGGAAGGACACCACACTGGACCACCAGGGATATGCCAATCAGTGCCCAGGCAGCTGCCAATCAAAATGCCTGCCAGTGTCATCAGTGAAGTCTATCAGTGCCAGCCATCAGTGCCGCCTTTCAGTGCCCATCAGTGTCCAGCAGTGCTGTATATCAGTGCCAAACATATGTACCCATCAGTGCAGCCTTTCAGTGCCCATCAGTGTCGCCTATCAGTGCCCATCAGTGCCCCCCAGTGCCACGTGTGAGTGCCCATCAGTACCGCTTATCAATGCCCATCAGTGCTGCATATCAGTGTCCTCCCACCAGTGTCTCCTATCAGTGCCCAATCGTCAGTGCCATCTCATTGGTGTCACCTCATTGGTGCCGCCTTATCAGTGCCCGTCAGTGCAGATTATTAGTGCCCATCAGTGAAGGAGGAAACTCACTTATTTACAAAATTTTATAACATAAACAAAGAAAAACATTTTTTTTGTCAAAATTTTCGGTCTTTTTTAATCGTTTAGCAAAAAATAAAAACCGAAGAGGTGATCCAATACCACCAAAAGAAAGCTCGGATGATGGGGGCAAGCTTACTGAGGAGGAGCAGGAAGCGAGAAATTCAGACAAAGAAAATTTTTTTTAGAAGGGAAATCAAAGGAAAAGGTATGTGACCCAACCATGCACTAGCTTAAAGGGACCTATTTAGAAAATAAAAAACAAACCTTTACAACCCCCTTAACCACTAGCCGACCGCGCATCTAAGTCGGCAGGTCGGCTCGGCTGCGCGAGAGCACGTAGTATAACGTCCTCTCTCCCAGCCGCCACTAGGGGCGCGCGCCCCCCGCTCGCCCCCGACTCCCGTGCGTGTGCCCGGCGGGCGCGATCGCCGCCGGGCACACGCGATCGCTCGGTACAGAGCGGGGACCGGGAGCTGTGTGTGTAAACACAGCTTCCGGTCCTGTCAGCGGGGGAAACGCTGATCTTCTGTTCATACAATGTATGAACAGAGGATCAGTGTTTCCCCTAGTGAGGCCACCCCCCCCCCCCACAGTAAGAACACACCCAGGCATACTTAACCCCTTCCCCGCCCCCTAGTGTTAACCCCTTCACTGCCAGTGGCATTTTTATAGTAATCCAATGCATTTTTATAGCACTGATCGCTATAAAATGCCAATGGTCCAAAAATGTGTCAAGTGTCCGAAGTGTCCGCCATAATGTCGCAATACCGAAAAAAAATCGCTGATCGCCGCCATTACTAGTAAAAAAAATATATTAATAAAAATGACATAAAAATACCCCCTATTTTGTAAACGCTATAACTTTTGCGCAAACCAATCAAACGCTTATTGCGATTTTTTTTTTTACGAAAAATATGTAGAAGAATACGTATCGGCCTAAACTGAGGAAAAAAAATGTTTTTTTAGATATTTTTGGGGGATATTTATTATAGCAAAAAGTAAAAAATATTCATTTTTTTCAAAATTGTCGCTCTATTTTTGTTTATAGCGCAAAAAATAAAAACCGCAGAGGTGATCAAATATCACCAAAAGAAAGCTCTATTTGTGGGAAAAAAAGGACGCCAATTTTGTTTGGGAGCCACGTCGCACGACCGCGCAATTGTCTGTTAAAGCGACGCAGTCCCGAATCGCAAAAAGTACTCTGGTCTTTGGGCAGCAATATGGTCCGGGGGGCAAGTGGTTAAGGAAGTTTCCATATTCACAATTTCTACCCTCTTACCCCGAGTTGTAATTGGTTACAATGTAGAAGATAAGATATTGTAACACTCACAAATGAAAATGGCCAGTAATCAGAGAACTGCTGTACTTTTGTAGCCTAATACATCTTTCTAACACTGCCACCAAATAACATCTAGTGGGATCCCGCTATAAATAGAAATTACCTACATGTATATTTTACTTCCAGTGAATGTCAGTCAAGTTCCCAATTAAATATGAACTATAGTACTAACCGGTCTTTAATAACCATGACTTCACTCATCTATTTTGAGGTCCACCATTTGGAGATTGACTGTCCACTGAATCTGGTGCCAGTGTTTCAAAAATGTGTCAATCTATACAGACAACACAAAGTATTTGATTTGCTGTTCCCTATAAGTGTTGCAGTATTCATCCTCTATTTTAGCATGTACAGCAGATATAGAAAAGAATCACCCCCCTCTTTAAAATGATCACATTTTGTTGCTTTGCAGCTTGAAAAGAAGACAGACACAGTTTTTGTTTTTATCCAGCTATAGTTACTCAGTGCAACTTGTAACATTCAAGTGAAAGATATAACACCAACATGAATAAAAATAAAATATAAATTCAAAAACAGAATCACTGAGTTGGCAAAAAGATCACCCCCTGTGTCAGTATTTTGTTGAACCACCTTTTGCTTTAATTACAGCCTTTAGTCTGTTGGGATTTGTCTCTACTAACTTTGCACATATAGGGCCAGATTCTTGTAGAATCCGCGGCGGTGTAGCGTAAGCCATTTACACTACGCCGCCGCAAATTACTGGAGCAAGTGCCGTATTCTCCAAGCACTTGCTTCGTAATTTGCGGCGGCGTAGTGTAAATGGCCCGGCGTAAGGCCGCGTAATTCAAAGGGGGCGGCTTGTATTTAAATTAAGCGCGCCCCTGCGCCGATCAAACTGCGCATGCGCCGGGCGAAAAAATAGCCCAGTGCGCATGCTCCAGCTCACGACGGAAAACGTCAATGACCCCAACGTGAGCGTCAGTGACGTAAAGTCGTATTCGCGGACGACTTGGGAAAACAACTTAGACAACGGAAAAAGCCGACGCTGACCCGACGCCATACTTAACATGGTATACGACAGACTTTCGTAAACTTACCCCTCATATAGCAGGGGCAAGTTTACGCTTACGGAAACGTCGTAAATTCACTGCGTCGTCGGCACGTACGTTCGGGAATCTCGCGTAAATAGCTAATTTGCATAGACGGGGAAAACGACGAGGCGACACCTAGCGGCGGGAAAAAAAATAGCATTTAAGATCTGACAGCGTAAGAGCCTTATGCCTGTCAGATCTAAGGGATATCTATGCGTAACTGATTCTAAGAATCAGTCGCATTGATACGACGGCCCAGATTGGGACTTACGGCGCCGTCGTAAGCCCTTTGAGAATCTGGGCCTAAGACTTTGCAATATGTGTCAAGTCTTCACTGCAGACCTGCTCAAGTTCAGTTAAGTCTGATGGTGACTGTTTGTGGACTGCATTCTTTAACCACTTGCCGACCGGCTCATGCCAATATACGTCGGAAAAGTGTCATGGGTGCGCAAAACGATCTACCCGTATGTCACTCCGTCATCGGTGGATAGCGGGCATGCGCACCCTGCCAACCGCGCGCATGTGGACTCAATGTCCATCGGTGGCCAGCGATAATGGCACGGAGAGACAGAACTGGGAGATGCCTATGTAAACAAGGCATTTACCTGTTTTTCCTAGCAATATGGCAGGGATCTACTGCTCCAGTGATGGGGAGCAGTGATCTCTGTCATGTTCTAATAAACCCATCCCCCTACAGGTTGAACACGCTAAGAGAACACGCTTAACCTCTTTATCGCCCCCTAGTGTTAACCCCTTCCCTGCCAGTGACATTTACACAGTAATCGGTGCATTTTTATAGCACTGATTGCTGTATACATGTCAATGGCCCAAAATAGTGTCAAAAGTGTCCAATCTGTCCACCGCAATGTTGCAGTCATAATAAAAATTGCAGATCGCCGCCATTACTACAAAAAAATTATAGTAAAAATGCCATAAATCTATCCCCTATTTTGTAGACGCAATAACTTTTGCTCAAACCAATCAATATACGCTTATTGCATTATTTTTTTTTTTTTTTTACCAAAAATATGTAGAAGAATGCATATTCGCCTAAACTGAGTAAGAAATTATTTGTTTATATATTTTTTGAGGATATTTATTATAGCAAAAAGTAAAAAATATTGCTTTTATTTAAAAATGTACGATCTTTTTTTCGTTTATAGCGCAAAAAATAAAAACCGCAGATGTGATCAAATACCACCAAAAGAAAACACTATTTGTGGGGAAAAAGGATGTAAATTTTGTTTGGGTACAACGCCCCACGACCGCACAATTGTCAGTTAAAGTGATGCAGTGCCATATATCAAAAAAGGGCTTGGTCTGGAAAGGGGGTAAATCCTGCAGGGGCTGAAGTGGTTTCACAGATTTTCAATGGAGTTAAAGTCTGGGCTCTCACTAGGCCATGCAAGGACATTAACCTTTTTCTTTTTCAAGTCATATTTGTGGAGAATATGTAATGTTGTTGTCACACGTACACAATGACCACTCTTTATCATATATTCTTGCAACTGCTTCAGAGTTTCTGTAGGCCTCTTGGTAGCCTCTCTGACCAGTTTCCTCCTGGCTCTTTGATCAAGGGGGGGTCTGTGTCATACCAAATACCTTCTACAAATCAAACTGGCTTTGTGTGCCATTGAGTAGGTGATTAGTTACACCTGATTGAGTTCACAAGCCATTTTTAGGAGGAGGGTGATCCTTTTTCCAACTCAGTGTTTTTTTTAATTCATTTTTTTTTGACATGTTGGTGTTATATCTTTCACTTGCACGTTCTAGGTTGCACTAGAAATACAGCTTGATAAAACTAAAACTGTGTCTGTCTTAATTTCAGGTTGCAAAGCAACAAAATGTGATTATTTTAAAGAGGGTGTGATTCTTTTTCATACCCACTGTATCTGGTAGACCAGGGCTCAAAATTTCAAGCCCTGAGCTACTATCCAGGCCTCAAGAGTTATTCGCCACCAGTTGCCCCTCCTAACCCCTACACTACTCCACCCCTAATTCTGCCCCTAAACACGCCCTCATAAATTATCTCATGGAATGACACTGTTAAATGTTTAAGTTACACAATTAAACATTACCAACAACAACTTTACCAATATGGGACCGGGAACTGGGGGCAGATCAAAGGGTCAGAGGGACATGGCACTGGGGTCAGACCAGAAGGACATGGCACTGGGGTCAGACCAGAGAGACAGGGCACTGGGGGAAGACCAGAGGGACATGGCACTGGGGGCAGACTAGAGGGACAGGGCACTGGGGGAATACCAGAGGGACAGGGCACTGGGGGGAAGACCAGAGGGACAGGGCACTGGGGGCAGACCAGAGGGACATGGCACTGGGGCAGACCAGAGGGACATGGCACTGGGGCAGACCAGAGGGACATGGCACTGGGGCAGACCAGAGGGACATGGCACTGGGGCAGACCAGAGGGACATGGCACTGGGGCAGACCAGAGGGACATGGCACTGGGGCAGACCAGAGGGACATGGCACTGGGGCAGACCAGAGGGACATGGCACTGGGGCAGACCAGAGGGACATGGCACTGGGGCAGACTAGAGGGACATGGCACTGGGCAGACTAGAGAGACATGGAACTGGGGCAGACCAGAAGGAAATGGCACTTGGGCAGACCAGAGAGACATGGACTTTTTTACCCTGCCTGCGGCTCCGCGCTTGCTTGTCCCCACTGCCTCCTTTTATTTAGTCTGGAATTGAGGAGAGGAGCTGCAGCACAGCGGGAGGGAGTACAATCCAGCACCCAGATCCACACACAGGCATAGCCATTGACACTACAGCGCACACTGACAACGAATAGCACACATTGAGACCAGTCTGCTCACACTGCACTGCTCAGGCTAAACTGGACACTTAAATAGAGCACAAGGAGAAAAAAAATGCACAAACTTGGAAGGCTGCCACTCTTTTGTCAGAGCAACTCTCGGTGAGCGCTGCACTGCCTACCTGGGACACCCAGAGTGGTGATTATCACAGTCCTCTGGCTCACTCATTCCTTCTTGCTCTCTGCTCTTCAGCTACATCGACCGGGGCGGGAAGCCAGGCTCAGAGAGGTCATACTGTCAGCTCCCATGGCTTGACGACAATTGTAGGAAGAGCACCTGTGTACTGCTCTCCATTTGCCTTACATTTTAAAACCCGACCCTGACACCTACAAAGGCTGGCTCTTCAAATATACCAACTACCTGAAGAGCTACCACACCACTGCCAGTCTGGAGATGGTTCATGCTGAGCAATAGGCTGTCCTCCTACTACAGGTTACAGGTATGTAGTTATGTCCCTGCTGATCACTGGGGGAACTGGGGATGACAGGTGGGCAAACAATGACTGGGAAGGACACCACTCACCTGGGTGCATGTGGGGGGGGGGCACTGACTGTTCTGAGCATGGGGGTGGCAACAGATGGTGACATGGAGCACCCATATAGGGGGCAGTTTCTTCCTGACACAGCACAAGTTGACCAGACTGAGGACATTTAGTACATTATTACACAGGTTGGTAGGTTACATCTGGCTCTGGGATTTACGGTTACTGTACAGAACATTGCCTTTGTCCCTCTAACAATTATAATATCAGCCTTCTCCCTGTCTTAACTATGCCACAGCCACACCCCTCAACCCTATACTCTGTACACAGCACATCCTTCAACCTTGCACCAAGTATGCAGCACACCCCTCAACCCTACACTTGGTACACAGCACACTCCTCAACACTGCACTCTGTACATAGCACACTCTTCAACCCTGCAGTTTGTACACAATGCGCCCTTCACCCTTTAGCCCCTCCCTCTTATAGGAGTTTTGCCACAACCACATGTTTAATGGCGCGCTTAGCGCCACAGCTCACTCACTCCTAAATTGTCCCCCATTCTGAAGTTCAAAAGTTGGGAGGTATGCCCTACTGTGGCCACTGGTGTGTACTGCAGGTGGGGCAGGCAGGAATCTGGAGGAGGAAATATACTGTTTCACATTTGTATGGGCCAGAGTGCAGTGATTCTCTAACCCAGCCACATGCAGCTTGAATGCTCGGGACTCGAAGGCTGTGAGGTAGGAGCTGGAGTCGGCAGCCCTAAGAGCCCACCTGCGGAAGTAGCATTGTGGATGGTGTCACGGTGAGCCCAGCTGTCCAGCACTGTTTGCACTGAAAGGCTTTGAATGCCCAGAGGGATGCTCCCTCCTCTACCACTCCTTCTGCCTTCTTGATTGGTATAGGTGAGTGCAGTGCTGGAGGTGGACACAGAGCTAAAAGCTCTTTATCTCCACTGGAAAAGAAGGTACTACATGGATGGTTTATTGGTGCTGTGGGATATTAAGGGTGTATGGGGGAAAACAATGCTGAGGGGGGATCTGGGGTGTATAGGGGGTAGCAATGCTTAGGGTGGCTTGGGTGGCTCTAGTGCTAGAGGTATCAGGGATGTAGAGAGGCCAAAGTGTAGGGGGTCAGGGATGTAGTGGGGTCACAATACAAGGGGTATCTTATGGTATATGGTTACAGTGCTAGGGGGGAATATCTAGGGTGTAAAGGGGTCAGAGTTCTGGGGGGATATCTGGGGTGTAGAGGGGTCAGAGTTCTGGTGGGATATCTGGGGTGTAGAGGGGTCAGAGTTCTGGTGGGATATCTGGGGTGTAGATGGGTCAGAGTGCTGGGAGAATATCTGGGGTGTAGAGGGGTCAGAGTGCTGTGGGGTGTAAAGGGGCCATAGTGCTAGGGAGGCATCAATCTAGCCGATATATTATATGCACAGGACAGCTTTGTTACTTTATGTATGTACTGTAGTATTTTCCCCACTGTTTCTTTGCTGTAAATAATGATTGTTCATGTAGTTAATGCAGAGCTCCACCCAAAAGGGGAAGCTCTGCTTGTCTGCCTCCTACCTACTTGATGTCTGTTTACCTGCACTGTCTCCATTGTAGGGGCCCCAGAGCATTACTTTGCCCAGGTGCCCATGATGCTATTAAAGCGGGAGTTCACCCATTTATTTAATTGTTCCCCTTTTCCCCTTAGATTCCTGCTCGTTTGGTCTAGGGGAATCGGCTATTTGTTTTAAAATATGATCCGTACTTACCCGTTTTCGAGATGCATCTTCTTCCATCGCTTCCGGGTATGGGTCTTCGGGAGCGGGCGTTCCTTCTTGATTGACAGTCTTCCGAGAGGCTTCCGACGGTCGCATCCATCGCGTCACTCGTAGCCGAAAGAAGCCGAACGTCGGTGCGGCTCTATACTGCGCACCGACGTTCGGCTTCTTTCGGAAAATCGTGACACGAAGGATGCGACCGTCGGAAGCCTCTCGGAAGACTGTCAATCAAGAAGGAACGCCCATTCCCGCAGCCCATACCCGGAAGCGACGGAGAGGATGCATCTCGTAAACGGGTAAGTACGGATCATATTTTAAAACCAATAGCCGATTCCCCTAGACAAAACGATCATTAATCTAAGGGGGAAATGTGCTCTCGAACGGTGAACCTCCGCTTTAAGACGGCCCTGATGGTAGTTTCACCAGTTTAACAACATTTACATGTAGCATGCAGACTGCCAGATAACTGTGATATGATCCTAAGCATCTAAGGAACATCTATTGCATGACAGACATAAACATACAAAAAACTGCTTTCAATAAATACCTCATCCTGCTGTGGATGGCAGTGTAATGAAATGTAATATCTAGTACATTGGGCACTTATGCAGTCACATGACAACACAGCAGGCATGAAAATGGCATTGCTTCACTATTTTTATTGTTTTTAATGACTCCACTGTGTTCGGCAGTTTGATTGAACTGTTTTTGTCGAGGAAATCTGTCATCAAAACATTTCATTCAGAAAAACTATGAATAAATCTGCATTCCAAATTGCAATTTAAATTCCAGAACCAATGTTCATGTTAGAGAAATATTTTGTTAAACAATTAAAGTTACATTTCGGACAAGCACATTTTCTCTATCTCACCAAATAAGTAATGTACAAAAAAGTGAAGATTCTTTGCATCTGTCAATAAGACAAAAACACACACATCTTCAACAACACATCTATCCACAGATATATTTAGCCTGCAACAAAGAGGATTGCTAAGTACTCCCATATGTCCTGTAGGTGAGTTGAGCGAACATTTCTTTCTGTGTGAGCCCAGGGGAAATTGTACAGATTCAGCTTTTCCACTGAGACGAACATTAACTACAGGCAAAATTTCCTACATGTAGTTCAATATCTTTGTAATATACAGTATCAAGGCCAGAACAGGATTCAGATAAACTGCTATTGAGCATATGTTAAGGGCATATTCCACTTCAACTCTTGCCAGCAATCCGAACAGTTTCAGCAATGGACTTTCCTTTGTTGAGGCTAATTATTCTAGTCTTTCATTGGCCCAGTAAAAAGATATTTGATTTCATTCTAGTCTACCGTTATAATGTTAAAATTTATGGTGTATTATTTATTTAGGTAGTTGTGTGATACAGTAAAAGTTGTACAGTATCTTCATTCACTACCTCTGATATTGTTAACATCATTTTTGCAACCTTGCTAAAAAGTGCCCTCAGATCTATTCGTTTGCAAGCTGTTATATAATGGTATAAATCTGCTAATTAAAGCATGAATCTTTCTCTTATGTTTTTTGGGAAAATACAGTACCTTACCAACCCCAGTAGGGTTAATGCACACTGGATGTTCCTTTTTTTTTTTTTTTTTTCACATAGTACGCATTTAGAGGAATTTAGAGGCAGGGGTGTTAAAAGGCAAAAAAAAAAAAACACAGCCAGTGCGTCTAGGAGTAGCGGCGTCTTGCCAGAAAAAAAAAACTTGAAGTGTCTAAACGCATCTAAACATGTGTTAATGCTAGGCATGGTTAGTGCTTAAGCGTTAATTCATTTCAATGGCCAAAATAAATTATTAGTCTGTGCATTAAAATGAATTAACGCCTAAGTGATTGATGCATCTAATTACGTCAGACATGTTTAGAAGCATCAAGCATTTTTTCTGCCCAAACGCTGCTGCTAGGAGGAAAGTAGTCTACAAGAGTTGTGTATTAAGGATTCTTGTTTTTTTTTTACTAGTTCTCCTGAATATAGAGGAGGCTTGTATTTAAGCTACTGTGTATTGTAAATTGAATATGAATAAAATATAATAATAATAACAAATATAGGAAACAGAATGCTAGTGTAGAACACAACGTCTTTCAGCAAGTTCCAGGCAACCTCAGTTATTTTACAGATAGTATAGCATTTATCTCAATACTCAATAACATATGACACATCCAACAAGGTTTTTATACAAAGTAATACAATAATAATAAGCCCTGTGAATCGTGAATCCCCTTCAGAATACTAGGTTCTTCCGTTTCGAAAAAAAGTTGCAGGAATACATATACTTCACACGATAGGTAGATAGGTAGATAGATGGAGAGATGGAGAGATGGATATATATTGTAGACATTGGGGGTTGTTAACTCAAGTGGTAAATGCGTTTTTCAGCGAGTCCACAGCAGTCAGATGTTAGGTTTGGGGGCATGGCAGCTTATTTTTATTGAAAGGAAACAAAATAATAGTTCACACACAGGATTCCTACTCAGGGGTTCTTACCAGTAATGTTCATATAACCAAAATGCCAAGCCTCCTGGCTCTTAGGCTTACTTAGCCTTGCTGTACCTGCTAAACCTGGCCCACTCCTGGCCTCAACAGGATTCTCCAGCCTACTGTCTCCCTGACTTCCTTCAGCCCCCTTTAGACTCGCTAGCCACCTCAGGTCTACCAGCCTCCCAGTTTGTCAGGCACAAAGTCCCCCCTCACCAGGTATGTAGTCTCCCACAGGGCAGACAGACAGCTCCCCACACACAGGTCTGTCTTGAACCAGCAGCCAGCTGCACACACTCCACCTTCCTCTCCTCTCTGCTCTCACCAGTCCCTCATTATATGGGCTGTGTGCACCTGGGAACACAACCTGCTGGCTATTCATAAGACCTGGACACAGGGTTGGAGATCCCATTCCGCCCAAGTCTCTGCAGGAACTCCAAACTACACAGCCCCATTCGAACTTAGCTTTGAAACAGAGAAAACTGTTTTGGCAGCTTTCTCCGGGTTTTGATATGCTGTGTAGTTCTGTAGTCCACTGACATGCAGACTTTGGTCCGGATTCTCGTACCTCGGCGCATAGTTATGCCAGCGTAGCGTATCGAATATACGCTACGCTGACGTAGTGCAGAGCGGCGAGCACAGTATTCACAAAGCACTTGCTCCCAACGTTGCGCCAGCGTAACGTAAATTCTTTGGCGTAAGCCGGCCTAATTCAAAGTAGGTGAAAGTGGGCATCCCAGTGCGCATGCTCAAAATCACGTGGGAAATACTCCCTAAGATACGTCGAATCACTGCCTACGACGTGAACGTAACCTACGCCCAGCCCTATTCACGTACTACTATGTAAACGATGTAAAATACGACGGCTGTTCCCTGGTCCATACCTTATCATGACTTACCCCTGCTTTATGAGGCTTAACTTTACGCCGGACGTACGACTTATGTAAACCGCGTATATTAATGCGCCGGGCGCAAGTACGTTTGTGAATCGGCGTATCTCACTCATTTGCATATTCAAATCATAAATCAATGGGAGCGCCCCTTGCGGCCAGCGTAAATATGCGCCCAGGATACGATGGCGTAGGAAACTTACGTCGGTCGTAGGAAGCCTTTTTTCAGGCGTATCTAGTTCTGTGGGCTCGGCGCACAGATACGACGGCACACATTGACACTTACGGCACACATTGACATTTACGCGGCGTATCTCGAGATACGCCGGCATAAGTGCTACATGAATCCGGGCCTCTGTGTCCGTTTTTGCTCCCTTTTCATAGTGACAGGGACGCTCACTATTACAATATATATAACTATATATATATATATATATATATATATATATATATATATATATATATATATATAATCTGATATAATATAATATAATATATAATATAATATATTTATGTCTTTCATGCAAGGGCATGCAACCATATACTCTATGCCATTCCTTCCAAAATCCTATCTCATGGTTAAATCCTCCTTTCATATACATGTTAATAACAGTGACTTAAGCTGCCCATAGATGGATCAAAATTCATCCAGTTCAGCAGGGACCGGATGAATTGCAATCCATCTATGGCTTTTCCCAATCTAATGATTGACTACTTTTGAGCTGTTTTGTTGAAACATTTTTTTCGATCAGTGCTGCAGCCAGTCAGCTGCAGCACTGATCGTTGTTCTCTGGAAGCAGAGGAATTCCTACCATCAGAATACAATATAAGAGCAGTGTGTGGGTGTGTGTGGGTGTATGTGTGTTGTGGTGTGGGGAGGGATTCCTCCACCCTACTCGCTTGTGTGGATGGGGGAATCTGTTCAGTTTTGTATTCCCGGTCTGCCCGTTAGCTGATTGAAAAAAGCTGATCCATGTGTAGTGCCCTGTCTCAATAGTGGGCACTATATGTTGAAATTATAGTTGCCTGGACAGTAGTTTGGCCCAGAGAGATTTTGATAAAATTCATGGCTCTGTTCCAGTTTAGCTGGTTGCATGATTTTTCCTCTGACGGTGGGTGTCGCTGTCGCTGCTGGTCAGAGTTGGAAAGGCAACAGGCTGGATGCATTGGGTATCTCTTTCCCAGAAGCAGCCCAGAGGGCGTGGTCAACCCACTGTACATTCTGGGAGAAGGTACTTAAGGGCAGACACCATTTTGTGGGGTTCGTCTTCCAATCCCACCCTCAGGGTCCTCCTGGTCTCAGGGATGTATTGGCAGTTACCGCCTCAGGGCCACGTTGGCCTAAGACCTCGCAACTGAGATGTGGGCCCAGGAGCTGCTGGGGCCTATTGATCCAGGGATGATACTGTGTCGCCTTACCTGCTGGAAGGGACCGAGCAATTGAGGACTCAATTAGAGGATATGTCTGGATCTCAAAGTTTACCTTGCAGTGCTCCCGGAATGGCTGAAAGATCCTGGCACTGAGAGCTGAGTTCTATCTTCACCTAGTCTGTGGCAGAGACTATCGAACAAGTTCTACAATTCACCTAGTCTATGGCAGAGACTATCCTTTGATCGAGCTTCGCATCGGCTGCTAGACCAGTGAGAGTGGGCCTATACAGTGGTCGCTGAGTCCAGCGCGGAAACAGCTGTTCCTCTGGACCTAAAAAGAGTATGTGTGGTTTGCAAGTCAGATGCCTAAATCTCCCCTAAACCTCCAGTCCTCTTTTCTGAAGTTCTTTAATAAAAACCCTCTCTGCAGGGGGAGAAAAAGAGACTTGGTGTTTGGTGCAGACATTTCTTCCTTTAACCACTTCTTCAAGGAGGACCCCTGAGACGAGTGCATGGAACAGTAAGGTAATGGCAGGCCCAAATCTAAACCAGCGGCTCCTTCGGGGGTAGTGCTACATGTGGGGGCTCGTCCGGGATTTGCCGTTACCTCTCGTCAGCTAAAATAGACTGTTCATTTGGGGTCCCATTCTATAGAGGGAGAAAGACTGCGGTAAAATGGGGAAGAAACTTGCGGTCACTTCGAGACCGTGTGGTCCGTGGGCGAAGTCAAGGAAAAGAAAAGCCCGCAAGCTACGTGCTAAAGAGAGCAAATGGGAGGAGTTCCCGCCTTCTTGCTGTCTGAGACGTCACATGTGTGTCCAACACCCTGAGAGACAGATCATCGCCATGTCTTCAATGCTATCGCTACAGTCTACTTTCAGGCCCAGGATGTTTCCTGTGGGTACCGCTACAAGTACCATGCTGCCGGGAACCGTGCTAACGGACACTGGCATTTGGTTGAAGCCGCATGGGCGGTTCATGTTCTATACAATCAGTGATGTGGAGGCACTGGGCTTGCTGTGTAACAGGTGCAATAGACTGGCTATGCATCGCTGTCCTTTTGTTCGATGTTTGAAATGGGGAGAGTACCTGTTTTCTGTGGAGCAACCTATTATGCCACCCTGTGCTTACAAAGTGGACTGGGTCACGGGTAATGTGACAGAAGAAGCTGCTGCCTTTGACCAGATTGTCCGGTCCATGCCTACCACATCCGCTACAACAGCCATTCCTTAGGGAGCTGGCGATATTATCCTGCGAGTGGGTCACCGACGGACGCCAAGACCACTGTTACTTCAACGATATCCACCTTCGCTGCACCTTTCTTCGCTAAACCTGTTCAGATGAAGGTGGGATACGTGTAGGCCTCCCTTGGCCATGGTAGAGGCCCACCTCAGTGACTGCTGGAACCGGACCCCGAGAGAGGTGATATCCCCGGGAAGTCCACATCAGGGTGGGAGTATTCTGAATTAGACTCTGTCGGATACCGGAGATGATAACCTTTTCTCAAGAACTGTTGTGGAGCAACATGAAAGATGTTGTTCAGTACGTAGTTCTCCTTCGGAATTGTCAGCTATGGACTCTGGGGAGACAACACCTAGAAGGGAAGCTTCACTTGCTACTAGTCAAGTCCTGCCCAAAGTTACCAATTCATATGGGCCAGGAAAACTGTCTGTGAGTTCTATGGTGCACAAGTCCCCAGTCTCTTGCATATCTCCAGGATATGGAAGCACCCGATCTTTGCCTAGACTTGACTGGTCACAGAGACTGTTAACCAACGGGTGGCCACTAAATTTGGACTGGAGTTCCCTTACGTTCCTAGGGAAATTATGCAGGAAATTGTAAACCACAGAGGAATGGTACAGGGAAGCTGTGTGGGACTACCTTGAAGTTCTTAAACCTTTCCAAACAATAGGCCATTCCTTCACTATGACTGAACGCTTTAAAGGATGCCTACTACACTGGAGCTATGGTCGGCACGTTTATGCAGACAAAGTGGTTATCTGCCGGCCTGGGAAAGATGACCGTGTGTATTTCGTCACCACTGTGGACAAGCAGGGAAAATCATTAACTTTACCCGACCCTTGCTTTTACTGGTGATCATTTATAGTGACTGATGCAGTTTCGCAAAAAAAAGAAGATTTTTGTTTTATTTCATCTTTGAAGGATTTGGGGTAGCTAGCTAGCTAGCTAGTGCTAGGGCATTGGAAACTCTGAGTCAAGATTTTTCTACCAAGTCCAGTACATGTATAAAAGGACTTTTTTATGTCGTTCTTCGACCACTAGGTCAGCAGAAACTGCATTCAGCTACATACCCTTTCTGCACTTAGTTACTTATGCAATAGAGAAATATATCTAGGAAAGAAAGTGTTATTTCTCAGGAAGTAATGCCATGTACATGCGATCGGTTCATCCGATGAAAACGGAACGATGGATTTTTTCATCAGATATCCGATGAAGCTGACTTTCATCAGTCTTGCCTACACACCATCAGTTAAAAATCCAATCGTGTCCAATGGAGTGATGTAAAACATTGGGAGAAGGTACTTAAGGGGCAGACACCATTTTGTGGGGTTCATCTTCTGATCCCACCCGGAGGGCCCTCCTGGCCTCAGGGATGTATTGGCAGTTATCGCCTCGGGGGCCACATTGGCCTGAGGCCTCGCAACAGAGATGTGGGCCCAGGAGCTGCAGCTTCATCTTTCACATTATACAAAAAAATTGGGCTAACTTTACTGTTTTGTTATATTTTAATTCATGAAACGTTTTTTTCCCCCAAAAAAGGCGTTTGAAAAATGATTGCGCAAATACTGTGCAAGATAAAAAGTTGCAATGACCGCCATTTTATTCCCTAGGGTATTTGCTAAAAAAAATATATATAGGGCCAGATTCACAAAGAGATACGATGGTGTATCTCCTGATACACCGTCGTATCTCTGACTTACATTGGTCCTATCTATTCGTCTGATTCATAGAATCAGTTACGCATAGATATGGCTAAGATCCGACAGTGTTACACTGTGTTACACTGTCGGATCTTATTTTCAATTTGAAAATGGCGCCGGGGCCGTTCCCGCTGATTTACGTTGAATAATATGTAAATCAGCGAGATACGCAAATTCACGAATGTACGCTGACCCGACGCAGTGTTCTTGCGTCGTTTCCGTAGCGGCTTTCCCGGCGTATACTTACCCCTGCTTCGATGAGGCGCAGCCAATGTTAAGTATAGCCGGCGTTCCCGCGTCGAATTTGAATTTTTTAACGTCGTTTGCGTAAGTCGTTCTCGAATACGGACGGACGTCGTTTACATAAGCGTCGAAACCACTGACGTCCTAGCGACGTCAGTGGGAGCAATGCACGCCTGGAAATTTCGCGGACGGCGCATGCGCATTTAAATCGGCGCGGGAACGCGCCTGATTTAAATAGTACACTCCCCCTAGCCGCGGAATTTGAATTCCGCCGGGGGATTTGCGATCCGCCGCCGAAGTTTGGAGGTAAGTGGTTTGTGAATTACCCACTTGCCTCCCAAACTTGCGGGAGCGGATCTTAAAGCGGGGGTTCACCCTATAAAAAAAAAAAAAAAATGTTTTTCTTCTAGCATAAAATTCGGCATTGTAGCGCGAGCTACAGTATGCCTGTCTTAATTTTTTTATCCCCGTACTCACTGTGTAATCGTACATAGAAGATTCCGACTGCCCACGGGGAATGGGTGTTCCAATCCAGACGGAAGGTGATTGGCGGCCGGCTCTGGCGCATCACGCTTCTCCGGAAATAGCCGAAATAGGCTTGGCTCTTCACGGCGCCTGCGCATTGTCTGTGCGCAGGCGCCGTGAAGAGCCGAGACCTACTCCGGTTGTCTTCGGGGAGCGTGACGTGCCAGAGCCGGCCGTCAATCACCCTCCCTCTTGAAAGGAACGCCCATTCCCCGCGGGCAGTCGGAATCTTCTATGTACGATTACACAGTGAGTACGGGGATAAAAAAATTAAGACAGGCATACTGTAGCTCGTGCTACTATGCCTAATTTTATGCTAAAAAGTTGTTCTGCAGGGTGAAACACCGCTTTAAATCAGGTAGATCGAGCGGATCTATAGATCTGCTGATCTACGTGAATCTGGCCCATAGTGTTTGGGGGTTCTGAGTGATTTTCTAGCAAAAAAAAATATGATTTTTGCATGTAGGAGAAAAGTGCCAAAATAGGCCCGGTATGGAAGTGGTTAATAAAAACCCTCTCTGCAGGGGGAGAAAAAGAGACTTGGTGTTTGGTGCAGACATTTCTTCCTTAACCACTTGACCACTGGGCACGAAAACCCCCTTAATCACCAGACCAATTTTCAGCTTTCGGTGCTCTCACAATTTGAATGACAATTACTCAGTCATACAACATTATACCCGTCTGAAATTTTTGTCCTTTTTTTCACACAAATAGAGCTTTCTTTTGGTGGTATTTGATCACCTCTGCGGTTTTTATTTTTTGCGCTATAAAAGAAAAAAGGCTGAAAATTCTGTAAAAATAAAAAAAATTCTAGTTTGTCATATTAGCGGGTTATTTCTCACACACAGCATATGCATACTACAAATTACACCTCAAAACACATTCTGCTATTGCTCCCGAGTATGGCGATACCACATGTGTGAGACTTTTACACAGCGTGGCCACATAGAGAGGCCCAACATGCAGGGAACACCATCAGGCGTTCTGGAGCACCCAGACCAATTCTGACATTTCTCTCCTACATGTAAAAATCATCATTTATTTGCTAAAAAATTACATAGAAACCCAAAACATTATATATGCTTTTTTTTCAAAGACCCTAGAGAATACAATGGCGGTTGTTGCAACTTTTTATCTTGCACGGTATTTTCGCAAGAATTTTTTTAGCGTGTGTTTTTAAAAAAAAATACTGTTTTGTGCTTAAAAAAAAAAAAAACAGTAAAGTTAGCCCATTGTTTTTGCATAGTATGAAAGATGAAGTTACGCAGAGTAAATAGATACCTAACGTCACCCTTCAAAATTGCACACGCTCGTGGAATGGTGCCAAACTTTGCTACTTAAAAATCCCCATAGGCGACGTATTGCAAGGTATTGGAGTATGGGGGGTATTGCAGAGTATGGGGGGTATTGCGGAGTATGGGGGGGTATTGCGGAGTATGGGGGGGGTATTGCAGAGTATGGGGGGAGGTATTGCAGAGTATGGGGGGAGGTATTGCAGAGTATGGGGGGAGGTATTGCAGAGTATGGGGGGAGGTATTGCAGAGTATGGGGGGAGGTATTGCAGAGTATGGGGGGAGGTATTGCAGAGGATGGGGGGAGGTATTGCAGAGTATGGGGGGAGGTATTGCAGAGTATGGGGGGAGGTATTGCAGAGTATGGGGGGAGGTATTGCAGAGTATGGGGGGAGGTATTGCAGAGTATGGGGGGAGGTATTGCAGAGTATGGGGGGAGGTATTGCAGAGTATGGGGGGAGGTATTGCAGAGTATGGGGGGAGGTATTGCAGAGTATGGGGGGAGGTATTGCAGAGTATGGGGGGAGGTATTGCAGAGTATGGGGGGAGGTATTGCAGAGTATGGGGGGAGGTATTGCAGAGTATGGGGGGAGGTATTGCAGAGTATGGGGGGAGGTATTGCAGAGTATTGCGCAGGGAGGGATGGCTGGATCTGTGACTGCAATTGTCACAGATCCAGCCCACAGTGCTGCTGCCACCCGCTCCCCCCTCTCCTCTCACACTGTACCGAACGGACCGTACAGAGAGGAGAGGGAGGAACCGGCGTCATTACATGACGCCGGTTTGTTTACAAGTGATCGCGCCCTCATTTGACGGCGCGATCACGTGGTAAGGAGCCGCTTCCATTGGCTCCTTACCGCGATCCTTGTTGCTGCGGGTCCCGTGGACCCGGCGAGCGACAGTGATCGCATGTGCGGGCGCGCGAATCTGATTCTCCGGGAGGACGTATATTGATGCCCTCCCAGAGTAAGGGAGCCGCCTTGTAGCCGTATTTCGGCTATAGGGCGGTTACCAAGTGGTTAAACCACTTCGTCAAGAAGGACCCCTGAGACGACTGCACGGAACAGTAAGGTAATGGCAGGCCCAAATCTAAACCAGCAGCTCATTCGAGGGTAGTGCTACACATGTATGGCCAGTTTAACACTAGTCAGCAAGTTTATCACAACAAAGAGTTTGCATACGACTCAGTTATCTTTACACATCAGCATCCAGAATACTTGAAAATTGTTTGCAGTATATTGTGACAGTGGAGTGCAGAACTACAAAGCATTATTTTGAGCAGAGAAAACTGGTTTTGCAGGTCTCCCTGGATTTGGATATTTCTGGATGGGGCTCTGTAGTTTGGAGATTTCACAGTGCCTTGAGAGGAAAGAAAGTTCCAACCCAGTGTCTGGGTTTTGTAGTCAACCAGCAGGGTGTGAGTCCAGGTGCACACAGCCTATATAATGATGGTCTGCTGAGAGTTGCAGGTGAAGTGGAGAGGAGTTGGCACAGTGGCTGCCAGTGAGAAAGCTGTATGGCCATAGATAAAGTGTGCGTTAAGAAGCTCAAAGCTGTATGTGTTAAAGGCCAGTGCCCTTTGAAAACGTCAGTTGTGACAAAACTGGTCAGGGCGGTGCTACGCATCAACGTCGCCACGCTCCCACATGACCCGATTGCACGGGCTTCTAGCTATGCCGGCTTTTTTAAATGTTTCTATTTTTGTTGTTTTCGTTTGTAATGCCTAGAGCTTTACAATAAATCGCCCAGCTGTTTTTAAAGTAATACACATTGCTGCCTCTACTTTTTTACGGCCCCATGGATTTATCCATTCGGGAGGAGGAAAGTTTTTCCCTGCTGCTGCCTTCAGAGAAGGGAGATGCCGAGCGGTCGGACGTTCCAGCCTGCCTGATAACCCTTGCAGAGGTTTGTTTCTGCAGAAGCGCTGTTGACCCTTGAGGTCCCATCCATCTGGTAAGAGTACCCTCATATTCTGTGTTGCACTGGAACAAGCTTAATTGTGGTGGTGGTGCACGGCAGCCTTGCCATCTATCCCTTCCATCTACCCATCTACCTACATCTGAGTGGATACTGGATATTCTTCCCTGCATTCTACAGTTTTGTGTGTCTATTCATCTTTGTGTTTTGCAATATTTTTCATTTTATTATTTTGAGACATTGTTTTATGGTTCCTTCGTCCTACTTGGATGTTTGTATTGCCAGAATTTTCAATTCTTTGGATTGTGAACACCGCTTGATCATATATATATATATATATATATATATATATATATATATATATATATATAAACACATATATTTTTTGATACTACTATACGGTTTTTACACTTTGTAGTCAAGTGATCCATTATAAGGTTCCTCATCTTTAGCTCCTTATTCACATGTCATTATATTGTTTATCATTATAACACATCTTATCACTTCTTGAAAAGCACTTTTCAATTTTTTTGCTTCACTTATATGGATATATTTGGTGTTACTACCATTCATGAGTATTTATTGCCATATTTTTTCCTAATTCATTTAGCGCAACTATATTGTTATTTTTCCACTGTTTTTTCATGATTATTACATGTATATTGTGTTGCAGCTTTCTTTTCAGTATTTAAAATTGATCAATTTTCTTATTAGCGCAGGATTATCTTTGTGTTTTTCTATTTATGTGTTAAGGGGCTAAAGCAGAAAGGAGGAAAAGCGCCTCTAAGTATAGTAGGACCAGTAAGATTTATTGGACTCCTGAATAGGGCTGTAGCCTGAATAGTGCAGAGCCCCCCTGCCCCCAAAGCACCAACCCCCCCATGTTGAGGGCATGCGGCCTGGTATGGCTCCCTCTTCCCCACCCCTTTTCCTGAGTGGCCAGACTGCATGCCCTGATAAGGGTCTGGTAGTTTTTTTTGGCGTAGGAAGTTCCCCTTAAAATCCATACCAGACCGAAGGCCCTGGTATGCTCCTAGAGAGGGGAACCCATGCAGTTTTTTTATTTAAAATTTGGCGTGGATTTTCCCCTCAAGATTCATACCAGACACAGTGCCTGGCATTGTTGGGGATCAGTCGGATCCCTGATCAATGAAGTCAGATGCAAAGATGCTGCTTACAGGACTTTTTGTAACGTCCCGCAAGCGCACCAGTATGAAAGCATTTGGGCTTTCACATTTGGGCAGCATTGGAGGCAATTTTCAGGTGCTTTACAGGTGGTATTTCTAGCGCTAAAACACCTGAAAACTGCCTCAGTGTGAAAATGGTCTAAAAGATTTGTGCAATTTCAATATCACCGCGAAAGCTGCATTAAAAGAACTCTCTCCCCGCTGTTTGGCATGTTAAATATTTTTTAATTCTGACCGTAGCAAAGGACCCCTAGGTAAGTGCTTCTCAACCTCCGTCCTCAACTACCCCCAACAGGCCATGTTTGCAGGTTTTCCTTTATCTTTTACAGGTGCTTTAAATCAGAGCTAATGGCTTGGTATTTTGGACAGTTATCTTATCTAAGAGAAATTCCCAAAACATGGCCTGTTGGGGGTACTTGAGGACAGGGTTGGGAATCACTGCCCAGCTCCCCATGATGTTTTATATACTATTAACCCTTCTAATGACTAGAATTGACTAACAAAATTAATCTAATACAAAAAATTTCAGATATTATTATTTAGGAGAAAGGCATTAGCCTACCCCTGAGTGCTCTTGAATTATTTGTTGTCCAGTAGAGGTTCCAGTAGAGGTTCTAATCCGCAGTCCCCATGTAAACTTACCTTCCCAGGTGTGCACATTTCTTTCCAATTCCACTTACCTCCTATGGGAGTTTTCTGTAATTTACCCAAATTACCTCTGTAAATACATTCTATGTTTACTTATTAGCTTATTTACTTATGGGCAGTTCCAACTTCTCAAAGTCATGTACATTGGAAATTAATAGACAAGAAACTGTTTGGAATAGGGGTTAGTAAAAAGAAGTATAAACAGTAAACATATTATTTATGACTATATCTGGAAGACAATCATTCTACTGAAAATATCATTAGGGTTAATAGGAACTAATCAGTAACAATTAAAACATTAGGACTAAATGAAGCATTAGTCTTGAACTACTGTTAACATATTTGGTTGCAATATCTCATTGCCATATCAAGGGAAAAGCAATGTTAATTAGTTTAAACAAGGTAAAGTACTGTAAATGATAAGCGCTTCAAATGTGTTTTGTGAATCACAACAAAGATGCATTTAGGTGCATAGAGGTTCACACCTTTGCATTATTTATAGTTGGGACTCACTCTGTATACACCTGAGTAAAGTCACTTATTTCGTTTGTGCACAATACGTTTTATGTATATACCTTTGTTGTGATTCACATCACACATTTGAAGCGCTTATCATTTACTTTACCTTGTTTATACTTTTTGTGTTATGTTTACACTTTTAGATATGGCTGCCTCAGATACACTGCAATTTACTTTATGATCATATTTGCTTACTCACAGTAGCACATAGAATTTTTTATATATTATTCAAATGTTAATTAGTTATAATAATGAAATCCAAAGACTTTTGCTTCTCATTAGTCAGTCAGTAGTCAAACTGTCATTAGTTATCCAGGCTAACAATGTATACATGGTTTCTCAAGAAATGAAGTTACTGGATTTAATTTTGGTACTGGGAGAAAAAAGAATTTCTCGTTTCTGTAAATATAAGATTATGTGCAGAATAGCATAAAAGCCCATGCACGTAAGGTTGTTTCATAACTGAGCTCTTGCAATATATCTAGAAAGATTATCTTATTCTACGGTACCAGTGCCTATGACCTCCCACCATAAAAGGGCCCTGGGTCAACCAATCAAAACAATAATTTGACTTTGAAAGACGGTTACAATGAAGCTTTCTTAAATTGTATACAAAAAGATAAAAAAAAATTAATCCGCTAAAAGAAACAAAAACACTACATTAAAGACTCTAGAAAATACTGTATTAATGTAATTTACCCCAATACCAACTACCCAAGTACATAAAACATAGATATCAGGTTCACATTACAGTTTGTCTTTTAAAACTTCATTTTTTTTCAGCTATAAGTTTGTAAAACATGTTGATGTAATCTACATATGTGTACTGAACAGTGATGCTTTCAACTGCTTAGGGGATTCCATAGAATTGAATCCAGTATTGTCCAGAAGAGATCTTGGGCCAGATTCACGTAGAGCGGCGCATATTTAGTTTGTCGTGACGCATGTCATTTACATCAGGCCGGCTTAATTTTGTGACGTAAGTGCCGTATCCACAGAGTATTTGTGCCCAAATTTGCACCAGCGTAACGTAAATTTCGGGGCGTAATGCGGGGTAATTGAAAGTGGGAAGGAAGTGGGCGTGCTCCATTGAAATGAGCCGTGACCCCATGCAAATGAAGGGCCGGCCGTACTGCGCATGCGCGCATGAATATGCACCTCACTGGGCATGCTCAGAACTCGGCCCGGCACAATCAGTGAGATAGGAAATGGGCCAAGCATACTTGGTGAGAGACGCCCTGTGTATAAATAGCCCCAGACAAACGCCCTTCCATTGCAAAAGTACATCCCTGTGTTCCCCTGTGAGTAAAGATTTATTGAAGTAGGAGATTGTAGTCAGTGTTTGTTTTTTCTGAGTGTTTTTTGTGTCTGTTTTTTCTGTGTGTTTTTTTGAATTTGTATTAGCTGTCTGTTTGTGTGGTTTGATTTTGGTGTCTGGTTTTTGCTGTCTGATGTTTGTGTTTGTTTGTTCTGTGTCTTTTTGTGTCTGTTTGTTCTGTCTGATTTTTGTGTCTGTTTGGTGCTGAGTGCTGTGTGGTGATATGGCACCAAAGAGGAGAAAGCTCAAGTTCTCGGTGCATGAGAATCAAATCCTTGCTAGGGCGATCACCCGATATGGGCGATATTTGCATGGCCCTGAGAGCCGGGACATCCCCCCCAGCCAGGAAGAGGGCGATCCTTCAGCAGATTACTGATGAGATAAATGAGGGGGGGGGTGAGACGAGGACCACCAGTGGGATCGCAAAGAAGATCAATGATCTGAGGAGCCTGGTCCGTGACAAGCTGGCCAAGATAAATGCCCATGCCAGGGGCACTGGCCCACCTTGCACCATCAGGTGGACTGAGGAGAAGCGTGCGGTGGCCCAGTGCTTCCACAGCCAGCAAGTGGTGGGCCTGCCTGGCTTTGACTCCGATGAGGCCGTGAGGACAGGTACGTTTTTTTTTTCTATCTGGCGAGTAGCATGTGTGGGGGGGGAAGGGAATATGTGCCAAGTGTGTGGATCCTCCAACCTGTGTATGTTTTGTGTCATCCACAGATGGCCAGGAGGTTGCTGGGCCATCAGGCCAGTCTGCTTCATCCCCCGGACAACAGGCTGCTGAAGAGCCCCAAGAAAGGCAGGAGTCCCCAGGGCAGGGGAGTGGCCACAACTCACCTCATGAGGAGGTTGAGGAGGATGAGGGGGGAGGTTGAGGATGATGGGATGGACCTTGCCAGGGAAATCCTTGGGCTTTTGGATGTGGCTCCCCTTGTGGCTGACAGCAGTAAGGCCTCCATCTGGGTTAGCCCCTCCCACTCCTCCCCCAACAGGGCTCCCCCCCAAGGGTCTCTCTCTCCCCTCCTCCCAGGCCACAAGCCTCATCTGCAGGCAGAAAGGCCACCCAGAAGACCAGGGGGGTGGCCGAGTTTCTGCCTGCAAATCTGCGGAGGGACCAGGCCCGTCAGACCCAACATCTGGGTCAGGTCACCCGGACTTTGGCCCAGATGGAGGACAGCCTGGGCTCCATAAAAGATTCCCTGAATGATGTGGCCACAAACTCGTTGGCGGTCATAACTTGTTTTTGTGACCTGCAGACCGCCACAGCAGGCGTGGCCCTGGAGGTGAGTGCCCTGACCCAGGCTGTCCACGCCAATACCCAGGCTGTCCAGGCCAATACAGCAGCCCTCACTGTGGGCCTGAACAGGATAGCCGTGGCCTTGGAGGGCAGGCCAGCAGGTGGACAGCCACCAGGGTAGGCTCCTCCTTCCCCTGCTTCCCCCCCCCATGAGTCTCCCCTGAGGGCCCGTGGCCGGTCCAGGCGTAGCTCACGCCGCCGTTAATTTTGGGTGTACTTTTGATTTTTTTTTTTTTTGGAATTCTACTGTGATTATGATTTGTTATATCTGTGTGAATGATGGATGAATGTGGGGGTGACATTCCTGCTGAAAAAAGGGTGTCACCCTCATTTTTGGTGAAGTAGGGATCCACAGGACCAGGGAGAAGTGATCCCAGGTCCATGCGAATGGTGTATGAATACACAGTGACATAGTTGGAGCCTTGGCGGGGCGTTGCTGCTCCCTAGTACCATGCAGGGTACTTCGGTCTAATCCAATTCGATGAGGATGTGGGATATGTGTGCTAGGGACCACAGTGGTGTGCATGCATGCATTCTCATTGTACCATGTTTAATGTGTGTGTTTACTGTGCAAAGATTTTGAGTGAAAGCTATTAAATTGGGCTTTAAGGGCACACAGTACAATTTGTATTGAAAAAACTAGAAAATTTATTGGTATGAAATATCATAAAATCAGTTAGACATAAAATCAAAATTAGAAATCAAGTCAATAGCTGGTCAATAGCCTTTGTACTGGCGTCAACCTTTTCCATTGGGGACACGTGCGGACTCTTGTGCTATTTGGGCCTTCAGGACCTTGCTTTGCCAGTCCTGTTTACAATTTCCTCTGCTTTATTACTTGAGGATCTACAGGCTGCCCTGGTAGATGTACCTATCCGCCTATCTGTGCCTAGCCCATTATACCTAGCACTAAATTACTGCACATGTACACCCCCGGATTTGACTTCTATTGCCTACCAGCAATTGACTGCCTCAACACCATTACTTTTATAATTCCGTGTTTTTGATACTACCCCTACAATAGGCTGGATCTATACTAGTCTGTATACCCAGCCACTGTGGGGATAATACACGACCGTCGTTTGTTTACCCCCAACGCGGCCTATCTATGCAAATATCTATGCTCCCGAGGAATCGCTAGCTCAAGCGCGTAACATGTAGAGCAAAGCCCTCCATTAACCTCCGGATTACTACCTGGGTTACACAATTCAAGATCGTATCTTTAACTCTGCTTTCTAAATGAAGCTTGTGCATACTGAGACTGTATAACTGTTGTTATAACCCTTGTAGTACCAGCTATTGACTTGATTTCTAATTTTGATTTTATGTCTAAATGATTTTATGATATTTCATACCAATAAATTTTCTAGTTTTTTCAATACAAATTGTACTGTGTGCCCTTAAAGCCCAATTTAATAGCTTTCACTCAAATTCCTGCAATATCGGGGCGTTGGCACATCTTTTATAGGTGCATTCGCAGTATCACCCTGCGACCGATGCACGTTAAAATAGGCCATATTTTTTCCTAAATACTGTGCAAAGATGCCTTCTGCGAGGCGTTTCCTGGCTGCTGTTCCCTCAGTAGACTGGGTAGAGTTGGTCAGGGGGGGATTGTCTGGTTGGGGGGTCAGGTCATCACGTATGTCAATCTCCAGGCCCCTTCTCACTGCGAAGTTGTGCAGCATGCAACATGCACCGATGATCTGGCACACAAAGTTTGGGGAATACAACAGGGTACCCCCAGACTTAACCAGGCATCGGAAACGGGACTTCAGGAGGCCAAAGGTGCGTTCCACCACTGCACGGGTACGTATGTGTGCAGCATTGTAGTTTTCCTCTCCTGGGGTTTGGGGGTTCCGGAATGGAGTCATGAGATGGGGTACAAGTGCATATGCAGAGTCACCTGGAAGGGAAAAGACAGGAGGATGTTAGTCATGCATGTGCCCCTCGTGATGTCTGCATCATGGGGGGGGTACAGTCATACCTGACACCCATGTCACTCACCAACCAGCCAGCTGTCCCCATACACGTTCTGTTCAAATTCTCTTGGGATGTTGCTTTGACGGTATATGAAGCTGTCATGGCTGGATCCTGGGTGTTTGGCACGGACGTGCCATATGAGGTATTGGGCATCGACTATCACCTGTACATTGAATGCCAATGCTTCCGATTGCGGTACATGTGCTCTGTCTCATGGGGGGGCTGTAGTGCCACATGTGTGCAATCAATGGCCCCCACGGTGCGTGGGAATCTGGCAATTTTATAGAATCTGTCATTGTCTTCATCCGCAGGTCCTCCTGGGTGGGTTTGATGATTTGGTTGGCCATGCGTCTCAGGATTGCAGGGACAACCTGGTGCACACATCTGCTAATGGAGGATTGTGACATCCCAGCCAACAATCCACTTGTGCGCTGAAAAGAGCCAGTGGCAAGGAAATGAAGTGTTGCCACTACCTTGACCAGTGGCTCCAGTGCATGTGAGCGGTGTGTTGGGCTGGTGATGTCATCCTGCAGGGTTGTGGTTAATTCCATGATGGCTTCAGGGGGGAATCTGAAGTTGCGATACACCTCAGAAACAGCCATGCCAAACACATCTAGGCGTGTGCGGTATATCCTCTCCTGTGCCCTCCTCCTCCTCCTCCTCCTCCTCCGTTCCCTCCTCCTTCTGCGTTCCTCTAAAGTCACTAGTATAGCTATGAGCATGGATGCCCCTGGCATGTTGACATACAGATTGTTGTCCTGCAAGTGTGTGTGCTCAGCTCTTCCCTAACGGTGTTGCTTTAGCTGACCTTTACACGGCTGGTGCAAAGTTAAGGCACCTTTTATAAGGTGTAATTTTCCGCCGGGAAACTATCAGATGCGCACAGAGCGTAGCCTACGCCGCACAAGCGTACTTTTGTGGATCGCCGTATCTCCCTCATTTGCATATTTAACTAGCAAATCAATGGTGTGTCTAGCGTATTTTGCACTCCAAGATGTGCTGGTGTAATCGTTTTACGTCGGACGGAAAAAAATGCTATCTCGTTTTGAGGATACGGCGCATATACGCGCGGCGCATTTTTGAATTACGCCGTGCATCTCTAGATACGTCAGCGTAAGTGCTTTGTGAATCTGGCCCCTTGTTCCTACTGCAACAGTCTCCTGGCAATATCCTGAATAGATCCAGATATTCTACTGTACCAGTCTCCTGCCAGTGCTCAGCAAAATTTCCACTCTACCAGTCCAGTCTATGTTGTTAAAATGTGTAAGATGGCCTTAGCCCTCTACCACTCCACAAGCCATGCCCTTTGATATGTTTTCCCTCATCCACCAAGGCTTAGTCATAGAGGTATATAGCAGAAGCAAGACAGAACTAGCTGATACCCTAAATAGATCCAGTGTCCTGCTGTTATTCAGAATAGATACATATGTTGGAGAATAGGGTGCTTACTAGTGCTTTGGGTTTATATTTATTTAACCCCATTCATGCCAGAATGATTTGGAACCCCCAAACATTATATATATTTTAGCAGACACAGATTTTATGTCACACTATATTTGCGCAGCGGTCTTTCAAATGCAATTTTTTGGGAAGAAATTTTCATGAATAGAAAAACAAAACGGTTAAGTTTGCCCAATTTTTTTGTAAAATGTGAAAGATGATGTTACGGCGAGTATATAGATACCTAACATCATGCTTTAAAATTGCGCACACTCGTGGAATGGCGACAAACTACGGTACTTAAAAATCTCAATAGGCAATGGTTTAAAAATGTCTACAGGTTACCAGCTTAGGCCTAGTACACACGAGAGGATCGATCCGTGGAAACGGTCCAGGGGACCGTTTCCGCGGATAAATCCTCTGGTGGATTTTGATCTCATGGTTGTACTAACCATGAGATCAAAATCCGCGCGGAATTCCCTCCGCGGTGACGTGTCGCCTTAGGCCCCGTACACACGAGAGGATCGATCCGCTGGAATTGATCCGCGGACCGGTTTCAGCGGATAGATCCCCTGGTGTGTACGATCCAGCGGATCTGTTTCTGTGGATTTTTGTCCCCGGGGATGGATTTCCAGCGGATCAAAATTTCTTGACATGCTAAGAAATCGATCCGCTGGAATCCAGTCCAACGGATTGATCCTCTGGTCTGTACAGACTCACCGGATCAATCCGTCCGAATGCATCCCCCGCATGCGTCGTAATGATTCGACACATGCGTGTAAGTCCTTATATCACAGCGTCACGCACGTCGCCGCGTCATCATCGCGGCGACGGCGCAACACGTCACCGCGGACGGAATTCCGCGGGGATTTTGATCTCATGGTTAGTACAACCATGAGATCAAAATCCGCCAGAGGATTTATCCGCGGAAAAGGTACTCCGGACCGTTTCTGCGGATAAATCCTCTCGTGTGTACTAGGCCTTAGAGTTACAGAGGAGATCTTGTGCTATAATTGTTGCTCTAATGATCGCGGTGATACCCGACATGTGTGGTTTGAACACTGTGTTCACACATGTGCGAGCACAGGGCGATGGGGTGCTTTAATAAAAATGTCTTATTTATTTTATTTTTTATTTTGTTTACACTCCGTTAAGAAAAAAAAAATTCTGATCACTTTTATTGCTGTCACAAGGAATGTAAACATCCCTTGTGACAGTAATAGGCAGTGACAGGTACTCTTTATGGAGAGATCTGGGGTCTATAATACCCCAAATACCATCCTTTGCACTTAAAAACATTCAAAACGCCAAGTTTGACTATTTGGAATGCTGTCAAGTGACATTGCTTCCGGGTTACTAGATCCGTGACCCGAACAAAGCCGATTCTGGCTTTGTTCGGGTACCCAGCCAGCCGGTGGAGTTGCCGGCTGGTCGCTTGGGCCTCCCAGTGGAATGGGAGAGCAAAGACGAGCCGCAGAAGGAGGGAGGGAAACGTCATCTCCCACTGCTTGTGATAACAATCGAGCGGCTGCTTAGTCACATCAATTGTTATAAAAAAGCCAAAGAGAAAGAGTGCAGCTGCATGCATCACCCCGGTAGAACCCCTTCAAGCTGAAGCCGAATATGGATTAAGAAGCTTAAAAGAGAAAAAGGGAGTGTAAAGAATAACACGGCTCAACATTCTTTGTAGGTCACAAGCAGGGAAAAGCAAATAAATGGTGCATGTAAGGCCGCGTACACACGTTCGGTCCAAAACGATGAAAATGGCATTAAGTCCAGTTTCATCGGTCACATCCGACCGTGTGTACGGCCCATCGGTCCGTTGTCCTTCGGTCCAAAATGTTAAAACATGCTTTAACCACTAGCCGACCAGCCGCCGTCATTCTACGGCGGCAGGTCGGCTCTCCTGGGCGAGACCACGTCATTCTACGTCGGCTCTTTGAGTAGGGGAATTTTTTGTCACAATGTGACAAAAAATTCCCCTACTACATATCATATGATTTCTCGGGATGTTTTTCACATAAACCCCCGATATAGATAAACATTGATGTGTTGTTGTTTTTAATGTTTTATGTATGTTTTATGTCATATTTTAGACCGTCTCCTGACAAAGCGAAAGCGAAACTAGTCGAGACTAGAGACTGTTGGTCTCATGATTCCAATTTCTTCACCGACATCCCACCCCTTTTTGTTAAGAAATGGGATTGCACAACCGGTGACCAGATTGTGGTCAAGTTTGTATTTCTGTAAATGCGTTTCAATGTGATGTAGTTTTCATTTATTTTTTGTCTACAATGTCTGTATGTAAATAAATCTTTTTAAATTTACTCAATATGAATTACTCAGGTTTTTGAACCTATACAAAACAGTACCGGTATAGTCCTCCCCGCCCACATTTTTTCATTGGAGTTTTGGGGTTGTGGGGAATCCCTGAGATCCTTCTATCTATATCAAAACACTAGGACGATGGTACACTCCCTATTCAATTTTATGGTTTCAACGATAAAAGGTTTAATCATATATTAATAAAAATGACAAAAATACCCCCTATTTTGTAAACGCTATAACTTTTGCGCAAACCAATCAATAAACGCTTATTGCGATTTTTTTTTTTTACGAAAAATAGGTAGAAGAATACGTATCGGCCTAAACTGAGGAAAAAAAAAGTTTTTTTTATATATTTTTGGGGGATATTTATTATGGCAAAAAGTAAAAAATATTCATTTTTTTCAAAATTTTCGCTCTATTTTTGTTTATAGCGCAAAAAATAAAAACCGCAGAGGTGATCAAATACCACCAAAAGAAAGCTCTATTTGTGGGAAAAAAAGGACGCCAATTTTGTTTGGGAGCCACATCGCACGACCGCGCAATTGTCTGTTAAAGCGACGCAGTCCCGAATCGCAAAAAGTACTCTGGTCTTTGGGCAGCAATATGGTCCGGGGGGTAAGTGGTTAAAATCTAACCAATGGACCGTTGCCCGATTGGTCCAAACCGATGGTTAGTACAGAAAGCATCGGTTCAAAACCCACGCATGCTCAGAATCAAGTCGACGCATGCTTGGAAGCATTGAACTTCGTTTTATTCAGCACGCCGTGTGTTTGACGTCACCGCGTTCTGACCCGATCGGTTTTTGGAACGATGGAGTGTATGCACATCAGACCATAGGGCCACTTCAGCGGTGAACCGATGGAAATGGCCCGTCGGACCATTCTCATCGGTTTGGAACGACCGTGTGTACGCGGCCTAACTCTTACTATGCCTTTTAAAATAGATCAAGGAAAATTACAGGTATAATAAGCCACGCTTCATAACGGTTTCTCTCTGTATAAACGCTCCCCAATGTATGTTGCATGTGCATTTTTGGCCTCCAAATATACTGTCCACCCTGAACCTCTTTTCCCAAGTTGATGACTGATAAGCCTATGTATACACTTTTCACATGGTTTATTTGGACTACATAATTGTATGTAATCTGGAAACACAGAATAAAATGGATTGGATTTATAAATAAAGCAATTACAACACCAACTCCTCTGGATAGACTTCTGTGCACAGACTAAAACGTGTTCCCCTTTGAGTGCACCTGTGACAGATGTTGGTGACAAATTTTGCTATTTAAACTTGGCCAGTGCTCAGGATCAGTGCTGCTTTGTCTTTCAGCCTTCCCTGTATCCTGTGATCCTTTTATTATGTATCCTGATTTACAATTGCTGACCCAACTTATCTGATCACTCTATGAATTAGGCCTGCATTGACCTCGGCGTATCCGTGACCTCTGCTTCTGTCTGCTCCATTTACTTCTCTTCCACCGATTGGGTCCTGACTTGGCTTGTACCCAGATGATGCTCCTGCCTGCTCCTGTGTACCTGCCAGTATACATCAGACACATACTGCTCTACCTACAGTTCTACGGTCTGCTACCAGTGCATGCCTCACCTGCCTGCTCTCACCAGTATCAGCCTGCTTCAGTGTGCCATCCACCAGCTGTCTACCAACCCGCCTTCTTCACTAAAGGCTACTGATGACCTCTCCTGCATGGTGTGGATACCCGCTCTGCTACCAGCAAGACTTACAGGCATTCTATAATATATCTAAACTAAACACATATAAATTAAAGTGGACTCCATCCTTGTCCGAAGATGCCACCCCCTTCCACAACTAGCCTCCAGAAACTTTCCTTAGCATGTTCTTTTAAATATACACTTTATATGAATAAAGGCTCACTCAGGTTGACACTACTCACGCCACCTGGTGACTAGTATAGGAAACAATCCTGGTACATTGAACAGTCCATCATTCAAATGTAAGGTAAGAATTTGCCCCTTTGCCACAGCTCATTCTACCTGACTAGCTAAGCACCCCAAGGTCCTTGACGTCTCACAGTCCATAAAAAAAAGCGTTTGTTTCACTCGGGGTAGAACAATATTTCCCAGTAGTTTCCCTTCTTCTCAGGGATAATTCCAGGGACAGGAGGCATGGCTGCAATCAGGCAACAAGCAGCCAGGCCATGATGTAAGGGACCGCACTTCGGAACACTGGTCCCCTTGCAATGGCAATCTCAGTCTGTCGGCGTGACAGCCGGGAACTAAGAAAAGATTTTCTCATTGGTTGAAGAAGAATCAGGTTGAAAGTCACATTAACAGGTTACTTTTCAGAGGGATGCCCACTGGCAACTTCACAGCACTAGCCAGCGTGACTCAGGTGGGCACTCCCTGTATCTGCTGGCAGCATTCAGTCCAGCAAAGTCCCAGCATTACAGCCAACATGGGTGTTCCCCACTAGCAGCAAATCTTGTACAAATGGTGGAGTGGCTTCTTAGCGTAGCGTCCTAACTTCACTAAGTACACATTTGTAATCCACAGTGTCAGGAAAACACAGTCTGATATCATTTATCAGTAATACATAATCCTTTAGCGTTTACTGTGGTAATGAAGGGCCAGATTCAGGTACAATTGCGGCGGCGCAACGTAACCCGTTTACGTTACACCTCCGCAAGTTTTCAGTGTAAGTGCCTGATTCACAAAGCACTTACCTGTAAACTTGCGGCGGTGTAACGTAAACCCATCCGGCACTAGCCCGCCCAATTCAAATGGGGCATGTACCATTTAAATTAGGCACGCTCCCGCGCGGGACGTTCTGCGCATGCTCCGTTCGCAATTTTCCCGACGTGCTTTGCGCGAAATTACGGCAGCCCGACGTGTTTGTGATTCGCGATGTGCCTGACGTACTTACGCTGAAAAAAAATATCAAAATCGACGCGGAAACGACGGCCATACTTTAACATGGTCGAGTAATTTTACACCATGTTAATAGCACACTTAACTTTGCGACGGTAAAAAAAAGGCTTGCGCCGATGTAACGAACGCGAAAACCTTCGTGGATCGCCGTAACTGCTAATTTGCATATCCGACGCTGGAAAACGACGCAAACTCCACCCAGCGGCGGCCAAGGTACTGCATCCTAAGATCCGACGGTGTAAGTCAATTACACCTGTCGGATCTTAGGGCTATCTATGCGGAACTGATTCTATGAATCAGTCGCATAGATACAACAAGAGATATGACAGTGTATCAGGAGATACGCCGTTGTATCTATTCTGTGAATCTGGCATGAAGTGTCAAATGTCTGTCTTGTGTTAACATTATCTGACTTAATTTGATAGTCATATTTATGAACAGGTAACAGTTGGGATTCTTAGACCATGGTCACGGGCCATATGTAACAATGATAACCCTTTTCATAGAACAATTTCAGCGACGATGCATTTGCCAACTCTGTCGACAGCGACAGTACTTTCCTTCTCTTGGCATTAGGGGAATGAACAGTACAATTTGGACATTCTGCTATCCGAAACACCCCAACAACTTTGCACAACAGTCATTCTACTTACCCCGTGCATCTTCTACTTCCTTTTGGCATACCAGCCTCAGGCACCTCCAGGGGCTGAACAAAAGATCGGACACTTTTCTGTGTATGAGATGAACGGACGTATTGAGCCAGACAAGTGTGTATCCGAGGGCTAAAACCCTTGGTACCGGCAACACCCGGGGTGGCAGTTGAGACAGACACTTGAATTTACTTGGGAGAAAGACGGGGTGCTGGTACTATTTGCTCGGACTAGCGGCTGCTGTAAAAAAGCTCAGAATGAATGGTGACAGCAAGAACTGACACTTCCCCTGCGGTCTCTGTAGGATCACCGTAAGGGAATTGTGTCCCGAGAGAGAAGAATCCACCCATGCAGGAATAGGCCTACCAGAGTCAGCGGTAGCGGTGCTGGACATAGGTTCCTCCACTGTGGTGTACCCACGGGCCCAATCCACCCTCATCAACTGCGAGGGTAGTGGCGGTCTGGCAGCCACCAGTAGCAGTTCTCCACAGTGGTAGCACTGACTCCAAGGGCGCAAGAATACAGCAAACCCGGAACATTGTTGGAAAACAATCCCCATGGCTGCAGAACTTTGAGCGATATACAATGCTATATTCCCTCTAGGTACCATCCGAATGCCCGTATCAGTAATCGCCTCTCCAGAAGCAAAGAAACTGGCAATTTCCCATGGGTCATATTCAGCCAATACAGGATGGGGGCCCTGGAACCTAGGAGCCTCCATGTGTGCCATATTTCCCTTGAGGCCACTAGGTTTCAGCATGCGGACCCATGATGGCGACACAAACGGCAATAAGTCCTCCTCTCCCTGCCGGCGGATTGGTGCAGATACTTTCTGGAAACTTCAAAACCTTAATGGAGTTCGTTTTTTTTTTTATTGAAAAAAAGTTTTTATTAAACCATTTACATTTGGAACATAGTTCTGCAAGTTACAAGGCAATACTGGAGAAATGCATAAAACAAAGAAATATGGCTTATACACATATAGGCACAGTAGATCAAAAAACTTTTTCAGATCGAACAATGGACTAAGTAACTATAAATTAACCTTATGTCTACGCTATTCATGGAATTGTACGCTAAAAGAATTTATAGGTTTACAGACCCTCAGTGCATGTGTCTGTGGACTCAAGCCATCTATCCCAAATTGTGTTGTACTTATCTGGATAACCTCTGTTAATGTATATGAACTTTTTGTAGGGAAGTGTTATTTATATCTAGTTTCCAGTCGTTGAAGTTGGGGGGAGTGGGTCTAATCCACTGTCTGGATATAATTTTTGTAGCAGAAAACAATGTTTCATGCAAAAATGTTTTAGTGAATTTGTCTATTTCAGAATCGGGGAATATCCCCAGTAAGCATTGTTTTGGGTCCAGGGTCAATGGGGATCCCATGTCATCATGGAGGAAGTTCACAATCTGTTTCCACAGACCCTAAAGGACCGGGCATGCCCAAAGTAGATGGAAGAATGTGCATGTCACTTGATTGCACATTGTGCACGAGGTAGAAGACTGTTGTCGAAATCGGGCGATTCTTAGGGGGGTGAGATATGCGCGGTGCACCACGTATAACTGGGTCAGTCTATTGGAGAGCTTGGGGGATACAGTTTTGCATGCATCAAGTGCTTCACTCCACTCCTCGTCCTCCATCGGGCCCACCTCTCTTTCGCATCTTGGTTTAAGGCTGTAAGCTGTGTGGTAGATGATGGGGTGAGGAGCATGACATAAAAGTCAGAGATTAGCTTTCGTGGGTCCACACCCTTAACCACTGCCATGATGACATTGGGTGTGGGCTCTGGCAAAGGCCGGGGGAACTGAGCTTGGGCTGCGTGACACACTTGGAGGAATCTAAAAATCATAAAATTATTCAGCAGGAACTCATTTTGGAGGTCCTCAAAGTTTTTAAGTGTGCATCGGAAATTATGTGGTGCAAATAATATATTCCATGTTCGCACCATATCTCTGTGTCAGGGATCAAGGGAAACTCTGAGAGCACTCTATTGTGCCATAAAGGGGTGCCTCGAGCACTTTAGCTGTGTCGCCTCCCGGAGCGGCCTGCTCCTCGCATGCGGCCCCACCATCTCTCCCGGGACTCTCCTCCTCCTGGCGGTGATACTGGTCCAGTTTTTCCGGCATTTTTGGCAGAGTCATGGTAGGTGTCCGCTGTGATCCCTCCCCCTCTAAAGCTGACAGGTCCGGCTATTCTGAAGGGTGAAGAGCTGTAGGGCAGGTAGGCCGGGAAGAACCACTAGTCGGCAGGCCGGGTGAAGCAAGATGGCCGCCGACTCCCAGCACTTCCCCAAACGCGGTGGCCGCGGGGTCAGGGGTTGATGGGTCCTCCTCTGCAGGTGTGCAGGGTCCTCAGGGGGTCTCAGCGAGTCCCTGTGGGTGTTACTTGGGGGCAGGAGGACCGGGAAGCAGCACACCCTATTCATTCCTAATCTGTCCTTGCAATGCCCTTCTCTTATTTAATGTTACCAGACACCTAGCCATCTGGTGACAGAAGAGAGAAGTGCAGCAATTCCAGAATTAGGGTGAAATCAATTGACCTCCTAACTGGCTAAATCAACTATAACTTGGCAAATACATTTAAAACAACCCCTACCTAAACATCAAGGTGCTACACTTGTAAAGGCACTATATAAAATAAAGTTTATTATTATTATTATTATTATTATTAATATATAATTTTTTCAAATTTTTCTGATTATTCTCATTTATATTTAAAAAAAAAAACTTAAGGGTGATCATAATAATTAAGCAAAACTATTTAAATTGTATTTGCATACAGTGTTGCAGGATCATGCAATTGTCAGATAAATTATCACAGTGCTAAATAGCAAAACATGCTCTGGTTATAAAGGGTTTTCCAGAGGTCAAGCGGTTAAACTCTTTTGAAATGAATATTTATATTCTCCATTGGACAGTCTGTGTGAATTGGTGAAACTGCAGCAGCACAAATAGTAGACAGGGACAGAGAATTGTCATCTTATAATGGGAAATGCCTGAAAAAGAACCATTATGGCATAATCACCAGGTATTATTTTAATAAAACCTGCAGCTTTAGAAATATTGAAAATTACCTTTGAAATTACTTTAACATGTTATACTTTTACAGTAATTTAAGTGATTATATTTCATATAATTTAATCTCACAGAAAACCTCTAGATTTACAAATAATTTAAGTGTTGCTTCCCTTTCCCTGAGTAGCAGTAACTAGTCATGTTATAGCTGTAGCGCCAGGCTACTTTAATAGCCGGTGCTGCTGTAAATTTAGAGTGGGTCAGAGAGTTAGTTGCCTCTGACCATGTTTATTTGTGCTAAATGTAAGGCCTCTGTTCCAGCTCTGGCTGTGCTGTGTGTGCCCATGCTTGCTGTCTGGGGACTTTCAGGCACCCCCAGACGGTAGGTGGCAGCAGTGGAGTCAGGTTCGTGTGGATACTTCTCCTCGGTAGCTAATCATAAGGGTTGATCGCCTCACTGTGCATGCTGGGGAGGGGTATTTAGGAGGCAGACGCCATTGGTTGGTCTTTGTTGCCTTGCCGCCATCCACCTGGGCAGTCGTCCCACCACCCCCGTGTGTCGCCCTCCTGGCCGGGGTGTGTGCGTGTGTGTTGCAGTGTTCCTGGCACCGGGACCACGTTGGTTCGGAGCACCTAATCTACCTGTGGGTCCGGTGTGTAGACTGGGTCCGCTATTTGCAAGTGGTCCTGGGCTGTCCGTCCCGTGGGAGGAAGCCGATCGATGGAGAACCTGTCTGGGAGATACTGAGCACGAGGCCTGTGTCTCAGGAGAGGCCTACTTGCTTATTAAAGGACACCTAGTTTCTGAGAGGCTGGACGATGGTCGCCTATCAGTTCCTGACTAAACTAAAGCTGTTCGAAGGAGATTTGGGTGCTGAATCCAGTTGAGAAGGATTTTGCACCAAAGCTATCTCCACCTTTAGGAGGGTCTGTGGCAGAGACTTCTTCCTAAAGTTTCCGAGTGACACTCTGGCTGCTAGGCTGGTGAGAGAGGCCTATCCAGATGCACTATACCCACTCTGGCTAGAGTGGCAAAGATAATTTTTGTTGGAAGCAGGACTGTTTCCATTAACCAGTTACACCTGAATCTGTCACCTTCCATACTTTCTATCCCTTCACCTTTTCTACTATTTGACATTTTTACCCCATTGGGTAATAAAAGCACAGAAAAGACACCTGTCATGTGGACATTGACTTTATTGCAGCTCTCATCCAGTACCCTAGATGATGGCGGGAAGATAGAGGTAACGTGCCTCCCAAATCAAACCAGCATCTCCTTCTGGGGTAGTGCTATATTGCTCATGATTAAAAAAGATACATAACGTAGAAAGATTTGGGGAAACTTAAACTGACAATACATGTAGGTTGCCTTTGCTGCCTTTGAAAAAAAAAAGAAATGGCAGCCCATATATTTATTTTAGTACAGATTAAAAGCACACACAAACACCCTCATATCGTTCTGTCATGAATATACAAGTATGTAATAGGCAGGATTTTGGGGAATCCTTTTTGCTTATTTAGATTTTTTTGATTGTAGCTCTATAAAGATGTCTGTCTGGATATTGGAAGCTTGTTTTTGATGATACCAAACTCAAATATACTGGGCATTTCATATCTCTTCACCCTGAACTCCACTTTAGAAATGCTTAACAATAATATTGTGTCTCGCATGTTGGTTGCTTTTTTTTTTTTTATTATTTTTTTATAGTTCATTTAAATCAGGACTTTTTACCATCAGATTTTATATGGACACACTGAACCATGTTTTACATAGTTGGGTCGTTATTAAGTTCTGTTAAACAAAGGCTGACTAAGCAAGATGAACATTTTAACTTTAAAATTTCAGGCTTTCAGTTGTCAAAAAATCAGATTTTAGAGCATTATCATCTGACAGCAAGGGAGATTTTTAAATGCATTATTATCCTACAGCAAGTGCAAAAAATGTGTTTCTGTGCAAATCAGTCACTTTTCTACCTTCAAGGGGTCACTTTATCTGTCAGACTCTAAGATTTGATATTTGGACATATATTTTTTTTTTTTTTACAGCTGATGTAGAAACAATGGAGATTACAGCAGCATTTTGTGTTTGTAAACCACTTTGTCTGCAGAAATTGTTTATTTGCTGGGAATAAATGGGCCTGTATGCAGAGAACCATGTAGATGTTCTGCAAGCCCCTGCTGGGAGTCAGTATGACAAGTGGAAATAGATACATTTTCATTATTAGTCACAAGAAAATATCATCTACATCAACTATTTCTGTACTTAGCCTGAAGGCATTTTAATAATTGCATTAATATACATACTTAGCTATGCAAACATCATTTACATTTTCATGAAAAAAAAACAGTAATTTCTGTATACAGTATATTGATCGGTCTGCATTAGATACTGACTTATTTATTAAAACAAAGAAAGGCTTTTTTAACCCAACAACTTCTGCTAGTGCTGTACTGTCCAGATGACAGCTGCCCCCACTGTTATGTGATGGCTTGCACATTTATACCATATAATATTTAAAGGTAATCTCTATTCAAAAATGATATCTCTGATTGGTTTGGCAATAGTATATCGAATCACCTGCCAGATTTCCAAAGATGCAGTAATCTCTTTGTTAGATGCAGCTCTCTAATACTATGGCCTTAAACCATTCTTATACTAAATGAATTTACTATCTTATAAAAAAAGACATAAGAAGTACTTACCTGTATTAAATAATAATAATACAAGTTAAATTAATGGGCTGCTGTGCCTGTGCAAACATGAGGATCTGCACAGATATGAACTTAGCCTAAGCCATGGTTCTGTTCAAGGACTGACAACTAGAGCAATCATGCAACTGCTACCAAGTATTTCTCATGTCTTCGTTAAATCAGGTTAGAAAATGCTAAAGACTTTAAAATATGTGAGATTTACAATAACATTTAGGCTTTATTTAATCACACCTATCCAATTCATATCATTATATCGCAAAGCCTAATGCAAAATACTGACTGTTTTTACAACGGGACAGGTAACTGAACTTATATACATCACTTTACATATGAATCTCATGCTGTATTTGGATAAATCATAATCCACTCAAAGTACAACAACAAAAAATATAAAATATTCTCTCATAGGACTTTTTGATGCTAGGTCCCTTAACAATTGTATGAACATTGACTAATCGTGTAACATTCACAAAAAAAAAAACATGTCTCAAAATATAGTTGGACATCACCAAAGTTCATATCCGCATTTCTATTTTATCATGCTGAATCTCATTGATTAGCCATTGCAATTTAACAGTTGCATAATATGTATTATAGACACAACCAGTGCCAGGACAATGACATCTTTATGGACTTTTTTTATGTTTTTTCTATTAATGGTGGCGATCAGCGATTTTCACTGTTTTGGAATCACTGGTCCCCAAAAACTGTCTCTTAGGGTCAGATTTGTCTGCTGCAATGTCACAGTCCCGCTAAAAATCGCTGATCGCCACCATTAATAGAAAAACATAAATAAAGTCCATAAATCTATCACATACGGTAGTTTGTAAACGCTATAGATTTTGCGCAAGCCGATCAAAATGCGCTTATTGGGATTTTTTTACCAAAAATATGTAAAAAAGTACATATTGGCATAAATTTATAGAATCCTCCTCTCGCGCGCCACTTAGATCGCGGTAAATTGCCGCTGATAGTGGCCGTTTACCATGTGATCGCTCCGTCAAATGACGGAGCGATTACTTGTAAACAAACCGGCGTCATGTGATGACGCCGGTTCCTCCCTCTCCTCTCTGTACCGATCGGTACAGTGTGAAAGGAGAGGGGGGAGAGCGGGTGGCAGCAGCAGCTGCTGTGGCTGGATCTGTGACAAATGCAGTCACAGATCCAGCCATCCATCCCTCTCTGTGCAATACTCTGCAATAACCCTCCCATACTCTGCAATAACCCTCCCATACTCTGCGATAACCCCCCCATACTCTGCAATAACCCTCCCATACTCTGCGATAACCCCCCCATACTCTGCAATAACCCCCCCATACTCTGCAATAACCCCCAATACTCTGCAATACCACCAATACTCCGCAAAACCCTGCTAGTATGACAGAAAGAAGACTTTTTTTTTTTTTTTTTACCGAATTTTTAGTGGTTTTCTTTTAATAGCGCAAAAAATAAAAAACCCAGAGGTGATCAAATACCACCAAAATAAAGCTCTATTTGTGGGAAAAAAAAGGACAAAAATTTCAGATGGGCACAATGTTGTATGACTGAGTAATTGTCATTCAAATTGTGAGAGCACCGAAAGCTGAAAATTGATCTGGTTAGGAAGGGGTTTAAGTGCCCAGTGGTCAAGTGGTTAAGCTTCAAAGATGAGCATTGTGAGTTACTAAAATTCCTTCTCATGCATCAACATTATCAGTTGCTGTGAACGTGAAACAGATAAACCTCATATACATTATCTATCAAAGAAACAGTTGCAATCCACCAGTCTGTCTTTTAAAAACCCTTTTCCCAATGTTTTTTTTCCCCTTTTCCCTTGGCCTCTAACAGCCAGCAGACACATGGTTAATAAGACATAGCAGCCGGAGAGGGGGGAAAGGGTGGGAGGGAAACTTTCAAGCCTGTCCAAGGCAGAAGGGAGGGAGGGATGGGAGTAAAAAAAAGAAAAAAAAACAGGCTGGAGGCGTGCACAAATTCCATTCTGGGCAGCTTATACCTCTCCTAAAAAATGCATGTAAAAATGCATAGCAGTTTACGACACAAACAAACAGTAAACACACACACACATATAGAATATGACTATTTCAGTCCCTCTGTCTAAAGGGCGTCAATTCTTAATATATATATAACTAAAAAAAGATATATTACGTGTTTACGGAGCCTCCCGCCATTATGCACGTAATATACAAGTAAGCTGATAAGGCAATTACCGTGTTTACATCATTACCATACACTTCGTCCTTCTGATCAGCCTATTTTGACACCTCATGTTTAGCCCAAAACTTTACTAAAAGAACAAGGCTAACAAAATTCCATGTCTATCCATAACCACATTTCCCGAGACCCCTCTCTTCAGACCAGACATATCCATATGTGCATTCACATATATACATATCTACCCTGAGACACGCCACTTTGTGTCATCGGCCCAGGAACCCTGAAGAGAAGATACTGTCCACCCGTCTTCTACAGACATACACCTGAAATAGCCACATTCAAATCAACATAAAACATAAAATATCAACCGGCAGAATAGGGACGACGGGTACTCTTTAAAAATACTTTGTTTAAGAAATTACCCGTCTTTGGCCTGGCCAGGAACAAAAAACACGTGAATGAAGGGAGAGAGCCTGTTATACAGAAGAATATGGCAAAAAGAGCATAAAATAAACGTCTCTTACCGTATGCCTAGGAGGTAGTCTCCTTGTCCGAACAGAGTCTCTCCATCCAAGCTCGATCTGCTTGTGACTGGTCAGGAAAACAAAGCCCACGCTGGGCGACCGATTGATAAAAATTAAACCCCTGACACAACTTCAGGGCAACCTAAACTGCCGTTGACCCAAATTATAAAAGCATGCAGAAAGCTGAGAGGGAGCCCTGCTTCTTTCTGTGTCCAGCCGTCAAGAGAAAATGGCTGTACCTTTATTGGCTTTTTAAAGACAACATGAGCACAATTGATTGGTCAGTCCATATAAGGGTGGTTTATTCCTGTTATATGTTCTTTTTGCCACAAGGCACTCTCAGAGCACAGGGTACTTCACCCAAGTTCACAGGGGCTTCATTCACTCAGAGCCATATTTGGTTCTTCGGTGGAAGAAGGGGGAGGATGACAGCTGTTTGCTATTATTAGTTCTCTCTGTCTTCACTTCAAGCTGAGACATACTGTATCTTTAAAACATTATAATCTGTCATAGCTTATTTTAAGGATAATAACAGTATTGTAACATATACCCATATGTATTATAACTCTATATATATATATATATATATATATATATATATATATATATATATCTCAAGAAATAAAAGAATACAATGAAAGAAAGGCAACATTTGAGTAGCTCAGGAGAAAAGTAACATAACACAAAAATATTCATTTTAGTAACTTCCATTGCAGGTCCTGCACTGTTATGTTTGTTTGTGACGTTATCAGGAAGCCTGCAGCTCTTCCAGGTTCAGCCAGTGAGGCCTCCAATGATGCACTGTATTGCTTGCCTGCCTCCTTCTGTAAGGCCTCCTGGAATATGTGACATACATATCCCAGGAGGCACAAGAGCACTGTATACATCATTTGCCTAGGCAAATGACATGTATTGGAGGTGGGACTGAACACTTTTTCAAAAAAATTTAGACATAAAAAAACAAAAGCCAGGAAGCAAAGAGGAGGGTTTGATACAAGGCACTTTTAATTTGATAGTGAAGATCCACTTTAGGAGGTCTAAAGCTCACCATTACATACTACAGTCCAAATTTCCTTTGGATCTAATAACTGTGTAATAGCAAACAAATTAGTGACAGTGGTAAATATTGCGTAATGCAAGAGCCTGCTGAATTCCATACAAAAGAACTGAACAGTTTAGTTAGGTCTTTCTGTTACAGATTTTGACAAATATAGAATTGGTTGTCCAAATCTGTACAGCCAAATTTTAATGTGTATGATGAGCATGAAGAGACTCTGTCACCAACTTAAGGAAATGCAGGTAAAAGCACAGAACAATCAAAAGTTTAAATGCATATATGCAGTTTTTCCTTTCCCTAATTCTTTTCTATTGATTTGAAATGTGTCTTTGAATGTTCTAGAAATTCTGCCTACTGCAGGAGAGCCAATTCACTAGCGCAGCCCCCTTCAATCTTATTAATCATAACCCTTTTCTCTTCTGGTAATGTCTATTTACTGTCTACACTACCCCAGCATCTCCATCACTTCCCTTGCCTCAATACATAAACTTTTATATATCTCTTGGTGTAGGAGCGAAGAGGAATAATATTGAGTGTCACTTGAGTGACAGCTGTGAGTCTCCTGGGGCTGCTTACATCACACTCAAAGCATCCGGTGCAAAGCAGAGCGCATGCTGAGAGAAGGTGTAAATATTCTGGGAGTGAGCTTCAACAGTCAGTCAGTTCTCCCTTGGGCCTCTTATCTGTGGAAGGGAAGTGTTTTGACTGTTGAATTCTCTTAGGCCTGTTGCATGAGAGGTTGGCTGTGCAAAGGCTTGGGTTTGAGGCCTAGCTTGAGGAGATGTTGAGGAACTCCAGATGTGATGAGGGGCCAGATAAGTGTGGACCTTACTGCAGTATGGTGACTTCTTCCCAGAGTGTTTGCAGCTGATTTAACAAGTGCTTTACAGTCAGGAGTAACAGTTAAAGAATGTCAGCTTCAAGGCTCTCTTTGTAAGACAGTAAGTACTGTTTGTTGCTTTATTCTTAGGTCTGCTTGTCTATAATTGTCCTATGCCCTTACCCTCTCTCCCTGGAGTTTTGAGTGAGAGTCAATGGTGAGCTGAGGTGAAAGGCTAGCCTACCCTGTCCCTGTGGGTCCCACTAGCCTTTGGGGGTCACAGATGTACTACACTGAGAATGCATTAGGGTAAAAATACTCTTGTAGCTTTTTTTTCCCCATTTCACTTTCCTAGGTGACCATATGTGGTGACTTAGCTTAGCATATAATTTAATGGCATGCTATTGTATCAAGCACTATTTCAACAACCAACATAAATTATTGTATAGGCACTTATATAGAATGCATCAATGCTGTGAAAATAAATATTAGACTCTATTGACATTACAGGTTTACCCTCATTGAAAGGTTGCTAACCCATTGACCAGGATAAATTATCATTATTATTATACAGGATTTATATAGAGAAGTTTACACGTAGAAGGGGACAGCACAATTACAGTACAGTTCAATACAGAAGGTACAGGAAGGCCCATGCTCGTAGAGCTTACATTCTAAAGGAAGGGGTGGTGGTACATAAGGTAATAGATGTGGGGAATGATTTGATGGAGGTGGATAAATGTCTCTGTCCAGAAACTGTTTAATATATATACAAGGGTTTTCAAGTCAATAATGTAAAAGGAAGATTCCATTTTAATGAATGTCAGCGAAGCCGCTGAAATAAACATCTCCTTGCCGCCAGCTGTTTGACAGTTGCAAGGGTGGAGGCAAGGAGAGACGTTTATCTTGGTCACTGAGCTGATATTCATTTTAACCTTGTGTGCCTCAATCAATAGATTGTGTTCTAGAAACAAGATCACTATGTGTTACATGCCTCTCTATATTGCTTATATAGCTAAAGTAGTTTATTTAATTTTTTTAGTTCCATTAAACATGCACTGTTGCTATACCCAAAGTGCAACAACATAGAACAACCAATCAGCAATCATTTGTTGTTGTTTTGACAGACCTAAATAAAGTGCAGTATGCATAGGCACCAACAAAATGTTATCTTTCTTGACCTAACATCAGCAAACACAAATCTGATTGCTATTTTGCATATTGTGCATTGTCATTGCTTTCTGTACTACATTAGCCATTTTTACGGGATATGAATAATGACATATAGTAGAAGAACAAGCAAAGCACAACTATTTACAAAGTAGTATTTTCGTTTTTTATATGCTTGGCTGCTTCTTTTTCCATTGAAGTAAGTATATGCTATTTGTGTTATAAAAGAAGAATGCAAAATTAAGTTTTTCTTACAGCCTGATATAGAGATTGTATGTTAAAAAGAATAATATAGCAGGTTTAATAGTGTAGGAGGGATAAGTAATAAATAGTGGTGTTGTATTTAAAATAAAATGTTTACCTTGATAGAAGAATATTAAACAATACATTTGGATGCAAATTCAGAAACAACGCGCTGCACACCACTGTCAGTGTGCGGCTCATTTAAAAAAAACATCAGTCCATTTAGTTCAACTTTAGTGTGTGCGTGTGTGTGTGCATTTGTTTGTTTATGTCACTACCATTTTCCATATTTTTGCACATTGTGTTTGCTAAGAAACGCTTCTAAAAGATTTTGTGGCAGGGAGCTACACATCCTAATGGCTCTAACAGTAAAGAGCCTTTATGCAATTTAAGATTGAACCGCTTCTCATCCAACTTCATTGTGTGAGTGCACATCTTCTTTAGAGACCTCTGGTTACATTTTTTCCTCACAGTGCTAGAGTCACTATTCAAAGACTTTTATATTGTGATCATAATCCCTCTTCTTGGGGGGAGAATAAGTTTGCAGTTAATCCTCATAACTGAGGTCTTTCAGCCCATGTCTCCTTTAGCTTTGTTACCCTTCGCTGGACTCATTCCCCTTCAAGCACAAAACTGGGCTGCATACTCAAGAAGGGGCCGAAATCAGGTTTTCTAAAGTGGTAGTTATCATTTTATCTTTTTTTATAAATACCCTTTTTATTGCATGCTTGGAGTCTGCTAGACTTGCTGGAGCTTGGCATTACATGTTTTTGCTGAATTTTTTATCTACTACAACCCCAGATTATTTTCCATTGTTAATTCCCCCAGAGGTTCTACCCCTAGCGAGTAACTTGCATTCATATTTTTAGTTCCCAAGCGTAATTCTCATCCGCCATATAGCTGTCCACCCCTCTATTCTAACTAAATTTTCATTCTTGTAAAGTTGCTTTATCCTGTTGTGAAGTTACTGTGCTGCTTAGCTTTGTATCATCAGCAAACACTGAGATTAAACTATTTATTCCAACTCTTATTTCATTTATGAACAAATTAACCAGAATTGTTCCCAGGACCAAGCCTTGGGGCACATTGCTCACAACACTAGACCATTTTGAAAATATAGTACAATTAATCACCACCCTCTGGATGTGCTCCTGCAACCAGTTGTCTATAAGGTACATACAATATAATCATTACCTTAATTTGTAAATTAATCATTTGTGGGGTACTGTATGGGTTACTGCATAAAATGCCCTAGCAACATGTAGATACACTTTGTCAACTATCCAAATTATAGATCACCCCCTCATAAAATGTTAAAGGGTTGGTCAGACAAAAAAGGTCATTCATAACTTAATGCTAGTTATTACTAATGATACTATTTTCATTTTGATGAATTCTTGGATATGGTCCCCTATCATTACTTACAATAGTTTACATACGATTGATGTTAAACTGACTGGTCTGTAGATTGCAGGTATACATATTGGGCCTTCTTTGAATATTGGTACCACCAATCAGCTGGTTCGATTCCAGTCACTAAGCTGTCTTGAATAATTAGGAGCAATGGTCTGGCTAAAACATGGCTAAGCTCTTTAAGAAATCTAAAATGTAAGTCATCTGGTCCTGGTGATTTATCCACATTACGTTTTTTTTTTTTTAATCTTTTTTTTCTGTCAGCCACATGGGTACCTGTAATATGCTGTATTATCATTAACATTACTGTCTTGTTTATTATACCCCTCATTTTCATTCCTATAAACCGAGGAGAAGAATGTATTTAATACATTTGCCTTCTCTCTATCACTTGTAACCAATATCCCCTGATCATCTTTTATGGGGCCAATATATTTTGATAATTTTTTTTTTACTATTGATATATTTAAAAAAATTGGGGGGAATTTTTTATACTCTCCTCTGAAACATGTCTATCATAATCATGTTTAGCTGCCCTAATCATGCTCTTGCATTTCCTATTGGATTCTTTGTAGTTTTGGAATGCAGGTTTTCTTTCCTATTAATATGCCTTTCTTTTATTTATCCACCCAGGCTTAAAGGGGTTGTAAAGGTAAATATTTTTTCACCATCCTATGCATTAAAGTGAAAAAAACATCCGACAGCACCGCTCCCCCCCGAGCCCCTGTTTTACTTACCTCACCCCTCGAAAGTCCCGCGTGCGTCCCCGTCATCCTGTTCGGTTCCCAGCCTGGCCGTTGATTGGCTAGGATGGACGGATTGATAGCAGCACAGCCATTGGCGGGCACTACTGTCAATCACATCCAATGACGCGGCGCGCCAGGGGGCGGGGCCGAGTGATACAGTCGGCGGCTATGGCCCCCACTGTATCACAGGAGTGCGCTTGTAAGAGCTTTCCACCATGCAAGGGAGCTCGCAAGAAGGTGGAAAGCTCTCACGAGGAGGAGCCAAGACAGCCGCCGAGGGACCCCATAAGACTGGGTTCGGCGACACCCTGTGCAAAACGAGCTGCACAGTCGAGGTAAGTATAACATGTTTATTATTTTACCCAAAAAATAATTCTGCCTTTAGTGTTCCTCCTTTTGTTCTTTTATATGTGTTGCCCTTTGGATTGAACAGTGTTCAGTTCCATCTGCCCAATCAATATCAGGGTAGTTGAAGTCCCCCATGATTATAACATTGCCCTGCCTTCCCACCATCAATAACTGAGAAAGGAGATGGGTTTCGTCCTCCTCTGTTAGGGGGCTTATAGCATACATCCACAATCAGGGCCGATCCTCCCTGTAGGCTCACTATGCAAGCTGCTTAGGGCCCCGCAAAGCTGCGGAGGGTCCCCCAAATTACTAGAGGCCCCGCCTGGTGAGAAGTCATTTTTGGCCCCTCACCCCGCTGGCTGCATGGGAGGTAGGAAGTCAGCAACCCCCCGCTTCTCACTTTTAATGATGTAAGATGTCTTTCCGACAGACAGCAGAACACCCCCTCCCCTCGCTTCTCAACTATAATCTTAAATGTGACATGTCACTGTCGGCAGCCCCCCCCCCCCCGCTTCTCAACTTTAATGTGACATGTCATTTTCGGCAGCCCCCAACTTCTCAACTTTAATGTGACATGTCATTTTGCTTAGGGTCCCAGGGAGGTCAGGATCGGCACTGTCTACAATTAACCATTAATTTTGTCTCCAGCCAGAAAAACTCCACATACCAATTGTGAATGTTAGCAAGGCTGTGTTCACTTTGATTACCCAATCAAGTGCTAGCAAAAATCCTGTTTTTTGTTTCTTCCTTGCCCATGATTGGGCACAGGTTTGCCTTATTCACCTTGGTGAACAGTAACTTTGCTAGGTGAACAGCCTCTCTTAGTTTAGTAAATCTACCCTAATGCATCTATCTTTTTATACAGGAGTTGCCACACACAGGAAACACAGGGGGTGGTGGGAAGGAGAGGGTGATAGAAGGGTGAGGTGCATTAGAAAAAAAAAAAGGTAGAAGGGAAAATTGCAAGGTTTTGCATGGGTTGGTCCTGAATGTAGTATACCGAGTGTGATAAGAGAAATTTTTATCTTAAATGTTATGTTTTTGATTGCCTTGTATGATGCTGATCTATGGAATTTCCTGCAGAATTCCCCGCATGCACTACATTTGCGATTACATTATTTCAGTCTATCAAGTTTGTAATGCATAATGGACTCTATCTCAAAAAAGTAATCCATCTGATCTATCCAGGCACTGTAGGTGTTCGCCATAATTGGGGGGATCAAGCTGCTTGCTGCATTAATGAGGTACCTAAGTAAGTGTTTAGCCGGTAAAGTTTTTTTTTTTTATATACACAATTTATCACATACTATACTAAAATTAATTCTATTCATTACATCAGCCCAAGATGGACAGGTTTTTCCTGATTTACAATAAGAATCTGCCATATGTATGTAATGATCGCTATGCACGTGAATCCACAACTTTTATTTTTTCAAAGGCAGACGATTTAAGCAGTCCAATTCCAAACCAAGGGACATATGCTGTGTTTACATACTGCACATTCATATATATTGTCTGTTAGTAGGCTAAGGCCTCGTACACACGATAGGTTAACCAGAGGACAACGGTCTGATGGACCGTTTTTATTGGTTCAAACCGATCGTGTGTGGGCCCCATAGGTTATTTAACCATAGGTTAAAAAAAAGCCAACTTGCTTTAAATTTAAACTATGGATTCCTAACCGATGGGAAAAAAACAATCGTTAGTAGGCACAACCATCGGTTAAAAATCCACGCATGCTCAGAATCAAGTTCACGCATGCTTGGAAGCATTGAACTTCGTTTTTTTCAGCACGTCGTTGTGTTTTACGTCACCGTGTTCTGACACGATCGTTTTTTTAACTGATAGTGTGTAGGCATGAAGGACCATCAGTCAGCTTCGTCGGTTAACCTATGACAACGGTCCCTCATCGGATGTACTGATCGTGTGTACGAGGCTTTAGAATAAGCAACTGCCCAGCTGCTTTGAATAGGAATTGCTTCATGCGGGGTAAGCATTAGGATGCTGCTGACTTTCTTGTACCTTTATATCTCATTGTTCCAGAAGCTACCTAAGGGCTGTGTTGTTCAATTACAACCTTGTGTGACTTGCCACATTTTAACAGGATTATGTAGATCATTTTCAGTGCCCCCTAGGTTTTTCTAAGAAAGTAAAAGTCAAGTCCTAATTTTTAAGCAGTAAACAAAACAAATTCTAACCAATTCAATCGGTATTAGAAAATGAATGTTTGACAATTTGGCTTTTTTTATTTCTTTAAACATTTATTCAATTTTTTTTTTTTTACTACTGTATTTCGAAAAACATAAATATATTTTGTCAGCTACATCCTTATGAATTAATATAACGGATTTAGCTACTGGAATGGTGTACTCGCTATATATTCAATTTTGTTTATATTAATAACTTATTTCTATCCTCCTTAGCTGGTTTCTGCAGTGACTGCATAGGTAATATTAATCATATTTCAAATAATAATTTATTGCCATTAGATACACTTTGATACATGACTAGTAAACAGAACTAGGGCAGACCTGGAGGCCCTGGGTCAAAGACAAATAAGATTATGATCATCAACCATAGTCTGTACCCTCCCAGAGCAACTTATAGGTTTTATTTTGTATGCACCCAGGAGCAAGAGGTATGCTGCAGGTCCAGAAGATCATGGAAAAAGAATAAAACAATCCTAGCTGTGTATTTTAAGGATTGTAGAGGATATGGTCAATAAATAATCAATGACAACTAATGAATTTTTGTTTATCACCTGTGTCTTACTAGGGAGATTTCTATGTACTTCCTGTCTTGTAGGCTCAACAGGAAGTAAGAGCATTTATTTCCAGCATGAGGGATATCCCCTCCTGGACAGTGTCCCTATTGGGGGATTTACCCTCTATTTCTGTTCTTGTGGTTACTCAACATTTTAGATTTACCCTCACTTTCTTTCCCTGTGACATTGATGATCAGGACAACTAGAGAGAGGAATCACCCTAATAGGGACACAGACAGAAATACAAATCTGACAGTGGTTCTAATCCCTTACTACTGCCTTTGTTATACTTTAGCTTTCTTTTTTTCAAGCTTTTTCCTTTCATGGGGGTTATGCCAGTTAACAGTCGTAGGATGACAACGTTTACCCTAATCAGGACAAGAGAAGCAGGAAAGTTTCCATAACAAAAACTAACATAACATTGTTCTATAGTTCTCAGAGATAGCTGGAACCCCCTTTAGTGCCCCCTCCTCGCTCACCAATCCCTGCGGGCCCCTCCATGCAGCTACAAGCCAGGGCATTCTTGGCAGCTGTTGCCCGGGAGATTGGCAAGTGCATTGTGTCAGGATGGAGAGCGGGTGGCTGATAAACATGTGTTTAGCAGCCTCCTTCCTTTCCAAGGTGAACATAGTGAGCATTCGGCACTGATCGCTCACTATGTTCAGCAGTCACTGTGGCATAGTAAGCAGTATTTACTATGCCATCGTTTATGAATGTATAAGAGCCACTATGGTTTAGTGGTGTAGTGAGTAGCACTCTTGCCTAGCAGTAAAAAGGGTTGCTGGTTAGAATCCCAACCACGACACTACCTGCCTGGAGTTTTCATGTTCTCCCTGTGCCTGCGTGGGTTTCCTCCGGGTACTCCGGTTTCCTCCCGTACTCCAAAGACATGCTGGTAGGTTAATTGGCTTCTGCCTAAAATTGGCCCTAGTATATGAATGTGAGTTAGGGACCTTAGATTGTAAGCTCCTTGAGGGTATGGACGGATGTGAATGTACATTGTATATGTAAAGTGCTGCGTAAATTGACGGTGCTATAAAATTACCTATATAATAATAATAATATTCAGATGCCTGCAGAGAAAGGGACTAAACTATTCAGTCTCTTTCTCTGTCTAAAAAAATAGACATTAGAGGTTTGTTTAGACCCCTGATATCTCTTCAAAGACACCCCAACCCCCCCCCCCCCAAATAAAAAAAAAAGTAAAACCTTTTTTTTTTAAGTGGAAAAAAATGTAAAAATTAAATAAAAAGGTGCAATGTAAAAATTACAAATATTTGTTGTTTATTAGCTCCATACAGGTTATGTTATATTTAAATGGCATTAAAAATGAAAACCTTCACATTTTTGGAGACATGTTTGGGTACATTAAATTTTCACCATTTTGCAAAAAGGCGCAATTTAAAATGTACAAATATTTGTTTTTTAAATAACTTAACAAAGGATATACTTTTATACTTAGCTGGAGTTTATCATGAATTTTGTAAAATGATGTGTTTTTATCTGCTAATAATGATGTTGGTGTATTTTTAGCAACAATATTGTTTGATAAACATTTGCGCAAATACCGTGGAGCCTAAAAAATCAGTTGCACCTTCTTTTTATTCTAGAGGTTATATGCTTTTAGAAAATATATAGCTTGGGGGTCTTTCACAAATTCTGAAAGCTGTAAGGAAAAAATGAAAACTTTTTTGCGTACGTTCGATTTTCACCATTTTGAAAAAAGGCGCAATGTAATATTTTTTTTTTTTTTGTGAAAGTTTTTATTAAGCGAAAAACAGTTACATAAAACAATGCAGATAAATATGACAGAAAAGTCAGCGCAAACGTCAGCAAACATAGAGATATTAACATTCTATTTTCAAATAACCTATACATTGAGATCGGGCAAGAGAAAACAATATAGTCGTTGTTTAAGACTGAATGTCACAAAGCGATCATAAATAAATTAAAAATAGGCATACATTACTGACAATTAGTTCATGAAGAATAACAGTCAATAGATAATGTAAATAAAATAAATAAGGTCAAGATAATATTAGTTATATACTCAAGTAGAGATAAAAGTGTAACCAATTAAGACGGAGTTGTCCGCAAAACAAAAAAAAAAAAAAAAAAAAGATGACACATTATATTTAGGATTTCTAAATAAGTAAAATAAGTAAGAGAGGACAGCAATTGTGTCTTTCTGGACCTTCTCTCATTGTATACGTATGGACAAGTGAGTAAGAGTTAAAAAAAAAGAAAAATTGGAACAAGGTCATTTTTTAACATAAGGGAGGTAAATAACAAACAAAATTATAAAAAAAAAAAAAAAAATCATGAAAATGGAAGGGAAGCCTGCCGCAGTTATTTATTAACTCCATACAGGTTAGGCTTTTATATTTAGTAGGGATTTTGTAAAATTAGCTGTGTTTTTATCTGCTAATAATGGTTTTGTGTTTTTTGCGAATGTATTGATTTGATAAACATTTGCGCAAATACCACAGGGTCTAAAAAAATCAGTAGCACCTTTTTTTTTGTTCTACAGGTCACGTGCTTTCAGAAAATATATGGCCTGGGGGGTCTTTTACAAATTCTTAAAGCTGCAAGGGAACAATGAAAAACCAGATTTTTTGAGAAAATTGGATATTTACATTTTTGCGTCTGTTCGATTTTCACCATTTTGCAATAAGACGCAATTTAAAAGTTACAAATATTTGTTATTTATTAACTCAATACAGGTTAAGCTTTTATATTTAGTAGGAATTGATTTTATCTGCTAATAGTGATTTTGGTAGTATTTTTAACAAAAATATTGTTTTGAGAAACATTTGCGCAAAATATCATTGTGTCCTAAAAATCTGTAGCACCTTATTTGTATTCTAACGGTCATGTGCTTTTAGAAAATATATGGTTTGACGTGGGGGGGGGGGGTCTTTACAAACTCAGAAAACTGTAAGGGAAAAATAAAATAGCAATGGAAAAATTGAAAAAATGGAGCACATGGCCTGGCAGTGAAAGGGTTAAAGTGGCTGTTTTTAGAATTAGGACACAACCTAAATTCTATTGGTCTGAATAATAGAGTGTATATAGAACAACTGCTAAGTCTGCCCTCTTCTCTCAGCGCTCAGGGGGTTAAAGTGTAAGTGATAAGAAAATATATAATGATGGGAAACCACCCCAAAATCACATATTAAAAAAATAGCAGACACTTAAATTAAAAAGTATGAATAACAAGCAATAAATAAAGAACAAAAAAGTCTGATATAAATTGTAGCAGCGCTATTTGGGCCAGATTCACAAAAGGAATATGACGGCGTATCTGCTGATACGCCGTCGTATCCCTGTTTCTATCTATGCGACTGATTCTATGAATCAGTTACGCATAGATATCCCTAAGATCCGACAGGTGTAATAGTTTTACACTGTCGGATCTTAGGATGCAGTACCGCGGCTGCCACTGGGGGTTGTTCGCGTCGTAAACCAGCGTCGGGTTTGCAAATTAGCAGTTACGGCGATCCACAAAACTTTTTCCCGTTGTTACGTCGCCGCAAGTGTTAGTTTGCCGTCGCAAAGATAGGGCACCTTTTACAAAGTGTAAACTTACTACACCATGTAAAAGTATACCCGTCTTTCCCGCGTCGCTTTTGAATTTTTTTTTTTATTATTTTTTTCCCGGCGCAAGTCTTTTTTTCACGTCGCGATTCACAAAGCGTTGGCGCGTCGTAATTTCGCGCAAAGCACGTCGGAAAATTTGCGTCGGGAGCATGCGCAGTACGTCCGGCGCGGGAGCGCGCCTAATTTAAATGGTACCAACCCCATTTTAATTGGCCCGCCTTGCACCGGACGGATTTAGGATACACCGCCGCAAATTTCCAGGTAAGTGCTTTGTGGATCGGGCACTTAGACAGAAAATTTGCGGCGGTGTAACCTAAATCGGTTACGTTATGCTGCGCCCGGGCTATGTGAATCTGGCCCTTTGTTCTCATTGAGGTGAACAAACTTCTTTATGTGGTACACATCATAAAGGAAGATAATAGATAAGATGGGGAGAGGTGCTCAAAGAAGTGTATTCTGTAAATGACAGCGGTGAAACAAGTCCTCTTCACAGTCCACCAGTCACCAGTATACCACCACATGAACACAGGAAACCCCTCTTGGGGATGCACTTACCACAGGGATAAGTCTAATTAGCCTTCAAAAACCAGCTATTATCCTTCTCTTCTTATTAGAATCTGCTCACGCTGTATCTAGAGATGGGATCCACTCGGGCTCATGTAAACAATGACAGAATACACACCATAGCGTGATACCGTTTAAAATAGTTTAAAACTTTTATTGTTTCCCCCAGTGTCCCCTTCTTAATATATACGTACACAATCACAATTCAATCTCAGCAGGAATGCGAATGCATAAATGCTCTGTACACGAGAGGTGTAATTACCGTTACCGCCAGCCGTCTGTAGATGCCGAACACTTCCGGGTATACCTCGGTGGAGCGCAAACGTCACTTCCTGGTAAAGCGATGAGACCACGGCCCTGACGTTTCGTCACTATCGGACTTCCTCTGAGGGCGTTGTCTCATCACTAATAGAGTGGTTCAACCCCCCACACACACGCACATTTCCAAAACAGATTGTTTTTTCATTCTCCCAATAACTGGAAAATGTAATCTGGTTTGTAGCTGTCTGAAAATGTTTCCTTTTTTTACCAGATATTCCAGGTTTTAGACATCACTCTTTTTGTTCATTTTACTCAGTATTACTATACGTACAAGACAGCAGATCTTAAAATTGTATTTTAAAGGTTTCACATTTATAGTGCAATGCAAGGCTGCTCAAATCTCCCTGACATTTTTACAGTCTGTACAAAGACTCGTCTGTGAAATAATTAAACTTACTGAGCTCCAGTGCTGCAATGATAATAGGTAATTACAGCCTCACTCATATCAGTGTTTGAGTAGTAAGGCTTCAATTTTCTGCACACTTACCTTACTAACTAACAATTGCTATTATTCTACCCTTTAAAATATTTCAGCAGAAATAATGTACCTTAGATTGCTCTAATTAATAAGATGTGCAGCCAAGTAGACCACACATTTAATAATAACAATAACTGCTGTAGAAACAAATAACAATGATGTCTTGATTATATAGGTCCCATAATTTGTAAAATCAATAGCAGCCAACTAGCTTTGCTCCATTTGATTTTAATCGCATCGCCGGGATTCTGAGATGAGTCCTCAAGCACTTTGCATAACATTTCAAAAGAAACTGTTGAGCCTTGAAACACTGATTAAAATTATTATTGAACATCATAGGAGAAAATGTTAACATGTGTGTGTTGTAAATTATTATTATTATACAGGGTTTACATAGCGCCAACAGAATATACATCCTGTACAATATTAATAATTTGTAACACACAAACATACCAACAAACATAAAAAAGGGACATCACGTAGATGTACTACCTTGTTTTCAGCTTCTGACGACTAGCTTGGATGTGTTTGAATCAATATTCAGTACTCTACGCACATTCATAGAGACTAGAGTTGAGCGAACCCGAACTGTTAAGTTCGGGTTCGGTACGGACTTTGGGTTTTTCCCGGACCCGAACCCGAATAATTGGAAAAAGTTTGGGTCCGGGTTCGGAGTTCGGGAAAAAAAATGTGCGGAGGTCCCCGCAAATTCAATAACCAGACCCTTTAGGTCTGGTATGGATATTAAGGGGAACCCCGCCGTCAATTAAAAAAAAAAATGGCGTGCGGTTCCCCCTAAATATCCATAACTGGACCTGTTATCCGAGCACGTTGACCTGGCCGGCCGCAGAAAAGAGGGAGGGAGTGCTCTCCTGAACCGCACCAGGCCACATGCCCTAAACATTGGGAGGGTGCTTTGGGGTTCCCCCCAAAGCACCTTGTCCCCATGTTGATAGGGACAAGGGTCTCATCCCCACAACCCTTGCCCGGTGGTTGTGGGGGTATGCGGGCGGGAGGCTTATCAGAATCTGGAAGACCCCTTCAACAAAGGTGACCCCCAGATCCTGACCCCCCCTGTGTGAAATGGTAATGGGGTACACTGTACCCCTACCATTTCACGAAGGAAGTGTAAATTCTTGTAAAAAAAAAAACACACACCGTAGAATAAAGTCCTTTATTAATAAAAAAAAAATAAAAAAACTCCAGCGTTGATAATCCACTCGTTCCCGGCTTCCTGCTCCAACATTGTCCTAATCTATCGAAGGGTGCGGGTGATCTCCTGTCCAGCGATGAGAAGATTCATCCATCCAGAGCGCAGCATCGCCGACCTCCTCTCACCGCTGGACACAGCCCAGCGAATGACGCGAGCTGTGACATTACTTATATAGGGGAGGCTGTCACGTGACCCCGCACCCTCTGACGCACCCTCTGCTATGTCACTGGGGAAGCCCAGGAAGAGGGAAGAATGTCACAGCTTCAGCTTTGGCACCCCAAAGCACCCTCCCAATGTTGAGGGCATGTGGCCTGGTGCGGTTCAGGAGAGGGGGGGCCGCACTCTGTCCCCCCCTCTTTTCTGCGGCCGGCCAGGTCAACATGCTCGGATAACGGGTCTGGTTATGGATATTTAGCGGGAACCGCACGTCATTTTTTTTTTTAATTGACGGAGGGGTTCCCCTTAATATCCATACCAGACCTAAAGGGTCTGGTTATTGAATTTGCGGGGACCTCCGTATTTTGTTTCTAAAAGTCTGTGTCCCATTGACTACAATGGTGTTCGGAGTTCGGGTTCGGGTTCCCGAACCCAAACTTTTTTTTTTAAAGTTCGGGTTCGGACCCAAACCCGAACATCCAGGTGTCTGCTTAACTCTAATAGAGACACATTTTTCTTCCCAACCAGTACAATAAAAGAAACTTAGGGAATGCAGAATTTCTGGATGATACCTATTTGCCTTATTTCAGCTATCTGTTCTCTGAGATCCTCTTAGGCCCCTTTCACACAGGCTTTCCGATCAGGTCCACCTCTCAGTTTTTTCAGGCGGACCTGATTAATTCACCTCTATGGGGCAGTAGATGTCAGCAATGACATGTCTGCTGCTACTTTCAAATCCGATCCTGTCCTTTAAATCCAGGTGATGGAAACCCTATTTTCCATCCGTCTGGTGGATGGGATGGGATGAAAATGGACAGACGGTCTGTTTTCTTCCAATTTCCCCATAGAGTTGAGCAGATCTCTAACAGGTCCGTCTCTGCACAGTGATTGATCCACCGCTGAGCAAAATGGAGTCTGTTGGGTGGAAAGCTCATGAAAGGACACTTAATCTCCAGCGGGAATTTGCAAAGATCTTTCCCTGAAAGGCTTGTCATCCTGTAATGAAATGTGGTGCTGGGTGCTTTTTGTATATACAACATCCAATTCGTTTTTTGAAAACAGTTCTGGGCATTCCAACAAGAGGGGTTGGAGACTGGCCTTCCATTCTTGTGGGATTGTTAAGCTCCCCAGAATACTTCCCCTTCACTGCAACAGAAAGAAAGACAGGGATGGCTGCATTCACCTGCCCCAGCAGCTTTCTAGGTTGAACAGTCACTGAAATACAAATTAGATTAAGAGTACAAATAAGTTACCTGTCTCTATTCCTAATGATTATCTCTCCCTTAGTAGTTTCCAACAACCCATGTGAGCCTTGTTTTTTCCAGTTTAGTTTCAATGAGATGTGCGTTGTGGTAGTTGCGCGCTATTGATAAATTATTTACTGGTACACTTCTATGAATAACACCTTGTGATTATAAACCTTGCAATACAGAAGAATTCCTGTGTACAAAATACTGCAGCTGCTACTATGGTGCTCCCACAAAAATAAATGTAAACTGGTATAAGGTTTAGCAGCGCTGTATAAATAATATACAGTAAAACCTTGGATTGTAAGCATAATTCGTTCTGGAAGCATGCTTGTAATCCAAAGCACTTGATACTCTTATATCAAGACATAGCTTGTATATCAAGGCAAAATGTATTAAAACATTTTGCTTGTCTTGCAAAATGCTCTTAAACCAAGTTTCTCTCAAACCAAGGTTTTACTGTACGTGAAAACAAATAAATATATCAAATGAAATAACATAAAATAAAAGTCCAAAAAAGCATGAAGCAAATATATTCCACGTTGTGCAAAAGATGACTTCTGTGGTGAATCTTTAAAACAAACTCAGAGGTAAAAGTGATCCCACCACCATATAAATTGTTCGCTCACCTCCTTGAAGTGACCCTAAAAGGGTCAAACACACCTTGCACTCTGTGCGTACATCCCCTCCAAGGGATCGTCAGAAAAAAGGGAAATCGGCAGGTGTGTATTCATTCCGCAATAATAACTCCAAACATTAGATCCAATGAATTTATTAAGGATAATACAGGCATATAAAAGACATGACAGTCTCACTCAGTGATAGGGAATCCACTGCCAGGCTCCACCTTGACTAGTTTTGTCACCTTCTCACGTTGCTGCCTCTGGCGGAATCAATGAGGATTTCAGAAAAATCACTTCTCTATTTGCTTTTTTTCTGTCCAAGTTGCTACACATTCCTTACTCCCTTTTTTAGGGCTTTAATCTCCTGGACCACATATCGTTACATTTGTAATAGCATAGAGTAAATGGTCTCCAGGTCATTGCCAGCTGTTATATTTATCGGAAAAGATATGTATTTGTCCCCACTGTAATAGAGCTCCATGAGTGTCCCGGGGGTTTTGAATATACAGCAGTCATTTCTACAGTCCTTGGGTAACCAATGACTGTAGGATAAAATTCTGTTATGGTTTTTAATCTCTAAGCCATTCCAAGTTTCCAATGAGCAAGTGTGTCAAATGCTTGTCCTAGAAGTTTCAGTACAGTAGTGTTACCTGACCTCTGGAGTCCAATACGGCTCAGGTGTATAGTCTCTACACTTGCACAACTGCTGATAGTTCCACCAGACCAGGTGGAAATCTGTATAATTTGATTGGACTTTTTGCTTAGTTGCTGCAGAACTGCTCTTGCATGACACTGTAAATATGAACACTTTTTCCCAGAGTCATAGAGCATGGGGTGGAGTTGGAACGTTTAGATTTTTTCCATTCCCAGTTTAAGTGAACAGACTAAATTTTGGTTGGACAGGTCAAGGCTCTCCCCTTTCTGATGTTAGGCTTTTGTTTGGAGCTGTCAGGGGTTATATGGTGTCCAGGTTGCTCCTTTACAGGGGCTCTTGGAAATTACCTGTGAGCTTCTGATGCTGTATGTTCTGCAAGGCCTTTATGATCTCCATCATAATATCTGAAGGGGGTCTTCTCCTTGGGCTTTGAAATGTCTAGCCTCTCCACAGCTATATCATTTTTTGCTGGCATATTGCCCATCACTTGTCGTTTGAGCTTCTACTGGTGCTTTCTCTTTTTTTGTCTAGGGCTGTCACAGCCTTCTGAACATCAGTGAAATATTGTTGCATCCCCATCTGAACCCAAACCACCATACCTATAGGGGTTAAGTTACTAAAAATATAGGCTGTTCACTTTGCAAGCAAACTTACTTTACAGGGGAATGTTCCCCAGAGCAGGGGAACACCTGATTCTTCTCTTTCAAGGAAATTGCTCTTCTCTGACCCTTTTCACTAATTCAGGATAAATAGGTGGATCTATTGAGCCTTTTAACATATATTTCAAAATTACTGTATAGGATGGTTAGGGGTATAACTTGGCAAAATAAAGAGGTGAATCCCTCCCTTTCTTTAGGATGATCTGATGTAGAATCTTGTTTACTTGAACAATATAATTGATCAGTTTCTCTCACTTTTGTTGGTTGGTATTAAAACGTGTGCAGTAGGTCAGAAAGTTTTTCTACAATTCCACAATATAATTCATCAATGTAACTCAAAACAAATCAGTCTTGCTGTCCCAATTTTAAGTTGTGTTCTAACTCAGCAGCAGGTTCTTGTAAACTTTTGGTGATTCTCTACTTTTCCTGAATCTCTGGGTTATCTAAATTTTCTAGAACCTGAAAAAACTTGATCCATCTAAGTCTTAGATTTTTTTCTCTCTCCAGGAGCAGCATTCCATTACTTTGTAAGTTACCATTGGGTACCAGACACACTTGGTGTAGAGGAAGTTTGTTGGCTTATTTCTATCTCGATATCTCAACGTGTGAGTTAGCTGAGCACAGCTTCTACTTTATCAGACAGTGAGATTTTTCTGAGACTGGAAGCAGAGAGGTATTGTATCTCACCAAACAAATTAGGCATATATTTGGGGCCCTAAGGGGTCTTCTCTACAAATTAAGAGAGCCCAGGCTCTCACTGGACAATTCTGTAACCAAGTGACAAAGTTGATTCTCAACCTAATCTTTGCTATGGAGGCCAAGTTCAAGGCAAAGTTCTAGCTTCCATTTTGTACTTATGACTTGTGACAAGGTAATCTTGGCATGCGAAGGCTAGGGAAGTCGATGTTGGTGTGTTACATGTAGCCCACCCCTGTAAGAGCAGCTGGATTTGATTGCACCACGGTGATACCTGAATGGTACACAGGACACATCGACACACCCACCTAATCATAGACAATGTACTATAGATCTGTTAGTTTAATTTCTAGATTTAGGAAGATACTGTAGAGTTTATTAAAAGACCACATAGATGAGTTTTTGTTAGAAAAAAATATTTTAAGCAATAGTCACCATGGATTCATGAAAGACAGAAGTTGTGAAACAAATTTGATTTATTTTTATGAGAAAGTAGGCAAAACCTTGGACAAAGGAGTGGCTGTGGATATATTATACTTGGATTTTGCAAACGCATACGACACAGTGCTAATGCGTATGCTAAGGTCTACAGGCTTGGAAAAATCAGTTTGTAAATGGATAGCAAACTAGCTAAAAAAACATATTCAGTAGTTAATGATTCATACTTTGAATTATCTAAGTAGACATGTGCATGACAAACATGTTTCGCTTTGTTTAGATTAGTTAATCTAATTATTTAGTTTTGTTAAATTCAGTTGATTCGTTGCATTCATATTTGGAATTCGTTTAACCACTTAAGGACCAGAAGAATTTCCCCCTAAATGACCAGGTAATTTTTTGGGGATATTTTTTTATAGCAAATAGTAAAAAAATATTGTTTTTTTTTTTTCAAATTGTCGGTCTTTTTTTGTTTATAGCTCAAAAAAATTTAATTGCAGAGGTGATCAAATACCACCAAAAGAAAGCTCTATTTGTGGAGAAAAAAGGACATAATTTTTGTTCGGATACAACGTCGCACGATCGTGCAATTGTCCATTAAAGCAATGCAATGATGTATTGCAAAAAAAAAAAGGCCTGGTTAGGAAGTGGGTTAATCCTTCTGGGGCTAAAGTGGTTAAAGTTTGAATTCAACTAGAATTCGATGTAAAATTTGATTCAAATTTCAATTTGAATTTTGGAAATTTGGACAAATTTAGTTTTGTTATTGCGAGCATTCGGTAAACTTTGTTTATACAGTAATTTGTGTATTCGAATATATCCGAATCTCCGAATAATGAAAAATGTTATATATAATATTTATTTGGAACAAAACAAACCCTACATTTCTAGATCTAGGGTCATTAGTGGTGTACTGGGATTAAAAGTAACATTTTAGTCTATGCAGATGACATCAAGCTATGCAGTGGAATAACATCCTTACAGAATGTCTTTAGCTTACAAGCTGACCTCAATGCACTGTTTAACCAATTAAATACAGGGCATTTTCACCCCCTTCCTGCCCAGACCAATTTTTAGTTTTCAGCGCTGTTGCACTTTGAATGACAATTGCGCAGTCGTGCGACATGGCTCCCAAACAAAATTGGCGTCCTTTTTTCCCACAAATAGAGCTTTCTTTTGGTGGTATTTGATCACCTCTGCGGTTTTTATTTTTTGCGCTATAAACAAAAGAAGAGCGACAATTTTAAATACAATCAAAATCTATTTTACTTTTTGATTTAACCACTTAAGCCCCGGACCTTTAGGCAGCTAAATGCCCAGGCCAGGTTTTGCGATTCGGCACTGCGTTGTTTTAACAGACAATTGCGCGGTCGTGCGACGTGGCTCCCAAACAAAATTGACGTCCCATAAATAGAGCTTTCTTTTGGTGGTATTTGATCACCTCTGTGGTTTTTATTTTTTGCGCTATAAACAAAAATAGAGCAACAATTTTGAAAAAAATGCAATATTTTTTACTTTTTGCTGTAATAAATATCCCCCAAAAACATATATACATTTTTTTTTCCTCAGTTTAGGCCGATACGTATTCTTCTACCTATTTTTGGTAAAAAAAATCGCAATAAGCGTTTATCGATTGGTTTGCGCAAAATTTATAGCGTTTACAAAATAGGGGATATTTTTATTGCATTTTTATTAATAATTTTTTTTTAACTACTAATGGCGGCGATCAGCGATTTTTTTCGTGACTGCGACATTATGGCGGACACTTCGGACAATTTTGACGTTTGCCATTGTCATTTTCACAGCAAAAAATGCATTTAAATTGCATTCTTTATTGTGAAAATGACAGTTGCAGTTTGGGAGTTAACCACAGGTGGCGCTGTAGGAGTTAGTGTTCACCTAGTGTGTGTTTACAACAGTAGGGGGGTGTGGCTGTAGGTCTGATGTCATTGATTGTGTCTCCCCTATAAAGGGGATGACACAATCGATGCGCCGCCACAGTGAAGCACGGGGAAGCCGTGTTTACATACGGCTCTCCCCGTTCTTCAGCTCCGGGGAGCGATCGCGACTATAAACGAATAGCCGCGCCGTCGTCCCGGATCGCTCCCCGAGGGAATCCGCACGCAGCGGTGGGGTCCCGATCGGACTCCCGACCCGCGCAAAGGCAAGGACGTATATATATGCCCATCTGCCTGTCCGTGCCATTTTGCGGACGTAAATAGTCGTGCGGCGGGCGTTAAGTGGTTAATAAATATCATAATTAAAAAAATTAAAAAAAAAGTTTTTTTTTCCCTCAGTTTAGACCCAATACGTATTCTTCTACATATATTTGGTAAAAAAAAATCGCAATAAGCGTATATTGATCGGTTTACAAGTGCATACAAGTGCACTTAGAAGTGTTTACAAGTGCACTTTCAAGTGCACTCGTAGTGCAGAGTGGATTTCCGTTTAGTAAATCAACCCCAATGTACCTTATAAATTGAGATAACAATGTGAATAGAAACAGAGACATTGACCTAACGACAAACAATGTTGCAAAAAAAATCTCTAATTTTTGTAACACTGGCCAGTAAAGAATCGATACACAAAAGATACTGTATGTAAACGTCAAAGGGCGCAAAAAAAAAGACCTTTCTTAGCAACAGTAATACTCCTACAGAACAATAATGTTGTGCATGAGTTCTTTTTGAAATTAGAAATTAGTAAATTTTCGCTGGCAGTGGGCCCCTTGGCTGCTTGACCGTAGATGCATTACCCTTTTTTTAATTTATATTATGACACACCGAGGGCAGTCAATAATGGTGCCTATCTAAAATGATTTTTATATTCAGGATATATTTCTATTTGGTTCAAAGTTTTGCCTAATATTTGGATAATACACAAAAAGGTTTCTCAGGAAATATGGTAATCAAGCTATACCACCTCTTTGCCACTTAATTCCATTGTATATGTATCGTTAACATCTTAGTTTCCTTTGTTTCAATATTTTATGCATCACTACGACTCAGCACCTTGTTAAAATTAGATTTGAAACTGCTTCCATGAATTTATGATTGTCATAGACAACTTTAAGCTGTCATCTCAATTTTAGCATAGCATTTAGCCTAGGTGTATAAACCCGAAGTACAATATTCTGTATTGTTGCTAAATATTGTTTCTTTGTATGATGATAATGTGATTACCTACTTTTGTTTTCTCTTTAAAACCTAATAAGCTTGATAACTAGGCAAGCAAAAAATTAACAATGGTAATGATGCAATTTAGCATGCAAAGTGAATAACCGTAATGAATAGTTATAACATGACATTTGACTTCAAGATCAGCATAAACAGTAGCAAGGCCAACTCATGAGTAGTAGTAAAATGTTATCTACTGTGTGCTGGAACTATACTGCCATAGCACATTTATGGCAGTGAAGCAAGTCATAGACCATCTTGGTGTCCACTGTCCAAAAAAAAAGTATGGTAGCGGAGCGGGCAGAGGAATAAAGGGTGTTGCAGAATAATAATTATGGGAAGGGCAGTACTTTGAGATGTTCTTCTGTTGGCTATCGTTGGGGCCCTTTAAGAGCATTGGTGCACTTAACAATAGTCCCAGTTAACCTGAATGAAGTAAAATGCTGTATAGGTATGGCTTTGTCTCTGCGCAGGTGCAAGGTAGATGTGGTTTAAATGTGGTAAAGTTGGTAAAGGTTTGGTATAATGCAGTATAGGGTTGGTATAGGTGTAGTCTAGGTTTGGAATAAGTGTGGTATAAAATACAGTATGGGTGTGGTATGGATTGGCTACACTTGGTGTCCTGCTCTTAGTGGCTCAGTCCCTGCTAGCAGTATCAGCCAAGGGCAAATAACCCTCTCAGCAGTCTCTCCCCAAAAGCCTCCAGTAATCTGCAGTGGCGAAAACCAAACAAAGAAAAGTGTGTCTTGCCTACAGTCAAGTATGGTGGTAGGAGTGTCATGGTCTGTTGCTGCCTAAGTGCTTATGGTAATGGGGAGCTACAGTTCATTGAGGGAACCATGAATGCCAACATTTACTGTGACATACCGAAGAAGAGCATTATCCCCTCCCTTCGGAGACTGAGCCGCAGGGCATAATTCCAACAAGATAACGACCCCAAACACACCTCCAAGACGACCACTGCCTTGCTAAAGAAGCTGAGGGTAAAGGTGATGGACTGGCCAAGCACGTCTCCAGACCTAAACCCTATTGAGCATCTGTGGGGCATCCTCAAATGGAAGGCAGAGCAGCGCAAGGTCTCTAACATCCATTAGCTCCTTGATTTCAGTGGCAACCTGTGAAGCTCTGGTGAACTCCATGCCCAAGAAGGTTAAGGCAGTGCTGGAAAATAATGGTGGCCACACAAAATATTGACACTTTGGGCTCAATTTGGACATTTTCACTTAGGGGTGTACTTACTTTTGTTGCCAGCGGTTTAGACATTAATGACTGTGTTGTTATTTTGAGAGGACAGCAAATTTACACAAGCTGTATACTCCCTACTTTACATTGTAGCAAAGTGTAATTTCTTACATGAAAATATATAATAAAATATTTACAAAAATGAGAGGTGTACTCACTTTTGTGAGATACTGTATATGTGGGATTACTTTTAGTGAAAATCCTAACTCTGCCTTTCTTCACTATATCTCAAAGCAACAGTTCTTAGCCCTCAGATCCCTTCTGACTTCTTCACAGTCTCTCACATTGATGTTTTATTTGAAGAGTCCAGGCTCATTGGGCTGTGTGTTGGAGGGTTGCTCCATCGGACACTGTAATGCCCTGTACACATGATCGTTCGTCTGATGAAAACAAACCGATGGATTTTTTCATCAGATATCCGATGAAGCTGACTTTCATCAGTCTTGCCTACACACCATCGGTTAAAAATCCGATCGTGTCCAACGCGGTGACGTAAAACACAACGATGTGCAGAGAAAAATTAGGTTCAATGCTTCCGAGCATGCGTCGACTTGATTCTGAGCATGCATGGATTTTTGACCGATGGATTTCCCCACAGACTATCGTTTTTTTCTATCGGTTTTTTAACCATACGAAAAATTTAAAACAGGTTCTATTTTTTCTCCCTGATGGGAAAAAAACTGATGGGGCCCACACACGATCGGTTCGTCTGATGAAAACGGTCCATCCGTTTTCATCAGACGAACCGATCGTGAGTACAGGGCAAGAGAAAAGAACCATTTTGAATCAGGAAAATCAACAATCTTTGTGCCTGCTTAAACAGGATGTGGACAAGGATAAAGGATGTGGATAAAGAAGCTGCATACATTACTCAGCTGCTAACAGTGCTTAAAAATTGGGTGTTAATTATCACTTTAATATTGTATCATCTTCAGACAAAATGGTCTTATTTGATCAAATAAGAGTGAATGTGGGGAAATTACTGCAGAGTATAGACAGGTACAATGCGGAAAATCTGTCTACTCTAGAACGCTATGTGAAGGCCCAAGCAAAGGAAAACATGTATGACCTGGAAGCCAACCAGCTCTCTCTGTTCTATCCAACTGACGACAGTCACTACATATGCTTATGTTTCCCAGCAGACAGCCCGGGAAAGAGCTGGGTCATGTGACAGCTGTATATCGATTAGGAAAAAGGTACTTGGATGTTTATTTTTTTAATAGTTACAGTGCCATCATTCACATTCAAAAATGGAAGGGACAATGTAAGTTAAACAGTTTGGCCCGGATTCACAAAGCACTTACGCCGACGTATCTCGAGATACGCAGCGTAAGTGCAAATATGCGACGTCGTATCTGTACGCCGTGCCCACAAAACTAGATACGACTGAAAACAGGCTTCATCCGACCGACGTAACTTTCCTACGGCGGCGTATCGTGGGCGCATATTTACGCTGGCCGCAAGTGGCGCTCGCATTGATTTCCTATTCAAATATGGTAATGAGGGAGATACGTCGATTCACAAACGTACTTGCGCCCGGCGCATAATATACACGGTTTGCGTAAGTCGTACGTCCGGCGTAAAGTTATTCCCCATATAGGAGGCGCAACCCATGCAAAGGTACAGCCATCGTATTTTACGTTGTTTACGTAGTACGTGAATATGACTAGGCGTAGGTTACGTTCACGTCGTAGGCAGTGATTCAACGTATTTTAGACAGTTGTTTCGACGTGATTCTGCGGCCACGGGACGGCACATGCGCTGTTCATTTTAAGTACTTCTATGGCGCTTGGCCCATCATTTGCATGGGGTCACGCCTCATTAGCATGGCTCACGCCCACTTCCACTTACACTGGCTTACACCGAGGAAACCCAGCGTAGATTTGACAGTAAGTGGGAGCAAGTGCTTTGTGAATACTGTGCTTGCCTCTCTGCGCTGCGTCAGCGTAGCGTATATTCGATACGCTACGCCGGCAGAAATATGAGCCAATGTATGTGAATCCGGGCCTTTGTGTTTTAGTATCACTTTAAGTAATAACGACTTCATGAATATCATATACGTACTATATACCCTCTGTTAAGGCCTATCTAGGTAGCAGTAGGCTCTTCCTCTATGGAAACTATAGGGATTTATGTGAGAATGGCTTATGCATTTTATCATAGCAGCCACGTTTGTAAAAAAATATTAAAGTTTCATAGCTATATGCTCGTCTAAGTATAAAAATCCAGCTCACTGGAAGGAATCAGAAAGACTCATCCTTTCTGGCTCATGCAAACTTCTAATAACATACTAGTACTCTAGCATTCTAGTATTTTATTTTTAATATAGTCCTGGAGCTAGCCCACATGACCTATGATGTATTAATGACATGGAACAAATTCGAACACTAATTATGGCTGCATCCTTTAACATGAGGGGAATGCCACTGTACACATACACTGAAAATAATAATAATTATTTAATTTTCAAATTTTCATCCTTAGCTTTCTGAATTGTACCATTGGCATAAAGGAGGGGTAACCAACAAATAGCTAAAAATAGAAGCATTTTCCTAAAACCTAGAACTCAAGATAAATGCATCATTCGTTGTGTATGTTTGAAAATACACACAGCACAGTGCTGATTAGGGACAACAAATGCAAGTTATTAAATATGTTTACTGAGCTTCACAATAAGGGCAAATGTGCAGAAAACAGACTGATGTGCTTTACAGATTTGAAAAGAGTCCAAGCTCTATACAACTCGAAGAGGAGCTGAATGTGCCTGGTGCTATTACAAAACCAAATGAAAATATTAGCATTTTAAATGCTGTATAATATTCAGCATTTGCTGCTTTGAATCAGTGGATGTTTGGATGATTTGAGGTCACTGTGCTTTGCCTACAGCTATCAGCTCCTGTCATTAATTAGAGGACAGCAAACAGTACGGCTTTTAAATGTAAAGGGATCTAGGTACAGCTGTGGTTGGTGTAGAGGCCAGCCAAGAAATTGTATAAAGTTATTCTTGTCTTCTATGATCATCTGACAGAGCAATGTTGAAACAGAACTGCAGGCTAGTATAAAAACACCCTTGCTACATGGCTGATCTTAAAGTGTAACTAAAGCAAAACTTTTTCTCAATTTGGATTAGTGAAAGGATAGTACCACTGTCAGCTTTTTTTTTTTTTTTTTTGCTGTCTTAAGCTGGATACACACTATACAATTTTTTCTTTTTTTTTTTTTTATATTTACTAAAACCATATAATTTGAGGTCAAACCTTAAAGCCCTGTACACACGGGCGAGATACCGACGGAAAAAAAACATAGTTTTTCTCGACGGGATTCTTGTCAAGCTTGACGAGATTCTTGTCTAGCTTTCCTTGCATACACACTGTCAAGCCAAAATCTCGTCGTTCTCAAACGCGGTGACATACAACGGCACTATAAATGGAAAGTTCGATTCCTTGGACTGCTTTTGCTAATCTTGTGTTACCGCTTGTTAGTAAAAGTTTGGTGAGAGATTATTCACGCTTTTCAATCTTCGTGCTTTCAGATCGTTTTCTGCGGTTCAGTTTGCTTGTGGGTTCATATTTTGTCTTTCAGGGCGTGTAGTCGGGTCATATCTGTTTTACAGTGCGTTCCTGTCCGCTCGTTTCTCGTTTTCTAGCCATGTTGCGGGTACGTTCTCGTCATAGAGTTTGTACTGTGCAGTCGCTTTGTGTTGGTCTTCTTGTTTTGGAACAAGACGAGTCCATGAACAGGGTGAGGAGGAGTTCATGGACCAAGAATTGGTTGCTCCAGCGGGACCAATTCTGTCACATGCCTCTGTTGTGGGAGATCCAGGAGAATAACCCTGATGACTACAGGGATGTCTGACCCCATTTTTCAGCATCTGTTGACTTTGGTGTCCCCCTACATCACCAGGCAGGACACCTTTATGTGGGAAGCAGAGGCTAGTTGAGCAGCTGAGCAGAGGCTAGTTGCCACGTTACGATATCTGGCGACTAAGAGAAGCTTGCAGCACCTGAAGTTCACGACAGGCATCTCCCCCCAGGCTCTGGGGATCATTATCCCAGACACCTGTTCTGCCATCATACAAGTCCTGCAGGAGGACTATATGAGGGTAAGTTTTCTCCTTTAACATCACATTCTATGTATTTATTACTTTGTAATGTATTGCATTTCTTTCATCAGTCCCTAATTACCATGATTGTAATATGTTGTGAATGTCCCCTTTGTCCTCATGCATGCTGTAATTTTTGAATGCCCCTTTTTGGCCTACATTTATATTTCCCTTCACTAACCTATCCAGCATGCTATCCTGGGCCCAAACACACCTAGCCTAGTCTGTTAACAATGTATTTTGTCAGATCCATTGTAGTGCTTCCCCCCCCCCCCCTACAATGTGTTCTAAAGTATATTTTCACATTAAATTCTGTGAGTTTTTTGGGGGGTCCCAAACTCATCTAGCCCCCCTAAAAATGTTACAAATGGTCATCAGAGGGGGTGCGGAATCTTATAATTGGCCCTTCTATTTTTGTATTTAAATACTCCTTAAAATAAATGTTATAATGATGTTGGCCAATAATGTTTTTGTATAATCTGCTTGCAATGTTATGTGCAAAAGTACTAAAACAATGTATCTTGACTCCACAGCTTCCTTCCATGCCACAGGAATGGCAGACTGTGGCATCTGAGTTCCCCAAGTGGTGGGACTTCCCCAATGGTATTCCAAGTGCGCCATCAATGAAGTGATCACATATAATTGAAGCAAGGCACTCACTTTCCAGCCTTCCCTCCAGCCTTCCCTCCAGCCTTCCCTCCAGCCTTCCCTCCAGCCTCCCTCCAGCATTCCCTGCAGCCAAGATGATCCTTCTCTGGAGCAAGAAGAGCCTTCTGTCTTGGAAAAATAACCAGATTTGGCCATCTGGAGCCCGGTATAGTATTTGCTAAACATTTATTGTGATAAAATTAATGCTGTAAAATAGATGTTAATATGGAAAAATAAATATGTTTGGTCAAAAAGTGTTTTACATATCAATAGACTGTAGTGGCCCAAAAAGTTAAGGAGAAAAGAATGAAAATGGCTGCGGTCAGAATGATTGTCTTTTCTATTTATTTTCATTCAATTGCCAGTCATGAGCTGAAAATTGTGTGTGATTGATGAACCCAAAACTCAAACTATGTCCAGGATGAGAGGCTGGAAAGTGTCAGGCAGGAGGAGGCCGGGCCAAGTGGCAGCCAGGGGGTGGCAGGGGTGAGTGGCAGAGAGGAGGTGGCAGGGGTGAGTGGCAGAGGGGATGTGGCAGGGCCAAGTGGCAGAACAAGATGCCAGGTGCCTCCCATCCGCCTTCCAACAAGAAAGGCCAGGAGGGATAGGAGTGTGAGTGAGGCAGCACTGGCCCTGATTAGAGAGGCACAGGCCACCCTCCAACAGCCAACCACCCCTGAAGAGGGCTATGCCGCCCTAGTTGGTGTGAAGATGAGCCAGATGGCGATGGGCCAACACCTCCTATGTGAGCCCCTGCTTATTCGCTTATTTAATAAGGGGTTGATGGGGACAATTACTGAAACTACTGCCACTGCTTTGTAATTACGGCTATCCTCCTCCACCTCTTTTTTCTCCACCTCCTCCACCACCTCCTCCTGACACAAGTACACCTCCAGAGGCACAGGCTCCAGCCAAGCGGACAAGGAAGGCTGCAGAGCAGGCTGCAGAGAAAGCAGCAAAGAAGGCTGCAGGGAAGGCTGCCAAGAAGACCAGAACATGATGGCCTTGCTTCAATGTGGTCTGACAGAAGGCAGGCTGTTGTAGTACCACAAACTTGGGACATACAGTATGTCTCACCTGTTGCTGTTCCTGACCTCTGGGAGTCCAGGACCAGATTGGGCTCCCTCCTGTATGTGCTTCTCAAGGTCCCAATTTTAGTGTCCACACAGAGTGTGCCCTGGGGTCCCAATGATGCACAAATTGCAGCAGGTTCTTTAGCGCTGCCTTCTATTTATTTTCTTATATACCAGAATAAACACGCTCGTGACCCGTTTGGAAGCTCTGTGACCGCGCCTGCGGGACCCGCGGACCCGATCGCCGCCGGTGTCTCGCGATCAGGTCACAGGAGCTGAAGAACGGGGAGAGGTAAACAAACCTTCCCCGTTCATCTCTTTGGCAGTGTCAGTGATTGTCTGTTCCCTGATATAGGAAATGACGATCAGTGATGTCACAAGTCCAGCCCTGCCCCCCCTACAGTAAGAAACACACATTAGGTCACACTTAACCCCTACAGCACCCCCTAGTGGTTAACCCCTTCACTGCTATTGTCATTTTACAGTAATCAGTGCATTTTTATAGCACTTTTCGCTGTTAAAATGACAATGGTCCCAAAAATGTGTCAAAAGTGTCCACAAATCGATGATCGCTGCCATTAGTAGTAAAAAAAAAAAATATTCATAAAAATGGCATAAAACTATCCCCTATTTTGTAAACGCTATAAATTTTGCGCAAACCAATTGATAAACTCTTATTGTGATTTTTTTTTACCAAAAATACGTAGAATACGTATCTGCCTAAACTGAGGGAAAAAAAAGTATATATTTTTTGGATATTTATTATAGAAAAAAGCAAAAAATATTGTTTTTTTTTTCAAAATTGTTGCTCTATTTTTGCTTATAGCGCAAAAATAAAAACCGCAGAGGTGATCAAATACCACCAAAAGAAAGCTCTATTTGTGGGAAAAAAGGACGCCAATTTTGTTTGGGAGCCATGTCGCACGACCGCGCAATTGTCAGTTAAAGCGACGCAGTGCCGAATGGCAAAAAGGGGCAAGGTCCTTAACCCGCATAATGGTCTGGGTCTTAATCGGTTAATCGGCTTTCCTCAGTTTGCACTGACAGGGAGAGCCGATCATCGACTCTCTGGTCAGAGGGGGGTGTGCACTGATAATCAGCACATTTCTTATCAACGCAGCCCCCATCAGAGGTGCCCACCAGAATGCCAATGAGTGTCCATCCAAATCACCAATCAGTGCCCATCAAATTGCCAATCAGTGCCCATCAGTAATGCCCTTCAGTGCCCTTCACAGATACCAATCATTTTCCATCAGTAATGCCTGTCAATACCTCCTTATCAGTGCTGCCTATCAGTGCCATCTATTAGTGTCCATTAATGCCGCCTATCAGTGTCACTTTTTAGTGCCCATAAGTGCCCATCAGTTTCGCCTATCAGTGCCATCTATTAGTGCCCATCAGTGCAGCCCATCATTGCCACCTATCAGTGCCCATCTGTGCCACCTATCGGTGCTCATCAGTGCTGCATATCAGTGCTGCCTATTAGTGCCCATCAATTCTACATATTAGTGCCTCCTCATTAGTGCCAACTTATCAGTGCCCATCAGTTCTGCCGCATTAGTGCCCATTAGTACAGCCTCATCAGTGCCTGTCAGCAAAGGAGAAAACAAAGAAAAACTTTTTTTTTTATGTCACTTTAGCAAAAAATAAAAAACCCAGTGGTGCTCACTATACCACCAAAATAAAGCTCTATTTGTGGGAAGAAAATTATAAAAATGTAGTTTGGGTACAGTGTTGTATGACCGCTCAATTGTCATTCAAAGTGTGACAGTGTTGAAAGCTGAATATTGTCCTAGGCAGGAAGGGGGGAAAGTGCCCTGTATTGAAGTGATTTTAACGCTCATGTGCGTGTAAAGTCAGGTGTCCCAATACTTTTGACAATATAGTGTATATACTATAGTCAAATAGGGGAAATATTTGCTGTCTCTAATTGCCCAATATTAGTTCTCCGTTAATTTCTTGACTATTATTAAAAATTATTTTGACAGGAGGAGAGGGTGGAGGAGAGTTAGGAAATAATCCGCCCCAGGTGTCAAATAGGCTAGGAACGCTACTGCTAAAAACGTGTGACTTGGGCAACATAAGGGCAGATTTGAAAATAAGCCAAAAAGCTTGACTTGAGCCTAGATATGATTCATCACCTGGTTTGGGAATTACTAAAGAGCACAGCTGCTAATAACTTAGTTTGTGTTGGAACATGAAAATTTAATTTAAAGACATTAGGATTATGCTAAACAGGTCTGCTACCAGATTTTATTTAAGTTTTACCAGTCTGTTTAATGATGAAAGAAATTAAAACAAAATAAAAATAAAGTGTTAATTACATTAGGGCGCCTTTTAATGTCTCCAGATGCTTCCGTGTGAGTTATATGTAAATGTAGCTTCATGATACATATGTAAAATTGATAAACTGCTAGTCTGCTAGTAAGAAAATATTCATCACATTTAATATTGGAATGCAAACACGATTATCTACTAATGCTGTTTATAGGAATTCATTTGAAACAAATAATTTATCCTAAAGAAGACCTAATCCTTTCTGATAATGTAAGCTATTTACTAGTTCCCCAGGTGAATAATAGGGATGAGCCGATAACCCCCCCCCCGTTCGGTTCGCACCAGAACCTTCGAACTTTCGCGCGAACATTTAGAACCCCATTAAAGTCTATGGGACTTAAACGTTCGAATTTAAAAGTGCTCATTTCAAAGCCCAATATGCAAGTTATTGTTGTAAAACAATATAGGAAAAAAGACTGCGCTAACCAAATACAAAAATAACATCAATAAAGATCAAAGGCAGCAGTAAAATGTGATAGACATAAATAACATAATACAAAAAATAAACTGCACCAATGGAATGGACCAGCAACAAAGTGCCAGTACTCAATAAAGTACCAAAGTCTCTGAACCCCAAAAAGAAAAACTTAAATGGGGGTAGATAGAAATAAAAATAATAATAATAATAATATAGTCCCCAAATGATGATTAAGGGATCAGGCAGACCCCACAAGCGGGATAAACAAACACCACTGTGAGAAATACTTCTTGTGAGGAGACCACCACCTAATGGAAAGTTGCTTACCGCAACCAAGAGGTTAATAGGCCTATAGAAAACTCCATCCACGGAATAAGGACACTGAGCCAAGAGGGATTCCAAGAACAGATCTGCAGGGTGTGATCTCTTCCTCACAGATGAACAGGTCTTAGATTCATGGATGTGAAAGAAAGCAGACCAATAGTGTAACTCTGTATAAAATTTATTAAAAATAAGGACGAAAACATACTTACAGCAAGTAGCGTGATTAAAAACATGTATAAATTGCCGGCCGGCACTATAGGAGCCCTTACCCCAAACGTAACAACGCTGTGATGTCAGTGTGCGCCGTCCCAGACGCGTTTCGTCATTAAATAGAGGTTATCAATGGGGATTAGAAAGACTTCTTGTGAGGAGACCATCACCTAATGGAAAGCTGCTTACCACAACCAAGAGGTTAATAGGCCTATAGAAAAATCCATCCACGGAATAAGGACACCAAGCCAGGAGGGATTCCAAGAACAGATCTGCAGGGTGTGATCGCTTCCTCACAGATGAACAGGTCCTAAATTTATGGATGTGAAAGAAAACGGACCAATAGTGTAACTCTGTATAAAATGTATTAAAAATATTAAAAGGACGAAAACGTACTTACTACAAGTAGCGTGATTAAAAACATGTATAAATTGCTGGCCGGCACTATAGGAGCCCTTCCTCCAAACATAACAACGCGATGACAACAGTGCGCGTTCCAGGCGCGTTTCGTCATCAAATAGACGTTATCAATGCACCCCCTCCCGCCACCATCCGTTGCTTCCCCGGGCTCTCCTGTGCCATCAGGGGCCCGAAGAGTGAACCGGCCAGCGCTGTCTAGGAAGCATAGAGATGACTGGTGACCAGATGGTCACCAGTCACCTCTATGACCGTCGGAGGCCCGGGCGCGACGTTATGACGTCACGCCTGGTACCCGCAAGTAAACAAAGCCGCAATTGCGGCTGTCGGCATGTGATCGGTGAATTTTTTTTTTCACTGATTTCATGCTTGTAAGCCTGGAGGAGAGATGTGGGGTCTTATTGACCCCACATCTCTCCATAAAAAGGACCTGTCACAGTGATTCCTATTACAAGTGATGTTTACATTTCTAGTAATAGAAATAAAAGTGATCAAAAAAAAAGAAAAAAGTGTAAAAGTAAAAAAATGAAGTGAAATAAAAATAAAATATATATATATTTTTTTAAACGCCCCTGTCCCCGGTAGCTCTCGTTCAGAAGCGAATACGCATGAAAGTCCCGCACACATATGTAAGCGCTGTTCAAACCCCACATGTGAGGTATTGTCGCGTGCGTTAGAGTGTGTGCAACAGTTCTAGCACTAGACCTCCTCTGTAACTCGAAAATAGTAACCTGTAAAAAAAATAAAGCGTCGCCTATGGAGATTTTTAAGTACCGAAGTTTGGCGCCTTTCCATGAGTGTGCGCAATTTTAAAGTGTGACATGTTAGGTATCTATTTACTCGGCGTAACATCATCTTTCACATTATACAAAACAATTGGGCTAACTTTACTGTCTTGTTATTTTTTAATTCATGAAACTAAATTCATGAATGCCTAAAAAAGGCATTTGAAAAATTATTGCGCAAATACCGTGCAAGAAAAAAGTTGCAATGACCGCCATTTTATTCCCTAGGGTGTCTGCTAAAAAAATATATAATGTTTGGGGGTTCTGATTAATTTTCTAGCAACAAAAATTGGCATAAGGCACAAAAGCTTTCTTTTGTGCCTTATGCATACCTCCCAACTTTTGAGATGGGAATGAGGGACACCTATTAACAAAAGTATGTAAGAATAGGACACACCCCTCGCCACGCCCCCTTAAAGGAGAATTATACAAAAAAAAAATATTAGTTAAACCCACAAGTGTTTTTTTTTTTACTGGCTTTTAACGCTATTTTACAACTTGTTCTTAAAGGAATGACCACCCCTTAACCACTCATTTTTGGATAATTTGTTTTTTTACTTACCTTATGTGAAGTACTGAGTGTACTTCCTTGCACCCCGTTGCCTTCTGGGACCTTCTGTGTGTCCCAGAAGGTGACGGACCATTCCTACTCGCACTTGCGCAGTAGGAAGCCAGCAGTGAATGGCGGCGCCTGCACCCGAGCAGATGAACGGTTCGGGCCTCGGGGGGCCGACATTGCGGTCTCCCTGGACAGGTAAGTATCCTTATTAAAAGTCAGCAGCTACAGTGTTTGTACACTTTAAGTATGTCGCAAACAGATTCAATATCCTCACTTTCTTAAGTACCCATACAATCTCCTTTAGATCTACCACCAACTATTTAATGTAAGGATCTGCACATTGGATACAAACTGGATGGATTGTTATGGTATGATTGATATTGTATGGTTTGTCCTCAAATTGCATACATTATGGTAAGTTTAAAGGTTGATTAGAGACTATACAATCAGATTGTAACATTAGGCCCTGTTTTACACTGTTTTGACAGCCTTCTGATGCCTCGTACACACGACCGGTTTTCTCGGGCAGGAAAAAAACTGACAACGTTCCTGACGGGATTCCTCTTAAGCCTGCGTCACAGCTGTGGTGATCACAGAGAGCATTTGGATTGTTCCGCCAACTCATCTCCCAGCTATAGCTCAGCGTACAACTTTAGACCAGCCATCAATAAAATCTGTCAGTCAAAAAAAAAAATTGTTGCCATAATGTGAGTGAGCCTCAGGCCCTGTACACACGGCCGGGAATCCCGTCAGGAAAAAAACGTTGGTTTTTTTATGCTTGCCGTGCATAAAGACGGCCATTCAAAAGAACCACCGTTCTTTTGAATTGCAAGAACGCGGTGACGTCATCGACTATGACGAGCCGGCGCTCATCACATTCGATGCCATTGCCGCCATCTTGCTACACCCCAAACTAAACTTGTATGCCACCGCGCATGCATCAAACTCTTATTGAGCATGCACGGGTTTACCTGGGACAGGTAAGCATACAGACGACCGGTTTTCTCAGCAGGAAACACTCTGCCGGGAAACCCGAAGAGAAAATAAAGAGCAGGGTTTTCTATTTTCCCATCGGGATTCTCAACTGTTTTCCTGACAGGAAAACTGCTAGGGAGCATACACACGGCCGGGATTCCCGGCCAAATGCTCTCTTGGCAGTTTTCCTGCCGGGAAAACAGGTCCTGTGTACGAGGCTTTAGGCCGCATACACACGATAGGATCGCTAGAGGAGAACGGTCTGAAGGACCGTTTTTATCAGTCCAAACCGATCGTGTGTAGGCCCCATAGGTTCTTTAACCTTCGGTCAAAAAAATGAGAACTTGCTTTAAAATTGAACCGATGGACGCTTAACCGATGGTCAAAACCGATTGTTAGTATGCAAAAGCATCCGTTAAAAACCCGCTCATGCTCAGAATCAAGTCGACGCATGCTTGGAAGCATTGAACTTCGTTTTTTTCAGCACGTCGTTGTGTTTGACGTCACTGCGTTCTAACACGATCGTTTTTTTAACCGATGGTGTGTAGGCGCGACGGACCATCAGTCAGGTTCATCAGTTAACTGATGACAATGGTCCTTCGGACCGTTCTCATCGGATGGACCGATCATGTGTACGCGGCCTTAGTAGGCTGGTCAGACCATTGTGTTGTGGTGCAGGAATGTACCGTATTTATCGGCGTATACCGCGCACTTTTTTGCCCTGAAAATCAGGGCAAAATCATGGGTGCGCGTTATACTCCGATACCCGCTTTCCCGCGCCGAGCTTGAATACTGCGCCGACATATACCGAGCGCAGTACACTCGTGTATTGTCGGGCAGTCTCGTGTCCTCTCGCGCTGACGTCCTGGACGTACAGGACGTCAGCGCGAGAGTAGCCGAGACTGCCCGACAATACATGAGTGTACTGCGCTCTGTATATGTCGGCGCAGTATTCAAAGTCGGCGCGGGAAACGAGCGGGGAAGACGTGAGGACGCTGCAGAAGGACGCCGGACCCGGCGAAGAGGACACCCGAAGCCGCAGACGGACGCCGGACCCGACGAGGCCGCCGATAGACGCCGCGCAAGACACCAAAACTGTAAGTACAAAAAAACTTTTTTCCACAGGAATTCGGGGCAACTTTAGGGGTGCGCGCTATACGCGGGAGCGCGCTATACCCCGATAAATACGGTATTTATTCTGAATGGTACCCTGATGTACCTTCTAATTGCACTTGCATCACAACACTGCACAACAAGCGCCAACGCACGCCAATGCAGCAACGCGTGTTGTTGTGCACTGCAATGCCCAATTTGCTTGTGCACAATTTCGGGAACATTGTGGTGCACTGGGCCGCCAAATCAAATGAATGGGCTGCCCTAACACAACATACTGTGTGTTAATGTGCAAGCAGTGTGGTTCGGGATGGTGTAAACTGGGCTCTTATTATAATAGAGACTTCAATAAATGGGGCCCAAAGCATTTTAGTTCTAATACATCTGCTAACAACAAACAGTATATCACAAATTATATCATATATGTTAATTTGATTTCTGTAGTGTAGAGACATTTTATTTAGTGCTAATGATTGTTTTCATCATGGTTATTCTATCCATGGCCTAAAGCTGTGGCAAAAAAAAAAGGAAGTCTGTGACTGCAGGCTTGAGAAGTAATTGTGTGAGTGTGTTTCTATAGTCTGACCATGTTTTTTGTATTCTTTTCACAAATTATTACCACACGTGAGCAATCTTTGGATTCGTGCTGGGTAATCTTATTTAGTTCACAAGCTGTTGTTCCTTCTTTATGGGTGTGTGTCTCTTTGTGCTGTGACTATGCTTGTGCCTTCATGTTCATTCTTGTGTGTATTTAGTTGGTTTTCCGTAAAGCCAGCAGAAATGCATTTTGCTTCTGTTTGCAGTTGTAATGTTTGCAATTAATTATAGTGTATTTGGAGCTATTTATTCAAACCAAGATTGGGAAGTAGGGCTTGTCCTTTGTTGACTTTTGTTGTAGTGGATTTTTTTTCTATGTTCCGAAACAGCTGACTGTGATAGTGAGTGAGTAGTGAGTGAGTTATCTAATGTGGTAAAAGAAAACATGAGTATATCTAAATGTACAGAATTATAATTATGTATATACAATGTGTGTGTGTATGTGTGTGTATATATATATATATATATATATATATATATATATATATATATATATATATATATATATACACAGTGGAACCTCGGTTTAAGAGTAACTCGGTTTGAGAGCGTTTTGATTTGCAAGCAATTTTTTTTTTATTATTATTCTGACTCGGTTTGCGAGTGTTGCAGTACCTCATTTGGCCTGAGGTACGGGGGCACGGGAGACAAAAAAAGCCGAACATTGTCCTGCAGTACCTCATTTGGCCTGAGGTACGGGGGCGCAGGAAACAAGCCGAAGTGTCCTCAGGCCTTTTTGCCCTTTTTCGGCACTCTCTGGCGCCCCCACCTCTGGCCGTATTCGGTATTGCATCCCATTGAAGTCAATGCGGAACTAATTATTTTCGTTTCCATTGACTTCAATGGGAAAACTTGCTTTGATATGCGAGTACTTTGGAATACGGGCATACTCCTGGAATGGATTATGCTCATAATCCGAGGTTCAACTGTATATATAAAATAATCTATCTCTTAGAAATGTTGCATTAAAGTGCCAATGTGTATGTTGTAATATATGTCTGTGTTTGCTTGCATTTTATTAACATATATCTAAACTAGTGACAACACAAAAAAACTGCTTAGCTGACACCTTTAGTTCCACCCAGGGCCGGATTTCCCACAAGGCCAACAAGGCCAGGCCTTGGGGCGGCACTGTGTGCAGGGGCGGCGGAGGAGACAAGTGATTTTTCAGTGGTGCGTGCCAGGCAGCGGCAGAGATAGCTTCTCTCATTGCCCGCACTGCTGTTACAACTTTCGCCCTTACTTACCATTCCCAGTGACATTCCCATCTGGTGACAAGCGACGGTGGCAAGTGACACGCTCAGGGCTCCCACTCATTCTGCTTTATGGTGAGTTGAACTATTTCATTTTATATTACAATGTAATGATAGAAATTATGCATTTCAATCATCCTGGCACCATAACAACCATGGTGCCGGAATGATTGAAGCACGAACACCAGTCATTGTCTGCGAAAATTTGCTTACCCCCCCCTTGCGTCGCCCCCCCCCACCCATGTGATGATGGGGGGGCGGCATTGAAGGACCCGGCCTTTGGGGGGGCAAAGGGAGTAAATCCGGGCCTGGTTCCACCTTTGTTTTATTGAGACAAAGACTGATTTAATAAACAATGAAACAAGTGAAGCAAAGTGAAGAGAACCATGTTGGCTCTGAACATCCAATCATGGGAAAGAGGAGCCCTCTTTTACATATTTTTTTTACATGTTATTTGAATTTGGTGTTCCCTTAATAACCCCACTTAAAGTGTAACTCCACTCTTGTTGAGGAAAAAACATTCCCCTCTGGGTGATCTATGTACATTGCAAGAGTTATAACAACCTTTGTTGCAGATTCCTACTTCTTGTTATTCTGAAGAAATCCATGAGTGTTTGTCTGTGTCTCTTAGTCGAGTGAGTGCCGGTTCACACTGCAGCCTTGTCCGAGATCGGATGTGATGTGGACCACACTGCAGTGCAAATCACATGCAAACTCTGTGAGATGCGATTTCAGCCATGCAGATAGTGGCCCGGATTCAGAAAGGAGATATACGATGGCGTATATCCGGAGTGTGCGGGGGCGTTACTATGCGACTGATTCATAGAATCAGTTACGCATAGATTTCCCTAAGATCCAACCGGCGTCTTACCCCGTCGTATCTTAGGCTGCATATTTACGCTGGCTGCTAGGTGGCGCTTCCGTATATTTACGCGATGAATATGCTAATTAGATAGATATGCCGTTTCAGAAACGTACGTCCGCCCGGCGCATTTTTTTACGTCGTTTACGTTAGGCTTTTTTCGGCGTAAAGTTACCCCTGCTATATGAGGCATAGCCAATGTTAAGTATTGACGCTGTTCCCGCGTCGAGTTTTACATTTTTTACGTCGTTTGCGAATAGGGCTGTACGTAAGTTACGTTCACGTCTAAAGCAATGACGACTTGCGGCGTAATTTCGAGCATGCACACTGGGATTTTTTCACGAACGGCGCATGCGCATGCGTAAAATACGTAAAATACGTGGGGTCACAGTGAATTTACATAAAACACGCCCACATCATCCCCATTTGAATTAGGCGGGCTTGCGCCGACACACATACGTTATGCCACCATAACTAAGGGCGCAAGTTCTTTCTGCATTCGGAACTTGCGCCCTAAATTACGGCGGCGTACCGTATCTGAGATACATTACGCCGCGCCGACAGATACTCCAATGTATCTGAATCCGGCCCAGTATGTCTGAATTTGCATCGCATTCAGACAAAACTCGCACAGGACCTTTTTTTGGTCCACAGCAGAATCAGATCGCATGGGTGTTCACAATATCACTGCGCACTGCGCCTGGCACAATCGCACATGGTGATGACTTAAACAAGTCATCATTGTATGCGATTGTGCGTGTGTGCCAGGCCCAACCAGAAGCAGCAAATCAAAAATAGTGCTCAATATGGATTAAATAAATAGATATCATATGTAAAGTATAATAAAGTGATTTGTGCAGCAAGCTCATTAAACGTTCCACATTCAGTGAAAGTACATGTACTGCAAACTTTGCAGTACATGAACTTTCACTGAATGTAGAATGTTTAATGACCAGGGGCGGACTGACATTTCGGGGCACTTTATGTAGTGCCAATCCATCATTTGTTAATTGAAAGATTAGAGCTTGACTTGTAGTTTTGTTAGCTTATTTTTTTTTTTTTTGATAGGGGCGCAGTTTTCAGTGCTTGCCATAGATACGCCTCTGATCGCAGCAGTGTGAACTGGAACTTTGTCTAATGGCAGTGGTTTCATAATTCTGTCAGCTGTGGCAGCTGCAGGGCACTAATGAGGAAAGCTGCTGGGCCTGCATCCTTTTAGACATGTTCCTATTGGAAATATCTCACCAAAAATGTTTTTTTTTTTTTTCGGGAGGTGCCTGAAAGATGACTGTATCTTAGGCAGACTTCTGGGAAAATCAGTGCGCCAATCACACAAGCAGGAAATTACCGTATTTATCGGAGTATAGCGCGCTCCCGCGTATAGGCGCGCACCCCTAATGTTGCCCGAATTCCTGTGGAAAAAAGTTTTTTTGTACTTACAGTTTTGGTGTCTTGCGCGGTGTCCATCGGCGGCCTCGTCGGGTCCGGCGTCCGTCTGCGGCTTCGGGTGTCCTCTTCGTCGGGTCCGGCGTCCTTCTGCGGCGTCCTCGCGTCCTCCCCGCTCGTTTCCCGCGCCGAGTTTGAATACTGCGCCGACATATACAGAGCGCAGTACACTCATGTATCGTCGGGCAGGCTCGGCAACTCTCGCGCTGACATCCTGTACGTCCAGGACGTCAGCGCGAGAGGACCCGAGACTGCCCGACAATACACGAGTGTACTGCGCTTGGTATATGTCGGCGCAGTATTCAAACTCGGCGCGGGTATCGGCGTATACCGCGCACCCATGATTTTGTCCTGATTTTCAGGGCAAAAAAGTGCGCGGTATACGCCGATAAATACGGTATGTTTCTAGGGAGTGGTCAGTACACACTCTGTGTACAGAGCAACTCCAGGCAGCCATATTGCTTTCCTTTTATTAGAAAATGACAGCGACTGCAGATTGAAAAGGAAAGGTAATTTTTAATAACATTCAATTACAATATGACTTGTATCGCAATTGTATATGATGTATTATTCTTTCTTTATTTTCTATTTATTTTCCCCACAAAAGTGAAGCTACCCTTTAATACACGAGCAATAAAGGCCTAAAGTTTAATTTCATAACTACAATACAATAGTAAAGACAACTTCACATTTAAAAAGAACCCCATATCCAATTGCTTTAACTATGCTTGTCCAGACCTTCCCATGTTCACTCTGTAATAGCGTGCTCTGGGCTGGACAATGTTTACAACCGGCAATGTTTTGGTGGCAAATTAATATGTCACACATTCGACAAGCTATAGAAAATTATTCTCCATGGCCAGACCCAGTGCATTAATGCACTGCTGAAACACCACAAGCTGTAACCATTGCCTAGTCATGGTAAATCCATGGAAGGGAGAATTAAATTCTACTACCTCTACTACAATCTTCAGATTCTAAACCTACACAACTTGTTATGGGATTTGGTTGTCTTGACAGTTTACTGTCCATTATTGCACACAGTTTAAGTTGGGATTGATCAATTTGCAGATATTTCTGTTGACAAAACCCATGGCATGTTGCCTGGCAGGTCAGAAAAGGGGGGGGGGCTAGCGAACCCCCCCCTTCCTGAACCATATTAGGCCACATGCCCACATACCAGGCTCTGCCCCCCCACCCCAAAGCACCTTGTCCCCATGTTGATGGGGGCAAGGGCCTCATCCCCACAAACCATGGCCGTGGGGGTCTGCAAGTGGGGGGCTTATCGGAATCTGGAGCCTTTAAAAAGGGGGCCCCTATATCCCACCCTCTATATAGGAAATGTCAAACGGCAAAGCCTGCAGTAGGCGGCCAGCCATCATAGACAGCGAGAGAATTTTTGTTTATTTATTTTTCAGGTGTCGCGGGCAGTATTTTTAAATTTTTTTACTAAAGGAAAGGTCAAAAACTGTCAGCGTTTTAATTTCTTTTTGACACTTTTTTCTATGTACCCCAATACTTATTCACATGGGGGGGTCTGGCGGCCACCTTGTTAAAGGATGCTTCTAGATTCCGATAAGCCCCCACCCGCAGACCCCCACAACCACCGGCCACAATTGTAGGGATAAGGCCTTTGATACTATCAACATGGGGATAAGGTGCTTTGGGGCAGGGGGGTAGAGCCCCTCTTACTCCAAAGCACCCACCCCTCATGTTGAGGGCATGTGGCTGGGGAAAAGTGTGTGGGCCGCTCAGGCTCGATAGGGTGGGAGTATTTAGATGTGCATCTACAGCTACTGCTAGAGTGCCGACAGGGGATGGAGCCCATCCTGGGTCTTGCAAAAAGTCAAGGAAGGAAGGGAGACCCATGGAAGTTGCACATCTATGGTGTCCCGCTGCAATGAATAGAGTGGCAACCTCAGGTTGGACTCCAACCAGGCCACGCCCCCAACATGTTTCACTCTGCCCCCCAGAGCTTAGTCATGGGGATAGGGAACTCATGCATATGGGGATTATTTAACCGCTTCAATACAGGGCATTTTCACCCCCTTCCTGCCCAAACCAATTTTTAGTTTTTAGTGCTGTCACACTTTGAATGACAATTGCACGGTCATGCAACACTGTACCCAAATGCACAAATGGCATTTTTATTTTTTTTATTTTTTTTACTAGTAATGGCGGTGATCTGTGATTTTTATTGCGACTGTGACATTGCGACTGACACATCGGACACTTTTGACATGTTTTTGGGACCATTCACATTTATACAGCGATTAGTGCTATAAAACTGCACTAATAACTGTGTAAATTTGACTGGCACGGAAGGGGTTAACACTAGAGGGCGATCAAGGGGTTAATATGGTTCCTAGAGAGTTATTATAACTGTAGGGGGAGGGGACTCGCAAGGGTAGGAGACCGATGTGTGTTCCTCTGTACTGGGAACACACATCGGTCTCCTCTCCTCTGACAGGACATGGATTTGTGTGTTTACACACACAGAACCATGGTCCTGCCGTGATTGCGGGCAATCGCGGGTGCCCGGAAGACATCGCGGCCGCCAGGCGCACGCATTATGTCCCGAGCGATGCAGAGGATGCACCTGCCCCCTAGCCGCCCGAGAAGCCCAGGACGTCATATGACGTCCACCCATGTGGTCTAGTATGGTTCAGGGGGGGCTCGCTCGTTCCTGCCCTTTCCTGATTTGTCAGGCTACATGCCTGGATAAGGATCTGGTATGGATTTTGGGGGGACCCCACACGTTTTTTATGTAGCGGACTGATCCTGTCGGGCAGGCACTAATTAAATTTATAGGGTGTCTGAGTGTTAGTTGACTTAGGCATGTGTGATTTTGACTAAATTTAGCCTCTGTTTCAGCCATGGCTGTGCTGGGAGTAACCACCAATGTTCGCCTGGGGGTGTTGTTATCACTCCAGGCCAAGGGTGGCAGCAGCAGAGTCAGGGTGTATTGGGTGTCCCCCTCGGCAGCCAATCAGTGGGGGTGATCGTCCCGCTGTGCATGCTGGGGTACTTAGGAAACAGATGCCATTGGACCGGGGTAGTCGGTCTGTCGTCCCACCACCTCGTGGCCCACCTGGCCAGGGGTGCGTGTTCTTGAAATCCTGGCTCCAGGACCACGTTGGTCCGGGGTTGTGATCTGTCTAAGTAGGCCCAGTAGTCAGACTGAGGCCTGCGCTTTTAAGGTGATCCTGTGCTGTCTGTCCTGGAGGGAAGAAGCCGCTTGATAAAGGAAGCCAGGGGAGGACCTATCCTGGAGAGGACCATGCAAGAGGCTGGTATCTTGGGAGAAGGCCTGGAAACTTCATCGAAGGATGCACCATATACTAAGGGGCTTGATGGTGATCGCCTGTCAGATCTGAGTTCTACAGAAGTGAATCTGGAGAGATCCGGGTGCTGAATCCTGTGTGAAGGGAATTCAAGACCGAAAGTGTCTCATCGTAAAGGAAGGTCTGTGGCAGAGACTGTACTTTATTCCATGTGCCATTCCGGTTGCTAGGCCAGTGAGAGGGACCTATCCGGGTGAGCAATACCCACTCTGGCTAGAGTGGCGACGAGAACTGCTTGCTGGAAGCAGGAGTGTTTCCTAATTGAGATTATGCACCTGAACCTATCTACTTGTTTACCCTTCCACCCCTTCAACCACTTCAACCACTTCTTCTTTCATTACCAAGTTCTGCAAATAAATTTAAGAAAAAGAAGTGTAAAGTGTGGACATTTTCAACTCTCTTCTACTACCCTGGACAGCGAAGATATAGAGGCCATGTTTTTGCGGGCGCCAGCAATTGCAACTTGCGAGATATTTTAAAAGGATCTGATTTTTTTTTATCTACTGCGCCACTTGTTTATGCTCTATGCATGCTACAAATGCGCCACTTTACAGGCAGACTAAGAGGACCCCCATAGCACTCTAAAAACTTTTTTTTTTAAAACATTTTTTGCATTGGTACATGTCCCCTAGGGCAGTATCCAGACCCTCATACCCCTTTTATGGCCAATTACTTGCATATAAAAAGGGCACTCTTGATTTTTTCCTTTTCGGCTCCTATAGACTTCAATCGGGTTCGCCATTCAGGTTAGAACTTTTCCCCCTTTTTGGGAGTTCTGCTGCAAACCGAACAGGAGGGGTGTTCGGCCCATCTTTAGTTGGAAGTGCTACTGCCTGGCTGTCTAGATAACGGTAGCCAATCGCTATTATTCCCATATAAAGGTGTGTGCAGCTGCTGAGGCCTGGCACCTGAGGTAACTGTGAAAAAGATACTCAGAACTATTATTAAAATGGAGGTCCACCTTAAAAAAATTTAAAAAAAATTACATAAAAAGGCTCCTAAAAAAATTGAAAAATATATATTTTTTACTTACCAGAAATCGCTTCATAATCTGCCACCTCCTATACCGCGGCTAGCTTTTTTCTTGTCCTCCTCACATTGTGTTCTAGGGAATGGGGCACGCTGTCATCTGGGACCTGTGTGTGTCCCAGAAGACATCCAGCCATTCACAAAGCGCCGCTCAACTCGTGCATGCACAGTAGGAAACGGGCAGTGAAGCCGCAAGGTACCCGATCCAATGGACGGATCAGCCTCGGGGGGGGGGGGGGGCGGCGACATCACGAGCACCCTGGACAGGTAAGTGTGCTTACTAAAAGTCAGCAGCTACAAAGTCTGACTTTAAAATAAAAATAAAAAATTCAGCTGGAACACCGCTTTAAGTATAAGGTGTGATATTGAAATATTTGTATGCGTTTGCGATTTTGAGTTTGAGCCTCTTAGGAATTCTCATGCCCCTGGATATTATGCTCACTGAGAAAGACATGTGCATTTTGTTATTTTTCATTTATCAACATTCTCAGCCAATATCACTTCCTAGGGAGAGAGTTCCACATTTTCACTACTCTACTCTAACAGCAAATAAATCAGTAAAGAACCTCTTATTTTATATTGATAACATTAAACCACTTATTCATCCTCTACTCATGGTCACGCTCGCATCTTGTTCAGGGGCTTAGAGTTTCTGGTTCAAGAGCATCCTGAGGATTGGTGACCAAAACTAAACTTAACAAGATAATGCCAAAACAGTGTTTTGTATAGGTGTGACATTATCAATTTCTCTTTTGAATGTAAGCCCTTTTTAATGCTAGAGATCATTTTGCTAACTTTATTAACTGCAGCTTGGTGTTGCATGCCATTGCCAAATATGTGATCTACAAGGACCCCCCAAATCTTTTGCTATCAGTGATTCTCCCAGAGGAGCTCCTTCTAATGAGTATTCCGCTTCCATATTTTTAGCACCCATAGGCAATCATTTATATTTTACAATATTGAACCACATCTGTCATGTACCTGCCTATCCCCTTATTTTGTCAAGGACTTCTTGTAATGTTGCTACAACCTGTGCCAAACAGATTTCTCTTCTTTTTTAAAGTGGCTGTAAACCCTTACATATAGCTAGTGAAGTGAATAGCCTCAGGTGATACACAGAGATTAAACAAATCCTCCTACATAGGTTTTACTTGTTTAACTGCAGTTTTCTCTTGTCTACACCCCTTCAAAGTGATAAAATCCTTTTGCAACTGTGAGCACTACAGAGAAGGAAGTGGAGAACTGCAGTTACAGCTCTGAGACACTGTATGAGAGCTGATTGGAGGAAAGGGACACCCCCTCCACATAGGCAGAGGAACAAAGGAATATGCAGAGCTGTAGTCTGAATAGATAAGCTAAGTGTACTTATCTCCCTCCCGGACACAAATTTTAGCTCATGTTATCTCATGTGTCGGAAAACTTCTCAGAAGTGAACAAGTTACCAGAGAACCAGGGCTCAAGTCCTGCGGGAACGCATGGGAACGGAGTTCCTGCACTTTTTTCACAGCAGGAACTCAGTTCACTTTGCAGGACTAGAGCAGCTGAGAGCAGCTGAGCCAATCCTTCACTAAGCGGCGATGCCCAGCTCGAGGTACACTGTCAGGGGCAGGCGAACCTTAGTAATCCTTTATGTTACTGACTGCTTCCTGTATATGGATTTATCGGGGTAGTGTGCAGGTATTCCGTCACTTCCTCGATGCCGCAATGTCTCCTGGGAGCTTTTGTCATTGTTTCCAGGAGACATTGCGGAGGTTATCGCGGGATTTAGAAAAAAACATGCGGTTTAGTAATTATGCATATGAGCGTATCATTTTATTTATTTTTTTGGTGGGGGAGTGGATCGTGGGTGGGAGTTCCCACACTTTTTTCCCCAGGACTTGACCCCTGCAGAGAACACCACCTCTTATACACACGACCGTTTTTCGGGTTCTAAAAAATGACGTTTTTAAGGGTCTCGAAAAAATAAAGTTTTTTTCAACCCGATCATTAAATCGGCCTTGCCTACACACGATCGTGAACAAAAAAAATGCTCTAGCAAAGTGCGGTGACATACAACACGTATGACGGCACACTAAAGGGGAAGTTCCATTCGGATGGCGCCACCCTTTGGCTGATTTCGTGTTAGTAAAAGACGATTCACGCTTTTCTGTCTGTTACAGCGTGACGAATGTGCTTACTCCATTACGAACGCTAGTTTTACCAGAACGAGCGCTCCCATCTCATAACTTGCTTCTGAGCATGCGCGGATTTTTCACGTCGTTAAAGCCCACACACAACCATTTTTTACAACCTTAAAAACGACAATGTTAAAAACCTTGTGAATAAATAGAGCATGTTCGAAAAAAAAAATGGCAATTTTTTAGATCGTAAAAAATGCTCTGAAGCCCACACACGGTCGTTTTTAATGACATAAAAAAAACGTAATTTTTTAGAACCCGAAAAACGGTTGTGTGTACGCGGCATTAGAGCTTTAGAGAGAGAAAAGTAAACACTACCGATATATGTGATTTGTTCAAATTGCATGATTGGGGTTTACAACCATTTTAAAGTGGAGGTTCACCCTATAAAAAATGTCTAACACTACATCCAGCACCGTGCTGCATATAAAATGACACTGACCTTTTTTTTTTTTTTTCCGTAGATATCGTTTAGCCGTGGAATTCACCGCCGGGTAGGGAATCCCGCGGGAGTGGGCGTTCCTATTGACATGCCAATCAATTGGCATGCTAAACGACGGCGCACACAGCGCGTCACGACTTCCCGAAGGAAGCTCGGGTCGGCTCGGCTCTATTCGGCACCTGCGCACCGGCGCCGAATAGATCCGAGCCGACACGAGCTTCTTTTGCGCTGTGTGCGCCGTCGTTTAGCATGCCAATTGATTGGCATGTCAATAGGAACGCCCACTCCCGCGGGATTCCCTACCCGGAAGCCGCGGTGAATTCCACGGCTAAACGATATCTACGGGAAAAAATAAATAAAGGTCAGTGTCATTTTATATGCAGCACGGTGCTGGATGTAGTGTTAGAATTTTTTTATAGGGTGAACCTCCACTTTAAGTATCCCATTTATAAGTAGTCAAGCAAAAATGACCGTTAAAAATATGACAGTTGGGAAAAAACGTCAATATATGACCATTAGGGAAAAAAGACAAAATTTGAAAGTTGGAAAAATGACAGTTGAAAAAAAATGATAGTTATGAAAAAACCTGTGGTTTAACCATACTAGCAAATTAACAGGTTTAAATTATTTTAAAGTACAAACCATATAAAGTCAGTACTTACCTTCCAAGTCACCCTCAACCTTGAGCTTCCACCAACTTCCCAGTAATTATGAGTGAGGGGGACTGCATTGTACTGTAACATAGGGCCCATGCTCAGGTGCAGGTGCCTTTAACTCCTTTGCCCGAAACTCCCTGGTTCCTGGACATGCCCAGGGAAACACATTTCTAAGTTTTGTTCTCTCAGCAGCTCAGAGAAGTCACATGTGATGAGGCAGAAGTACCTGGTCATGCGGTTGAGAATGTAAAAAGGCCCTCTGCTGTCAGAACCACCATACAGGCAGTCAGACAGGAGCTTAAAGTGGTAGTAAACACTCTATTTTTATAATAAAGCTCCTACCTGTAGGTTAAAAGAATATCTCCTAAACGTGAACCGTTTAGGAGATATTCTAGTGAGCAGCTGGTGACTTCACCGGCGCATGCTCTCTAAAGGAACAGCCTGCCCGTGCCATTCCTTCAAAGCTCTGTGCCGTGGCAGTGGCTCCCACATGCATGGGCGGTAGGGATGAGCCGAACACCCCCCTGTTCGGTTCGCACCAGAACTTGCGAACACACCAAATGTTCGTGTGAACTTTAGAACCCTATTAAAGTCTATGGGACTCGAACATTTGAAATCTAAAGTGCTATTTTTAAAGGCTAATATGCAATTAATTGTCCTAAAAAGTGTTTGGGGACCTGGGTCCTGTCCCAGGGGACATGTATCAATGCAAAAAAAAGTTTTAAAAACGGACGTTTTTTCGGGAGCAGTGAATTTAATAATTCTAAAAGTGAAACAATAAAAGTGAAATATTACGTTAAATTTCGTACCTAGGGGGGGGGTGTAAAGTTAGCATGTGAAATAGCGCATGTTTCCCGTACATAGAACTGTCCCTGCACAAAGTGTCATTTCTGAAAGGAAAAAAAGTATTTTAAAACCGGCTTTGCGGCTCTAATGAATTGTCGGCTCTAGCAATTCAGAGCGAATTCATTCATAAAAAATAAATAAAAAATAGCGTGGGGGTCCCCCCAAATTCCATTACCAGGCCCTTCAGGTCTGGAATGGATATTAAGGGGAACCCCGCCGTCAATTTTAAAAAAAAATTACGCCATTTTTTTTTTTAATTTGGGGTGGAGTTCCTTAAATTCCCCAAGTGGATGCCGTACCTGAGCCTTGCAGACTAACTCAGCAAAATGGCCGGTGCCACAGATATACCCCCCCGTCAGCATGCCCAAAGAGGTAAACTCCTCTGATTGGCTGCTGGGGAAGGATGGTTCTGTCAGAACCCCTGTAGTGCCAACTGTCGCCCAGGGGTGGCAGCGCACCCCTGGACACACAGACTGACCCAAGAGGCAGTTCTGAACTGGCAACAGCACAAACTAACAATTAGTGAATGGGAGCAACTGAAATCTCCCATTCCCCACTAACTTTAGCGTAACGCCCCACTAATTTTGAGGGGGGGCGCTACACTTGGATACCTTTGGCTCTTCACCTATGTTACCAGAGCTACCTTGGAAGTCGATGTGAGAATAATTTCTAATAGCTGTTTGTGTACTGAACTGTTTTGACTGAAGTAGTGATTTTCAGCTTGACTCTCTGTGTTTTAGAGTCTTAAGCCCTGTACACACGACCGGGATTCCCGTTGGTATAAAGTCTGCCGGGAATCCCGGTGGGAAAACCGATAACCTGCTTGGTAAGTTTCCCTGTGTACCCCGGGAATCCCAGCTGTGTGTATGCTCCCTCGCAGTAGGAAAACTGCCGGGTGCCGGGAAAATAGAGAGCAGGTTCTCTATTTTCCTGCAGGGGATTCCCGGCAGTTTCCTGTCTGGAAAACTGCGAGGAAGCATACACACAGACGGCCAAAAGCTCTCCTGGCAGTTTTCCTGTCAGGAAAACCAGTCGTGTGTACGAGGCTTTATAGTGACTGTACTGGAGCACCTTTATCACTTTGCACTTTATGGACTTTGATTATGTTTCTTTGATTATTTATATATTTTAGATTTATTTGCGCTGCACTATTTATTTATTTATTCACATTGAGATATTTTTGGATTATATCTGCAGTGCTGGCTTGCAATTTAGTTTTAATTTTTATATATTTCCAGCGCTGAATCACTATTATTATATTACTGTACTATGCAGCCACAACTTACCATGATTCAGTGCTGTGAAGAGTCCATATATGTGCAGCTTTCATTTTTCTGCAGTGTATGCATGTTTTTGCCATCCTGAACCTGCTTTGCATTATGGATTCTAACTTTTTACCTTTTTATTAAACTACAAGTTATAATTACTCTTTGTCTGATCATTCAGCCAATTACCTATTCTGTTAATGTACTCATTGACTTAGTAGCTATTCAGAAAGCATGAGAGCTGTCTTGTGGGGGCAAGGCAGAATGTGCATAATCCTGTACACCTGTATAATTACCGTATTTATCGGCGTATACCGCGCACTTTTTCCCCCTTAAAATCAGGGGGAAATCGCGGGTGCGCGATATACGCCGATACCCCGCCGATCCCCGACATTGTCCGAGCCGAGTGTACTGCGCACTCGGCTAGGCCACGCTTGGTTCCGCCCGCAGCCACGCGAGAGGACCCGAGAGAAGCCGAGTGCGCAGGAAATCCAGCTCTGCACAGCTCGCCAAATTCGAACACACGACGCTGCAACCCCTCGACAGACCCCGCCGCAGACGGACACCCACAAGGCTCGACGGACCCCGCCGCAGACGGACACCCACAAGGCTCGACGGACCCCGTGCAAGGTCGTAGACGGACGCCGGACAATGCCGCCGATGGACGCGGGGCAAGACAGCACACAGACCCCACGCAAGGCTGGACGGATCAGAGCAAGGCCGCAGATGGACGCCGGAAAAGGCCGCCAATGGACGCCGGGCAAGACATCCAAAATGTAAGTTTTTCCCTAAACTTCCTTCCTCAGCTTGGGGTGCGCGCTATACGCCGGCACGCGGTATATGCCGATAAATACGGTACCTGACTGGATAGTCCCGTACAATTAAACTATTTTCCAAAGGAAAACAACACACACTTGTTCATGAAGGATACATTCTTTTAATCATCGAGATAGTCAGTGAACATACAGCTCTGCAGCTATGAAGATTTCATCCTTTATGTCTGCTGTGGCTAGCTGTTAAACCGGTGAGGATGTTTAAAAACAATATTAAAAAAATGTAGTGGTATTAAAAAATGAGGCATGGTGCAATACTAGAGATTGGATCTCAGAAGCGTATCAGGCAAACTCTGGCAGAACAAATTTTTAATTATTCGCTCATCTCTACTCTCCAACAACTCTGAGACAAAAATGGTTACTAGGGAAGGCCCTGTGGCATGATTTCCAACAAATTTCTATAGGCAGTACTGAGCATTCCTTGGTTACCAAGCAGTGACTGAAAGCAGCTTGTCTGTTCTGAGAACGCTGTTCACATTGATTTTGAACTGAAAAGACAAGGAGATTTATCTGAAACACTGACTTGATCAAATATAAATCTAGATTTGTCCATGCTGCTCCTGACTACATAAACAATCATACAACAGGTAGACCACATTTAGACAAATTATAGGACATTCTTATGGCATATTTATATTTTTGAGGTTAAAGTGGTTGTAAAGGCAGAAGGTTTTTTTTATCTTAAAGGAGATGTAAAGTAAAAAAAAATTTCACCTTAATGAAATTTGCATTAAGGTGAAAAAACATTTGATGCTGCCGTTGGCTGGAGCTGCTGTCAATCACATCCAGTGACGCGCGCGCCGAGTGATATGGCCGTTTGCTGTATCACCACCATGCGAGCTCTCTCGCATTACTGTGGTCAGTACTTGTGGGGGGGACCAGAGACAGTCACCGAGGGACCCCAGAAGATGTGGATCGGGGCCACTCTGTGCAAAACGAAGTGCAAAGCGAATTTTAAAGGGAAAAACCCTTTAATGCATTCTATGCATTAGGATTAAAAGTCTTCTGTGTGCATCAGCCCCCCTAATACGGTAGGTGGCAGCAGTGGAGTTGAGGTTTGGGGGTGTTCTCCCAGTGACCAATCAGGAGGTTTGGTCCTCGCTGGGCATGCTGGGAGAGGGTACTTATGAGGCAGACGCCATTTTGTGTGGTTCTTCCGGTGTGGCACCCACCTTTAGGGTGGCCACCTCACGGCGCTCCGGTGTTATGGCCTACCTGGCCGGAGTGTGTGCGCTATGCTGTGTTCCTGGTTTCGGGCCTAAGTTGGTCCGGAGCATTTGAGCAGGACAGGGACCCAGTGGTCGACTGGGTTCCCACTTTAAAGATCCCAAGCGAGTCTAGCTGTTCGGTGGGATGTCCATCTGAGGAGCGCCAATGAGAGGCTGGCGGTCCAACAGGATTGTGACAAACCACCGGGGATCGAGGTGACCGGACACTGAAGGATTGATCCTCTTTCAGTCGGTACCTGTGCGAGGTTAACAGAGGTTCCATTCTGACATTCATTTAAAAGGGCCTGTGGCAGAGGTTCCATTCTGACATTCATTTAAAAGGGTCTGTGGCAGAGACTTTGTTCTGGAGAGGTTCGAGCGGTGTTCCGGCTGCTAGGTCCATGAGAAAGGCCTATCCGGGCACGCTAAACCCACTCAGGCAGGAGTGGTGTAATAAAAAACTGCTACGCATAGGAACAGGACTGTTCTAAGTACTAAACCTGAATCTGCGGTTCTCCTTTTTCACCTCTATCCCTTTCATCACCTGTTCATCAACCGTTTTTACCCGGCTGGGTAATAAAGTGCACATAAAAAGACATTTATTTGTGGACATTCCTTTACTGCTGCTGTGTGCATCATTCATTCCTAGACATTCGGAGAGAGCCATGAGGTAAATTTGCCATCCCATTCAATAACCAGCGGCTCCTTTGGGGGTGAGCGCTACATAGGATTGTCTCAGCTGCCCAGAACTCCCCTCCTCATTGGCTGAGACAGCAGCGTGACGCCATTGGCTCTCGCTGCTGTCAATCAGTCAGTCAGCCAATAACAAGAGAAAGGGGATGGGACTGGGCCGCGGCTCCGTGTCTGAATGGACACAGGAAGTTGCAGCTTGGCTCTGATGCCACTATAGCAAGCTGCTTGCTGTGGGGAAACTCAACAGGAGGGAGGGGCCAGGATCACAGAAGAGGGACCCGAGAAATGGAGGTTCTAGGCTGCTCTGTGCAAAACCATTACACAGGGCAGTTAAGTATAACATGTTTTCTTATTTTGATTTGAAAAAAACAAGACTTTACAATCATTTAGGGCAGGGGTAGGCAACCCCAGCCCTCCAGCTGTTTTGAAACTACAAGTCCCATGAGACATTGCAAGACCCTGACAATCACAGGCATGACTCGCAGAGGCATAATGGGATTTGTAGTTTCACCACATCTGGAGTGCCGAGGTTGCCTACCCCTGGCGTGTTTTGTCACATTGCTAATGTGTGTTGCTTTAAGGCATCCCATGGAACATTTTAAAACAAATATTGTAATGAACGCACTGCAATGCACTATGGTGCATTGCTGTGCATTGTGGCATTCTGCAATGCATGGGAGTTGCCTAATTCATTGGGGTGCTATTCAAAATGAATGGCACTGCAAAACACTATGAAACATTCCTCGCCACATGTTGTGGTATTGTGTGCATTACCGCAACACACAAGGAAGTTTTATAGATGCAGTACCTGTTTCACACAATCGCTACAGCACCATATTATTGCATTTATCTCATTAGTGTCATTGGGTGCAAAACGAACCCTAAATAGTTGATGACAGAGGACCAAAATCATTGGTGTCAGTGGGAACAAATATAAGTTTTTATTTATTTGAACACCTGCTCCTGAACTGCTGCCCAACAGTCACAGCTGCAGTATCAGGTTCTAGAACACATAGCACTTGACACCTTGCTGCCACTCTATCCTGGATCCTGCGGGGTAGAAACACTGCTAAACAGTATCCAAATTCAGTGGCGGCTGGTGCTCAAAATCTTTGTGGGGATGCAAACAAACTGAAAAATAATGAAAAAAAACATCAATTGCAGCCACTGTGCCCATCAAATGCAGCCACTGTGCCCATCAAATGCAGCCACTGTGCCCATCAAATGCAGCCACTGTGCCCATCAAATGCAGCCACTGTGCCCATCAAATGCAGCCACTGTGCCCATCAAATGCAGCCACTGTGCCCATCAAATGCAGCCACTGTGCCCATCAAATGCAGCCACTGTGCCCATCAAATGCAGCCACTGTGCCCCATAAAATGCAGCCACTGTGCCCCATAAAATGCAGCCACTGTGCCCCATAAAATGCAGCCACTGTGCCCCATAAAATGCAGCCACTGTGCCCCATAAAATGCAGCCACTGTGCCCCATAAAATGCAGCCACTGTGCCCCAATAAATAAAGCGCCTGTGACCAGCATATGTAGCCTCTGTGCCCATCATATGCAGCCTGAGTGCCCATCATATGCAGCCTGAGTGCCCATCATATGCAGCCTGAGTGCCCATCATATGCAGCCTGAGTGCCCATCATATGCAGCCTGAGTGCCCATCATATGCAGCCTGAGTGCCCATCATATGCAGCCTGAGTGCCCATCATATGCAGCCTGAGTGCCCATCATATGCAGCCTGAGTGCCCATCATATGCAGCCTGAGTGCCCATCATATGCAGCCTGAGTGCCCATCATATGCAGCCTGAGTGCCCATCATATGCAGCCTGAGTGCCCATCATATGCAGCCTGAGTGCCCATCATATGCAGCCTGAGTGCCCATCATATGCAGCCTGAGTGCCCATCATATGCAGCCTGAGTGCCCATCATATGCAGCCTGAGTGCCCATCATATGCAGCCTGAGTGCCCATCATATGCAGCCTGAGTGCCCATCATATGCAGCCTGAGTGCCCATCATATGCAGCCTGAGTGCCCATCATATGCAGCCTGAGTGAGCCATCATATGCAGCCTGAGTGAGCCATCATATGCAGCCTGAGTGAGCCATCATATGCAGCCTGAGTGAGCCATCATATGCAGCCTGAGTGAGCCATCATATGCAGCCTGAGTGAGCCATCATATGCAGCCTGAGTGAGCCATCATATGCAGCCTGAGTGAGCCATCATATGCAGCCTGAGTGAGCCATCATATGCAGCCTGAGTGAGCCATCATATGCAGCCTGAGTGAGCCATCATATGCAGCCTGAGTGAGCCATCATATGCAGCCTGAGTGAGCCATCATATGCAGCCTGAGTGAGCCATCATATGCAGCCTGAGTGAGCCATCATATGCAGCCTGAGTGAGCCATCATATGCAGCCTGAGTGAGCCATCATATGCAGCCTGAGTGAGCCATCATATGCAGCCTGAGTGAGCCATCATATGCAGCCTCTGTGAGCCATCATATGCAGCCTCTGTGAGCCATCATATGCAGCCTCTGTGAGCCATCATATGCAGCCTCTGTGAGCCATCATATGCAGCCTCTGTGAGCCATCATATGCAGCCTCTGTGAGCCATCATATGCAGCCTCTGTGAGCCATCATATGCAGCCTCTGTGAGCCATCATATGCAGCCTCTGTGAGCCATCATATGCAGCCTCTGTGAGCCATCATATGCAGCCTCTGTGAGCCATCATATGCAGCCTCTGTGAGCCATCATATGCAGCCTCTGTGAGCCATCATATGCAGCCTCTGTGAGCCATCATATGCAGCCTCTGTGAGCCATCATATGCAGCCTCTGTGAGCCATCATATGCAGCCTCTGTGAGCCATCATATGTAGTCTGTGTGCTCATAATATGTAGCCTCTGTGACCATCATATGCAGCCTTTGTGACCCCCACACTTGCAGTCTGACCGGCACACACTTACCTCATCCTGGTGGCGGGTGACGGCGGCGAGATGTGGGACATGCAGTTAGAGCTCCCGTGTCCTCCATGGCTCTCTGTCCTCCCATTCTTTCATTCCATTAGGCATCCAATCAGGGTGCCTGTGCCTTCAGCCAATCAGGTGATGGGTATTAGATCCACGCCTCCTGATTGGCTGAGAGGCGGTTCAGTGTTGGCAAAGCAAATATTAATTTGCTTTGCTAATCCACCCTGCCCGCCCCCTTAAAGAAGAGTTGTACAAAAAAACAAGATTGGTTAAACCCACAAGTGTTTTTTTTTTACCACTACTATTCCTTTATATTGGCTTTTGGAATTTACAAATGCAGCAATCAATGCCCTGTACACACGATCGGTCAATTCGATGAGAACGGTCTGATGGATTTTTCCATCAGTTAACCGATGAAGCTGACTGATGGTCAGTCGTGCCTACACACCATCGGTTAAAAAAACGATCGTGTCAGAACGCGGTCACGTAAACCACGTACGACGGCACTATAAAGGGGAAGTTCAAATCCAATGGCGCCACCATTGGGGCTGCTTTAGCTGATTTTGTGTTAGTAAAAGACGTTTCGCGCTTTTCTGTCTGTTACAGCGTGATGAATGTGCTATCTCCATAACGAACGCTAGTTTTACCAGAACGAGCGCTCCCTTCCCCTAATTTAGACTGAGCATGCATGGATTTTTAACCGATGGACGTGACTACAAACGATCATTTTTTTCTATCGGTTAGGTATCCATCGGTTGTTTTTAAAACAAGTTTCACATTTTTTAACCGATGGGGCCCACACACGATCTGTTTGGCCTGATGAAAACGGTCCATCAGACCGTTCTCATCGGATTGAACGATCGTGTGTACGCGGCATTAGAGATCGGATGAAAGGTTTAGGGCTGGAAAACACTTTTTGATAGATAAAAAGTGCATTTTATATACAACTATATAGATCAGACCAAAATGAGGGACAAATGAGGAGGAAAGAGGAACAGAGGGACATTGCGCCAAATCAGGGATAGTCCCTCGAAATCAGGGACAGTCCCTCGAAATCAGGGACAGTTGGAAGCTATGTAACCTATTAATTTCACTAGACTCTCAACATGCCTCAAAAGCAGGAAACAATGTTGACAATGCAGAACATTACAAGGAACACCTGTACTTTGCATTGCCCTATAGCACAGGTGTGTTGTTTAATCATTTTTCACTGTGAAATACCACAAATCATATGGAAGCATAGGCCTTTAGACAGCAGGTTTTTCAGATTTGGAAAATTGCACCTTTCAAACTGCTAAGATCATTGCTCATCCAGGCAGACTCTCTTCTACTTAGAGCTGTCCAATATGTTTGTTCTTTACTAAGAAATGAAAATACTAATATCACAAGAATAATTAATATTGACATCTTTTTCAGCTACACTACTGTATATCTAACCTCTTGTTAAGAAATTGCACACTTACCATTTATTTATTTTTCTAATAGGATGCCAGCATATAACAAAACACACACAGGATAAATAGCACAGACGGCCCATAGAGATTAATTTAGAAAGGAATACACAGGATACCATTTCCAGAGTTAATTGTGTTTGCATACAGAAGAAACCATAATAAAACCCCCAATACACAATTCACGGAGTGGCTTCCCTCCAAACATCCTGCAAACCCTTTTTTTTATTTTGTTTAATTGAATTTAAGAGGAATTTTAATGTAAAAAGCATGTAGTGTGATAATGCGGCATCAAAGCATTTGGTTTGGAATGCAGCAGAGCTTCCTGTGTCAGCCTGTTATGACTTTATCTTGTGTACCATGCTTTGTGTATTCCTTATTTTTGCTATGTGTGATGTGCTGGAACGAAAAGTTCCTCATACCTGAATTATTTAAGCAGTCACTCCCATGAATTTCCTGCATTGCTTGCATTGCATACTGGGACTTCTGATGTGCACTTACACATTGGGCTTGATAAACTATAACTGGTGTTTGTATTATTATTTGTATTATTATTATTGTAAAGAAAAGCAAAATTTTGCACAGCACATCTGATTGTATTTCACTATTATGTCGCAGTGTATAGTTTATTAGAGGCAGAAACCATGATCTTGACTGTCTTGCGTTATCATTCTCTTGGCATAGTTCCGCACACCTCCATTTCACCAAATATTGACAAACTACTTTTCTGACATGATTGATTTATTTGGCGTGGATGTTGCGACTTTTGTGTAACATGTCGTACTTTGGGGTTCTTTACCATTTGGTGCATTAGACCCCTTCTAGCGTTTAACCCTTAAACTAGTATAATTATTGTGCGCATTTCATAAATCATTGATGCTCTATCAATAGTTTATCAGGCCCATTGCATGTGGAAGGGGCTACACTGGCCAAAATGGGAAAAAATAAAAAGTTGCTAACTGGTATCCCTCCCTCCTCCACATTGCTGTTGGACCATTTCTTTGATGGCCTGTCTTTATTGCCCAATGGGAAAAAAGGGTGGGTTAGTTAAGAAATATGAAGAAGGGCTGAAGCTCTGCCTGTCGGAACCACCCAACGATCAAAAGAAGTATGGTATACTGATAGCTGCAGAAAATATGTGCACCTCGAGTTGACTGCACTTCATATTTCTTAGCAGCTTTTGGTTTCAGTACATTCTAAGTTAATGTATTCAACTGCAACACTGAAAATCATGTTTTCTGCCTTTTCTAAGGCAGGGCTTTGTGTTGTTGCCACTCTAGACACTGTTTACCATTGTTTTTCTCCTTTTTATAATTTTATTACAATGTCATAAAATTATGTTTCATTCAGTTCTAGTATGGCAGCGTATTGCGACACACAGCAACCTGCACGGCATTGAGTGGGGCTGCGTAAAAAAATGTTGCCATGCTGCACATGTATGGTGTAAACAGTGCACAAACAATTGCTGTCTATGTGACCTGGCTTGGATCCCTTTGTTGATCTACAGTATGTGGATTAATGCAGCTCAACTGAGAAGGTGTGAAAGCCCCTAAAGAGGAACTGCTCTCTGGATGCTGTAACAAAAAAAAAAGAGCAGGCAAAGGGCAAATAACTACTCACCACTATTGTATAAAAGTGTATCTCTCGCACTACTGTGAGTATATAGAAATGAATGTGAAATTATCAAACACGACTAAAGCTGTGAATCTCAAAACGTTCACTGAACAAAAAATAGAAATGTATAAATAAATGATTAGCGCTAAAGTTCAAACATACAAGTGCATGGTGCTGGCACCTTGTGCCATATAGTAAATGCTAGTAAGCAATCTGATACAGATGTGTAAAATCAAATAAAAAAATAATTATTAATATAAATAAATAAAAATAAGTGACATAAAATAAAAGATCCTGTTATCCACAGTGATCAAAAGCATAAATGTGCAATAATACTGAATACACCACCTCTATACTAAAGTGCAAAACGTGAACTGTTGCTGAAGGCAACTATTCTATAATAAAGTGCAGTCCGTGATGGTTAGCTTTAAATGTCCATGATGGTATTGGTTCAATAGTGCAAACAATTAAATAGATCAATAATGGAATTATTCCCGTAGATGAGAGGTTCTCAGACCTGGCCGTCCAAATTGTAGATCCTTCCCTGGTTAAGTTGTAAGTTGTATTATTGAACCATATGGGACCTCCTCCACCTGTCCCCCAAAACTCTCACCTCCATGTACTGCACTTTGTCTTCGTATGGGGGTGGCCATCTTGGTAAAGGCAAGGCTTTGCTTCCTCATGTCAAAGCCTCCAGCAAAGAGAACAGTGAGCAGTACAGTAGTGACATCACCAAATCTCACTCCAAATCTCTGGATGTTATCAGTCGGATGCTTTGGTTAATTAGAGATCACCCTGCAGATATAGAGCTAGAAGGCTGTAGACACAGAAGTTCCTAGGAACATTCACATAGCAGGAAGGCGCAGTGCTATTTTTCAGGTGGAATTCTAGATAAAAGATTGATTTTTTGTTAAGTGTACTGCTTAGGTATAATTACCATTTCTTATTTAATGTTTCTTAACATTTCTTTTTCTGTTCAAATTTTTTATTGGTTATAACCAGTAAAAACATCAATTGACAATCACAAAAAAAAAAAAAATATAAGAAAACTTAACTTACACAGCGTCACAAGATAAGGCAATAAAGAGAAAGAAACAAACGATATAGGAGCAGTATTGCGGAATATAACAGGTACAATAAGTCATGAGCATAAATTTAAGCCTCAGGAGTTGTTAGTACATAAGAAATAATGCTCCAATATTAACATTTCTTTTTAAATTCAGATCCAGTTTAAGATTAATATTAAATACACCCTTCTGAATATGCTAGTTGCCTGGCAGTTGATGCATTAAAGTTGAACTACAGAATTAAAAACAAAATAACAGTGAAGTGCGTAGGAACTAAATGCTGATTTTGTCTATGAGTCATACTTAACATATTCCTTGCTTTGGCAGGCTTAGAAAACTCACTTTTTTTTCTCCAGTGCTCCAGGTTGTGGGCAGGCTCTTGTTACATATAATGCGCATGCGATCACTGGCTGGAGTACTTTAGAGAAGAGCACACCTCCCAACTTCTTGAAATGGGAACGAGAGACACCTATTAGCAAAAGTATGAAGACATTGGACACACCCCCTGTCACACCTTCTGAAAGGAGAGTTATACAAAAAAATAATTACTTTAATTCACAAGTGTTTTTTTAAATGTATTATTTATTAGAGGCACTTATATAGCGCTGTCAATTTACACAGCGCTTCACATATATTATACATTCACAAGTCGCTGCCCTTAAGGAGCTTACAATCTAAGGTTCCTAACTCACATTCATGCTGTAACAGGAGGGCCCGTGGAACCCAGAATCCCTTAGAAAGTATGGGATACCCTTGCTTCAGCTCCCATGCGCCTATTATGTCTAAATCACCCTGTGTCTATTAGAGGCACAGGGTGAGCAAGAAAATAATGGACATTAAGAAATGTCTTGGATTACTTAAAATGGGACAATAATATTTATCCACAATATCTCCCAGGATATATGCCATATTAGAAATAGTGACTCATTCATACTGTTGGGACATGTACTGTAAGGCGATGCTAATGTGTTCAACTCCAGCCACCTGTCTGTTATAATGTAAATGAGTCTAGGATAACTTCTAACGATCTTTCATTGTGGCTTGTGCTAATTGACCCCATAATTGTGTGAAGGAGTTCTGTGTTAATGTGTATTGTAGTTAGGGAGAGGAGACAGCCAGGTTAGGAAACTCAAAGGTCATGCATATGAGTCATCTTGGCTGCTTAAAGGGATTAGTTAATTAGCTCATGTTCATTTATGTCTCTGTGTATTGCTAGAGTAATATGAGCAGAATGTAGGACCATCCTCCTTTGGTGTATATAAGAGCCTGTATTCCTCAATAAAGATTGTGATTCCTGCTTGAACCTCATACAGAGCCTCATCCGTATTTGGGGGACAATTTTTCGTATGGGTTTCTTGTTCGCCTGACTGGAGTGTCGGTAGCTGCCTTGGTGTTCAGGATTGGAATGTCCTAAACGACTTTAAACCCTTTCATACTTGGGGTGTCGTTACACATACATACACATACTAGGGCCAATTTAGACAGGATCCAACTAACCTACCAGCAGGTCTTTGGAAATCCACGCAGGCACTGGGAGAACATGCAAACTCTAGACTACCCTAGTACTGCTTGGTGAAAGTTCTAACCACTTACCCACTGAGTTGCCCTCCACTACTATTCCTTTATACTGGCTTTTGACTTTATAAATGCAGCAATTTAGGAATCGGATTAAAGGTTTAGCACTGAGAAACACATTTTTAAGATAAAAAGTACATTTTATATACAACTTTATAGGTCAGACTAAAATGAGGGACAAAGGAGGAGGAAAGAAGTACAGGGGGACTTTGTTTCAAATCAGGGACAGTCCCTCAAAATCAGGGACATTTGGGAGCTATAGAAGAGGCTAATGGGAGACCGTTTACACACTATGGAGAAAGACTGCCAGAGCAAGGCTTAAAGGCTTGCAGTGTCCGGCCCCCCAGCCCCCCCGTTTTACTTACCATAGCCCTATATTTCCACGGGCGCGTCCCTGCCGTCCTTCTCTCTATGGAGTCCCAGCTTTGATTGGATAGATTGATAACAGCGCAGCCATTGACTCCCGCTGCTGTCAATCAAATCCAATGACGTGGGTGCTGGGGGGGCGGGGCCGAGTCATACACTCAGCGTCTATGGATGCAGAGTGTATGACTCAGGAGTGTGCCCGCAAGGTAACCTCCTCGGGGGATCGCTTCACCTAGGGGGTTATCTAATGTCGGGAGGAGTCGCGAGAGCCCCCAAAATAGCAGGATCGGGCCATGCTAAGCAAAACTAACTGCACAGTGGAGGTAAGTATGATATGTTTGTTAGTTTAAAAAACAAAACAAAGCTTTAGTATCACTTTAATGTAAAAACTACAGCCTATTCCTCTACCCCTAGACTTACTGTGCATTTAATCCTTGCAGTACAGGGAGGACCCATTGCAAGGCTATTTTATCTTTCTAGAGCATGGCTTTAACCACTTAAGCCCCGGACCAAAATGCAGGTAAAGGACCAGGCCCCTTTTTGCGATTCGGCACTGCGTCGCTTTAACTGACAATTGCGCGGTCGTGCGACGTGGCTCCCAAACAAAATTGGCGTCCTTTTTTTCCAACAAATAGAGCTTTCTTTTGGTGCTATTTTATCACCTCTGCGGTTTTTATTTTTTGCGCTATAAACAAAAATAGAGCGACGATTTTGAAAAAAATTCAATATTTTTTACTTTTTGCTATAATAAATATCCCCCAAAAACACAATAAGCGTTTATCGGTTGGTTTGCGCAAAATTTATAGCGTTTACAAAATAGGGGATAGTTTTATTGCATTTTTAATAATTCTTTTTTTTTTACTACTAATGGCGGCGATCAGCGTTTTTTTTTTCATGACTGCGACATTATGGCGGACACGTCGGACAATTTTGACACATTTTTGGGACCATTGTCCTTTTCACAGCAAAAAATGTGAGTGACGTCATCGATTGTGTCTCCCTATAAAGGGGATGACACGATCGATGCAGCCGCCACAGTGAAGCACGGGGAAGCCGTGTTTACACACGGCTCTCCCCATTCTTCAGCTCCGGGGACCGAAGCTTCGGACCCGGTCCCGGGAGCGCGCCCCATGGCTGGGTAGATGTACAGGATGTACCTGTACGTACATCTGCCCAGCCGTGCCATTCTGCTGACGTATATATGCAGGAGGCGGTCGTTAAGTGGTTAAGGTTGATTTAAAGGGGTTGTAAAGGTAAATATTTGTTTCCCTTAATAGCTTCCTTTACCTTAGTGCAGTCCTCCATTTACCTCATCCTTCGATTTTGCTTTTAAATGTCCTTATTTCTTCTGAGAAATCCTCACTTCTTGTTCTGCCTGTAACTCAACACAGTAATGCAAGGCTTTCTTCCTGGTGTGGAGTGTCGTGCTCGCCCCCTCCCTTGGACTACGGGAGAGTCAGGACACCCACTAACACACTCTATTTGCAACGTAGTGAGCGTCCAAACTCTCCTGTAGTCCAAGGGAGGGGGCGAGCACGACACTCCACACCAGGGAGAAAGCCTTGCGTTGAGTTACAGGCAGAAGAACAGGAAGTGAGGATTTCTCAGAAGAAATAAGGACATTTAAAAGCAAAATCGAAGGATGAGGTAAGTGAAGGATGACTGCACTAAGGTAAAGGAAGCTATTTAGGAAAAAAAAGTGTACCTTACAACCCCTTTAAGAAGTTTGGAATCTTCACTGAAAAAAATGTGTAAATATTTACTTCATTTATCCAAGATAAAGCAGATTTGTGTTCACTTTGAATACACAAACATGTGCACATACTTTTTACATGATCGGATAATTGAAGTGAATATTTTTTAGTGAAGATTCTCAACTTCTTTCGTAAATCGGCCTCATTGCATCAATTTAACAAAATGCCACTCACACAAAACACTAAGTTGGCTCAGCTACCCATGCCACCAAGTGGTAACAGGAGAATACAGACGTCCGTGCTTTGGTGAGGGTGGCCAGGCTAGCACATTGTGATGTACTTACCACAGTCAGCTTCTGCTATTCCTAGTTATTTCCAGAGAGAACATGGTAATGAAGAAATGCCTTTGGGCAAGGTCATATAGGCACTTTAAATGCTGCACCTTTTTACTAAAGTGCAGTGTGTATTTTTTTTTATACCATCAGACTGTAAAATTCAATAAATCGTGGGTCACAGATAATTATCTCTAAGATGTTTTAGAATGTTGTCTGCCAAACTGTTTTCATGGTCGCAGGCAATGCTGCGTATGCCATTAGAATTAATGTGATGGTCTGTGGAGATGTCATGTGAGCTGTGTGACATAATTACAGATAAATGCTAGAAAATGCTACTGTCATTTTTAGATTTCACTGTTGTTTCTCTATAGGTTTGTTCACACAGATATTAATAGCAGGTGTCTATGGAGCATTCTCAAACACTCTGAGACAAATGGAAGTGAAACTGTGAGTACATTTTGATGCTTTCATTGCTTCATGTTGTGATTTGATTTGGATCCTGCAAGTAAAGACAGAAGGTCTGTAATAGAAGGCAATGAGATTGTGTCCTAAATAGTGTTGAGCAGAATATGCCATATTCGATTTCGCGATATATCTCGAATATATATTCGAATATTCGAGATATATTCGCTAAATTCGAATATTCGTGATATTTTATCGAAATTAAATTATTGCGATTTTTCGCTATTGCGAATGCGAAAATAATTGCGATTTTTTGATAACTGCGGTAGGAGCACTCTGATTGGCTCAGAATATTCGTGATATTTTATCGAAATATCGCAACATGCGAATGCGATATTTATTGCGCAATTTCGAGAAATGCTGGAGGAGCGCTCTGATTGGCTCAGAATATTCGTGATATTTTATCGAAATATCGCAACATGCGAATGCGATATTTATTGCGCAATTTCGAGAAATGCTGGAGGAGCGCTCTGATTGGCTCAGAATATTCGTGATATTTTATCGAAATATCGCAACATGCGAATGCGATATTTATTGCGCAATTTCGAGAAATGCTGGAGGAGCGCTCTGATTGGCTCAGAATATTCGTGATATTTTACAATACAAAATAATTGCGAATATTCGGCAAAAGCGGAAGGAGCACTCTGATTGGCTCAGAATATTCTTGATATTTTACAATACAAAATAATTGCGAATATTCGGCAAATGCGGAAGGAGCACTCTGATTGGCTCAGAATATTCTTGATATTTTACAATACAAAATAATTGCGAATATTCGGCAAATGCAGAAGGAGCACTCTGATTGGCTCAGAATATTCTTGATATTTTACAATAGAAAATAAAAAGTGTTTTGCATTGGTGGTGATTCTTTACTCTATCCATCTGTCACAGCCGTTTGAACACGTTCATGCTGCATGCTTTGGACTTTTTTTCACTTCACATATCAAAGACATTTTTATGAAAGATTATTTTTCTATTATTGGGACTATATTTCTTTATATATTTGTTTCACTGTGTATTTCACAAGTTATTTGCGCTTGCTTATTTTATAATTTGCCCACATGTCTTGTCACTAGACATATTTTTTATTCTTGTAGAGCGACTCCATTTTCTGTCTTGTATTAAATTATGTTGTATAACATTTTTGAGTTGCTGCTGTATTCTCCCCTTTTTTTAAGGTATGCGCAATTTTTTCCTTCTTACAAAAAAAAATAATATCAAACATACAAATATTCATAACAGAAACATACACAAAGCCCCCCCCTTTTGCATCAGAGACAATCAGAGTTCTCCTACCACAGTTATCGAAAATTCGCAATAATTTTCGCATTCGCAATAGCGAAAAATCGCAATTTTTTTTTTTTCAATTTGGCAACATAAAAGGATCGCCTCAGCTTAGCTACTCGGCCCAGGGTCTCTAATCATACCAGCAATGCTTTTAGACGTCGATAGGATGTGATCTGTTTTAAAAATCAAATTGAAAAAATGCGAATATTCGGAATTGCGAATATTCACCGCGAAATTCGAAATATAGCGCGATTTCTCGAATATGCTATATTCGAGTCGAATATTCGCAATGCGAATATTCGTGAGCAACACTAGTCCTAAACACTTCCCCAAATGCCTCAGCATCTGGAAGCATAGGACAATTTTCAGATGAGTGTCTGGAGGAAATAATTAACATAGCTTGGTTCTGATGGGGGTCATGTGTTGATTGAACTCATGTCATCTGTTGACTGAATGTATCAAAAATGCATGTCAATGCTTGATAAACACATGGGGCAATTGGCTCAAATATCAGACAATCATCTGAATTAGCAAATAAATGACCATCTGGCATGAAGGTTGATATAGCACAAGCATCTGAAGAAGATCTGCTTATTCTATGGAAAATTGCAGCTTGTCTTCCCCTGGCTAAGATGCATCAGCTCATGTTATATACATATTGGAGAAAAGGCTCAACTCAAAGCGAGGGTTCCACGGGAATTTCTTTTTTTTTTATGTGCATTTGCCACTCTTAAAGTGGGAGTTCACTCGAAAACCAATTTTTAACATTAGATTGAGGCTCATTTTGTCAAGGGGAATCGGGTGTTTTTTTAAAAAATCAAAGCAGTACTTGCCATTTTAGAGAGAGATCTTCTCCTCCGCTTCCGGGTATGGTCTTCGGGACTGGGCGTTCCTATTTGATTGACAGGCTTTCGACAGGCTTTCGACGGTCGCATACATCGCGTCACGAGTAGCCGAAAGAAGCCGAACGTCGGTGTGGCTCTATACGGCGCCTGCGCACCGACGTTCGGCTACTTTCGGAAAATCGTGACGCGATGTATGCGACCGTCGGAAGCCTGTCAATCAAGTAGGAACGCCCAGTCCCGCAGCCCATACCCAGAAGCGGCGGAGAAGATCTATCTCTAAAAGTACTGCTTCGATTAAAAAAAAACCCACCTGATTCCCCTTGACAAAATGAGCCTCAATCTAATGTTAAAAATTTAGTTTTTGGGTGAACCTCCACTTTAATAAACGTATTTTCTTTATCGTACATCACGGGACACAGAGCGGCATATTCATTACTATATGGGGTTATATGGAGTACCTTCAGGTGTTGACACTGGCAATCTTCAAACAGGAAATGCCCCTCCCTATATAACCCCCTCCCATAGGAGGAGTACCTCAGTTTTTACGCCAGTGTCTTAGGTGTTAGTCATGGTTTAGCTTGCCTCCGCATCCTTGGGATTAGGTGAGCTAACCGGTTCTGTCCAAAAAAGCCTCAGCGCTAAAGTGGTCAGTAACCGGACCCCAAACCCTTGGGGTATAGCCCATAATGCTTTTCTTTTTAGAGAGCTGGACCCTGGGCCCAGAACTTAGAAACCTTTGGGTGCCTAATGTTTCTGTTGCCAGAGTGCTATATGGGCCCAGGACAGTGGATCCTTCATAGGAACCCAGGGCCTGAAGGTCTAGACATCCCCACCGAGATGGGGGAAGATTGGGCCTCTTGCTTGGCAAAGTCCTGCGGCATGGAGCAGGTAAGTGAGGGGAAAACTTGCGGAACTTGGTTCTTAGCAGGTTTTTTCTGGGGGGTCACAGGGGACATGCCTAAAGTTATGCACTGCATCTGGCAAACTAGTCACATATCATAAAGATAGGATGGCTCTATATGTATTATTCCCCATAAAATGTGACCTCCCTTGTAGTGTTGGAAAAGCATTGAGTGGGGCCTGTGTGATATAAAAGTATATGTGTGTGTCAGAGAGCTATGCTTACCTGCAAGCCTCCAGGCGATGCTCCATTCAGTCTTCCTCCTCAGAGCCTGCAAAGCAGGCAAAACGCTGACCTCCTCGTGGTTCCAGGCTGCAGGCTGCAGTTTGCTGGAGCAGAGAGGTCCCTTCCTCCCAACCCCACCCCCCCCTGTCGGGAGGGGCATTTCCTGTTTGAGATTGCTGGGGGGGAAGGGCGGGTCAGTGGCTTAAGGAAGGGGCGGCCCTTCCTTGTTTGTTCCATATAGCTCATTCAATACTTTGGAACTGGGGAGGAAAGACCAGAACGGCAAGCACGGGGCGCCGAGGACACACAGTGGCCAGAAAGAATATTGCAGTCTTCAGAAAGACTGTTTTTCAAGCCTAGGAATAGGCTGTTTCTTTTCCATCTCATAGTTTTTCTTGCAATACTACTCAGGGGGACAGAATGTTTTTTCTTTCCTAGATTTGAAAAAAAAAAAAAAAAAAAGTGTCATCTAGGGGAGAGGAAGCATTTTTTATCCCCCAAACAGGTGTTTGGGCATTTAACTATTTATAAGTCCCAGGTACCAATAAGTAGCAGGTGTACCTCGGTATTGTACCATGGCATCAAAAAACAAGGGTACAAGAGGTGGGGATTCCCCCAGAGAGTCTGAGGTCTCGGACAAAGCTATGCCGCTGCTTTCCCCACAGGGAGCCTTGGGGCCATCGGGATCTGGGGCTGGAGCTGACGCGAGTCAGTCCAACCCTAAGATGGTCACGGAGAAGGTATTACTCACCTCTTTAAAAGAGATGCAGAAAAGCATGGGAAAAATGATAGCCGCAGCTATGCGGGGCAGTAAGCGGAATAGATCTCCGTCGCCCGAGCGCGGACCCTCAGAGGAGGAGGTCCTTTCCTCAGGGGAATTGGACGACCTCTTGGACAAGGACCAAGTAGGTTCAGGGATCGAGGATCCGGATACAGAGGAGTCTGGGGCAGTCTCCCTGAGGGAGAGCTGGTGGATTCAAGGATTGTCGGACTTGGTCCATAAGGCATTCAACTTGCCAGTACCAGATCTCCAGGTATCGACGGTTTCAGCTTTGGGCTCACTGAGGGCGCCTCAAAGCAATGCTGTGTTTCCGATCCATCCTCTATTAGAGGGAGTTTTGTTCCAAGATTGGAACAAGCCAGATAAGATCTTCTTACCACCTAAAAGATTCTCTGTCCTATATCCTATGGAAGATAAATTTTCCAAAAGATGGGCTACTCCTGCAGTGGACGCAGCCATCTCATGTGTTAACAAATCGTTAACATGCCCTGTAGAAAACATACAGGTGTTCAAGGATCCAGTTGATAAGCGCTTGGAAGCACTACTTAAGAACTCCTTCACTGCTGCAGGGGCAGTAGTACAGCCAGCTGTGGCCGCGATTGGGGTTGCTCAAGCATTATCGGATCAATTTAAGCAGATGCTTAAACTTATTCCTGCTCAGCAGGCAGAAGAATTTTCGGATGTCCCTAAGGCCATATGTTTTACGGTAGACGCAATCAAGGATTCTATCCAGCAAGCGTCACGTTTATCGTTATCCCTTATCCATATGAGAAGACTCTTATGGTTAAAAAGCTGGGAGGCTGAGCCCCCATGCAAGAAGCTCCTGGTAGGGTTCCCCTTCCATGGAGGACGACTCTTCGGAGAAGACCTAGATAAATACATTCAGACCATTTCAAACGGCAAGAGTACTCTCTTGCCAACTAAGAAGAAGGTTCAGGGGCCTGCGTTTAAACGACAGTATTCCCCTGGGCAGGGGCCCTCTAATACTAAGCAGTATCGACGGCCTCCTGCAAAAGCAAGCTTCGGCTTCAACAGCAGATCACAAGGACAGGCTGTTAGAGGCAAAAGGCAGTGGTTTCGCAAACCAGCAAAACCAGCCCCCAAGCCAACCTTATGAAGGGGCGCCCCCACCCACGAAGGTGGGGGGAAGGCTGCGACTCTTTTCAGAGATTTGGGAAGCCAGCATTCCCGACGAGTGGGTACGGTCTTCCGTGGCCACAGGCTACAAACTAGATTTCCTAAGGTTTCCTCCTCCTCATTTCCAGGAGTCGAGGATTCCAAACGATCCGGAGAAGGGAGCCGCATTAAGATCGGCATTAGATCATCTACTTTCCCAGGAAGTAATAGTAGAGGTACCAGTCCTGGAACAGGGGCTAGGTTTCTACTCCAACCTATTCATCATCCCGAAGTCCAATGGAAATGTCAGGCCAATTTTGGACCTAAAGATGGTAAATACATACCTAAAGATCCGCTCATTTCGGATGGAATCCGTGCGGTCAGCAGCTACCACACTCCAAAAGGACGACTTCATGGCGTCCATAGACATAAAGGATGCCTACCTTCATCTTCCAATTTATCAGCCACATCAAGAATATCTACGCTTCATGGTGGCTTCGCGTCACTTCCAATTCGTGGCGCTTCCCTTCGGGTTGGCTACGGCCCCCCGGGTGTTCACGAAGGTCCTAGCTCCAATCCTAGCCAAACTAAGGATCCAAGGGGTCACGATCCTAGCATACCTGGACGACCTCCTAGTCATAGATCACTCGGCTTGGAGCGAGCAGTGGCCCTCACGGTCCAATACCTCGAGAGGTTCGGCTGGGTCCTAAATCGAGAAAAGTCAGCTTTCCTGCCCACAAGGCAGTTGGAATATCTCGGCATGAGATTAGACACAGAACAACAAAGAGTGTTTCTACCTCTGAGGAAGGTCAAAGCCATCAAGGAATTAATCCTACTGGTTCTAAGCAAGAAGGAACCGACTATTCGCCTATGTATGAGGTTACTAGGCAAGATGGTGGCCACATTCGAGGCGGTACCATACGCCCAGAGCCACACTCGCATCCTGCAGGCAGCCATCCTGTCAGCATGGAGCAGAAGGCCACAGGCCTTGGATATCCCGTTGCCACTCTCATCAAGAGTCCGACAAAGTCTGTGTTGGTGGTTAGACCCTCAGAATCTACTGAAGGGGAAGTCTTTCAGCCCAGTGGCTTGGAAGATAGTGACCACAGACGCCAGCCTGACGGGCTGGGGAGCAATTTTGGATGGTTGCACTCGCCAAAGTACTTGGGCAACGCCAGAGAAGCAGTTGCCCATCAACATCTTGGAGCTCAGAGCTGCTCGACTAGCCCTCAGGGCTTGGACGTCAAAATTGCAGGGGTTCCCGGTGAGAATTCAATCAGACAATGCCACGGCCATGGCATACATAAATCACCAAGGGGGAACCAGGAGTCAAGCCGCTCAGAGAGAGGTGAGCTTGATTCTCCTATGGGCAGAGGCTCATGTGCCCTGCATATCGGCAATATTCATTCCAGGAGTGGACAACTTTCAGGCGGACTTCTTAAGCCGCCAGACTCTATTGCCGGGGGAATGGTCTCTGCATCCACAAACCTTTCAAGCACTCTGCCAAAGATGGGGAGTGCCGGACGTGGATATCATGGCATCGAGACTCAACAAGAAGCTAGACAGGTTCATGTCCCGCTCAAGGGATCCGATGGCCTGCGGAACCGATGCGTTGGTTTGCCCTTGGCATCATTTCAAACTTCTTTATGCGTTTCCTCCGCTCCAGTTACTACCCCGCCTGCTGCGCAGGATCCGGGTGGAGCACATACCAGTCATCCTGGTAGCTCCAGCATGGCCCAGAAGGGCATGGTACTCACTAATCTTAAGGATGGTAGTGGGAGACCCTTGGACTCTTCCTCTACGGCCAGACCTGCTATCGCAAGGTCCGATCCTCCACCCTGCCTTACGGCATCTAAATTTGACGGCCTGGAAGCTGAATCCCTGATTCTCAGGGGTAGAGGTCTGTCTCAGAAAGTAATCTCTACCCTAATCAGAGCCAGGAAACCGGTCTCTAGGGTGATTTATTACAGGGTCTGGAAGGCCTATGTAGGCTGGTGTGAGTCCAAGCGATGGCTTTCTCGCAAATTCACCATTGATAGAGTTTTAAGTTTTCTCCAGCTAGGAGTGGATAAAGGATTGGCATTAAGCACAATCAAAGGACAGATTTCTGCTCTGTCAGTGTGGTTTCAGCGGCCGCTGGCCACCCACTCGCTGGTTAAGACCTTCCTTCAAGGGGTCTTACGTATTAAACCTCCAGTTAAATCCCCGCTTTGCCCGTGGGATTTAAACCTTGTTCTGTCAAGTTTACAGAAACAACCGTTTGAGCCGTTGGCTGAAATTCCTTTGGTTTTACTGACAAGGAAGTTAGTATTTTTGGTCGCCATAGTTTCCGCAAGAAGAGTATCGGAACTGGCGGCCTTATCCTGTAAGGAACCATATCTTATTTTTCACAAGGACAGGGTCGTTCTCCGCCCTCATCCTTCCTTCCTACCGAAGGTTGTATCCAGTTTTCATTTGAACCAGGATTTGGTATTACCATCCTTCTTCCCTAAACCTACTTCCAGAAAGGAAGGGTTGCTGCATACCTTGGATATCGTCAGGGCCATGAAGGCCTATCTTAAAGCTACAAAGAAGATCCGGAAAACAGATGTGCTGTTCATATTACCGGATGGGCCCAAGAAGGGGCAGGCAGCTGCAAAGTCCACCATTTCTAGGTGGATTAAGCAATTAATCACTCAGGCCTACGGCTTGAAAGGGTTGCCTCCTCCAGTATCATTAAAGGCTCATTCTACTAGGGCCATGGGCGCCTCCTGGGCAGCACACCACCAGATCTCTATGGCTCAAGTTTGCAAGGCGGCAACCTGGTCTTCTGTCCACACGTTTAAAAAATTCTACCAGTTGGACGTAAGAAGGAGGTCTGATACAGCCTTTGGGCAGACAGTGCTGCAGGCTGCAGTTTGAGACCCTCGGATTCCGGGGGCTCCTCTTTTTTAAGTTAAATTTAAAATTTAAGATTATTTTTCTCAACTAAGTTGGATTTATTATGATTTGAGTATTTCTCTAAATTAAATCCTTTTGTCTTGGAGATGTTCTCCCTCCCCTCATTGTGAGCATTGCTTTGGGACATCCCATATAGTAATGAATATGCCGCTCTGTGTCCCGTGATGTACGATAAAGAAAAAGGGATTTTTAATACAGCTTACCTGTAAAATCCTTTTCTTGGAGTACATCACGGGACACAGAGCTCCCACCCCTCTTTTTTGGGGACCATTTTGGGAGGCATACTGCTTGCTACAAAACTGAGGTACTCCTCCTATGGGAGGGGGTTATATAGGGAGGGGCATTTCCTGTTTGAAGATTGCCAGTGTCAACACCTGAAGGTACTCCATATAACCCCATATAGTAATGAATATGCCGCTCTGTGTCCCGTGATGTACTCCAAGAAAAGGATTTTACAGGTAAGCTGTATTAAAAATCCCTTTACTGTACTCACGTGTCTGACATTCTTAGCCCTCCACATTGACATTCTGCCGCAAACAATGATTTATAAAAATCTTGGCTGCACGGTTCCATCTTGCTTGTGGGCACTCTGAAGCCCACAAGCAATACTTCCGGGATATGGTGAATTCCTATTGTTAGCTAGAGAATCGTCTCCTGGGCAGCATCACGCTGTGCTCCCAGGAGACATTGCAAAGTAATCCCAGGAATCACTGGGGCGATCACAGCTAAACCGACATGCTCACTCCCACGGGAGCTCAACCAGGAAGTGCCTGGTTCAGACATCAGAAACACGGTATGGCATTTATTTAAAAAAAAAATGATAGCCAACTTTAAAGATTGACACTGAGCCGATGTGATTAACGATGACTTTTAAATTAGGGTGAACCTCCGCTTTAATTTACAAGTTTTGGAAATTGAGGCCCTCCCCACACACACACACATAACAAGGAGGACATTCTTCATTCTACCTACAATCAGTTGATAGAGTTCAGTAAGGGGGAGACACAAACCACATATTTTTTCAGGGCTCATTCACACCAGCCTGCACATGGCCGCCTCTGCTTGGTGGACTCTGCTTGCTCAGTGGGGGGATCTCTCACTGTGCAGAACGGAGATGGGCACAGTCTGGTTTCTCCCCTATGGGAAAATCGGGTGAAAACGGACTGCCTGACGGTTTTCACACGATCATATACAGTCCGATCCACCAGACGGATGGAAAATAGGACCACCATCTGTCTGGATTTGGCGGACAGAATCGGATTGGATAGTTGCAGATGCCAGCTGCTCCATAGGTCTGAAAAACATACAGGTGGACCTGATCAGCCTGTGTAAAAGGGGCCTAAGGCTTCATGTACATTGCTGCTACTAAACTCACATTTAGGAGTTTAGAAGTAGCAGAGTTTAGAGGCAATGAAATTCTCCACTCCTAAAAGCAGAAGAATTGCTTTCTGTAGAGGAGTGATTTGACAGAAAAACACCAAATGTGCCTAAATGCTAGCACTTCAGCATGTATTTATTTTAATGGCCAGAATAAATTAAAATGTATGTGTGCATGGGGTCTAAAACCTGTGGTTAGTGACATTTTTCACTTTTACTGAAGTGTCACAAAATGAAACATTTAAGTTTATGCACCTTAGCATGTTGCATCACGTTGCGGTGTGATGACATGCTATGATGAGCTGCACTGCGTTATGCAACACACTGTCGCTAGCATTCCTGCCACTGGCAATTTATCAAAATTATCACCAGCAGGATAGCTAAGAGACTGCCTGTTTGAACTATGGAATCACTTTGTACCTGAGGCAGCAAGGTGTTGCTCTCATCGCTAGTGGTCGAGGTTCAACAGCATTCGGGGCAAGCAACAGAGTGACATCTCTCTTTGTCTGGTTACAGAGGTAGCGATTCCGTAGGGACAAAGAGACAGCCCCTGCTGGTGATTGCCCATTTCGACATCAGCCTGACAGTATTGTTTTTCTAAAAGCTCCATTGTACATTCTTTTACATTGAGCATTTCTCAACCTCTACATGTAGGAACCTCCTTTAAATAATTTGCAGGTTCTAGGGAACCTCATCTAACAATTTCTGTATCTACATTTTATCGTTCATTAGCCTAGTGGTCAGTGTAATAATGTGCCTCAAATTGGTGGTTTGTGGGGAAAAATGTTTCTTACATTAGTGGCCACTGGCAAGATTGCCCTTTACACTGGTAATCACCAGCAGGAATGTAATTATATTGGTGGTCAGTGGCAAGAATGCTCCATACATTTATGGTCCGTGGGAAGAATGCTCCTTACATTGGTGGTCAGTAGGAAGAATGTCCCTTTCATTAGTGGTCACTGGCAAGTATGCCCCTTACATTTGTGGTCACTGGTGAGAATGCCCTTTACATTTGTAGTCAGTGGGAAGAACGCCCCTTACATTGGAGGCACCTGCAAAAATGCCCCTTACATGTGTGGCCAGTGGGAAGAATGCTCATTACATTAGTGATCAAAGGGAAGAATGCCCCTTACATTGGTGGCCAGTGGGAAAAATGTCCCTTACACTATAGGTTAGTGGGAAGAATTCCCCTTACATGTGTGGTCACTGGCAAGAATGCCCATTACATTTGTAGTCAGTGTGAAGAATGCCCCTTACTTTGGTGGTCACTGGTAAGAATGCCCCTTACATTTTTAGTCGGTGTGAAGAATGCCCCTTACACTGGTGATCAGCAGGACAAATGCCCCTTACATTTGTGGTCAGTGGGAAGAATGCCTCTTTACATTGGTGGTCAGTAGTAGGAAGAATGTCCCTTTCATTAGCCCTCTGATTCCTCCTGTATTGAATTGTATTCTAGCTGCACGGTTGGCCCTAACCTTGTAAACTTCTACACAAACTGTTGACCCTATATAAATCCTGTATAATAGTATAAAATGGTCAGTCCAAAGAATGTTCCTTACATTGGTCAGTAGGAAGAATGTCCATTTCATTAGTAGTCAGTGAAAAGAATGTCCCTTGCTTTTAGTGCTTTTGGACTTTGAATGACAATTGCTTGGTCATGCAACACTGTACCCAAATTCTATTTTTGTCTTTTTTTAGACGGATACTGTAGAGCTTTCTTTTGGTGGTATTTAATCACCACTGTGTTTTTAATTTTTTGCTAAACAAATGAAAAATTCTTAGTTTATGTTACAAAATTTTGCAAATCAGTAATTTTCCTTCCTTCACTGATGTATTCTGATGAGGCGACACTGATAGGCTGCACTGATTGGCACTGATGAGACTCCACTGATAGGTGACACTGATGGGCACTGTTAAGCTGCAATGATTGGCACCTGATGAGACTGCACTGATCGTCAGTGTAAACGATGTGCTGACAGGCTTGCCTGTTAACGGCTCTCTTTTCCTCCAAAGCTGGGTCTCCTGATAACTGACAAGTCTGTTTACATGTGATCAGATGTAATTGGACACAGCCAATCACATGGTAAAGGGTCACTGTGATTGGCCCTTTACCCTGATCTTTAATTAGTTGTGTCTGAAGGGGGCGGGGTTCTGGGAGGAAGCCTATTGATGCACTCCCGGGACTGGCATTTTTCAGGTATAGCGCAGTTGGCAAATGGTTAAAAAATGCCATCCTTACATTGGTGGTCCATGGAGAGGATGCACTTCTTAGAGATATAACAAAAGATTCCTGTGTCAGTGGTTACATATACAGTATGAGGACAAAAATTGCTAATTTCTTAGGGGACTCCTAGCAAACTCTGAGGGAACCCAGGTCGTGGAAGGCTAACTTAATCTATTTACATGCACAAAATGTTGACCTTATCAGACACCACAAAGAACCTTGTAATTTCACAATCTGGCAATCCTAATTCCTGAACTGTATTATCCTATGCAGAAGGACAAATCTTTGTGCATACTGTATATTCCAGAGAGTAAAGAAATTCACAATTTGCAGATCTCTTTGGCTTTCTAATCATTTCACTACTTATCTGCATACAATTTTCTATCTTTCCATGCCACTCAAGTGGATTAATTTGCCTCTGTACACCATGCTCCATCAGTGAGAGCTAAAGACAGGAATGACACATCAACGGGGACACTCAGCATTGAGTTCAGGGGGTAGAGTTCAAGCAGGGTATTCTGAAATAGATGCCTAATGAGCACAATTAGCCCCCAGTCACACTTGAATGTGAGCATTTTTAGATGACTTTGAAGCATTTGTTTTCTTGCATGTTTGCACATACGTTTTCAGGTTTGAGAGCGTCTGTTTAAAATGGTTATAAATGCTAAAAGTTTATTTTTGTATTCTCTGCATTAAGGTAAAAAACCTTTTAGGTGCAGCCCTCCCAAATATTTACCTAAGCCCAATATTGATCCAGCCCTGTGACCAAGAGCAGCAGCGCTTTTCTCTCTCTCCTTCCTCGCTGGACTCAGTGAGAGTAGGGAGAGCCATTGGCTGACAATCAAATCCGACGATTAAGGAGTGGGGGCAGGGCCAAGCCGCACTGTGTGTGTCAATAGACGCACACAGTGCTGCTTGGGATCGAACCTGCATGAGTGCCCCCTAGCAAGTGGCTTGGTTTGGGGGTACTCAGAAGGCAGGAGGAGCCAGAAGCATCTGCGGGGGACCCCAGAAGTGGAAGATCAGAACTGCTTTGTGCAAAACAATTGTTTGTTATTAAAAAAAAAAAAAAATCTTTACAATCACTTTTAAAACCAGTGGAGAGACAAAAAATCATGCAAAAAAAGGCTTGTTTTCAGGCACTAGCATTGTCTACAGGGGACTCGCATTGTCTACTCGCATTATCTACAGGGCACTCGCAAGTCTACAGGGGACAAAATACACGATGGGGTCAATTCACTAAGAAACAAATACAGCACAAATGTTTGTCTTAAAATAACTTGGTAGAGTATTTAAGCTTTTGACTTCTCTTTCTGCCCCTTAATGCCCCTCTATGCTAACCTATGTGTCTATGCAAACATAGGCAATTACAGGCATTTAGAGGTAGGAGAGCTTATGCTGGATTCACAACTATGCTTTTTGCATTTTGCAGATTTGCACTAGAGAACGTGTTGCATAGGAAACCATGTTAAATGGAATGTATTGCAAATCTGCAAAACGCACTAAAAATGCATAGGTGTGAATCCAGCCTAAGGCCTCGTACACACGACCAGTTACCTCGGCAGAATCCATCAAGAAACTTGATGGGAGAGCTTTTTTGTTGAGGAAACTGGTCGTGTGTACGTTTTTTATCGAGAAAACTGTCGGGGGAACTCAACGAGCCAAAAAGAGAGCAAGTTCTCTTTTTCCTCGACAGAAGTCTCAAATTGGCTCGTCGAGTTCCTCGTCGGGCTGGTTTCCGACGAGAAACTCGAGCGTGTGTATGCTAAGAAACCCGCGCTTGCTCATAATAAAGTATGAGACGGGAGTAAAAGTAGCATTTGTAATGGAGATAACACATTTTTAAAGCTGTAACAGACTGAAAAGTGCAAATCGTCTCTTAAAGCGGATCTTCCACGCCAAAATGGTTTTTTTTTAATGGCTCTTCAAAAGTTAAATGACCCTAATTAGCGCTACTCACGTGTCCTGTCTCCCCCGGGTGCTCCGCTGCTATACAGTGGCAAATAAAAACGTATATTCCTCCATCCGGTTCCTGCTCCATTTTAACTGTGGGCATAAGCCCACAGCTCGGCACTTCCTTGTTCCGGTGTATCTGCAGATTGGAGAGTGTTCAAAACGCCCGCCCTCCTTGCTTTGTTTACATCGCGTCACTTCCTGCTACACTAAGTCACGCGATGTTTGCTTTCACAGGGCCAACTATGATAATTAGGGAGCTCAGAGACAAGCTCCCATAAGACACAGCGCGGGACAGGAAGCCAGAGAAAACCTGACGGAAACCAGAGGGGATGCAGACCGGAAGACATACCAGTGCAGATGGTACAGTAATTTTTTTTTATATAAAACTATCGGATGTAGCATTGATTTGTACCGTTAGTAATATTAACATTAAGTTAAATTGACTTTTACTTAACACGCAAACACATAAGATTAGCAAAAGCAGCCCCAAGAGTTGTGCAAGTGGAATCGTACTTCCCCTGCCGTTGTATGTGTTGTACATCACCACGTTTGAGAACGAGGAGATTTTGTCTGTTACGTGTGTACGCAAAGCAAGCTTGTCGAGTTCCTCGACAAGCCTAACAAGGAACTCGACGAGGAAAATTATGTGTTTCGCCCGACGAGTAACTCGGTCATGTGTATGAGGCCTCACTCTTTCCAAAAATGTAGAGGCATAAAAATGCATTGATGTGAACTTGTTCCATAGGAACCCATGTTAAAGAAAATGTCCTGCAATTCTGCAAAAAGCATGAAAAAAAAATGCATTGGTGTGAATGGAGTCTAGACGCCCCGTGTGCAAGGTGCCTAACCCTGAATTAGAGGGAGATAGGTATGTAAATGAGTTACACAGAGATATTGTAAATCTATGAATCATTCTAGTGTGCCTTCATTCACCGAATATCTCCCTCTAGGGCAGTGTTACACATTATTTACATTCCTGAGCTAAGGGCATAATGTTTCCACGCTGATACATTGTTTTTTTTTCTTCAACTTACTGGACAGTGCAGAGTTCCCCCGCACTGTTATTTTGTACATTCCAAAAATATCAATTCCCTAGCCCTACACAATGAGATAAACAACATTTTTTTTTTTTTCAGTTTTAGCAAAAGTGACTGCCGCCAAATCATGTACCTGTCGTTTGGCTTCAAGTGGTTGTACCAGGGTGATGCCAACCGCTTGGCTGTTATTACAAGCAGCAGGAGGGGACGTTCCCCTCCCACCACCTTACGCCAATAGCCTGGGCTCTTCCGTCCCACTGGGAAGACCTGTGCCACCAGCCGGAACTACCGCCGGCTGTCCAGAGACCCGAACAAAGCTAGAATCGGCTTTTATTGGGTCTCGGATGTAGTAACCTGGAAACAATGTCATGAAATCACTTGCGGTTTACTTGGGAACCAATGACGCCAGTTTTCAAAGATCAAAAGTATTTAAAAATGCCGGTCTTGGCATTTGGAATGCTTTTAAGTGCTGAGAAGGGGTTTGGGGTCTTATAGACCCCAGATCCCTCCATAAAGGGTACCTGTCACCGGGGCTTTTGTTCTCAAACAATAGGTGCTGGAACTCGACCAAGACCCTCCAAAACCCCTCCCCTACACACACCCTCCAAATCACATCAAATAGTGGGTGTGGTCAAATTTCACAAACAGTAGAAGGGTTTTAAAGGGGAATTAAATACCAGGATTGCATTACATACAGAGTGCAGAGATTATGGGGGTTACACACAGAGTGCAGAGATTATGGGGGTTACACACAGAGTGCAGAGCTGTCACTTGTGAACACAGAAACCAAACTTCTGTGTTTACAAGTGATTGTGGTGAACAGGCACTAAAGGGTTTGAGTCAGAGTTGGTGGAACTGAGTTCCACCAAGTTCCCCCTGAAAAAAAGCTCTGGCTGTCACATGCCTATTGCTGTCATATGGATGTTTACAAAAAATAAAAGGGACAGTGTAAAAAAAAATGTTTTAATTAAAATAAATAATATATATATTTTTTTAAAGCGTCCCATCCCTCCGTACTCATGCGCAGAAGTTAACGCATATGTAAGTTATACCACATTTGTGTTCAAACCACACATGTGAGGTATCGCCGTGATTGTTAGAGCGAGCGCAATAATTCTAGCACAAGACCTCTTCTGTAACTCTAAAAAGGCAATCTGTAAAAAAAAACTAAAGCGTCGCCTATAGAGGTTTTAAAGTACCGTAGTATCCCACCATTTCACGGGCGTGGACAATTGTAACGCACGGCATGTTAGGTATCTATTTACTCGGTGTAACATCATCTTTTATATCATACAAAAAAATTTACTTTACTGTTTTTTTTTTCAATTCATGAAAGTGTATTTTTTGGAAAGAAATTTTTTGAAGACCGCTGCACAACTACAGTGTGACATAGAATATTGTAATAGAGTCTAAACACACACAAAAAAAAATAACAATCAGTGCTGACCCCACAAGCACTTCTTCATTATTAACAGTCTATGGGGGTAATTTGCGAAAGACAAATCCACTTTTCCCTACAATTGCAAAGTGCACTTGAAATTGCACTAAATGTGCACTTGGAAGTGCAGTCGCTGTAGATCTGAGGGGTAGATCTAAAAATGAGGGGAAGCTCTGCTGATTTTATTATCCAATCGTGTGCAAGCTAAAATGCTTTTTTTTTAATTTTCCTTGCATGTCCCCCTCGGATCTACAGCGAGTGCACTTTCAGTGCAATTTCAAGTGCACTTGTAGGGCAAAGTGGATTTTCCTTTTCGTAAATAACCTCCAATGTTAAAGTTCTCTTTCTCTTGGTGCTGCAGCTCTCTCAAGAATCCACTGGGTTTATAAAATATTGTAATGACAGCCATTTTATTCCCTAGGGTCTCTACTAAAAAATATATATAATGTTTGGGGGCTCAAAGTAATTTTCTAGCAAAAAATACTGCTTTTAACCTGTAAGCAACACATGTCAGAAAAAGGTCTGGTCTTTAAGTGGTTAATGTAATATTGCAATTTTTCTACAATATTCACGGCACGTATTTACAGTTTTTGTTTTGAAAATTCTATATATTACTTTGATGAGATTTCTCTTTAATTATAGCATGCAACACAAATATTACATGCAATAACTGTTATGGCCCATTCACACTAGGAATGGTATTGGAATCAACACAGGAACCGCACAGCATTTACACATGCAGTTCTGCGCAGTGCAATTTCAGCCCTTCATTTTGAATTGGCTGAAATCGCACTGCACCAAAAGTAGCGCATGCACTACTTTTTGAAACACATTGCAACCGGATCGCATGGTACTTTTTTTTTACCATGTGATCTGGTGCAGGCTAACACACTGCATTTGCGACCTGTTTTTGAGGTGTCATTTATTTTGCACTGGCAACAGCTGCAGATTGCAAGGGCAGTGCGATTGGAATGTAGTGTGAGAAAGCGCTAAACGTTAAATGACGTTGCAAGGACGTCATTGGTTTCGACGTGAACGTAAATGGCGTCCAGCCCCATTCACGGACGACTTGCGTAAACAACGTAAATTTTTTAATTTCGACTCGGGAACGATGGCCATACTTAACATTGGTTGCCCCTCATATAGCAGGGGCAACTTTACGCGTCGCAAATCTAACGTAAACGTTGTAACTTCACTGCGTCGACCGCGCGTACGTTCGGGAATTCGCGTATTTTGCTAATTTGCATACTCAACGGGGAAAACGACGGAGGCGACACCTAGCGGCAAAAAAAAAAATTGCATTTAAGATCAGACAGCGTAAGAGCCTTACGCCTGTCGGATCTAATGGATATCTATGCGTAACTGATTCTAAGAATTAGTCGCATAGATACGACGGCCCAGATTAGGACTTACGACGGCGTACATTGCGTTGCGCCGTCGTAAACCCTTTAAGAATCTGGGCCTTTGAGCCCTTTGACCCCTCTGTCCCAAAGAAGCTCATGTACTTTTTCAAGCTGGTGCGTCAAGCTTCAATCAACATTAAATATAATGGGAATATTGATTTTGAGCGTTGAAGCGTTTGAGAAGCGCACTGCAAATTGATTAGGTGTGAACGAGGTCTAGTGACCATACATAATTACATTTTATTATTCAGTGATGTGCAGTTTGATGATAGGGAACAATCAAATTGCCACAACTTCTTCCTTTAGAAGAAAAGCCACATTCACACCTCCCTATTTTGTAGCTCAAAGCTCCAAAAAGCTAGAGGAGAAAAATCACGTATTCTCTATGGAGTTGAGTACACTACAGGTTGCCTGAAGCCAAACGCCTGAAGCTCAAAAAATTCTGGCGCACTTTTTGTAGTCTGAATTGGGCAGACTGGTATGTTTTTGAAGTGTTTTTTGTTCCATATGCATGGCATGCATGAACATGCTTGATTAGAGCATGTTTGAGCATTTTTCTTTTTGTTATGTGGTTTTCTGCTCAAATGCAATAATTAAATGAAAACAAATATATATATAATAAATACATAAATAATAAATAAAATAAAAAAATATAAAACTATAATCCAATATAAAAAAATAAAATAATAAATAAATATATGAATAAAAAAACCCTAACCCCAGGCCCTTAACCCTAATATTCCCCCCTAACTCTAATCCTAAACCATAATACTAACCCCTAAGTCCCCTTTCACACTTATACGACTTGTCTCACGATTTTAGACTGCAAAATCGCATGACAAGTCATTCCCCATGATTTTCAATGATTTCCATTCATATTGGCACGACTTTAAGTTGTGCCTACTTCAGAATAGTCCTTGCACTACTTTGCACTACACAATGAATGCCCCTATGGGCGCATATATTTGGCTGTTTGGTGTTAGGCCGCGTACACACAGTCGGTCCATCCGATGAGAACGGTCCGAAGGACCGTTTTCATTGGTTAACCGATGAAGCAGACTGATGGTCTGATGTGCCTACACACCATCAGTTTAAAAACCAATCGAGTCCAACGCGGTGACGTAAAACACAACGACGTGCAGAGAAAAATGAAGTTCAATGCTTCCAAGCATGCGTCGACTTGATTCTGAGCATGCGCGGGCTTTTAACCGATGCTTTTGCGTACTAACCATCGGTTTTGACCTATCGGTTAGGCGTCCATCGGTTGAATTTTAAAGCAAGTTCTAAATTTTTGGACCGAAGGATAACTGACCGATGGGGCCCACACACAGTCGGTTTGGACCGATGAAACTGAACTTCAGTCCGTTTTCATCGGTTTTGTCCGATCGTGTGTACAGGGCCTTAAGCCCACTGACCAGAAGCATACTTCTCGTCTATTCCTTGGACACCTGGTGCAGGCTCCTGATGGATGCTGGCGGCTCCATATAAGTCACACTGCAGCCCATAAAATGGAGTTCCACTCTAAAAAAATAATAATTACACCAAAAACCTGCAAAAAAAATAAATAATGTTTACTTACCAGAAATGCCGGTTGCTATGTGGATGTTCCTAATCTGCCTCTTCCTAGTCCGTGGCAGGTCTTCTTCCTCATCCTCCACGTGGTGTCTTCTGGGGAATGGGGCGTGCTGCCTTCTGGGAACTGTGTGTAAACCAGAAAGCAGCCGCCCATTCACAAAAGCGCCACGAGACTTGCGCATGCGCAGTAGGAAACGGGCAGTGAAGCCTCAAGGCTCCACTGCCTGTTTCCCTCAGTAAGGGTGGCGGCGCCGGAAGCTGCGCGGATCAGCCTCGGGGGGGGGGGGGGGGGGGGGGGGCATCGCGGGCGCCTAGGACTGGTAAGTGTCTCTATTAAAAGTCAGCAGCTACAGTGATTGTAGCTGCTGACTTTAAAAAAAAATAAAAAAATTGTGGGTGGAACCCCGCTTTAACCTGTTGCCACCAGCTGTACACATATATGCAACCTCTGGGCAGGGAGCTTTAAAGCTGAACAGCCCACCTGCCCAGGTTAAAGAGGAGCTTCAGTCTGCCCCTAAAAAATGTAAGGTCTGCAGCTACAAAACGCCAGCATCTTAACTAAGGGAAATGGACAGTGAAGACTTGCGGCTTCACAGTCGGTTTCCTACTGCGCATGCGCAAGCCGTGCTGCACTTTTTTTATGGTCGGCCATCGTCTGGGATTTGTGTCCCAGAAGGCTGCGGGGAGGAAGGAGGGGGCCAAACTTCTGCTCAGATTGCCACGGCAAACTGACTGTAAGTGGTAGCAGGTACCTGGAAAAAAACAGATACCCGCTTTCCCAAAAAGTGGAAAATGAGTGTGTGTGTGTGTGTGAGTGTGTGTGTATGTGTGGGGGGGGGGGGGGGGGGTTCTAGTACTCCCATTATATTATCCACTTGTTGGGGTTGATTTACTAAAACTGGAGAGTGCAAAATCTGCAGCTGTGCATGGTAGCCAATCAGCTTCTCACTTCAGCTTGTTCAATTAAAGCAGAACTCAGTGAAATACATTTTATTTTCCCATGCAGTGGGCTCTACTTGCACTGCGTGGGTTAACTGCTTGTTTAGTCTAGTGGTGCAAGGAAAGCTTTACTTACCTGCTCCCCCACATCCAGTGGTGGACTGTCCCTACTGTCCAGTCCAGAGCCAGTATATGGGCGTGATGATGTCAGAAACAGTCCATTCACAAGACCGCTAGCTTGCGGGGGGCAGGAGTGGCAGGGACTGGTCTGGAGGTTGGTGGATTAGGTAAGTATATCTCTGCTCTGCAATCCCATGGGTGAAAAGGAGCAGTTAACCCATGCTTTGAGGGCACAGCCCAACTGCATGGGAAAATATATATTTTTTCCTGGTTTTTCTTTAAAGCAGTTGTAAACCATGGATGTTGTAAAAGAAAATAAAAAAAAAACACCTGCAAGGCAATGGTATAATGTGCTAGTATGCATTTCATACTAGCACATGATGAAATACTCACCTTGGAACGAAGCCTTCCAGCCCTGTACTGTCACCACTGGAGGGCTTTGTCTTTCTTCCGGGTTCACACGCTTCGGCTATGTGATTGGCCGGAGCTGCGATGACGTCACACCTGTGCATGCACGCGGGAGCCCTCTGGTTCCGGCACAAGGCTCTGAACTCCTGGCAAGGTATGCCGGACCTTCAGAGTGCATGCGCCAGTGATGTCACAGGCTGCATGCAGGGTGAAAATCTCCTAAATGGCACTTCTTTAGGAGAAATTCATTCTACCTACAGGTAAGCCTTATTATAACCTTATCCAGTGGCGGGCCATCCATTAGGGGCACCCGGGCGCTACACCCTCTATCCGTGGCCGCCACATCCTAATTAATGCTCTCTAATCCACGGCTTCTACCCCCTATTCCTGCGTCCGGCCCCTTTCAGGACGCTGCGCGCATGCATTACAGCGACGGGGGGTGTTTTTTTGAAGCACCCGATTAGAGCCAGCTCTAAGTGGCTTCAAAATAGGGTGGGCTTGTGGCGCAGAGCATTTTGCCATGAGCTCACCCAGGTGTTACAACAGCGAATGAGTATTTGCAACACTGATCCTCCTCCCGGTTAATCGGGAAGCGGGTCTGATACCCGCCACCCAATTGGCTGAAAGGACAGGCGATCCTTTTGGGTGGTGATCGGGACGCCTAGGAGGAGGGGCGGGGATGCATGGTGGAAGCAAGGAGGAGAAGACACAGGAGCCGCTGCCCAATGAGCCCGCCAATGCCCGATTCCTGACGCTGCCAGATGTGCCCTCCGCCTAGATGGGGTAAGTGCTGGTGGACCAGCAGACAGCAAGGGGGCGTGGTTATTTGCCAGCCCCCCAAACAAAAAAAACACCAGCCGCCAATGACCAAGCAGGGTTTTCTACCACTTTAAACTTCAACAAAGAAACCTGGAAGCTGATTGGTTTCTATGAAGCGCTGCACCAGATTTTGCACTCTCCAGTTTTAGTAAATCAAGCCCATTGCGATCTGATTAAAATGATCAAGTCTGCAAACAAATTGAAGAGCCACAATTTCGCTTCCAATCAATTTAGATCAGATTTGACCCAACGGATCGGAACCACAAGGGTGAAAAAATAACACTTGTTTTGTACCGATCATCATCACCAATCTACTTTGTAAGTACGATCGTACGTGGATTGATCAGATTATGAGATTACATAACTGTAAGTTACCATTTCATCTCAATTATTGATCGAAATCCACTTTCCTGTGTAATGCAAACTTCAGATTGGTTATTGCTATGGTATGATAAGGATAGGGTAAGAAATGGATGATTGATGGATGAAGGCAGTGCTATGTGATGACAGGAGCTGTCCTGGCACTGGTGACACTGGCATGCTGCCATGATAGTCCCCGGACTCGGGAATAGTAGGGCTGCAGTCTCCTTATCAGAATGTATGTTGTTTTAGAGGGATGAGCTGAGACCACGCCTGCTGCTGACAGAGGCCGAGCCGTACTTCCAACCACATCGCTCCCCTCCCTCCTCCCTCCTCCCTGCTCTGAGCGCCTCATTCTCCGGAGAAGTTGTCTGTGTGAAGGAATCAATGTGGTGGGGAGGAGGTGGAAGAATCCTGCACCGGCCACACACAGCAATGCAACTTTCTCCGACCTCCGCCGGCTCCTGAGATGACAGCCCGGGCAGCAGATCGCAGCGAGCACGCCAGGAGGTAGGCATGGCTGGGGCAGGGAGGGACAGCACACACCCGACCAAGGCAAGTGGGTGGAAGTTTGCTAGGACTGTGCCCTTTCCACCTTCTTCCTGATCAATGACACAAGCCCATAGGACTGCTTACAGTATGGGCATGGCTGGACCATGGGGACTGGCAGCGATCGGAGACATTGGATACAATCTCATTTACTCAATGTATGGGCAGAGCGGGGAACCTTACTAACCCTATTCATTGGCATGATCACCATAGCAAACCATCTGATTTACTCAATGTATGGGCAGAGCAGGGGGACCTTACTAACCCCACTCTATGGCAGGATCATCATAGCAAACCATCTGATTTACTCAATGTATGGGCAGAGCAGGGGGACCTTACTAACCCCACTCTATGGCAGGATCACCATAGCAAACCATCTGATTTACTCAATGTATGGGCAGAGCGGGGAGCCTTACTAACCCCATTCTATGCCATGATCACCATAGCAAACCATCTGATTTACTCAATGTATGGGCAGAGCGGGGAGCCTTACTAACCCCATTCTATGCCATGATCACCATAGCAAACCATCTGATTTACTCAATGTATGGGCAGAGAGGGGAACCTTAGTAACCCCATTCTATGGCATGATTACCATAGCAAACCATCTGATTTACTGGATGCATGGGTAGAGTGGGGGCACCCTTACTAGCCCCATTCTATCTCATGATCACTATATCAAACCATCTGATTTACTGGATGCATGGGTAGAGTGGGGGCACCCTTACTAGCCCCATTCTATGGCATCAGTTAAGGAGAGGCATGATCACCATAGCAAACCATCAGCTTCACTGGATGCATGGGCAGAGTGGGGGACCCTTAGTAACCCCATTCCATGACATCAGTTTAGGAGAGGCATAGTCACCATAGCAAACCATCAGTTTTTTTTTTTTAATAGCTGGGCAGAGTGGAGGGACCCTTAGTAACCCCATTCCATGGCATCAGTTTAGAAAAGGCATGGTCACCATAGCAAACCATCTGTTTTTTTCAATAGATGGGCAGAGTGGAGGGACCCTTAGTAACCCCATTCCATGGCATCGGTTTAGGAGAGGAATAATCACCATAGCAAACCATCATCTTTATGCAATGCCTGAGCAGAGTGGGGGACCCTTTGTAATTCCATTCCATGGCATCAGTTTAGAACATTTACAAGCACCATAGCAAACCATCTGGTTTATTCAATAGATGGGGAGAGTGGAAGAACCCTCAGTAACTCTTTGCCTGTCATGAGTTAGAAAAGCTACAATCACCATGGCAAACCATTAGGTTTATTCCTTAGATGAGCAGAGTGAAAGAACCTCCTAGTAAGCCTTTCTATGTCAGAGTCTTGATCATCATTGAAAACCATCAGGTTTATTTAATAGATGGGAAGAGTGGAGGAACCCTTGGTAACCATTTGTGTATCGAGAGTTTAGAAGGCTCATGATCATCATTGGAAACCATCAGGTTTATTTAATAGATGGGAAGAGTGGAGGAACCCTTGGTAACCATTTGCGTATCGAGAGTTTAGAAGACTCGTGATCATCATTGGAAACCATCAGGTTTATTCAATAGATAGACAGTGAAAGAATGCTTAGTAAGCTTTTCCATGTCATCAGTGAGTGAAGAAGAGTCATGATCATCATTGCAGACCATCGGGGTTATGCTATATGGAGATGGGCAGACTGGAGGAACCCTTAGTAACCCTTTGCATGTCAGTTTAGAGCAGTCATGATCACCATTGCAAATCATCACATTTGTAAATACATAAGCATTTATATTTCATCCATTTGGAATAGGTATGGTCACCATTGCAGACGATCAGGTTTATTCCATCAATGGGCAGAGTGTAACCAATAGTAACCCTTTGCATGTCATCAGTTTAGAAATAGTCATGATCTCCATTGCAAATAAGCTTATTCAGTATGGAGATGGGCAGAGTAACCCCTAGCAAGGCTTTGCATGTCATCAGTTTAGAACAGTCATGATCACTATTGCAAACGATCGGGTTCATTCAATAGATGAGCAGAGTGGAGGAGCCCTTAACAACCCTTTGCATGTCACCAGTTTGGAATAGTCATGATGATCATTGCAAACTATCACGTGCATTCAGTAGATGGACAGAGTGAAGGAACCCATAAAAAGCATTTACATGTCATCCATTTAGAATAGACATGGACACCATTGCAGACAATTAGGTTTATTCAATCAATGGGCAGAGCATAGTGTAACCCATAGCAACCCTCTGCATGTCATTGCTTTAGAATAGTCATCATCGCCATTGCAAACAGGCTTATTCAGTATGGAGATGGGCAGAGCAGAGTAACCCCTAGCAAGGCTCTGCTTGTCATCAGTTTACAGCAGTTATGATCACTATTGCAAACGATCGGGTTCGTTCAATAGATGAGCAGAGTGGAGGAGCCCTTAACAACCCTTTGCATGTCATGAGTTTAGAATAGTCATGATCACCATTGCAAACTATCAGGTTTATTCAATAAAAGGGCAGAGTGGAGGAACCCTTAGAAACCATTTGCATGTCATCACTCATCAGTTTAGAACAGTCATGATTACGATTGCAGACAATCAGGTTTATTTAATAAAGAAATGAGCAGAGTAGAGTAACGCTTAGTAACCCTTTGCATGCCATCAGTTTACAACAGTCCTGATCACCATTGCAAGCCGTCAGGTTTATTCACTAGATGGGCAGAGCGGAGGACCATTAACAACCCTTTGCATGTCGTCGCTCATCAGTTTAGAACAGGAAAGATGTTTGCCCTTTGCTTGTTAAAGGCTCTTGCGTTTTGCACATTGCTCTTTGCCGTATTAGACTTTTGATTGTAATAGATGTATTTGATGATTGCATAGCTGTACATTGTCAGGGAGCGTATTAGACCAAGCATGGCTCACTATTAATCCCAGCATGCACTAACCTTGATCTGACTGCTAATGTAATAACCGGTACCCCCTCCTTGCTATTTTTTTTCTTTTTAGATGATTGCAGCCACCAACCTCGTTGTTTTCCACTCCCTGCCTGTTTTGACTTGAAAAGACCATGACAGAAGTCTTTCTATCAGCTCTTTTAAATGTTACTCAAAGCACTTTGCTGGCAAGTGGCTCATCTACTGGGAATGTCACAAAATGCACTCTGACAAAGACAGGCTTTCAATTCTATTACCTCCCCGCTGTGTATATAGTGGTTTGTATCACAGGATTTATCGGTAATAGTGTGGCCATATGGATGTTCATTTTTCACATGAAACCATGGAGCAGTATTTCCGTCTACATGTTCAATTTGGCACTGGCAGATTTTTTATACATCCTCTCCCTCCCAGCCCTAATCTTTTACTATTTCAATAAAACAGACTGGATATTCGGAGATGCCATGTGCAAACTGCAGAGGTTTATATTTCACGTCAACCTGTACGGAAGCATCCTATTTCTGACTTGTATCAGTGTTCACAGATACACAGGGGTAGTACATCCACTTAAATCACTTGGGAGGCTCAAGAAGAAAAACTCCATCTACATCAGTGCTCTGGTCTGGTTCATTGTGATTGCTGGTATCTCTCCCATCCTGTTTTTCTCTGGGACAGGCATCAGGAAAAATAAAACCATTACATGCTTTGACACATCATCTGATGACTACTTAAGAAGCTACTTCATCTACAGTATGTGCACCACTGTCTTTGGCTTCTGCATCCCTTTTCTACTCATTCTGGGATGTTATGGATTAATCGTTAAAGCTTTGATCTACAAAGATATGAACAATGCTCCTCTGAGAAAAAAATCCATTTATCTGGTTATTATTGTCTTAACTGTCTTTGCAGTTTCATACCTTCCTTTCCACGTGATGAAGAATCTGAACTTGAGAGCCAGACTGGATTTCCAGTCCCCTGAAATGTGCTTCTTCAACGACAGGGTCTACGCCACCTACCAAGTGACTAGGGGGCTCGCAAGCCTCAATAGCTGCGTAGACCCCATACTCTATTTCTTGGCAGGAGATACCTTTCGGCGGAAGCTATCAAGGGCAACTAGGAAAGCATCTAGAAGAAGCGAAGCGAATGTGCAATCTAAGAGTGAAGAGATGACTCTCAACATCTTATCGGAGTACAAGCAAAATGGTGATACCAGCTTGTGAAGACAAAGAACTGGATTGCTCAAGACACCCAGCTGTTAGCACTATGGGATGCATTAGCTCAAATGATGGCTGTGTAGAGATTTTTTTTTTTTTCACGGGTTAAAGTCAGTTGACATCCTGAGGCGGGCGAGAACAATTTATCCAAGAGGAAGTAGAAAGTTCTATGGTTTGGGGACAGACATTTGCATTCCCACCACAAAGGAACAAAAAGGGTGTTCTATTTCTTGTAGTATCTCCACAAGTTAAACTATTTCATTTTTTTTATTTTACAAGTTATTCCAGAATTTACTGTGAATACGTTTTGACTACTGCTAATATGGTGAAGGAATGTATCTCAATAAAAGTTATGTGCTGATATTTAAAAAAAAAAAGTATTACTAAATTAGCTGATATTTTTGTGAACCTGCTTTTCTCTAAAGCAATGGACTTTTTTTTTTTATTATTCTTCTGGAAAGACTTTTTCATTTTAGAATATTCTTACATAACAGAATTGAACATATGTGGAGGAAGCAGGGAATAGCTGCTCAATATTAATTATCACTCTCAATTTAGGCATGTCAATTAAAAAGAAACCTAGACAACACACTCTGGCCGTTATCAATATGCTGGGTGACAAGAAAGTTGTCCAAACCTGTTTTTTTATTTTTTATTTTACTGATAATGTCTGTTGTGATCAAAAGGTAAATTGCATACCCATCTCAGTTAGACTTGTATATGCGGCACTTGAGAACGTAAATTTGTATTATGGCTCTTTAGAAGAGCATTTATAGTCCGTGACAGTTTTATTGCACAAGAGAAAGGACTCCTATATATATTTTTTTTAAAGCATTTCAAAATATTAACGATATAAGGAACAAGGCAAAAAAAAATGTAGTAATCTGGATCCTTGTATACAAGGGCTCTATATGATAAAGGTTATTACTACCTACCTAAGCACTATTTACTTCAAAAATACCAGTGGATTGTTTGTAAAAGACTAATCGTGTTAGTTGAGAGTAGATGGTTTCGATATATATAAAACTTGGCTACTATGGGAAGGATGTATGCTGGCAGGATGGAAGATAACGTACCCTTTTGTCCTCCAGAGCTTGCCCTGGTACCACTAACTACTGAGAAACTCAAATGTGTGTGCGCATTTCTTAACTATAAACTGGACATCGAGACTTTTTTTATTTTTTAACCTGCTGCCCAGCAGCTAATATTACAATAATTTTCTTGACCTGTGGCATGGTGTAGCTGTATATCATGTCCGAAAAATGAATATATGAAGGGATAAATGTGATCTCTATGTTAAACGTACTGTGTATGTTTGGAGTATCGTATGTGTTTTAATGCTCATGTGAAAAATGTTTTATTTTTGTACCATTATCTGTAATTTAATATAGTTCAGTAAATCTGTTTTATCTGTAATTTAACAGTGCCATTGACTTGATTTGCCTATGGAGACAGTGTTACTTGACATTTTGAAGCCTCTCTCAGGTTTTGTAGACTGACCGAAACGTAATGTGTTTTAACTTTCACAATAAAAAAGGGTATTCGTTTCTCGGAGATGCTGTGATGTTTGCATGCACACAACGAGGTGGAAAGGAGATGGGGAAGGATAAAAATAAAGCAACAAACCCCCCCCCCCCCCCAAGTGTTTCTGGAATTTTACATCGCAATCGTAATACAACATGCTAAAGAAAGTCATTTTTTGTAGTATGATAAAGCTACGTTTTTCTTTTTTGTAGGGCAGTGCAAATGCACTTACGTTAAGTTTAGTGACCCATACCAACCAATCAGATTTTAATTTACATTAATCAGGACAATTAACGATAAGTGCTACCTGGTTGCTATGGGATGCTATTAAATAGCCTGCCTGTGTTATGATCGATTAAAGAGGTGGCTTTAAAATCTGTCTAGGATCTACCTGAGATACAACTCTGGCTAGGTTTTCAGGTAGCAGCAACCCTTAACGTAGCCAGCATCCTTTTTATCCATTTGATATGGCAACTGTCAAGCTAGCTTAGCAGCATGATAGTTCTGAGATGCAGGGCACCGAGCCAATGTTCATTTATACTTGTGTAAAGTAGAGAACCGTGAACGACAGCAAGAGCAAAAGGTTCCCTAGTTTTCATCTCGCATGAAGAAAAGCGATCCCTGGTGTAGCTGCACTTTAATCATCTTGCTGTTAATTTTTTCAGCCTGCATCCTGTTTATAGGAAAATAAGGGCTCTGCTCATTACCCTTGATTAGAGTGCATGCTTTTGATATAAGCCTCCAACACAAGACACTATGCAAATTTTTATGTATTTTTTTCCTCCATCAGTGCTGTTCTGTTAAAGCATGACAACTCTGTAACATACATTAATGTGTTTTCCAAACACAGCATAAACAAGTGTACGCCTTTTTTGATTGAATGCTAATCGGCATGACATAATAGAGGTGTGCTTTAAATAGGAAATCTATATACAAATATTTGGATAAGCAGATTTGTTATTAATGAAAATAGGTGAATTGTTTATGGACAAGTACATTTACAACTCGCTGTTCAATTAAAAGGAAAATATATATTTGGATTGGCATTATTATATACTGTAGTAAATTAGTTTTTTGCTTTCAGGTATGCGCAGTCATGCAGTGTTGTTTGACATGTTCCTACTCACTAGAAAACAGTTACCGGTACATATTGTAACATTAAATTGCTGCATTTAAGTTGCATGTCTATTTTAATTATGAAATGCCTGGTAATTTATTTAAGGTTGGAAGGAATAATTAACCTGCTTTCTACATAGCTGAACATGTTGTTCTGACTAATTTATTTTCATTTTCTAACACTTATGTGAGCCACTTTTAGGTGTGTCGCGGTAGATGTAAAGCTGTCCATTAAGTGGCAGATGTGTCAATGAAAATAATGGACAGCTAGAGATCTGCCTGTCCTTGAACATATCCCAGGACAGCCAGGATTTGCTGTTATCTTTACTCTGACTTGGCCAACATTAGCAGCACAAGAGCAGTGAAATGTTCATTCACTGCATAGAAAAGGCAACCACTTCTGTCTGCTCATACAACAAGTAGAAACTATCTGTGTCCGGAATGAGCTTTATTGATTAGTTGGAAGTATTGGCTATCACTTTCTAATCCACGTCTTATAGTCACAAGTGATGCTTAAATCAAATGCATCACTTGCATGGATCATTCCCTACATGTATAGTTACATAGTAGGTGAGGATGAAAAAAGAAACAAGTCCATCAAGTCCAACCAATGTGTGTGATTATATGTCAGTATTACATTGTATATCCCTGTATGTTGTGGTTGTTCAGGTGCTTATCTAATAGTTTCTTGAAACTATCGATGCTCCCCTGCTAAAACCACAGCCTGTGGAAGGAAATTCCACATCCTTGCCACTACTACAGCGAAGAATCCTCTATGCAGTTTAAGGTTAAACCATTTTCTTCTAATTTTAGTGAGTGGCCACGTGTCTTATTAAACTCCCTTCTGCAAAAAAAGTGTTATCCCTATTGTGGGGTCACCAGTATGGTATTTGCCAACCACTTATCTGCAGCAATCGGATAATGTAGATACAAAGAAGGAAATTAGTTGCCACATAAAATGGACTATGTATGCTTTCATCATCTGCTATATAAGGTGACCAAAAACAGCCATAACCGTCATTGAAGAAAGACAAGAGCGTGTCCATGCTGCAACCCCATTCATTTGGACACAATAGCACTTAAACTCTGTTTTACTTATTACTGACCCCTGAACACGACATTACTTATGTCTAAGCCATGCCATGTGCATTACTTTCTACCAACCCCTGGACTCTGGATTACTTACCCCTGACCCTGATGTTACTTATTACTGACCCCTGAACTCTACATTTCTTATGCCTAAGCCATGCCTTGTGCATTACATTCTACCAACCCCTGGACTCTGGATTACTTACCACTGACCCCGATATTACTTGTTACTGATTTCTGAAATCTGTATTACTTAAAGTATTACTAAACCCAGGACCCTGCATTCACTATATCAGGTCTCCCAGAGTACCCAGAACATGGAAATGCAGTTTTAGTGAATATAAACTGCGAAATACCTTTTCCCATCAGCAGTATATAGCAGTCTTGTGACTTCTATCAGTGTTGGGCCGAGCGCTGGTTAAAGCTTGTAGGAGGAGATTTCATTCTGCTCCGATGGTCCTAAGAGGCTGCATGACCCCTCACCCTCTGTCTGGACAGTGCTGATTGGCCCTGTTCCGATCACTTGCATCATCCCAAAAAAAAAAACTCTCCATACACCAAACTGAGCATGTTTAGAGTGCCCCCAAGGCTCTATCAGCAGATGGATTGGGGACTGAGAAAGAAGTGAAGTATCAGAGAAGACAGGATCAACCAGCTTTTTTTACACAGTGTTGAGGATTAACCCCTTAGGTTCCACGGTGAGTATAACAAGCATGCTTTACTGCGTATACAGACTGATTTTACTGTTGTGGGTTTAGTAACACTTTGATGGCAGTGTACGTTTTGTGACAAGTCTTTTACCTATTCACTGGGAAAAAAAGAATATACTGTTACAGTGATACCTCGGTTCACGAACTTAATTCGTGAACTGACTCTGGTCGCGAACCGAATTGGTCGCGAACCGAGGCACATTTTCCCATAGGGTTCAATGTAAATCCGGTTAATCCGTGCTGACCTTTTTTTGGGGGTTTTTGAAGCACAAAAATTACAATACACATTAGTACAGTATAGTAATGTATAAAGAGAGGACACTAACCTTGCTTGTGATGACTTCTGGCATGGAGGAAGGCAGGTGGGAGGCAGGTGGGAGGCAGTTATTGTTTGGAGGGAGAGTCCCCCTCCATAAGGACATCAGGGGGATCTCCTTCAGGGGTTTCCTCTCTCCTTTGTCTCCTAGCTGCAGGCTCAGTTTTGCTGAAAAATCTGTCCAATGTCACTTGTCTCTTCCTGCGCTGCATAACCCTCCGGAAATGAGAGACCACATTATCATTCATGAGATTTAACACTCTGTTCACGACAGTTATGTTGGGGTGGTGCTTTTCAAAAAAATCATGGCACTCATTCCATTTTTGCATAATGGATTTTATGGCATCACTGCTAACCTCCTCCCTTTCTTCCTCTTCCTCAGTGGAATGCTCCTCAAGAAGTGCCTTCTGCTGCTCACTGTGGAGTTCAGAAAGTTCTCCCGTGGTCAGCTCCTCCCTATGTTCCTCAACAAGCTCTTCCACATCAGCACCATCAACGTCCAGACCCATACTCTTGCCCATGGACACAATTTCCTCCACTACCTCAGCATCAGGCACTTCAATGTCATGTTCACGTTCAGCGACACATTCTGGCCACAGTTTCCTCCAGGCTGAATTTAGGGTTCGGGGAGTGACCTCTTCCCAGGCTTTGTCAATGAGGTTAATGCAGTGGGCAACATTGAAATGTTTCTTCCAGAAGTCTTTCAAAGTCAAGGACGTCTCTTCAGTGACATTAAAACACCTAGTGAAGAGCGCCTTTGTGTACAGCTTCTTGAAGTTGCAGATGACTTGCTGGTCCATAGGCTGCAGAAGTGGTGTTGTGTTGGGGGGGAGGAACTTTACCTTGATGAAGTCATACTCAGCATCCATATCATCCACCAAGGCTGGAGGGTGTGCCGGGGCATTGTCCATCAGAAGAAGGCACCTTTCAGGCAGCTGGTTATCAGAAAGATATTTTCTGACGGTGGGTGCAAACACCTCGTGCAGCCATTCCATAAACAATTGCCTTGTGACCCAAGCTTTGGCATTGGCTCTCCACATGACGGGCAGTCTGGCCTTGTTCACATTTTGTTCCCTAAATGCACGAGGGGTCTGAGAATGGTACACCAGTAGTGGTTTAATTTTCAGATCGGCGCTTGCGTTGGCACACAGCAAAAGGGTCAATCTGTCCTTCATGGGCTTGTGCCCTGGTAGTGCCTTTTCCTCCTGCGTGATATAGGTTCTGTTCGGCATTTTTTTCCAGAAGAGCCCTGTTTCATCACAGTTGAACACTTGTTGAGGGACGTATCCTTCTGTCTTCATGAATTCCGCAAAGTCTAACTTGTAGGCTTCTGCTGCGGCCTTGTCAGAACTGGAAGCCTCACCATGTCTAATCACACTGTGGATGCCACTTCTCCTGCGGAATTTTTCAAACCACCCCCTACTGGCTTTAAATTCGTCACTTGCTGCAGTTGTAGAGGGGCTTCTTTGCAGTAAATCACTGTGCAATTTCCTGGCTTTCTCACAGATCATAGCTTCACTAACGCTATCACCTGCCAGCTGTTTCTCATTCAACCACACAAGCAAAAGTTTTTCCACCTCTTCCAGCACTTGCGTCCTCTGCTTGGTTAACATTGTTACTCCTTTTGCAACATCAGCTCCTTTGATGGCGGCTTTGTTTTTCAGAATAGTCGAGATTGTTGACTTTGCCATCTTGTACTCCGAGGCCAGATCAGTCACACGAATACCACGGTCATGCTTTTCTATAATTTCCTTCTTCAGCTCAATGGTTATTTTCTTCACAACCTTGCTGTCACCTTTACTACTGCTCTGCACTTTCTTTTTGCCCCCATGCTTGCGCTGCACATTCTTGTCACCTGCATTTCCCCTTTGCACATTGTCACTTGCATTTCCACTTTGCACATTGTCACTTGCATTTCCACTTTGCACATTGTCACTTGCATTTCCACTTTGCACATTGTCACTTGCATTTCCACTTTGCACATTGTCACTTGCATTTCCACTTTGCACATTGTCACCTGCATTGCTGTTCTTGTCACCTTCATTGCTGCTCTGCACTTTCGTCTTTCCACTATGCTTCTTGGGAGCCATATTGCGCTGCACATTCTTGTCACCTGCATTTCCCCTTTGCACATTGTCACTTGCATTTCCCCTTTGCACATTGTCACTTGCATTTCCCCTTTGCACATTGTCACCTGCATTGCTGTTCTTGTCACCTTCATTGCTGCTCTGCACTTTATTCTTTCCACTATGCTTCTTGGGAGCCATATTGGGTGTCCAGTGAACTGTACAATACAGCAAGAACAGCAAGAACAGTACTGTAGTACAGTACAGTACTGTATGTGCTAAAAAGCACACCAAAAATCAAAAAATACCTTGAAATGTATGCACAGTACTCGCAGTACACTTCTTTCTGTGTGTCTTCTTCTCTCCACGATCTTCCTACAGGAAGTCACGACCATGTGACAGCCTGGAAATAGCATTAAAATGGCCGCGGCTCCTGTTCGTGAACCGAGGCGGAGTTCGTGAACCGGAGCATATTTATATGAACTTTTCTGTTCGTGAACCGAGTTGTTCGTGAACAGAAGCGTTCGTGAACCGAGGTATCACTGTATTTGGTTAACCTCTTCCATACCGGGCAGTTATACACACTTCCATACCAGGCCTATTCTGGCACTTCTCTCCTACATGTACAAATCATAATTTTTTTGCTAGAAAATTACGCAGAACCCCCAAACATTATATATGTTTTTTTAGCAGACACCCTAGGGAATAAAACGACGGTCATTGAAACCTTTTATCTTGCACGGTATTTGCGCAATAATTTTTCAAACGCCTTTTTTTGGGAAAAAAATTGTTTCATGAATTAAAAAAATTTAAAAACAGTAAAGTTAGCCCAATTTTTTTGTAAAATATGAAATATGATGTTACACCGAGTAAATAGATACCTAACATGTCACGCTTTAAAATTGCGCACACTCATGGAATGGCGCCAAACTTCGGTACTTAAAAATCTCCATAGGCAACGATTTGAAATTTTTTACAGGTTACCAGTTTAGATTTACAGAGGAGATCTAGTGCTAGAATTGTTGCTGGCACTCTAACGCACGCGGCGATACCTCACATATGTGGTTTAAACTGCGTTTACATATGTCGGCGGGACTTGCGTGTGCGTTCGCTTCTGCGCGCAAGCTACCGGGGACAGGGGCGTTAAAAAAATTAATTTTTATTTCTTTTTTTTTTATATATATTTATTTCTTTTTTTACACTTTTTTTTTTAATTTTTTTTTTTTTTTTATCACTTTTATTCCTATTACAAGGAATGTAAACATCCCTTGTAATAGGAATGTGTGTGACAGGTACTCTTTATGGAGAGATGCGGGGTCAATAAGACCCCACATCTCTCCTCCAGGCTGGAAAGCATGAAATCGGTGAAAAAAAATTCACCGATCTCATGCTTGTGGTTGCTTAGCAGCCGCAATCGCGGCTTTGTTTACTTACGGGGACCCGGGCGTGACGTCATCACATCGCGCCCGGGTCCTCCGACGGTCATAGAGATGACTGGTGACCATCTGGTCACCAGTCATCTCTATGCTTCCTGCGAGCGCCGGACGATTCGTTCTCCGGGCCCCCGATGGCACGGGAGAGCCCGGAGAAGCACCGGATGGCGGCGGGAGGGGGGGGATGTCCCCTCCCGCCGCCTGTAAGAACGATCTAGCGGCGGAACCGCCGCTATGATCGTTCTTACGTTGTGCAGAATCGCCGGCAGTTTAGAAGGATATCTGAATGATGCCTCTAGCTGCAGGCATCATTCAGATAACCACCCGGAAAGCCCAGGACGTCACATGACGTCCACTCTGAACGGCAGAAGTTCTTTGTGGACGTCATTTTACTATGGGCCGGTAGGGAAGTGGTTAAATCAGTTTTTAAACAAATTGAGAAATCGTAGTGAGCAATTGCATCCTTCTGATACATTTATATATTAATATATAGATTGACCAGTGATGACGAGAGAAATCCCGTATCTAGATAGCCTTTGTTCTGATTTACCAGTCAGCAGTGAGCTGGTCATTTTAGCAAAAATCAAGAAAATTTTAAATCTCTAATAACATACTTTAACATTATCAAACCGCTGGTAAAATATATGAAAATGCAGTTATGATGCAGAGAAAATGCATTATAAACCTAAGGCTAGTTAGTAATAGTATACCTCCAGACCTTTATAGCAGCTGTTTGTTGTATTGGGAAAGATGCCGTACATCAGGGACGCAGATATTGAACCTATGAGAACTAACTCTTCGAGTTTGTGGTTTCATCCACTTTATAAGTCAAGTGGTTCAAATACTCTGTTTTTAATATACACAAATGAGATCTTTTCATCTGAGCATATGGTAGTATGACTGTGTATATATAACTGTTCTGCTCCAGGTGGTGACTATTTTTACCATGCTAGAATTAGTTTTGTATACTTCTCTGAAGACCCCACGCATTTTTAAAGAAAACACATTAGTTGTCCTAATTAATCTCACACAAACAAGTTGAACTTGGCTTTATGGGATATAATTCATGATGATAGTGTAGACCACTGTATTTATATGATTAACTGGGGCTTATTTATTAACATATGGCCTTATGCATTTATTGGTCTGTACTAAAGATCTGTCCTTGGGTCCATCATTCAGATTTAAGCTTTCATTTTCAAGGCTAGTTTAAAGTGGAACTTCATTCTCTCAGGCCTCGTACACACGCAAAAACCAGCAAGAAACTTGCTGGGAGATATTTTTTTGCTGAGGAAACCGGTCGTGTGTACATTTTCGGCAAGGAAACTGTCGAGAAACTCGACGAGCCAAAAAGAGAGCAAGTTCTCTATTTCCTTGACAGGAATGGAGAAACTTGCCTTGTCGAGTTCCTCGACAGCCTGACAAGGAACTCGACGAGGAAAACAATGTGTTTCGCCTGTCGAGTTCCTCGGTCGTGTGTACGAGGCTTCAGTCAACATTGACTATTTTTAATCTGTATGCTGCTAGCATTAGTAAAGCTATAGAAATAATATTATATTTACTTGTTTTAAACCTTTATTTTTTTTTATGTATTATTTTATATTTCCTCAGTTACTTCCTGGTTTTCAGGCCTAGGTAAATGTCATGCATCCCAAGAGGTGAGGAGGGTTTTTCTCAGCTAAGCACACCCTACTGCCCGCATGCCTAAGCAAAGGGTAGTAAATGCTATATGAATCATCTGCCCGTACCTAAGATGGCCACTGCCAGACATTGGGATGGTTTTCAAAGTGATAGGAAGTAATGTCACTAGCACTCCAGGATCTCCAAAAATGGGTCCAAAACTTTAATCAACGATCATATAATTACAGCAGAAATCGACGTATCGGAGCCACGCAGGACCCCTTCGTCAGGCATATGACAACGTTGCTTTCTGCTGTAATTATATGATCTTTGATTAAAGTTTTGGACCCATTTTTTAAGATCCTGGTGTGCTGGTGACATCACTTCCTTTGACTATACAGGGTTCCAGCCTTTGGTTGCTTCAGCACCCATTTATGAATACAGCCATCTTTACAAGAATGTGTGCATTGGGAATATTGTATTGGTTTTCAAAGCGATTTCTCCGCAAAATAAAGAAGAGACATAGGGCCAGATTCTCATAGATATGGCGCCGGCGTAGTGTAAGTCATTTATACTTCGCCACCGCAACTTACTGGAGCAAGTGCCTTATTCTTCAACCACTTGCTCCGTAGTTTGCGGTGGCGTAGTGTAAATGGCCCGGCGTATCCCCGCGTAATTCAAAGGGGGCGGCTTGTATTTAAATTAAGCGCGCCCCCGCGTCGATTGAACTGCGCATGCGCCCGGGCTGAAAAATAGCCCAGTGCGCATGCTCCAGCTCATGACGGAAAACGTCAATGACGCTGATGTGTGCGTCATTGACGTAAAGTCGTATTCAATAACGATTTAGGAAAACGACGTACCCGACGGGAAAAGACAACGCGGACCCGACGCCATACTTAACATGGCATACGGCGGACTGGCGTAAGGTTACCCCTCATATAGCAGGGGTAACCGTACGCCTACGGAAACGACGCAAGCGACGAGTACGTGACGCAAATTTGTTCGGGAATCGGCGTATCAGGCTCATTTGCATAGTCAAATGAGACCTGAACGTAAACGCCACCTAGCAGCCAGCGGCGAATTACATTTAAGATCTGACAGTGTAGGTCACTTACACCTGTCGGATCTTGGCCGTATCTATGCGAAAATTATTCTAGGAATCACTCGCATAGATACCCGGGCCAAAAAACAGAGATACGACGGTGTTTCCTGAGATACACCGTCGTAACTCTTCGGAGAATCTGGCCCATAGAGGGGTGAGTGGGTTTGCTTTGAATATTAAAAACGAATTAAACAGTGTTTTTGATTTGTGGTGCTCAGATACAGTGTACTGTAGTTCTACTTTCATCTGAGTGATGGCAGTAAGAAAAATACTTATTAGTACTTAGCATTTTGATACATGAGCTCATAGAGGTTGATTTACAAAAGGGCAACAAAGCTGTGTAAGGGAAATTGCTCTTTGCAATTCTTCCCAGAGCTTAGTGAATGTGGTGACTTCCTCATCCAATCATGTGCAAGCAATAATGCAGTTTTTTAAATTTCTTGCACATGATTGGGTATTTTTTGTAAAGTCAAATTGCGCCACATTCAAAGCACAAAGGCAAGTTCCTTTGCAAAGTAAATAAAATTCCATTGTGTGCAGTAGACCATGACAGCCAATCAAAAACTAGCTTGTCAAATAAAATCTGAATGGTTGACATAGAATATTGTATACCCAGCTGTCACTTTTTTTTTTTAAATTTTGCAAATGTTATACTTTTTAATGTCAATAAATATATATTTTTGGATTACATTCTGCATCCCGAATGAAAGGATTCATAAGTCTTGTTAAGTAGTCCTTCTTCAAATTCATTTTAATAGTAGCATTTTGTATACATACTCAACTCTTTGCTTTTGTAATCCGCTTACTAATGTACATGGTTTTCTAATCTGAATTATTTTAGTGAATTATTGCACACCATTATTGTTCTTCTAAATCCTTGTCTTTTTTTGGCTAAATTCCATGTTCCACTCGCTTTTGTTCTTTGTGTGCCACTTTAAATGCCATTTTAATTTGAGGATTTTTTTCATATTTTTAGGTTGGGACTTTGCCAGGATAGTAATGGATTGCTCACTGGACGATCTTCTGAACTCCTTACTGCATTCATCATTTGGGAACATAGTTAGATATTTAATTAATGTTGGGATTCATTTTTTTTTTTCATGCGGTTTTATTTTCCACACTGTTGCCATTTTTTTTCAGTCACAGATTTCGAGGTCACCCTTCTAAAATTGCAGCTACCATCCTATTTAAGGGTAGCTAAGGGTTGTAGGATTATTAAAGCAGTGGCCCATGACAGACTTGCTTATAATTGAGCCTGCAGCTTAGAAGAGTGTTATATTAAAAGACTGTCTGTGTTTCTTTTATCTTACAGAAGTTATGATAGCGAAAAATAAAGCTTGTAACATAATAAGAGAAGCCTGTTGTGAAATTGCAGAGTTAACTCTCCACGCAGCAGGGGAATTATGGTGCATTGGCCCCCATTCCTCTTCTGCTGAAAGAAAAATAAGTAAATGTTCAGTGTTCGTGTCTTTTGTTAGACACCGCCATTTTCTTCTTTTAGAACAATTATTTAAGCTTCAGCCACTGACATTCCATGCAGCTGAATCCTCCCTTAAAAAACAGCAAAGTCCTTTATGTACAATGCTGTGATAAGCGTCCCCCCCATCAGCCCAGCCAGGCATGAGCAGTTTCTTTTTTCTTTGAACAAACATGCTTCTGCTTTCTTCAGCAAACTCCGTTTCCCCCTACAATCTTTTTCAACAGTGTTAAGACATGTCCTTATTTTCCCTGCAAAATCATCACTTAATAGCTTTCAGATGTTGAAATGTGAATTCATCCTCCACACTGTGATGTAAGGTGTCACAATAACAGAGGCATTTATATGGCTCAATGAGTCGGCACTTATTTATAGGTCTTCTGAATCAAGGTCAACCAATTTCAAAGGACCTGTGATTGTTCTGCAGGAAAAGTTTTAAAAACTTGGGGAATCCTTTTTAATTTTTAATAGATTTTGAAATTGTACAAACAAAATAATCAAATAGTGATAAACAAGCCTCAAAGCTATACTATTTGATAGGGCAGTGCTATCTAATGGCAGTGCTAGGGTTTGGCCGTCAAATTAGCCACTTTTTGTGATTAGGCACTGTGTCACGTAACTGACAATTGCATCGTGTGAGGTGGCTCCCTAACAAAATTGACATATTTTTTTTTCCCCACAAATAGAGCTTTCTTTGGTGGTATTTGATTACCTCTGCATTTTAATTTTTTTGCGCTATAAACAAAAATAGAGTGACAATTTTGGAAAAAAAAGCAATATTTTTTTACTTTTTGCCCAAAAATATATAAAACAACTTTTTTTCCCTCAGTTTAGGCTGATACATATTCTTCTAAATATTTTTGTAAAAAAAAATCGCAATAAGCACTTGGCGCCAGATTCACGAAAATTTGCGGCCGTGCAACGTAACCCGTTTACGTTACACCGTAAGTTTTCAGTGTAAGTGCCTGATCCTCAAAGCACTTACCTGGAAACTTGCGGCGGTGTAACGTAAAGTCGTCCGGTGCAAGCCCGCCCAATTCAAATGGGGCGGGTACCATTTAAATTAGGCGCGCTCCCGCGCTGGACGTTCTGCGCATGCTCCGTTCGCAATTTTCCCGACGTGCTTTGCGCGAACTTAGGGCGGACCGACGTGTTTGTGAATCGCGACGTGCGTAACGTACTTACGCCGGGAAAAAAAATTCAAAAGCGACGCGGGAACGACGGGCATACTTTAACATGGTGGAGTAATTTTACACCATGTTAAAGCACACCTAACTTTGCGACGGGAAAAAAAGACTTGCGCCGACGTAACGACAGGAAAAACCTTTGTGGATCGCCGTAACTGCTAATTTGCATACCCGATGCTGGAATACGACGCGAACTCCCCCCAGCGGTGGCAGAAGTATTGCATCCTAAGATCCGACGGTGTAAGTCAATTACACCTGTCGGATCTTAGGGCTATCTATGCGGAACTGATTCTATGAATCAGCCGCATAGATACGACAGGAGATATGACGGTGTATCAGGAGATACGCCGTCGTATCTCCTCTGTGAATCTGGCCCTTATTGCTTGGTTTGCGCAAAAGTTATAGCGTCTACAAAATAGGGGATAGTTTTATGGCATTTTTATTATATATATATATTTTTTTTACTAGTAATGGTGGCGCTCAGCAATTTTTATAGTGACTGCGACATGGTGGACACATCGGACACTTTTGACACTATTTTGTGACCATTCACATTTATACAGCGATCAGTGCTATAAAAATGCACTGATTAGAGGGAGCAGACGATCAGTGTCCTGTCACTAGGTCGAACAGGGAAATGCCTTGTTTGCATAGGCATCCCCTTTTCTGCCACTCTGTGGTACGATCACGGGACACCGGCAGACATCGAGTCACACCGGGAAAAATTTAAAGGGACATAGCTGTACGCCCATTTGCCTGTCCATGTCATTCTGCCAACGTAAAAGTGTGTGCGCTGGTCGGCAAGTGTTTAATTGCAACAGTGTCGGGTTGTAGCATCTGATCTTTCTTAACAACGGGAATAGCTGTGTTATAAAGATTAGTCCTTGAAAGGATAGAGGAGAAGATTCAATTAGTATTAATATACCCTTTTCTGTATTGCAATACAGGGTTGATTGATATAAGGATAACATGTACCTAAGGCAGTAAATCATAAGCTGCACGATAAGTTCCTTTTGATTACCTTGGCCAGATCCACGAAGCAGTTACGCTGGCGTATCTATTGATACGCCGCGTAACTTCTAGGTTGCTCCGGCGTATCTTTGTTTTGTATCCACAAAACAAGATACGCCTGAAGCTGGGCTAGATCCGACTGGCGTACGTCTTAGTACTCCGTCGGATCTAAGGTGCCTATTTACGCTGGCCGCTAGGTGGCGCTTCCGTCGATTTCCGCGTTGAGTATGCAAATTAGCTAGATACGCCAATTCACAAACGTAGGTCCGGCCGGCGCGTTTTTTTTATGTAGTTTCCATAAGGCTTTTTCCGGCGTAAAGTTACCCCTGCTATATGAGGCGTAGCCAATGTTAAGTATGGACGTCGGGCCAGCGTCAAATTTTTCGTTTGCGTAAAACTTTAGCGAATAGGGCTTTGCGTAGAATTACGTTCACGTCGAAAGCATTGGCTTGTTGCGGGTTAATTTGGAGCATGCGCACTGGGATACCCCCACGGACGGCGCATGCGCCATTAAAAAAAAACGTCATTTACGTGGGGTCAAGACGTATTGACATAAAACACGCCCACAACTTAGTGATTTGAATTGCGCACCCTTACGCCAACACATTTACACTACGCCGCCATAACTTACGGCGCAAATTCTTTGTGGATACGGGAAATACGCTGTAAGTTACAAATTCGCAATGCTACGTGGATCTGGGCCCTTGTGTTTTAAAGCAAAACTTCTGTAAAAAAAAAAATCCCTGTGCAGCGGGGCTATGCCCGCACTTGCGAGGTTAACTGCTCGTTTTGTTCTAGGTGAGAGGACTGTAGAGGTATACTTACCTGACCCGCTGATCCTTCCTGCACAAGACTGGTCCCTTCACCTCCTGCCCAACTCCCCCCCCCCCCCCCCCTGGTGATCCTGTGGTCTTGAAAATGAGCTGTTCCTGACATCAGCACGCTCCTTAGACTGGAATATTCCACTGCTGGACCGTGGGGGAACATGGTTTTCCAGAGGCTCAACGGATCACGTAAGTATGAGCTTTCTACTTACCCCTAGAACAAAAGAGCAGCGCGGGCCCTGCTCCACTGCATGGTGAAATTTTTTTTGCCCGGAGATGGCCTTTGAATGCTTTTTCCTGGTTCTACATAGTACATACTAGTCTCTGAAAAAATCTTTGAGGTAAGAACTCATCTCTGGTTTTACCTTGCTGAAGGGAACATAGTGCCATCAACTTGTTTTTCAGCTTCTGAATGCATTCCTGATCTGCATGCTTCTGTATAAATAATGCCATAGGTCCCAAATACTATATTTTTTCCATCAAACTTGTCAGTCAGCAAAAAATATTTTACAGGAATTCATGGTAAAGATGATCAGTTTTCAGAGCCAATTCCAAGAAAAGTAAAAAAAAAAAAAAACTAAGGGTATGTTGGAAATAAGGAAAACTTGAAATTGAGATAAAAATACCAATAATGTACGGTAAGCGATCTAAGGTCCATGCATACTGGGCTTAAAAAATGTCAGTTCTTATGGCAGGGAAAAAAAATGCTCATATAGAAAATGTTTGTACAGGCGTTTAGGAGGTTTTAGCATTTTTTCTGCCAGAAAACTCCTCCCAAAAACGCAAACTAGAAGTTTTTTTTTCTGCCTCTAAATGCTGGGCTTAAACTATGCCTTAACCACTTAAGCCCTGGACCATTTGGCTGGCCAACGACTGGGCCACTTTTTGTGATTCGGCACTGTGTCGCTTTAACTGACAATTGAGCGGTCGTGCGACGTGGCTCCCAAACAAAATTGATGTCCTTTTTTCCCCACAAATAGAGCTTTCTTTTGGTGGTATTTGATCACCTCTGCGGTTTTTATGTTTTGCGCTATAAACATAAATAAAGCGACAATTTTGAAAAAAAAGCAATATTTAGTACTTTCTGCTATAATATCCCCAATGTTTTTTTTAAAAAAGCAAATTTTTTTCTCAGTTTGGGCCGATATGTACTGTATTCTTCTACATATTTTTGGCAAAAAAAATCACAATAAGTGTATGTTGATTGGTTTGCACAAAAGTTATAGCGTCTACAAAATAGGGGATAGTTTAATGGCATTTTTATTATTTGTTTTTTTTTACCTGTTATGGCGGCGATCTGCAATTTTTTTTATTTTATTATTGTGACTGTGACTTTATGGCGGACACATCGGACCCTTTTGACTCATTTTTGGGACCCATGTAATTTTTATATATATGTACTGATTAATGTGAAAATTACACTGGCAGTGAAGGGGTTAACCACTAGGTGGTGCTGAAGGGGTTAAGTGTGTCCTAGGGAGTGATTCTAACTTGTTTAAAAAGGCATCCCCCTGTTCTGCCTTTGCCGACCGCAATCGCGGGCCCCCCCGGAACATCGAGTCCTCGGGACCCCCGAGCGCACTCACAAGGCAGGTGGCAAATTTAAAGGGACGTACAGGTAGCGTTTTTGAAGTCCAGTGTGCATGGACCCTAAAGCCTATCTCTGGGAAAAAATAAAAACCCAATTCACCCTTAATTCCCATCCTCTCCAACATATTTTTTTTTTTTTTTGTTTTCTTAAATACAGCAGTGTTAAAAGCAGCATTGATATACACATCTAAGCTCATTGAGGTCACTCTCTGGCACTGTTTTTGGGTGTGGGGAATTGGTAATCAAGCTGGATCCTGAGAGGACCCTGCTAGATAGTCAATAACAAATGTCCACATCATACAGGCAGTAATGTAGACACCTAAAGAAGAAATCTGTCTTCTGTACCCAAAAGTGAAAGACTCAACTGGAGCATCACTTGACTATGGATTTATGTAAGTAAAAGGGACATTTTCTTCTATGGGAGAGATTAGTTAGAGGAAGGTGGTGGACGGGGTAAGTGTGCTTGCAGCTGTAGCCAAGAGATGAGCTTTAAAGTGGTTGTAATGGCTGAAGTTTTTTACCTTCATGCATTCTGTGCATGAAGGTAAAAAAAAAAAAAACAGCGATGTGCACAAGAGTATCACAGGGAAGATACATAGCAATAGGAGCCATTCTCTCACTTCTGTCAATCAAACTCTGTGACAAGGGAGTGGGGGCGTGCCCCACTGTCTGTGTCTATGGACGCAGGCAGTGGGGCTTGGGCGTGAGCCTGCATGCGAGCACCCATAGAAAGCGGCTTCCTATGGGGGGCACTAGATGAAGAGGAGGAGCCAGAAGTGCCGACAGGTGACCCAAGAAGAGAAGGATGGGTGCTGCTCTGTGCAAAACCATTGAAATACTTTAACCGTTTAAGGACCATCTCACAACTTTTTACGTCGGCAGAATGGCATCGACCGGCATAAGGGCGTGCAGGTACGTCCCCTATAAGATGCCGCCATGTGGTCGCGACCTTGCCGCTTTCTCCGTGAGTCTGACCGCGGGTCCCGTGGAATTGATCGCCTTGGGGATACCTGTGATCATCTCACAGAGAGAACGGCGAGATTCTTATGTAAACAAGCATCTCCCTGCTCTGCCTAGTGACAATGACAGTGATCACCGCTTGGTGTAATCGGAAGTGGTGATCTCTGTCTTGTCACGTGTAGCCCATCCCCCCTACAGTTAGAAGCACTCATCAGGGCACACTTAACCCCCTACGGCGCCACCTAGTGGTTAACCCCTTCACTGCCAATGTCATTTTCACAGTAATAAGTGCATTTTGTATAGCACTGATCGCTGTATAAATTACAATGGTCCCAAAAATGTGTCAAAAGTGTCCGATGTGTCCGCCACAATGTCGCAGTCACAATAAAAATGGCTGATCGCTGCAATTACTAGTAAAAATAAATATTAAAAATGCCATAAAACTGTTATAACTTTTGCACAAACCGATCAATAAGCGCTTATTGCGATTTTTTTTTAACCAATATGTAGAAGAATACGTATCAGCCTAAACTGAGGACATTTTTTATATATATGTTTTGGGGATATTTATTATAGCAAAAAGTAAAAAATATTGCATTTTTTTTCAAAATTGTTGCTCTATTTTTGTTTATAGCGCAAAAAACAAAAATAAAGCAGAGGTGATCAAATACCACCAAAAGAAAGCTCTATTTGTGGGGAAAAGGGACGTTAATTTTGTTTGGGAGCCACGTCGCACGACCGCACAATTGTCAGTTAAAGTGACGCAGTGCCGAATCGCAAAAAGTTGCTTGGTCTTAGACCAGCAAAATGGTCCGGGGCTTAAGTGGTTATTTTGGGTGCAGTATTATTGCATGACTGAGTCATTTTCATCAAGCCTAGGTTCACATTGATGCGATTTGGAGTCTAAAAGACCCCAAACCCCTCCTCTGCACTTCAAAGTATTCAAAATGCCAAGAAAAAAGCCAGCAGTGACGTCGCTTCTGGTGTACTACATCAGAGACACAATCCACACTGATTCTGACTTTGTTTGGGTATCCAGCCAGCCAGAGGAAAGGGAGATCCGGGCAGAGCAGTGGAAGGAGGGGGTGGGGCTGTCTCCTCCCACTGCTTATAATAATAAGCGAGCTGCTGATTAACCACATTAATTGTTTTCACAAGAAAGCCAAATGTTGGCTCTAAAAAACGGTACTGGTGTGATGCCTGCAGCTGCTGGCATCACCCTGGTACAACCACTTCAATAAAATGATGTACAGGTATGTGATTTTGCATGAAGTGGTTAAAAGATGGTTGCCGTGCAGAAGCGTTCTTTATGGCACAACCAGGGGCATTCAGGGGAGAGGGGGAAGAGATAGGGGGAGGGGGTAGAGGACAAGGGATGGGAGAGAAAAGGGGTGTGAGAGAGGGAGGAGGAGAAAGAGGAGTGATGAGAGGAGGGAGGGGTGAGAGGGTGGAGTGAGAGAAAGAGAGGGAGGTGTGGGGGTGAGAGGGAGGGGTGAAAGAGAGAGGGGGAACAGGGAGTGAGAGAAAGGGGGAGGGGGTGAGAGATGGGAAGGGGGTCAGAGAGAGGGGGAGGAGGTATGAAAGGGGGTGGGGGGTGAGAGAGAGAGAGAGGGTAGACAACGTGAGAGTAGAGGAACCACATGTTGATCTTTTGGTAACCACATAGAGTAACAAGCTGGGCAGGTTTGTTTCCAGGTCCAGGGACTCTCAGGCATTCACAGTGACCCTGGTGACTCTGTGGGATCAGCTCCATCTGATGTATCCTTTTCCCATCTACAGCTCCTTCACTATCAGCTTAACAGGATTGAGATGGGGGTATTCCAGTGATCCTCATTGCATCAAACTGTCCCAGGAGAATGTGGACCCTTACAGTTTTTAAGGATATTTTGTCCCAGGGGCCTGACCACCATCCTGCTTCTCAGGCACTGGCTTTAATTGCATGACTTGATATTTGATCATTCTTATGCTTCATATGTTCTTGAGGGTTAGGATGTTGACTTCTCGCAACATAGACGTGCTTTGTGTGATGTGAGTCTAGGAAATGTTATCCTAGGATGTACTTCTTTTTTTAGTCTGGTCTAGACAAGCATCTGGCCTTGAGTACCATCACAGGTCAAATCTTAGCCTTGGACATTCTGTTTCAGGGACGAATATCCTCTCATTCATACACTAAGATTTTTGTGTAGGCATATTACCTCCACTGTATGATCCGGTTGACACTGGATCCTCAACCTAATTCTCTCATCCCTTCAGGGACTGCCCTTCCAACCTATGAAGCCTCATACACACGTCCGAGGAACTCGACGGGCGAAACACATCGTTTTGCTTGTCGAGTTCCTTGTGAAGCCGCCGAGAATCTCGGCGAGCCAAATTTTCCCATTGCCGTCAAGGAAAAAGACATGCTTTCTTTTTGGCCCGACGAGATCCTCGGCGGTTTCCTCGTTGAAAAGTGTACACACGACCGGTTTCCTCGGCAAAAAAAAAAACCCAGCAAGCTCCTTGCTGGTTTTTGCCGAGAAACTCGGCCGTGTGTACGAGGCCTGGGAGATATTCCCTTATTTGATCTTGCTCTCAAGGTGGCCTTCCTAATTTCTTTCACCTTTACAAGGTGGGTCTTTAAAGCGGAGTTCCGGCCACAATTTCACTTTTTAAATATAAATACCCCTGTAATACACAAGCTTAATGTATTCTAGTAAAGTTAGTCTGTAAACTAAGGTCCGTTTTGTTAGGTTGTTACAGCATTTAGACACTTTATAAAATAGAAATTGACTGGGGCCATCTTAAGTGTGTGCATCATGAAGCCAGACTGTATGACTTCCTGGATTTCAGCCTTGCAAATCTCGCACATGCTCAGTGCTGCACAAGAAGTGTCAGATCAGGTTTCAGCACCTGTGCTGTCCAAGTCACATGATTCTTTGAGACTGGGGAATGCACAGACTCCTGGAAAGTTACACCCACTACATTCCCAGGAGTCTGTGCGGTGTAGGTTAGGAAGCTTAAGCACCTAGGTGCAGGAAGTGGGAAGATTAACTATTCTGCCTAGCAACAACACTTTGAAGGCATCTAAAAAAAAAAAAAAAAAATTCGTAAAGGACTAATGACATTTTTTTAAAACTACTGATGTAATGTTATATTTATGGGTGGAACTCCACTTTAAGTGCTATCCAGTAATGAGATAAGGTTATTTTGAGGCATAGAAATGCCATCATTTGAACCTACCTACTATATTCTAGGTTTCACATTTCACATCGCTGTTAAGGCTCACTCTACCACAGGGGTCCCCAACCTTTTTGGCACAGGGGACCGGCTGTGTGCAAGAAAATTGTGCCAAGGCCCGGGGTTAAGCGATTTTTCGCGAACAATGACTGGTGTTAGTGCTTCAATCATTCCGGCACCATGGTTGTTATTGTAAAGCAGGAACAACAATTGTTTCTGGACAGCCGCACTCTGAAAAAATTGTAGCCTTTATTAAAAGAAGAACAGCACTACAAATCACAGCAACATAAAATAAAACCCGACTGAAACTAGTGCTTAGTCATAGCTAAAAAAAATACAACAACTGATATCAAATATATATATATACAACCTTAATAAGACCAAACAACTGAAGACCAAAGAAAACAAGTGGTGTTCAATTATCTAATTAGTAATCAAACTAATAGGTGAGTAAGAGTGTCTGGTGAAAGAACCCACTAATAAAAGAGAGAAAATGTGTGTTTGGTGATTTACTAGTATATACCTTCATGTGCATACAAAAATTATATAGGGAATATCTCTGTAAAAAGTTTATAGATGGTGAATATTATACAGATGTAAAAACAACAAAACAAAACCACCTACAGTAACATTGATGTGATTGTGTGTGAGCCCCATGTGCCAGTGGATAAACATATAATGTGTGTTGCAGCACGAGAACATAAAATTAATAAAAGGGAAAAAATGAAATCTCTCTTATATGTGTACAAAGCGTGCTGTGCAGTGAAATAATAAAAATCATATATTGTATGGATGAAGATGGACAAAGGTTGTGTATGTGTATCATAAGTAATCCAAATATTAGTGTAATGTGTAACACAAATGTGAAACAAATATGGTTCCATTATTATGTTCAATTCCTCCTTGTCCATCTCTCCTTATTTCCCCGCCTTCCTCCTTGCCTGCACAGTATCCTGACACATGTACATATATGTATATATCCCTGTATATATATCTCCTGTTTGACAGGTCTGATGCAATGTCTGTCTATTGTACATGTTTTTTTCACATTTATCTCTATTCTCATTTCTAGTTTATAGTATACACTCAGTAGGACTCAACTTACTTTTCATTCATTTATTTACACACGGTGTACATATTTGTTTCACATTTGTGTTACACATTACACTAATATTTGGATTACTTATGATACACATACACAACCTTTGTCCATCTTCATTCATACAATTAATATATAATTTTTATTATTTCACTGCACAGCACGCTTTGTACACATATGAGGCCGCATACAGACGACCAAATAGTGTACGATGAAACCGGTCCGCCGGACCGTTTTCACCATACATGTCTGCCCGGGGATTTCTGTATGGTGGCTGTACTCACCATCATACAGAAATCAGCGCGTAAACAATACGCGGAGCGTGTTCGCGCCGTCGCCGCAACGATGACGCGGCGACGTGAGCGGCCCTGCCAGTTCAATGCTTCCACGCATGCGTCAGTCATTCGACGCATGCGAGGGATGGCGGGCGCTCGGACATGTACGGTAGGTCTGTTCAGACGACCGAACATGTCCGAGCGGGCAGGATTTCAGCGGGCTGTTTTAAAACAAGTCCAGAAATATTTTCCCGCTGGAAAAAGGCCCGGTGGGCAATTGTATGCTGGAATCCTGTCCGCTCGGGCCTACACACGACCGAACATGTCTGCTGAAACTGGTCCACGGACCAGTTTCAGCAGACATGTTCGGTCGTGTGTACGGCCCATAAGAGAGATTTCATTATTTCCCTTTTATTAATTTTATGTTCTCGTGCTGCAACACACATTATATGTTGCAGTGTGGCAAGTGACATTCCCATCTGGTGGCAAGCATCTATTTCTCAGATTTACAAGGTTTCCACCTGGTCTTCTGTTCAAAACATTTGTTAAGTTTTACCAAGTGGGATATTCAGGCCTCCCCTGATACCATTTTTGGGTGTAAAGTGTTTTGAGTATTTCTCTGAGCCCAAGCAAGCTTCTTCTTACCCTGTTATTTTCAGTGTCCTGTACTGTAACGAAAACAGGCTTACCTGTAAAATCCTTTTCTTGGGGTACAATACAAATCAAAGGTCCCGCACCTGTTATTTGTTTCTTGGTACAAAACTGAGATTTGCTGGGATTTGGAGGTGTTATAGATGGTATCCTGGGCCAGATTCAGGTAGAAGTGCGGCGGCGTAACATATCGTAGATGCATTACACCGCCACAAGTTTTCATCGCAAGTGCCTGATTCACAAAGCACTTGCGATGAAAACTACGCCGGCGGCCTCCGGCGTAAGCCCATGTAATTTAAATAGGCGTGTGCCATTTAAATTAGGTGCGCTCCCGCGCCGGACCTACTGCGCATGCTCCGTTTCGTAACTCCCGCCGTGCTTTGCGTGAAGTGACGTCATTTTTTCGAACGGCGACGCGTGTAGCGTAATTCCGTATTCCCGGACGGCTTACACAAACGACGTGAATTTTTAAATTTCGACGCGGGAACGACGGCCATACTTTATACAGCAATACGTTTGCTGTGTAAAGTTAAGGCACCAAAAACGACGACTAACTTTGCGACGGGAAACTAGACTAGCGGCGATGTAGCGAACGCGAAAATCCGTTGTGGATCGCCGTAACTCCTAATTTGCATACCCGACACTGGTTTACGACGCAAACTCCCCCCATATAGTATGGGTAAAAGTGAACTTTAGGGATTGGCAGGACACACTCCAGCATCCGACGAACAGACACACGAGTTCGCCACTCGTAGGATTGTTGCAGAGTTCCTGAGCTTTTATGTGAGTTTTTATTTTGTTTTTAATAAACCTGTTTGTACCGCTGACTGGGTTACACTATGGATGTGTCTTTTCACCTCTTTCCCACCATCATGCCATTTGAGCGCTCCATCTGAGGTATTGAAAGAGGAATAGGAGTCACCACTAGCCCATATCAGCTGAGACATCTCCACACACGTTGAACCCTTGGAGAGACCAAACAGCTAGCCCACGATTCCCAAGATCTAGCGGGGGGAAAAAATAGAGGAAAAATAGAGGGACTTACGAGTTCGGTGCTCGTGGATACGAGCCTGAGATCTCTCACCTACACGACGGAGATCTTTATGTGCTATCTATCTGTGGACTATAATCATCCAGACCAGGTTGATCTAAACATATTGCGGTTAATTTGAGGTGAGCAGCTGGGTCCACCAGAGGTGTATACATGTAATCTTGGTGTTGGCTCAACTACTCTATCCCACTCACACTCCGGATCCAAGGGTCTTATATGTACTTTTTCTAGAACTACCTTCCGTGCTTTTTCCTTAAAAGTGTGTTTTTTGTATTATTATTTATACAACACCTGCACCGTTGGAGATTGGATTCACTCTTGATGAAACACACCCATACACGGCAGGATTGTGCCAGATCTGGACTTTCTCAGAGTGCCGGATTTTATTAAGGATTGTCTTTTTATGATTTACTGTTATATTATATGTTATATAATATATCCTCACTAGTCACTTTGTAGTATATCACCCTATCTCACTATTTGTCCCATATTCTACAGCGCAAGTATTTTATTTGACACATTTCCCCCCATATAGTACTGCATCCTAAGATCCGACAGTGTAAAACAATTACACCTGTCGGATCTTAGGGATATCTATGCGTAACTGATTCTATGAATCAGTCGCATAGATACTCTGAGAGATACGACGGAGTATCTGAGATACTCCGTCGTATCTCCGCTGTGAATCTGGCCCCCTGTGTCCAGTATTGTACTCTCAAATAAAGAATTTTTCTTGTAAGTTAAAAACCCTTTTATTGCCCAACCACTGGGCTTGGCAAACATTAGCAATAAATACATAAATGGGGTTTTGTTCTTAACAAGCAATAACAGTTTTTTTTAATATTGTGTCTTATCCTGTCTAAATAATAAAACACAAGTCCATCATGTTTTATATCTTGTGTCTAAACTTCTGTATTGCTTGCAAGAAGTGCACTTTCAAATCTGACTGTACAGTGAAATCACTTCTCACATGCCAACCCCACCCATCAAAAAATTGCTGTGCTTTCTTCCTGAAAAAATATAAATAAATCAGCTGTCTACAATAATGGAGAAGTTTGACTTTCACATTTATATATGAATCATTTTCTTAACAAAAAAAAATTAAATTATTTAATATAGTCTCTTTATTTCTAACCAGCTGTGCCTATAAAAATGTAAATCTGCCATCTGAAGAATAATAAAGTGGTTATACGTTCTAAGAGTAAAAATAGAAATAAGAAAAAGTAGTGACGATAAGGCCCTTTTTAAAACAAGACATAAAACGTTATTATAAACTAGACTGTTTTAAAAAGGTTCTTTCCATTATCCCAAACCTTTTTGACATGCTGTATATTTACACTGGGCTTACAAAACATTCAGAAGATGTTTTTTTTTTTATTATTATTATTACCACTTCAGAGAACTCTATCAAGAGCCTATTCAGCTTAATGTTCATTCACTGTCTCACATCATCGTGGTATAACCCCCCCCCCCCCACCATATGCAAATAGGCAAAAAATAAAATATACAGTTAACATCTGTATATGATTTACAAAAATACAGTACTATGCCTACCTATTTTTCCTTCCTCCCTACCACTTCCCCCTCCCTACTCCCTATTTGGTTTGCCATTGCATCATCCCTCCTATTTCAAGCCCTGCTGCCCCCCTTCATCATCCTTTCCACATACAGTATTTCCCCAAAGCCTAAAAACCTATCCATCTTCCACAGATACTGTTATATCTTTCTACCTGCCCTATGTCTCTACTGCTTAAATATTCCATTTTACAGATGTAGTCTACTCTTTCAAACCACTCCTTTTATATCTGTTTTTTCAACAGATAACTATTTCTTTGGTATTAGCCCTTTTGCAGCGTTTAACAGAAATGGGGTCAGTGTTTTCCTATAGTGCTTTTTTGTATCTCTTGTATCTTGAAACAGACACGTCTGTAGATTGTTTAATATCTTTTCACTAGTTATCTCTCCTTTTAAACTTGAATTTCCTGCCAGTAATCTTTTATTTTTGGACAGTCTCACCATATGTGTGTCATTGTGCCGATTTGTTTACATTCCCTCCAACATTGTGGGGATCTATCTTGTTGGTGTTTATGGATTTTCTCTGGCGTTATGTACCATCTTACCAAAAACTTGTAGTTCATTTCTATTGTGTTTATATCCATTGCATAATTATATACTGCTCCTATCATTCTCTCTACCTGTTGGTCATCCAGTTTTATACCCATTTCCTTTTCCCATTTGCTTATATAAGGGAGCGCCCCATCTCCTTCTAGGTCTGTCAGGATTCTGTATACCTGTGATATCCCATGTTTTAATGGTGTTTGTGTACAAAGTTTTTCTAGTGGATTCAAGTTCTTTCCATCTCTAATTGGTTGAGGTAGTGTATTTACCATCCCACTGCTGAAGAGTTGGTCATCTCACTGCTGAGGAGTGAATTACAAGCGCTGCTGCACCTGAAGTTCAGAACGCCAGATCCTGTCGGCTTGCATGAACCACAGCTCCCAGGTCGGGGATGACATGCCTATGAAATCGTCTCTCTGGTAAGAGGCTCATTTATCTGCACCTTCCATTGTTTTACCCATACTGCATGGATGTAGAATTTTGTCTATACTGAAGCAAGCTGATCGTTGGTGTCAGAAATTAGGAATTTTTCTTTATCGTACATCACGGGACACAGAGCGGCATTCATTACTATATGGGTTATATGGAGTACCTTCAGGTGTAGACACTGGCAATCTCAAACAGGAAATGCCCCTCCCTATATAACCCCCTCCCACAGGAGGAGTACCTCAGTTTTTACGCCAGTGTCTTAGGTGTTAGTCATGGTTTAGCTTGCCTCCGCATCCTTGGGATTAGGTGAGCTACCGGTTCTGTCCAAAAAAGCCTCAGCGCTAAAGTGGTCAGTAACCGGACCCCAAACCCTTGGGGTATAGCCCATAATGCTTTTCTTTTTAGAGAGCTGGACCCTGGGCCCAGAACTTAGAAACCTTTGGGTACCTAAAGTTTTCTGTTGCCAGGGTGCTATATGGGCCCAGGACAGTGGATCCTTTATAGGAACCCAGGGCCTGAAGGTCTAGACATCCCCACGGAGATGGGGGAAGATTGGGCCTCTTGCTTGGCAAAGTCCTGCGGCATGGAGCAGGTAAGTGAGGGGAAAACTTGCGGAACTTGGTTCTTAGCAGGTTTTTTTCTGGGGGGTCACAGGGGACATGCCTAAAGTTATGCACTGCATCTGGCAAACTAGTCACATATCATAAAGATAGGATGGCTCTCTATGTATTATTCCCCATAAGATGTGACCTCCCTTGTAGTGTTGGAAAAGCATTGAGTGGGGCCTGTGTTATATAAAAATATATGTGTGTGTCAGAGAGCTTTGCTTACCTGCAGGCCTCCAGGCGATGCTCCATTCAGTCTTCCTCCTCAGAGCCTGCAAGCAGGCAAAACGCTGGCCTCCTCATGGTTCCAGGCTGCAGGCCGCAGTTTGCTGGAACAGAGAGGTCCCTTCCTCCCAAAATCCCCCCCCCCCCCTCCCCCTGTCGGGAGGGGCATTTCCTGTTTGAGGTTGCTGGGGGGGAAGGGCGGGTCAGTGGCTTAAAGGAAGGGGCGGCCCTTCCTTGTTTGTTCCATCAATACTTTGGAACTGAGGACATAGACCAGAGTGGCAGCACGGGGCGCCGAGGACACACAGTGGCCAGAAAGGATATTGCAGTCTTCAGAGGACTGTTTTGTCAAGCCTAGAAATAGGCTGTTTCTTTTCCATCTCATAGTTTTTCTTTGCAATACTACTCAGGGGGACAGAATGTTTTTTCTTTCCTGGATTTGAAACAAAAACGAAAAAAAAAAAAAAAAAAAAAGTCATCTAGGGGAGAGGAAGCATTTTTTTTATCCCCCAAACAGGTGTTTGGACAATTAACTTTTATAGTTCCAAATACCAATAGGTAGCAGGTGTACCTCGGTATTGTACCATGGTATGCCGCTGTTTTCCCTACAGGGAGCCTTGGGGCCATCGGGATCTGGGGCTGGAGCTGACGCGGGTCAGTCCAGCCCTAAGATGGTCACGGAGGAGGTATTACTCACCTCTTTAAAAGAGATGAGAAAAGCATGGGAAAAAAAAAAAAAAAAAAAAAAAAAAAAATGATATCCGCAGCTATGCGGGGCAGTAAGCGGAATAGATCTCCGTCGCCCGAGCGCGGACCCTCAGAAGAGGAGGTCCTTTCCTCAGGGGAATTGGACGACCTCTTGGACACGGACCAAGTAGGTTCAGGGATCGAAGACCCGGATACAGAGGAGTCTGGGGCAGTCTCCCTGAGGGAGAGCTGGTGGATTCAAGGATTGTCGGACTTGGTCCATAGGACATTCAACTTGCCAGTACCAGATCTCCAGGTATCGACGGTTTCAGCTTTGGGCTCACTGAGGGCGCCTCAAAGCAATGCTGTGTTTCCGATCCATCCTCTATTAGAGGGAATTTTGTTCCAAGATTGGAACAAGCCAGATAAGATCTTCTTACCACCTAAAAGGTTCTCTGTCCTATATCCTATGGAAGAAAAATTTTCCAAAAGATGGGCTACTCCTGCAGTGGACGCAGCCATCTCATGTGTTAACAGATCGTTAACATGCCCTGTAGAAAACATACAGGTGTTCAAGGATCCAGTTGATAAGCGCTTGGAAGCACTACTTAAGAACTCCTTCACTACTGCAGGGGCAGTAGTACAGCCAGCTGTGGCTGCGATTGGGGTCGCTCAAGCATTATCGGATCAATTTAAGCAGATGCTTAAACTTATTCCGGCCCAGCAGGCAGAAAAATTTTCGGATGTCCCTAAGGCCATATGTTTTACGGTAGACGCAATCAAGGATTCTATCCAGCAAGCGTCACGTTTATCGTTATCCCTTATCCATATGAGAAGACTCTTATGGTTAAAAAGCTGGGAGGCTGAGCCCCCATGCAAGAAGCTCCTGGTAGGGTTCCCCTTCCATGGAGGACGACTCTTCGGAAAAGACCTAGATAAATACATTCAGACCATTTCAAACGGCAAGAGTACTCTCTTGCCAACTAAGAAGAAGGTTCAGGGACCTGCGTTTAAACGACAGTATTCCCCTGGGCAGGGGCCCTCTAATGCCAAGCAGTATCGACGGCCTCCTGCAAAAGCAAACTTCGGCTTCAACAGCAGATCACAAGGACAGGCTGTTAGAGGCAAAAGGCAGTGGTTTCGCAAACCAGCAAAACCAGCCCCCAAGCCAACCTTATGAAGGGGCGCCCCCACCCACGAAGGTGGGGGGAAGGCTGCGACTCTTTTCAGAGATTTGGGAAGCCAGCATTCCCGACGAGTGGGTACGGTCTTCCGTGGCCACAGGCTACAAATTAGATTTCCTAAGGTTTCCTCCTCCTCATTTCCAGAAGTCGAGGATTCCAAACGATCCGGAAAAGGGAGCCGCATTAAGATCGGCATTAGATCATCTACTTTCCCAGGAAGTAATAGTAGAGGTACCAGTCCTGGAACAGGGGCTGGGTTTCTACTCCAACCTATTCATCATCCCAAAATCCAATGGAGATGTCAGGCCAATTTTGGACCTAAAGATGGTAAATGCATATCTAAAGATCCGCTCATTTCGGATGGAATCCGTGCGGTCAGCAGCTGCCACACTCCAGAAGGACGACTTCATGGCGTCCATAGACATAAAGGATGCCTACCTTCATGTTCCAATTTATCAGCCACATCAAAGATATCTACGCTTCATGGTGGCTTCGCGTCACTTCCAATTCGTGGCGCTTCCCTTCGGGTTGGCTACGGCCCCCCGGGTGTTCACGAAGGTCCTAGCTCCAATCCTAGCCAAACTAAGGATCCAAGGGGTCACGATCCTAGCATACCTGGACGACCTCCTAGTCATAGATCACTCGTCTCCCGGCTTGGAGCGAGCAGTGGCCCTCACGGTCCAATACCTCGAGAGGTTCGGCTGGGTCCTAAATCGAGAAAAGTCAGCTTTCCAGCCCACAAAGCAGTTGGAATATCTCGGCATGAGATTAGACACAGAACAACAAGGAGTGTTCCTACCTCTGAGGAAGGTAAAAGCCATCAAGGAATTAATCCTACTGGTTCTAAGCAAGAAAGAACCGACTATTCGCCTATGTATGAGGTTACTAGGCAAGATGGTGGCCACATTCGAGGCGGTACCATACGCCCAGAGCCACACTCGCATCCTACAGGCAGCCATCCTGTCAGCATGGAGCAGAAGGCCACAGGCCTTGGATATCCCGTTGCCGCTCTCATCAAGAGTCCGACAAAGTCTGTGTTGGTGGTTAGACCCTCAGAATCTACTGAAGGGGAGGTCTTTCAGCCCAGTGGCTTGGAAGATAGTGACCACAGACGCCAGCCTGACGGGCTGGGGAGCAATTTTGGATGGTTGCACTCGCCAAGGTACTTGGGCAAAGCCAGAGAAGCAGTTGCCCATCAACATCTTGGAGCTCAGAGCTGCTCGACTAGCCCTCAGGGCTTGGACGTCAAAATTGCAGGGGTTCCCGGTGAGAATTCAATCAGACAATGCCACGGCCGTGGCACACATAAATCACCAAGGGGGAACCAGGAGTCAAACCGCTCAGAGAGAGGTGAGCTTGATTCTTCTATGGGCAGAGGCTCATGTGCCCTGCATATCGGCAATATTCATTCCAGGAGTGGACAACTTTCAGGCGGACTTCTTAAGCCGCCAGACTCTATGGCCGGGGGAATGGTCTCTGCATCCACTAGTCTTTCAAGCACTCTGCCAAAGATGGGGAGTGCCGGACGTGGATATCATGGCATCGAGACTCAACAAGAAACTAGACAGGTTCATGTCCCGCTCAAGGGATCCGATGGCCTGCGGAACCGATGCGTTGGTTTGCCCTTGGCATCAGTTCAAACTTCTTTATGCGTTTCCCCCGCTCCAGTTACTACCCCGCCTGCTGCGCAGGATCCGGGTGGAGCACATACCAGTCATCCTGGTAGCTCCAGCATGGCCCAGAAGGGCATGGTACTCACTAATCTTAAGGATGGTAGTGGGAGACCCTTGGACTCTTCCTCTACGGCCAGACCTGCTATCGCAAGGTCCGATCCTCCACCCTGCCTTACGGCATCTAAATTTGACGGCCTGGAAGCTGAATCCCTGATTCTCAGGGGTAGAGGTCTGTCTCAGAAAGTAATCTCTACCCTAATCAGAGCCAGGAAACCGGTCTCTAGGGTGATTTATTACAGGGTCTGGAAGGCCTATGTAGGCTGGTGTGAGTCCAAGCGATGGCTTTCTCGCAAATTTACCATCGATAGAGTATTAAGTTTTCTCCAGCTAGGAGTGGATAAAGGATTGGCATTAAGCACAATCAAAGGACAGATTTCTGCTCTGTCAGTGTGGTTTCAGCGGCCGCTGGCCACCCACTCGCTGGTTAAGACCTTCCTTCAAGGGGTCTTACGTATTAGACCTCCAGTTAAATCCCCGCTTTGTCCGTGGGATTTAAATCTTGTTCTGTCAAAGTTTACAGAAACAACCGTTTGAGCCGTTGGCTGATATTCCTTTGGTTCTACTGACAAGGAAGTTAGTATTTTTGGTTGCCATAGTTTCCGCAAGAAGAGTTTCGGAGCTGGCAGCCTTATCCTGTAAGGAACCATATCTTGTTTTTCATAAGGACAGGGTCGTTCTCCGCCCTCATCCTTCCTTCCTTCCGAAGGTCATATCCAGTTTTCATTTGAACCAGGATTTGGTATTACCATCCTTCTTCCCTAAACCTACTTCCAGAAAGGAAGGGTTGCTGCATACCTTGGATATTGTCAGGGCCATGAAGGCCTATCTTAAAGCTACAAAGAAGATCCGGAAGACAGATGTGCTGTTCATTCTACCGGATGGGCCCAAGAAGGGGCAGGCAGCTGCAAAGTCCACCATTTCTAGGTGGATTAAGCAATTAATCACTCAGGCCTACGGCTTGAAAGGGTTGCCTCCTCCAGTATCATTAAAGGCTCATTCTACTAGAGCCATGGGCGCCTCCTGGGCAGCACACCACCAGATCTCTATGGCTCAAGTTTGCAAGGCGGCAACCTGGTCTTCTGTCCACACGTTTACAAAATTCTACAAGTTGGACGTAAGAAGGAATACTGATACTGCCTTCGGGCAGGCAGTGCTGCAGGCTGCAGTTTGAGACCCTCGGATTCCGGGGGCTCCTCTTGTTCGAGTTAAATTTAAAAAATTTTATTTTTCTCAACTAAGTTGGATTTATTATGATTTGAGTATATCTCTAAATTAAATCCTTTTGTCTTGGAGATGTTCTCCCTCCCCTCATTGTAAGCATTGCTTTGGGACATCCCATATAGTAATGAATGCCGCTCTGTGTCCCGTGATGTACGATAAAGAAAAAGAGATTTTTAATACAGCTTACCTGTAAAATCTTTTTCTTGGAGTACATCACGGGACACAGAGCTCCCACCCCTCTTTTTTTGAGGACCATTTTGGGAGGCATACTGCTTGCTACAAAACTGAGGTACTCCTCCTGTGGGAGGGGGTTATATAGGGAGGGGCATTTCCTGTTTGAGATTGCCAGTGTCTACACCTGAAGGTACTCCATATAACCCATATAGTAATGAATGCCGCTCTGTGTCCCGTGATGTACTCCAAGAAAAAGATTTTACAGGTAAGCTGTATTAAAAATCTCTTTTTTTGGACTATATGTGATTTTATGCACCTGATCTCAACAGTTTATATGTTTTTTGGACTATTTTATTTTACTTCAATTTTCCTATACAGGAAATTTAACTACAGACTTTATGCTGGTTTATTTTCACATATGTACACTTTTTTTCTTCACTTATATGTTTGTGGGTTGCGCATTATTACTATATTAACACATCCTTAGCTTGCTGAATATTCCAGCGAATTCCACCATTGCAGCACCAAATTGAAAACTTTTTTCATCTCAAACTCTCTTTTCACCGATTGAATTCTATTGGAATCCTATGGTATCCCAATTAGAACGCGATTTTTCGTTTAACACTCACCCACTTATGTGTCAACACTTTTTTTCATTTATTTTTTAATATCTGATACTAATAAGGAGAAGCGCAAATCTACCTTGCTTTACACACAGTGTATTTACCAAAAGTTTTAATTGCAAATATTCCTATTCGCTAATCTTCCACCCATTTATGTGCTTTAAATCCTGTAATGTTCTTCTCTTTCCTTGTTCAGTGATATCCTTTAATTGTGTGTAAAAAAATGTGTTCCTGGGAGATTAATGGTGAATTGTTTTTCCATTTTCCCTGTTTATAAATTAAATCCCATATTTTAAATAAGTTTCTAGTCAGGTCATGTGCTTCTAAACCAAGTGTTCTATGCCTCCGTGATAACCATATATTCTTGTGCAATAGTGTCCTACACAAAGTGTTTTCTATCTCTTTCTAGCTTTTTTTTGCTTTTTTCGTTCCCCCACTCTACCATTCATGAAATAACTGCTTTGTAGTATCTACCCTTTAGTATTTCTGTTTTTATTGGATTGATTTTAAAATTCAAGAGTTCCTCATATTTTTTTATTTCTCTCATTATATTTGGCAATGTCCCCTTTGGTTTAGTTACATACAGTAAGATATCGTCTGCATATGCAGCCACCTTATGTTCCTCCTCTCCCACTCTTGCCTCTCTTATATCAATATTGTTCTGCAAAGTTGCCAGGAGTGGTTCTAATGACAATATATACAGGAGTGGTGAAAGTGGGCACACCCTGTTTTGTTCCGTTGAACATTTCAAAAGGTGGCGACATACTTCCGTTAACCCTTACCATCGCCATAGGGCGACTATATAAATTTTTTAACCAAAGCATCATTTTAGGTCCCAATCCTAGATGTTGGAGCGTGTCCATCATGAATCCCCAGTCTACCCTGTCAAACGCTTTCTCCGTGTCAATTGACAGGAGTAGCACTGGGGATCCCCCCCATTTTTTCCCTTTTGCAGCATTAACATTGTTCTTATACTATTATCTCTCCCCTCTCTACCAGGTACAAACCCTGTTTGGTCTGTGTTCACCCATTCTGGCATCAAACTTTTTAGTCTCAATGCCAGATTTTTTGCGTATAACTTTGTGTCAGCATTCAACAATGTTATGGGCCTATAGTTAGAACAAATTGTTTTATCCATTCCCTTTTTGGGTATTATTGTAATATGAGCTAGTAGTGACTCTCTTCTTAATTCTTAATTTTCTCTTATTTTATTCAGGTGGTCGCATATTTTTGGTATTAATTGATTTAGATTTTTTTTTATAGTATTTAATCGTAAACCCATTGGGATTTTCCTTATAGGTGTTTCTTTTGTTCCCTTTCTAATGTCATCTAGTTCCTTCAGTCTTGCAAGTGTAGGGGAGGGAAGGTTGATCATCAGAGTGGTGGTGCCTTTTAGAACAGGGAAGGCTCTGGAGAGGTAGGAGTATAGCTAGGGGAGCGCTCTGAAACCTTGAGTGTTCAGGAAGCTATCATGGTCTTTTGCAGGGAGGATTTTTGTGACAAAATAGAGCCATTTATTTTGAAAACAGAATGAAAAAACAGATTGAAGAGCCCTGTTGTGACAATTCTGCGTCTAATTTTTCTTTTCTTAGTGACTCACGAGTTCTTTTTCTACTTCGGAGGGTGCAGGAGGTGACCAAAAGGCTGCACTTGCACTAGGGAGCAAGAGTAGCCCTTCAGTTTAGCTGGATTGATATAATGCCACATCCCCAGTAAGGCTGAAAGTATAGAGCAGCCAGAAGCATAACTAGTAAACATAACAGGTTTCAACAATGGCAAAACAAGGTACATATTTTAGGAGCCTGGGACGACAGTTGCATATAACCTGGGAGAGGTCTTATGGAAGCGGACGTTTGACCCATGGGCTTTAGCGGAGTATGCGTGACCTAGAGTCATCAGAGTAAGTGTAACGCCCCCTTTTTGTGGATCCTTTCTTGCTTTACGCTGATCCCTGGGAGTGGTGGGGGTAGTCCTTGCCGCCATAGGTGAAACATGTTGTGCTTTATGTAAATGTTTGAAGGTAGGAGGCTGCTTCCTCAGTATATAAGAAGTATTTTGTTTCCCATATTGGTTGGTGAGCCTCAGGGTAGCAGAATATGTCAGAGTAAATTTTACACCTTTTAAGTGAAGAGCAGAGCAGATTGACTGGAAAGCTTTGCGTTTGTGGGACACTTCCTGCGAATAGTCATCAAACAACAACATTAACTTGTGGCCATCCAGTTGAAATGTGCGTGTGTTGCAAAATTATTTTAGCAGAGCTACCCTGTCCGCTTAATTCAGGTAACAAACAATGATAGGGTACGTCGTTCATTGGATTGGGCCCCCATGCTGTGGGCTCTTTCCACTGTGCATGGTGTTGTAATCCCCAGGGCTTCAGGAAGACACATGGAGCAGAAATTCACTAGGGATCTGGAATTGTACATTTCAGGGTGGCCAATAACGCGCAGGTTGTTCCTGCAGGAATGATTTTCTAAATTGTCCAATTTATCCAGGACATATTGCTGGGATTAAGAAGCCGGGAGAAGTGCAGCTTGTGAGCTCTGGAGTTCTTCCTTCAGTTCTGTGATGCAGTGCTCAGCTTTTGAGAGCCTGTCAGTGTGATCTCTCGGCTTAATGTGGATCTAGTCTATGCCCACTGTGACAGCTCTGTCAACTGCTGAGGTGATGGTGGGCGATAGCAGGGCGGCTACTGCCTGGGATATTTTACTGTATTCCTCCTCTGATAAGACAGGTGCAATTATGCCTTGTGGGGCTGGGAAGCTTGTGACAGGGAGAGTCATACTGTCAGCCATCTTGGATGGCTGTGTGACTGTGACTAATGTCGGCTGTACTGGGATGGTGCCTGGACCGGTGCCACTATAGACGAGGAAGCGGTCCATCCGTGCTAACTCTGGAGTGAGAGGGAAGTAGGAGAGGAGACTATCCTCTGCAACCTGTTAGTATCTGGGCTGTTTTTATATTTTATTGCCGCTGTATCTCTCTCCTTCTACATGGGCACCGGAAACCGGAAGAAATGCAATTTTTATGTAAACCTATCAATATTGCTGTTATATCATGTTTCATATGGTGAGGTAATCTGTACCCTACTCTTTGCAAGTCAGCTTTTTACTTCAGTATTTTCCTTGTATATACATTTCTATTTCATGTAAATTTTGGTACAATTAAACTTTATAACTTTTATAGGGTGGATTTGGCCAATTATCTTTTAGGGGGTTTAGTACATGCCCCACACTATAAAAGGCCGCCTGCAGGTCGACCTTGTGTAGTGTGTTGCAGTGGTTAAAAGAGAGAAGACCGAGAGAGAGTGTCATTTTTAGTAGGTAGATAGACCAGGCAGGCAGGCTACTCAGTTAAAGTTACAGTGTGTAGAGGATATATATGCATCCCAGGTGTTGTATATATATTTATACACTGTATAGTTTAGCTAGATCCGCACTTCCTAATTTACTGGCAGGCAGGTGATTGTGCTAGCTGCAGTATTCTCACGTTGTGTACTGCCTGTGTCCTCTGCAGTGTGCACCTAAAGCTACGTGGTGTGTACTGCCTGTGTCCTCTGCAGTGTGCATCTAAAGCTACGTGGTGTGTACTGCCTGTGTCCTCTGCAGTGTGCACCTAAAGCTACATGGTGTGTCCTGCCTGTGTCCTCTGCAGTGTGCACCTAAAGCTACGTGGTGTGTACTGCCTGTGTCCTCTGCAGTGTGCACCTAAAGCTACGTGGTGTGTGTACTGCCTGTGTCCTCTGCAGTGTAGCACCTAAAGCTACGTGGTGTGTGTACTGTCTGTGTCTGTGCTATTTTTCCTCAATGATTTTCATCCATATTGCAGGGACCAGAGATTACATTAAAGCTGCAAGCAGTTTTAAATTACTTTTTTCTTATAGTAATCTCATTTTGTGCAGGGACAGTTCTAAACACGTGCCACTTCACAGGCATACTATAGACACCCAGCAGGTACAATATTTAAAGGAATTTTTCTTTTTTTTTTTTTCTATTTTTCACTTTAAGCATCATTAAAATCACTGATCCAGAAAAAACGACCGCTTTTAAAACTTTTTTCCATTAGTACATGTTCCCTGGGGCAAGACCCAGGTTCTCAAAGACGTTTTACGACAATAACTTGCATATTAGGCTTTAAAATTAGCACTTTTGAATTCGAACGTTCGAGTCCCATAGACGTCAATGGGGTTCTAAATGTTCGCGCGAACGGTCGGTCTGTTCGAAGGTTCTGGTGCGAACCGAACAGGGGGGTGTTCGGCTCATCCCTACTCTAAGAAATTTGGTTTGAGAAAGGGACAAAGCCCCGATATGCGTAACCCTGCGGTCTCTATGTAGTGACGTTGAGTCCAGCGATCGATGCAGAGCGGACTGCAAGGACCCGGAAGCTGCCACAAAGCCGGATTAGCTTGCATTCCAGCACAAAGCGATCCTTCCATCTAGCAGAGATCTGCATAACCACTAGCCTTGCCCGCCGATCTCTGCAGTTCTTTGGATGTACACTCTTCTAAGGATGGCATGCACCCTACCCACCTATTTATAATGTCACTTTTTAATAGTTTACATTTAGATGGAGGCACCCTCTCCTGGTTGTTCCTGAGGAGGAAACACCATCACCAGGCATTTTAGCACTGGTTTTCACTGAAAGTCCTTTGTGACGTAACTCACTATATTTTAGATATGATCAGTTGGTGGTGACTGCCCATGTTACTCCCTGCCATGATCTGACATGGGTCTAAGATCTTCAGTGGATGTAGAGTCTCATTTAAAGGGGCCCTGGCAAGGCTGATACATGTCAGTGATAAAAAAGGGAGAGGATATGGAAATCCCACCTAGTATGAGACTGCAGTACTCACCAAAAGTATCGGGGTGTAATCAAAATTATATATAGTTACAGGATAAAAATAAAAAAGAAACAGACAAATACACACCCAATAGAGTTAACTGCATTTTATTAAATTAGACACTAAAATCATGTATCAAAAAATGCTTATAGACATACAAAAAACAGAGTCCTCTATAGATTAGGGATAACGTGCAAAAAATTCCCATATGATAGTCCAGTGATGGTATACACAGCTGACTAACTGAAAAAACCTCCCTAAATGAGAGGCAAAAAGCAGCATGCACACCCACCCTCCTCCAAACACTCCCAGATGCACCTAATTAGATAACCGAGTATCTCTCGAATAATGTACCCTCTTATTGTTCCTACGTGGGGCAGTGTATCCTGAAATCAGGTATAGTTAACACTTTTTTTTTAGAATGAATTGCTCATTGTGGGTTTTCAAAACAAGATGTGGATGACTTCTTTGCCCCCCCCCCCACAGCCTTTTCCAATATACTTGGCTAAAGCTGCTGCTTTCTTTCTTATTTTCCATCTGAATGACTTCTAGCTGGGCTACTTCCTGGGCCACTTCTGCTTTTGCCTTCATTCATGCTTGGACAGCTTGTGCCCCTGCCTGGGCAGCTTCTATTTCCACCTATGGTCATGCTAAAATGTTTTGCTTTTCTGCCTATTCACAAGCTTGGTCATCTTATACCTCTGTCCAGCTTGAGTGGCTGCCTGTGCATGAGCTTGGACAACTTGTTCTTCCACCTGGACAGCTTTCATTTCTGTGTATGCACAATCTTTGGGAAGCTTGTGCTTTGATGGCTGCTTCCCTCTTAATGCAGTTAGCTTCTTCTGGTTCAGCACGGGCCTGTAGGAGTTGACCGCTCTATTAGGATCACTGAGAGCAGAATCTTAGTGAAGATTGCTGTGAGTGAGACTTTAGTATGCTAAAGAATCCCTTGGAATAGGTAGAGTAGCAGGATGTAATTTCATGCAATTGTGAAATCTGGAAATTAACCTGTGACAAAAATGTAAAATATTTTTCTTTGTTAAGGGCAGTAAATCAATTTAATTCTTGCAGATTCTTTTGTATTGGTGACTTACAGAACAAATTAATGGTTTTCAGTCTCTTCTAGCTTTTACACTGTTTAGTTGTTTTGCATCATCACATGTTTAGAGTCTACCTAAGGCTGATAACTAGCACTAAACAGGAGGGAGGGACATAGAGAGATACCAAATCACATATGAAAACAAGTTGTAGTGGTCCTAAATTGCCTCTGAATGTCAGCATACGACAAAAAAATAATAACCTGATGCACTTTAATACAACACAGAAAAATGCATATTAGTGAGACAGAACAAGACAACATAAATAGGTAGATTCAGGTACATTGGCCTTACTTTAGGGCGGCGTAGCCTAGCCTGTTTAGGCTACACCGCCATGAATTAGTTAGGCTAGTAGTGATTATAAATCAACTTACCTGCTAAAACGAGCGGGCGTAAGGGCGCCTAATTCAAATTGGTTGGAGGGGGGCGTGTTGTATGGAAATGAGGCTTGACCTCACGTTTTTTTACGTTTTTTACACTGCGCATGCGCCCGGCGCCTACATTTCCCAGGGCGCATTGCGGCTAAGTACGCCGTACGGGCCTATTGATTTCGACGTGGACGTAAATGACGTAAATCCCGATTCGCGGACGACTTACGCAAACAACGTTAACATTTCGAGTTTCGCAGCGGGAACGGCGGCCATACTTAACATTGGCTAGGTCACTAGAGCATAGCTCTAACTTTAGGCGGCCTATCTCTTACAGAAACAACGTAATTCGACTGCGGTGGCCGCGCGTACGTTCGTGAATCGGCGTACAAGCTCATTTACATAATCTACGCCGGCCGCAATGGAAGCGCCACCTAGCGGTCAGCCAAAACATTGCAATCTAAGATAGGACGGCGCAAGCCATCGTATCTTAGATATGTTTAAGTGTATCTCTGTTAGAGAATACACTTAAACATAGGTCGGCTTAGATTCAGAGTTAGGTCGGGTTATCTGTAGATAAGCCGGCCTAACTCTTTCTGAATCTACCTAAAGATTTTTAACAATACATGCTGGGCAGCAATAGAAGGTAATGGTTTGACCCACTGCATAACAATATTTATGCTTTCCCCAGCATCCTCCCAAGTCGTATACTCCCCTTTCCATGCACCTGCTAGATGTGCATTCTATAAAGGAGCTGCACAGATTTATATTTCCTCTCATTTTCTCTTTGTGCCTTCATTAAGGTTACCATATTTTCAAAATGAAATATGGGGACACCCTACTGATCATGCCCACTTTTAACTACACTCTCAAAATCACACCCTATTTGTAGCCACACTACCAAATCATACCCCAAAAAATTGGTCACAGAGTTTTCGGACAAGAGGCAGACATTCAAGATATGGAAAAAAAAAGTATTTCATAGAGGCACCAAGCTATGTATGCATAGGTAGAGCAGATGCTTTGATGGCATCAAAAAGATATGCAAGGTTCATAGCGTGCAATTTGATGAACAACTGTAGGTGTGACCAATTAAGTGGGTGTTGCTTCATGATGTATGATTTATAGTGTGGAATTAAAATAAGCTCAGGCAGAGTTTAGAAGGAGCACAGATTTCACAGATTAGTATTAAAGTGTTACTAAACCCACAACAGTATTGCCACGTACATACGATCGGTTCATCCGATGAAAAAGGACTGATGGATTTTTTCATCAGATATCCGATGAAGCTGACTTTCATCAGTCGTGCCTACACACCATCGGTTAAAAAAAACGATTGTGTCAGAACGTGGTGACGTACACCACGTACGATGGCACTATAAAGGGGAAGTTCAAATCCAATGGCGCCACCCTTGGGGCTGCTTTTGCTGATTTCGTGTTACCGCATGTTAGTAAAAGTTTGGTTAGAGCCGATTCGCGCTTTTCAGTCTCTGTGCTTTTCAGAACGTTTTCTGGTGTTCAGTTCGTGCTTATGGGTTCGTATCTGTCTTTGAGTGCGTGCAGTCAGGTCGTATCTGTTTTGCAGTGCGTTCCTGTCTGCTCGTTTTCTGGTTTTCAGGTCGTTCTTTATAGGCCTTGCTGTTCCTAGGTGCGTTCTGTTTAAAGTTTGTTCTGACCAGCCGACTGGTTTGACGCCATGTTGGAAGTACGTTTTCATTCTCGAGTTCGTGCTGCGTATGGGCTTGCTTCTGCAGTTCGTACTGTTACCCGATCTGAGGCCGTGAACAGGGCGAGGAGGAGTACATGGGCCAAGAATTGGTTGCGCCAGCTTGACCAATTCTCTCATATGCCTCTGCTGCGGGAAATCCAGGAGAATAACCCTGATGATTTCAGGAACTTTCTCCGTATGACAGACCCCGTTTTTCACTGTCTGTTGGATTTGTTGTCCCCCTATATCACGAGGCAGGACACTGTGATGCGCCAAGCCATCACTGCCGAGCAGAGGCTCATTGCCACGTTGAGGTACCTGATGACTGGGAGAAGCCTGCAGGACCTCAAGTTCTCGACAGGCATCTCCCCCCAGGTGCTTGGTATCATCATCCCCGAGACGTGTTCTGCCATCATCCAAGTAATGCAGAAGGACTATCTTAAGGTAGGTTTTCTCCTTTAACTTCTATGTCTTTAATGTATGCTAATGTCTTGTATTTCTTTCATCCTTTCCTAATTACCATGATTGTAATATGCTGTGAGTGTCCCCTTTGTCCCCATGCATGCTGTATGCTTTTAATGCTCCTTTTTTGGCCTACATGCATATTTCCCTTCACTAACCTCTCCAGCATGCTATCCTTGGCCCAAACACACCTAGCCTAGTTTGTTTGAAAATAGTTTTTGTCTGCTCCATTGTAGTTCTGCCCCCCCCCTTAAAATGGGTCCCAATGTATTGTTTCTCATTCAATTTAGGCAGAGTGCTAGAGGTTTTTTTTTTTGAGGGCCCAAACTCAGCTAGAATCCACCCCCCCTTTAAATTGTTTAATGGGCCATCAGAGGGGTGAGGAGTCTGATAAGTGGGCCTATTTTATTTTTGGCTTTAAATACTCATTCAAATAAATGTTATACTGATGTTGGACAAGGATGTCTTTTTGTGATCTGATTGCAATGTTTATGTGCAAAATTAATAAAAAAAAATTCTTTGACTCCACAGTTTCCTTCAACGCCACAGGAATGGCAGACTGTGGCATCCCATTTTGCCCAGCGGTGGGACTTCCCTAACTGCAGAGGGGCAATTGATGGGAAACATGTCCGCATAGTGCCGCCACCCCGTTCGAGGTCATGCTATTATAACTATAAAGGTTTTAATAGTATTGTGTTGATGGCGGTGGTGTCGGCACAGTACAAGTTTCTGCATGTGGACGTGGGGAAGAATGGCCGGATGTCCGATGGCGGAGTATTCGCTCAAACGGAGTTTGCCTGACATCTCCAGACTGGTGGCCTGGCACTGCCACCAGATGAAGATAACATGGAGGGACTACCGTTTGTGTTTGTTGCAGATGAAGCTTTCGGGCTGGGGACCACACCTGATGAGGCCGTTTCCCCAGAGGGCCCTCATCCCGGAGAGGAGGGTTTTTAATTACCCGCTGGCCAGAGCCCGGAGGGTTGTCGAAAATGCCTTCGGGATAATGGCCAGCCGGTTCCGCCTGTTCCTGACAGCCATCCACATGGCGGAATATAAACTTAACTCCATTGTTTTTTGCTGCTGCATACTGCACAATTTTCTGCGCAGACATTCAGTTTTGTATCTTTCTAACCTTGGGCCTGAGGCCGGACTATCCGAAACCCTTACTGGCCTGGACACTGGCCGTACTGGCTTGGCCCCCCAAACTGGCCGTGATGTAGGGTAGGGGGGCCATCACTATGCCAGACCATATTTAATTTTTTTTACAAAAAAAAAATAAACACCAAATTTGATCTTTGAAAAAACAATTTTGTCATTCTTGCTTGTGTTTCTTGCATCTGTCTCCCTGGTTCTCCTAGTGCACTTGTATTGCCAAATTGATTTCTCTGTTTTAGTAAATAACCACAATTGTCACAGTAATCACTCACTTTTAAATGTACAAACTGGTATTGAGCATAGAAAGAAGAAGCCACACATTGTTGTCGTTTTTGGGGGTTTTATTCTGTGCACAACTTGTTAGTTTTTCAAACGGTTAAAACAAGCAAATATCTACAAACAATGGAACTTACAAAGTTAAACCTTATTAGAAACACATGAGATGGGGTGATGTCACCCCTGAACAAGCCAAAATTTGAAGATGCTCCCAGTTTGTGTGGCAAAATTTGGATTTCGATCCTGATCCCATGCCAAATGTCAACATGTGCTATCTGCCATCATGGGGGATCAATGGATGTGTTTTGGGGGTGAAAACCCTTCCTCTCACCTACTCGAGTAGCGAGGAAGGGGTTGCACCCACAAAGCACAGACATAGATATCCTTTGATGGTAGATAGCACATGTTGACACACTGGGCTAGATTCACATACCTTTAGGCGGGCGTAGCGTATCTCCTATACGCTACGCCGCTGTAACTTTGAGAGGCGAGTATGGTATTCTCAAAGATTTTGCCGCCGAAGTTATGGCGGCGTAGCCTATTAGGGCCGGCGTAAGCCCGCCTAATTAAAATGTTGAAGCTGTGGGCGTGTTTTATGTTTATTAAGTGTGACCCCACGTAAATGACGTTTCGATCGAACGGCGCATGCGCCGTCCGTGGACGTATCCCAGTGTGCATGCTCCAAATGACGTCGGCAAATCGTCAATGCTTTCGACGTGAATGTAAATTACGGCCAGCCCCATTCACGGAAGAGTTACGCAAACGACGTAAAATTTGAAAAATTTTACGCGGTTCCGACGTCCATTCTTTTTGGTGGTTTATCTTTACGCCTGAAAACCCCTTACGTAAACGGCGTATCTTTACTGCGATGACCAGGCGTACGTTTGTGAATAGGCGTATCTAGCTGATTTATATATTCTAGGCGTAAATCAGCGTACACGCCCCTAGCGGCCAGCGTAAATATGCAGTTAAGATACGACGGCATAGGAGACTTACGCCGGCCATATCTTAGCAACATTTAAGCGTATCTCAGTTTGAGCATACGCTTAAAGTTGCGACGGCGCGGATTCGGACTTACGACGGCGTGTCTACTGATACGCCCATCGTTAGTCTACCTGAATCTGGCACACTGTGTGCATCTTCAAATTTTGGCTTGTGGATTATCCAATGCAAATGTGGGCGCAGAACACAACATATAAAAATAGTGGGGGGGGTTCAGTCTACTATTCGCCCCAACATGTCAATGATGTTTTTATGTTTTTGTTCAATGACATTCATCCTATTCCTCAATGTCCATTTCACTACTACATTCCATTATTTCTTGTATCACGATTTTTGCACTAGCACTTGTGAAAGGAGTACTAGTAGTTGCTGTGACACCACCATGTTCATCCCCTAAAGTAAAAAGAAAAAGGGTTTATTAGAAATATGCAGGCCTACATCTCTTTTCCTGAAGCTGTGGTGACAGACACTGACCTGTTGTCCTGATAATCGCCACCTCTCCTTCTTCCACCTCTCCTTCTTCCACACCTCCTTCTTCCACACCTCCTTCTTCAACCTCTCCTTCTTCCACATCTACCTCCTCCACATGCTGATGTTGGTGTTGTTTAGCATGTTTGTGCTTCCTAGCCTCCTCCGAACGGTGTCCTCCCAGTCTTCGATCCCCTAAGAAAATGAAACAAAAGGTATACTCCACACACAGAAATTTGAGGGCAGAAATAGAAAACATTGCTTGGAAGTGGGGTACAATTGTCTGTTTTGGATCATTCCTAAAATCATAATTTTTATTCGGAGTTTCCCAAAGCTGGAATACTGACGCTTTTTGTCAAAGTGACACACATGGAGGCACCCCAAAGTATCCTTTGTGTGATACCCTAAAAAGGTTGTATTGGTGGGCCACACAGGTGCTCCAGAGTACAGATGTGTAACCAGCTGCTTTAGTATCCTCTCCTTTACACTGAATGAATCAGGTTTGCATTTCACATTCTAGTAAGTTGGAACAAACACATCATCTTGACAACAATGTTTATAAATGTTGTTTTACGCCAAATAGGCATGACCACGTGTGGTTTTCCTGGATCTGCGGAAAACCTTGGATTTTGGAGGAACGATGTTTACTACGAACGTAAAAATAATACACTTTGGTCACTAACCTGAAAGTCGCCATGTTCAAAAGTACAACCAGGCCAACCAAGCACATGTAGAAAAACATGCAAAAATATAATAAACAAATTTGCAATAAACACATGAAAAATACGTACTTTTGTCAATAATTTTCTTGATCTTCCTATATTGCTCTGGCTCCCGCAATTTCAGGTCAGACCACCTTTTACGGAGCTGCTCCCTGGATCTCCTGACCCCAAATTTATGGTAAAGACTCCTCGCCAATTTGTCCATTATTTGGGCCTTTCTCAGATTAGGGGTGTGGTATGGCCCATGATCGCCATCGTAATCTTTCCTCCGCAGTATGTCCACCATCTTCACCATCTCTTCAAGTGACATATTTGTGGCCTTGTATCGTCTGGGCATGGATCGGGATGTTCCCGCCTCCGGGCTTTGCTCATCGGTACGGGGTATACCGCGCACATGTTTCACACTAAGAAGGGGCGTGGAATAGAGGAAAAAGTCCGTCATGGGCGGGCGAAGAGGGCGGCGTTTCACGCATGCGCTTGATATATAATGAGAACGACGTGACTACGTTGGGTACGCGGAGTAAGGACGAGCGGAAGTGCCGAACGACTGAAACAAAGGTAAAAATGAAACTGGGGCCAGCAGTGGCCTATATATACTTGAGTCATGATATCAAGGCAGGGATGTTGGTTTTATGTTGATTGGACCCTAGACCAAATTAATCTTGGGGGCCCCCATGCTATTTTGCTCTCCATCTGCTCTGAGACATATACAATATATATCTGCGAGACTCAAAAACAGATTATTTTACTGTGTATCAGATCAGGCAATGATTGTGATTCTTGGACAGAGGTTATTAAACAGTGTATCATCTCGTCAATGCAGAGGGGCATGATATACACATGAATGGTGCGTTCATGAATGCTCTCATTACTTTTGCATATGAATGCCGCTTATTTATTAGATGTAAAAACAGGGTCTGCAGGTAAATCATCATTACACAACAATGGTGCAGAGCTGGGCAGCATTAGTGGCAGCAGTACACACTGTGTTTAAAGGTCTAGATTGTGATAATATTAGGACAATTTAAGCTGACCTAGTGTTTATATGTCTTTTGTTTGATCTTCTAGCAAATATGGATAAATTGAGAGAGCCGGAGATCCTGATGAGGTTCATTGACAAATATAGAGAACTACGCAAACTCTGGGAGATAAAGAACAACCAGTATCACAACAGTGTTGTAAGAAGGGCAACAATTGAACAATTAGCCATTTATATGCAGACATGGATCCCAGAGGCTGATTAGACCATAATAAACAGCTAAATAAATAATCTGAGGAATGCTTATAAGAAGCAGTATACAGAGGTTCGCGCTTCGCTGAGATGAGGAGCAGCAGCAGACAAAGTTCATGTACCCAAGCTGTGGTACTTCAAACACCTCCGTTTTCTGGATGATCAAATTGAAGCCAGGAAATCACTTTCGAGTCTTCCCTCCACTGTTCCCTCCAGCGTTCCTTCCACCGTTCCCCCCACCCCTGCAGAGGGTGCCCAGGAGCAGGCTGAGCTCGAAGAGCCGGATCTGAACATCTTCAGCCAGGTATAGTAGTTTACAACATATTTCTTGGCTTTTCGAATTATTGTTGGTTTAATGAGATGTTTTTTTAACCAGAATTAAAGATTTAAACTTAAAAAAAAAAAGTTGTGACCAGAAATTATTATGACAGGGATGCCAACTGCAGGGGTCAGATTGAGAGTCTGTTCAATTTCGATAATAACATTCTAATTGCAACAGTCATGAGCTTAAAAATGTGTAATTGATAAAGCAAAAAATAAAACCATGTCCCTTTTTTATAGACAGGAAGAGCTCAGCCAGGCGGAGGAGGCTCCAGAATGTGGCAGCCAGGAGGAGGAAGGGGTGAGTGGCAGACAGGAGGAGGCTGGGCCAAGTGGCAGTCAGCAGGTGCCCAGTCACAGGTGCCTCCCCTCCAGATGAGAGCGAAGAGACCAAAGCGCATGTCCCAGTTGGAGGAGGAGTCTCTGCAGGTTACGCAGATGCCATAATGAAAGCCCCCCTTAACCCTGTAGAGGGCTACAGCTGCTACCTGGCAGATCAACTGCAGAGAATGGAGGAGGGACAACGGGCACTGGCTGAAGAACTATTTGCCTCTGTGATTCACAGGGGAAGAAGGGGCCAGCTGACTGAGACCATACACCTCAGTGACCTGGCCCATCCTTCTCCTCCTCCTCCTGCTGCCACATTCTCACCACCAGCGCCACAGCCTGAAAGGGGGCATGGAGGGAGCTGTGGAAGGAACACTGCAGGGAGCCGTGGAAGGGAGGCTTCAAGGAAGACCAGAAAGTGATTCCCTGGCTTCAAGCTGAACGGCCAGAAAACGGAGATTGTTGTTGGAGTACCACAGCTTGGGGACATGTATGACATCTGCTGCTGCTCCTGATTTCAGTGATTTGGGGACCAGATTGTGATACCAATTAGAGGGACTCCTCAGATTATTTATTTTGCTGTTTATCCATGTTGTCTGCCTTTGGGGTCCAAAGTCTGCATATATTTGGCAGATTGTTCAATTGTTGCCCTTCATCTTTAATTTTTTTGACCAGAATAAATGGAGATTTAATTTAAGTTAAATACTTGTCTATGGCCCGGATTTAGATATAATTGCGTAACTATATGCGGGCGTAGCGTATCTCACCGCTAACTTTGAGAGGCGAGTCCCATATTCAGAAAGAACTTGCGCCCAAAGTTACGGTGGCGTAGCGTATATGGGCCGGCGTAAGCCCGCGTAATTCAAATGATCCAGGCAGTGGGGGTGTTGTATTGAAATGAGCCGTGAGCCCATGCAAATGAGGGGCCGAACGAACGGCGCATTTGCCGTCCGTGGACGTATCCCAGTGCGGATAGAATGCCTAAGATACGTCAAACACTGCCTACGATGTGAACGTAACTTCCGCACAGCCCTATTCACGTACGATTTACGCAAACAACGTAAAATTTGACGCTTGTTCCGACGTCCATACTTAACATTAGCTGCGCCTCATATAGCAGGGGTAACTTTACGCCGGACGTAAGCCTTGCGTAAACGGCGTATGTTAATATGCCGGGCACAAGTACGTTTCTGAATCAGCGTATCTAGCTCATTTGCATATTCTACGAGTAAATCTACGGAAGCGCCCCTAGCGGCCAGCGTAAATATGAACCCAAGGTACGATGGCGTAAGAGACTTACTTCAGTCGTATCTTGGACAAATTCTAACGTAAATGCCTTTCTGAATAGGCGTAAAGATGCGACGGCGCACATTTGGACTTACGACGGCGTATCTGGAGATACGCCATCGTAAATCCTTTCTGAATCCGGGCCTATGTGGTTTTCTGGTGAATAGCCATAAAACATTTCAGAAATACAATGTGTAATTAACAAAGGTCACCAACCTCCTTGGGGGGGGAGAGAATGTTGTTGTGATAACTTGATTTAAAAAAATTAATATCACCTGAAAATATGAAAGAAGGAAAAAAAAAGATGTGGGTTTACAGAAAAATATTATGGAGATCTGGCTTTAAAAAAAAAAAAAAACATGATTCATGAGATAACAAGCAAAATTTAAAAGAAGTCAGTATGTGAGAACTCTGTCTAAATACCATCAGCAAAACAACTTCTTTATTCTAGACATGTGCATTTGTTTCCGTCTGAATGCATTTTCGTCCGAATTTCAGGTATTTTCGTTATCGTTTTAACAAATGATAACGTAAGCACAGAAAACAAAAACCGAAAGATCCGACATAAACTAATGCTTTATTTTCGTTTTTGTTGCGGTCGAATGTGCCTAACCTTAAAGCGGGGGTTCACCAAAAAAAAATTTTAACATTACATTCAGCCGAGTTGTCAGAATGACAATCGGCTGTTTTTTTTAATTTTATCCCCGTACATACCGTATTTTCACCGCCGCTTCCGGGTAGGTCTTCTGCGGGACTGGGCGTTCCTAATTGACAGGCTTCCAACCGTCGCATACAGCGCGTCACGAGTTGCCGAAAGAAGCCAGACTGCGAGTCGGCTCTATACGGCGCCTGCGCACCGACGTTCGGCTTCTTTCGGCAACTTGTGACGCGCAGTATGCGACGGTCGGAAGCCTGTCAATCAATTAGGAACACCCAGTCCCACAGAACTTGGCTGAATGTAATGTTAAAAAAAAAAATTTGGGGTGAACCCCGCTTATTAGTCCAATATTATTCTACATAAAGAGAAAAGATTCGACATTATAGAGACATGAAGAAGATTTCACATAGAGAGAAAAGTTTTTTTTTTTTTAAAGATTCTGTCAAATTTTTTATATTTATTTTTCTTAGAACATTCGACAGACACCATAAGCCTTCAATGACAGATTCGACCTTAATTAATTTGGATTTTCGGACGAATGCATTTTTTTTACGAAAAACAAAATAAATAAAAACGAATTTCGGGAGTAGCTAAATAAATGTATTTTTCGGACGAAAACAGAATTACGAAACAAAATATTTCAGTATGCACATGTCTACTTTATTCTAGCATTAGAACAAAGAAAACAATGCGCTGCATTAAAACAATGCAATTATTTAAAAAATGTAGAATGTGCCATCTCCATAACGAATGCTAGTTTTACCAGAACGAGTGCTCCCGTCTCCTAATTCAGTCTGAGCATGCATGGATTTTTAACCGATGGACTTGCCCACAGACGATCGTTTTTTTCTATCGGTTTTTTAACCATCAGATAATTTTAAAACAGGTTCTACGTTTTTTCACCGATGGGAAAAAACGATGGGGCCCACACACGATCGGTTCTTCTAATGAAAACGGTCCATCAGACCGTTTTCATCAGACGAACCGATCGTGTGTACGTGGCATAAAAGTAAAGCATGCTTGATACTCACTGTGGAACCTAAAGGTTTAACCCTGTGCATTGTGTAAAAAGGCTGTTTGATCCCATCTTCTCTGATCATCTCCTTCTTTCACAGTCCCCAATCCATCTCTTGATAGTAAAGAACCCTGGGGGAACTCTGCACATGCTCAGTTTGCTGTGTATTGCTACAAAGTTATTTAGTTTTTGTTGGGAGAGTTTATCTGATCGGCATATGGCCAATCAGCCCCCTCATCCCAAAGCACCTTGTCCCCATGTTGATGGGGGCAAGAGCCTCTTCCTGACAACCCTGGGCTGTAGTTGTTGGGCCCCAATAAAATACATGTACGTTTTTGGTTGTAACATGACAAAATTTGGAAAATTTCAAGGGGTATGAATACTTTTTCAAGGCACTGTATATAGTTGTTTTAGATTAGCAGAATAAGAACTTATATATAAATTTACTTATGCTTTTTGCTTTTACCACATTGAATGAAACATCACTTTGCTTAACTTGCCGGAGTTTTCTGACCACAGTTAAAAAAAGGAATAGAAACTGATAAAGTTGTTGTGTACATCAGCTTAAATGTATGTATATGTGAAAAACCGAAATGTACTGTGTCGATTAGTATCAGAATTATCATGCAGCTAATCTGCTGATTTTCTTTTCAAGGCTGCCTTTGAACTGCTTTAAAAATAGTACTGATGCTACACCATCTGCTTTCAGATTTTAAGTGAATCTATACTGTGTCCTTGCTAGTAGGCACAATAGGAGCCCTGTACTTACCTTCCCTGTTTCCCCACCCCAATCAACCATCAGAGCTAAAAATATAAATAAAAATGCCCAGTGATTTCTAGATGCACATGCAGCTGACCATCAAGCCTAAGTGCTGTCACATGATGCGAGGGAGCTGTTTGTATAGCCTTGTTTATTTTTTGATTTTTCCAAGAAGTTAAGGAATCAGTTTGTAGGTAGGTTGGGTCGTGTATGTGTAGTTTATTTAGCAGTTGCCCAGGCTGGGGGGAAAGGGTTAAATATGTTTGGCTCAGTTCCCAGATTTTTGGGTCTCAGCTGGCCAACTTGTGATACAAATAGGGGGACAGCCAAGATCAAGAGAGTGTGACTGGCAGGTTGAGAAGCAAACGGAGAGAAACGGCGATGAAGCGAGTGGGAATCATGGACAATGTCATTATGGACACAGAGTTATGCCTAAACCACTACAAAATGTTTGTTAGGATCAGAGATAAGACGTTATTAATTTTGTATTACCATGCTGCATTGCAACAGTCAAGTTATATGAACTGTTCTAAGCCTGGTGTGAATTTATTTAAGGGGTGCATGTTGGTTCCTGGCATATTCCAAAAGAACCTGGCTCTGTAGAGCACAATGAGATCTGAAGTAACACTACTACAAAAAGTTCACTTGGTAAGACAAGGAGGAGAAGAGTAGTTGCTATGAGTAACCAAGTGAGGGAAAAAGCTACAAGCAACCAATCATGGTACCTGGTAACCATGGTACTCCGGTAGTGAGGCGGTCAGTCTCCTAGTTCCCTCCCTAGCAGTGCGTCTCCCATGGTAAACAGGAGCAGACTAGCATCACAGAGAGCTATAGCTTGGTCACATGGTACTTGAAGTGAAAGAGTTAAGTGAGAGCATGCATGAGGTCCACGCTAGTTGCTCAGCAGGACCCTATTCTGCCTCTGGGGTGGCCATGATCTGCATTTGGAAAGGGTCCTTTGTGTCATGTGTGAATTCAGGCAGAAATTCAAACCCGATTCTCACCTGGATCAGTGAACAGGGACACAACGGACCCCCTGGTGTGAGCGGCAGCTACAGCAAGTGTGAACCCAACTTTAATGTTACATTTTTCACATGACCGCAGTCTCCGCCTGGTCCCAGGCATTAATGAGTGTGTTGCATGTGAATGATACCCCCCACGTGCACAGGTGAGTAGACCCTGCCCACACACTTGGCATAGTCAAAGAAGCACTTCCTGTCAACAAGTTAACCCATAGTAACATTTTACTGTGTATTATAGGCAAATACAGTGAATAAACTTACATTCTATAGATGGGTTTATGAATATATTGCAAAATACCTTTTTGATACTAGGGTCATGTGACCGTATGGAACTAGGTCTGCACCGCACTGTAAGATTGGTGGATGGAGTTATCAGAAAACTTTTGACACAGCCTCTGTTACCTGCCCTATGAGCTGCTGCATAGTGTGTTACATGGAGAAAAAAGCTGGGGAGAGGAAGCCTCTGTCAATTACCCTGCAGGTGTTTACTGGCAAAGATTTTATACATGATAAAAATGTTAAGCATGTAGGTAGAGAAACCTAGTTTTACAGATAATGAGAAAAAAATATTGAGTTTACTGACATTTTAAAAGAGAAGTTTTGGATTAAAAAAAAAAAAAAACAATTATGCTCGCCTAGGTGGTTGCAGCATTCATGCAATGCTGCATATGTTCCCTGCTGGCCCCTGCAGTGAGAACTGAGTGATCAAACACTGCTGATCTCTCAGTTCTCCCTCTCTGCTCTGAGCAGAGATCCGTGACTGTCAGTCAGAAGCTCTCTTCTCTCTCCTCCAACTCTCACTAGTGTGCTGGGCTGTGGAGGGGGCAGGAGGGGCTGCCTCAGGCTCTCAGCGCATCACTGAGAGGCTAAGCCAAGTGCCGGTCCAGGCATCTAAGTGAATCCGAACCTTATGGAACTGCACTGCTGTGATCCATAATAGAAGTATGGCCAAAAATCTTTGGCCATAATTGTCCTTTAAAGGATCGTCTTTTAAAATAAATATTAAATGCAAATATTTTTGCTGGTAAAAAAACATGCATTTATTTTTCTCGGGAGCCTGCAAAGCTGACATATCCCAATGTCATAGGCTTTGGTCAGTGCTGCACCAATAACAGCCTGGTTGTTTTTTTCTAAAACTGACAAAATTACAGTTAACATGCATCAATCATTTGTAGAAGATTGAAAAGCTGAGCTGCCCATTTTGTCTTTTAGGCCTTGTACACACGACCGAACATGTCCGCTGAAACTGGTCCGCGGACCAGTTTCCGCGGACATGTCCGACCGTCTGTAGGGCCTAGCGGACAGTTTTCCGGCCTAGCGGACAGGTTTCCAGCGGACAAAAGTTTCTTAGCATGCTAAGAAACTTGTCCGCTGGAAACATGTCCGTTGGACATGTCCGATGGTTAGTACGACTCATCGGACATGTCCGCTGGTTATGACGTATAACCAGCGGCCTGAAATCCCGCGCATGCGTCGAATTGATTCGACGCATGCGTGGAAGCATTGAACTCGCGTGTTAGAGAACGTCGGTGTCTTATACGTCACCGTGTTCTCTGTCTGCGGGGATTTTGGTCTGATAGTGTGTACACACATCAGACCAAAAGCTCCCAGCAGACATGTCCGATGAAAACGGTCCGCGGACCGTTTTCATCGGACATGTCTGCTCGTGTGTACAAGGCCTGAGACTTCAGATTGTCCCAAATTTATTACAAGGCAGTATAAACCAGGAATGGTTGCAAAAGATGAATAATGTTGGCCAAATAAGTTGGCAAAAATAATATGAAAAATGTTGAAGGATGTTGTTTTGCATTCCTCTGCAGACTTAAGGGTGGTTTGTTTATAGAACTGTAATTTGTTCTGTAAAGGTTAATTTGTATGTAAAATGATTACTGACCAGTTGCAGTATTACTAATAAACAACTATCTCTTAAGCCCCATACACACAATCGGACCTTTGTCCGACCAAAATCACATCGAAATTCCATCAGAGTAAAAGAGAACATGTTCTCTATCTAAACTCTGATGGAATTCATCGGAATTTCTGACTTTTTCCATCGGAAATTCTGATCATGTGTACGGGGCTTTACTGTTTAAATCATTGCAAAGTAGTGGCATGCCACTCCGCAAGTAGGCAACATTCTCATGCAGCTGTTTCACTCTTATGCTGTACTGACCTTCCTTATTAGCTGTCAAAAGAAAAGTCGGGTCACCAGGCACATTCATGGTAAGCTATTAGCTTTTATGAGATCCTATTGCATTAGCCTTTACTTTCCAGGTGTGTCTTAAAACAGAAAATGGTATACTTATCTTTCCGTAATTTTCCTTCCCTCATTTAGGAAGGACAACAGGGTATATTCTTGATTGAAGTGAAATGATGTTGAAACCTTGAAAATAAACCCTGAAGGCTTTAGGATCACCCTATATGAATAATATATCAAATGAGGTACCTTGAAGACTAATGCTTGCAATTCTGGCAGAGGTTACTGCCACTAAAAAATACTTTCTAGGTCAGATCCTAGAGTGTGGCCAATTCAGATGGAAATAACGGAGGCCTTGATAGGGCTTTGAGGACCACAGTGAGGTCCCATTTGGAAAAGGTTAACTTTCTAGGTTGCCTTAGTTGTAAGCATGCAATATTGAACTAATTTACCAAGGGACTAATAGCCCATTTGGTTCTTGTCATAGCGGACAAGGCTGAAATGTGAACTTTTAACATACTTGAATCTAAACCTCTATCAAGACCCACTGCAAGAACTGAAGGACTTGGGCAGATTCCAGGGATAGAAGATTCCAGGCCTATTCCCTTGATGGCAGTGTAAAGGATATCCTGCCTAGCGGCAATGGCTCAGGGGAAGACCGCAAGGGACTCAGCCTAGATTGTCTATGCCTTAATGGCAATCTGTGACTAGAGCACTATATTTATCTTGATGTTGGGAATCTTGATGTCCTTGCTATTGCTGCCAAAATATTAGGCCAGCATTAGGATCATGCACTCTCTTTATCTCAATCTTCACTACTCACCTAATTTCTTACCTAGGTAGGTAGTAGATGATCTTCTGGGGAGGCATCCTCCAAAGATCATAAGGGAATAGCAAGCAGCACACACCTAAAAATACATAGCCACCAAGGTGAGCACAAGTAAGGAACGGAAACAAGAAAATAAGGGCACAGCACTGCTGTCACGTACCTGGAGCACAGGAGCACAGCGAGGTATGAATGCCTGTAATTAGTCCAACAGGTGGATGTGGCAGCAGAACAGGCTGATGGCAGATGAACTGGCACAGTCACTTAAGGCTTATATAAAGCTTACAACCAATGAATGCCCCCCAGACCACCAGAATGGGGCTCCCTCCATAAAGCTTGTTTAGAGGCTGCACAGAGAGGAATTGTGCTCAGAAAAGGTTGAACCTGGCTGGGGTGATTAGCAGTAAGGGATGCTCCACGATCCGACCAGTCCAAACAGGTGATGACAAACAGGAGAATGCCAGGGGACAAATCGCTCTCAAATTTATAGTTAACCAGTCCTATCAGGTTGAGGAGCAGAGCTACAACCCATTGTATGCTGCTATGATGCACCAGGATTTTTCTTTTTCAGTACGATTTCCCCCTGATGGCTTAGAATAAGATGTAGTAAAGCATGGCAGTCTAATGGAGAGAGCTGAGAAAAGTGCCAAAGGAAGCTTGTGGAGTCTGTTAAAGTGTCTTTATAGTTGGCATCCTAAGAAAAACAAATGTACAGCAGAGGACTTATATTACGGTACAATTTTTTTTTTAAATTTACACCAAAGATAAAACAACAGGTGTCCTGGCTTTCATACTGTAGGAAAGTTAGAGGGGGAGACAATATAGGGTCTCAAAGTAGAAAGAAGTAAAAAGATTAGGCTTGTGATCTACTACCTCCATGCTCAGTGGGCCATCTGCATTTTCTATTTAAAGCATCTGGCAGGAGCAAAAAAGAGAACAGCTTATGCAGAAGAAAACAGGAACTTGTAGTCCCTCCCTTCTCTCTGGTCATGGTTGCATGTGCCATACTTCCCCATATTATGACCACTAACTTTAAACAATTATACAGATATGGGAAAGTTCACTGTAGATATAAGATTTGGAATACAATGGGCTTCATTCACAAAAGCAGATTGCATGCAGTATTTAGGTGTTTTCCCAAATCCTTAAAAAGTAAAATTCACAAAAGGAAAAAAAATACATGCAATAAATAAGTAGTCCGAGCAAGCAAAGCTGACAGCTGAATGTAAAAAAAGAGGAATTGCTGGCAATGAATAATTATGAAAAAATTGTGTGCCCCCCAATCCATACTAGGCCCTTCCCCATGCCAAAATAAATAAAAAGGGGGTCCCCCCAAAATCCATACCAGACACTTATCTGCGCATGCAGCCTGGCAGGTCAGGAAAGGGGGGGGGACAAGCGAGCGCCCCCTCCTGAATCATACCAGGCCACATGCCCTCAACATGGGGGGTGCTTTAGGATGGGGGGGTCTGTCCCCCCAAAGCACATTGTCCCTATGTTGATGGCCAGGGGCCAGAGTTGTGAGAACTTGTGGGTGGGGGGCTTATCTGAATCTAGAAGCCACCTTTAACAAGGGGGGCCCCAGATCCCATCTCCCCATGTGAATGAGCATAGGGCTCATGGTATCCCTACTCATTCACAAAAAAAATAGTGTAGTTTAAAAAAACACAGGAGGCAGTTTTTGACAAGTCCATTAATAAAGAACAACAAAAAAAAATGTCCCCCGGTGTAGATCCATCGTCAATCCCGATGCCCACCAACTCCACTGACCTGAAGAAATTATAAAAAGCTCCACTCTCAACAAAGGCTTCCGCACTGCGTATTTTTTCTTAATTTTTGTATTGCCGGCAATTTTTTTTTTATACATTCAGCTATCAGCAGGGAACCCCGCTGACAGCTGAAGACTTATTTGTTCTTAAGGAGCGGACAGCCGCCACCTCCTTAACAACCAGGTATTTACAGTCTTTGTTACGGATGCTGTCTACTGCCGGTGGTAAATTGCCACAGGCTTTCACTATTAACTTACGGTATGACTTCAATAAATAGCGCATGCAGTGTTTTTGTAGCATTTTTTTGCGAATGCCAAATAATCTTTAAAAAAATGCTGTGTGGTATTTTACTGCATACTCAGATGTGGTAAGGCCGCGTACACACGATAGTTTTTTCCGTTTGAAAAACCTTGGATGGTTTTCCCGACAGAATTCCGCTCAAGCTTAGCTTGCATACACACGGTCACACAAAAGTTCTCTGAACTTTCGACCGTCAAGAACGCAGTGATGTACAACACTATGATGAGCCAAGAAAATTAAGTTCAATGCTTCCGAGCATGCGTCGAATTGTTTGCGAGCATCCATCGGAATTTTGCGTGTCGGAATTGCTACAGATGAACGAAATTTCCGATAGGATTTTTTTCTGTCAAAAAATTTGAGAATCACCTCTCAATCTTTTGTTGGCGGAAATTCCGACAGCAAAAGTCCGATGGAGCATACACACAGTCGTAATTTCCGACCAAAAGCTCACATCAAACTTTTGTGTACAGGGCATAAGATACCGCTTTGTGAATGAAGCCCAAAACATTTGGAGGCCTCAAAAGCAAACTAGTATAAATTAGGGAAACAAATCCTGAAATACTTTATAAACAAAATAACACCTTGCTCTTCTGCTTTACAAACTAGCCTTCGGATTCAGATTTCCATACAAATGACCTATTGGGCTTATTTTCTAAAGGGTTAGTGAAAAAAATTATTATATGTTAAGTGTGAACACAACATCACCTTATTGACTAAGCTACACTATATAGAGGACATGTTGTAGACACATTTTTACTTACTCTTTATTCCCTTGCAAAGTAAAAGCATATTGGGCATGCATCACATACTAGCCCATTATGTACCTCTTACCTGCAAACAAAGTCTGAGATGTCCCCGCTGGTGGAAGCATCCATCTTCACCCCTCTTCCTTCCGGGGCCGAGGACTCCAGCTCTGTGACTGGCCAGAGTCACATGATGTCACTCTCTGCCATTTGCGCGGGAGCCGACGGTCACTTTCTAAAGTGTGCAAGGGTATATGGTAGATATCCCCTAAACTGTGCAGATTTAGGAGATATTTCCAATACCTACACGTAAGCCTTTTTTATATACACGAAAAACCAAAAAAAAGTAAAATTTTGGGTTCTCTTGCAATATCAAGTAAAAGTCCAAAACAAGTGTCTTCAATGTGCTTATTAATCTCATATCACAGTATTTCTGATTCAATGTGATTTATCCACTGTGTCAATCCTCATCACCCATCCAAATAAGCCATCTACCTCTATGTTTCACTCACTGCTAAAGTGATTTTAAATGGTCACCTTGTAAAGCAATCCATTCAGTTTAAAATTGAAATGAAAGGCAAAACATTTGTGTATAGATATAAAACATTATACTGTAAATACCTTTTTTTTATGTGATCACATTCCCTCTGTTCTCAGCTGCATAAGAGCTGAAGGAGGAGAAACAGCCGCACACTGAGCTTCCAGGTGAAAGGCTGCGAAAGGGTGGCTTGTCAGGACAAGCCTGATCATTGGAGATCAGGCTTGTCCCAACATAGCTAGAGAACTGACCATGATGTATTCTCCTGCTTAGTTTTGTCAGTTTTTAATAGTTAAGCATAGTGGCTGGCAGGAACACCAGGGATTTCCCTCAAAGGAAACGATACAAAATAAACAGGATACTTTTTCCTACAGGTATATGGTACAGCAGACACATATCAGGAATACATAATGTTGAGGTAACAAATGCTTTAAAGCGGAGTTCCACACAAAAGTGGAACTTCCACTTTAAGCACACCTATCCCCCTCATATGCCACATTTGGCAAATAACTTTTTTTTTGGGGGAGCGGGTACCTAGTTTTGACAGGTACCCAGCTCCTACATCTGCTTGGCCACCTAGGCGACTCCTTCTCTCTCCCTCCCTCCCTGCAATCTCATGGGACACATCACAGGTCCCAGGAGATTGCCTGGCCACCGAAAAGGTGAAGCGCATCTCGCACATGTGCAGCACGCACTCGGCTGTAAAGCCGCAAGCTGTCACAGCCAGGTGCTGACACTTGTGTAGCAAGGCATCTGTTGGATAGCCACATGCTATTTAGTTTTGCACTGGTACAGCAAGGAATGTTGGGAAACCGAGTACAGGGAGAAAGATACTCCATTGCCCTGGTTAGTCTATAGACTACACTACCCAGAGAGCAACTGTGCAATCCCAGGATTCTTTGCACTCCGCACGACCTGCTGGGGGAGGTAATTTAAGGAGGAGGACGTGTTTGGCGCACTCTCTCTGGACCGCCTCTTCAACCCAGGACGCCGCCTGTGTGAGGTGTCTCTCCAGAAATCTAGGCCAAAGCCTTGAGGCCTATCCACGCCCTGGCGGACCACCATCGAGAGACAGAGAGAGAATCCCTGACAGAGTGATCGAACGGTGTAACGGTGACCTGTGGGAGAACTGGAGACTGTCATCCTGAAGGACTGTGGATCAGAGTTTGCAGATGGAGTGTTCCGGAAGGACAAGGCCTGATCTGGTTGGGTGAGACGGGCACCTGCCCAAACACACTGACTGCGTTGTAGGAGGGTGGATCGTTTACACTCGCCACTGTGATTTGACTGTCCTAGCATCTTCCACCAGTTTACTTTTTAAAATACAAATTGCTCATTGCGCGCCAACGCATGCCAACACGTAAGTGCACGAACTGTGGAGATAATTTGCATCCAGGCTTGGTCTGGCCCACCAGACCACATTAGTGAGGTATATTATTTAAAGACTGCCTGATAGGTGTAGTCAACTGTTGATATCTATTTATATACTCTTTAACTGAGTAATTGGTTCCACTAGACTGTATAGCACTGTTGTTAGAGAGAGCTGGGTGAGGCTTGGCAAGGAGGTGCTTCAGTGTGGATATTTTACTGAAGGAGCCCCTTTGCTGTGTACTTACCCAGGTCCACATAGTTACTTTAATTTAATTTGTATTTATCTGTTACCGCTAATTCTGACTCTTGCAGGGCTCTGCAGGAAATCCACTACTGTTTTACCTTTGTTTCTTTTGCTTCTATCTTACTAAGTAAAGAGTTACATTGGTTAAGCTGAATCTGTTTGCAGTTCCTCTGTCATCCTACGGGATCAATACAACTCAAGGTAACCATTTGTTTACATAATTTACTGTGGTGTGAAAAGGAATTGTGTTTCCTAACAGTTATTGGGGTTCACAATTCCTACTGATACCAGTTTTGCCAAGGGAGGGTTCGAGACAGTTTTTGGGGTTGATAGCAAGAGTGTAGACCCAAAACAAACCAGCAGCTCCTTCGGGGGTAGTGCTACACTTATAATGATGGCAGCAGGGAGGAGAGGGAGAGGAACATAGCTTTGGGTGGGAGGCCGCATCGATGGACTGTGGGATAGGTGAATGTCTGTTTTATTAAAAGTCAGCAGCTACACTTTTTGTAGCTGCTGACTTTTAATATACTTAAAAACTACTGGAACTCCGCTTTAAGTAAGGTCTATATTTATGCCTGGTCATTTAAATTGGGCTGTTGCTCTGGCTTACACCAGATGTATCAATGTTATGTGTAGCGTATGCCACAATAACCTCCTCCACAATCTCAGCTCAAAGAAATCAAAATAGCTTTCATAGTGCAGTATATTTTATAATCAATCCTGTTTATTAAAATACATTTTAGCATAACACTCATAAATGTAGTGCACCCAAGACATGTGCACATAGGCCTTTTCAAAACATAAATTGTCCCCTTAAGGTACAGCATCAGCAATGTTTACATGTGTGTGTATCTCACTTTCTGTTCCGCCTGTGCGTGATGATATCACATGGCCACACCCCTGGCATATGTTAATAAATGGGATTGATTATTAAATATAATAAAAGATATTTTGGCTTCTTTGTGATGAGATTGTTGGAGGAGGTTATGGTGGCGTACATTACACTAATGCTGGCCATACACTATACAAAAGTTCGGCTGAAAATTGATCGTTCAGATCGTTTCGTTTTTCGGCCAGTTAATGGGCACAAAATCGATAACCGTTGGGACATTTTTGAGCCGAAAAAGGACACATTTGGAAATTTTCTGCTGAACGAACGATAAATCGGAAGGTTAATGTGTTTCCCGTCCGAACTTTCTGCACTAGGTATATGTAAAAAAAAACGAACCAATTTTTTAAAATTTATGTCAACTGAACGATTTATCGGTCATTACATGATGGCACTATTGTTTGCGCTCACGACCGAACGTTCGTTTTTCGAAAGTTCTTTCGGACGATTTTTCGTGGAGTGTATGGCCAGCATAAGATTATTATATTTGGTGTAAACAAAAGCAGCAGCCCAATTTAATGGGCCAAACGTATCCAGACCTTAAGTAACAGCAGGCCAAACATAGAGGCAAGTGGCTTGTTTGGATGGTGGCAAGCACAGCATGGGTGATAAGGACTAACACAGTGGATATATCACATTGAAGCAGAAATACTGTGAAATGGGATTAATAAGCACATTGAAGACACTTGTTTTGGAATTGTATTTGATGGAAATGACATATATTTTTTTTGTTTTTCATGTACAGTGGGGCAAAAAAGTATTTAGTCAGCCACCAATTGTGCAAGTTCTCCCACTTAAAAAGATGAGAGGCCTGTAATTGTCATCATAGGTATACCTCAACTATGAGAGACAAAATGTGGAAACAAATCCAGACAATCACATCCAGATAATCAATTTGTTGATGTTGTTGTGCACCTTGGCACAAGTGATTTGTCCTAGAATGATGTGTTTTCTGTAAAGGACGTTCAGAATTTGGGCCAGGATCTTCAGCAGTTAGGGTGTACTGTTACATTTTCAGAGGTCTAACCTGTGCATAAGGGACAACAAGAGAAAATATCATATACTTATATCAGATTTCATATGCTTTGTTAAAAGATTGTCGCAAAGCTGAAAGTTTTGGTTATGCAAGTCATGATTCTAACAGGTGTTCTGATATTTAATTGTACAAAAGAGATGGTCTGCAACCTTCACACAAGGGCACAAAATGTTAAGGTTTATGTTGCTAAGGACTGGGCTGATTGGGTAGTTACATCAGTTAAAGTTTTTGGTGCTAAGAATAAAGCAGTAGATAGCAGTGTTTGTCACGTCATGTGCACTAATGCTTGTAGTTTAGGCAGCACACTTTGTACGCTGACAGCTCTTATATCTAGGGACAACTTGGACATTGTTGTTACTACAAAGACATGGTTCAAGGATTCAAATGACTGGGAAATAACTATATCAGGGTACACACTACACAGGAACATCAAGGTATGCGAGATCAAGAATTGTGTGGGAATCACATACGGTAACTTCCTAATGGATCTGTTTTAACTCAATGTACAATGTTCTCTATGGGAGAGGACACTTTGTCAATTTTGATCCTGGATAACCACAGAAGTGTCTTCTGTAATAAAATGATATATGGTTTATACCTATTGATGTAATAAAAAAGTCTGAGGTAATTTAAAGTAGTATTGAAACCATTTTTTATTTAAAACCAACTCATCGTTAATCATTCTCTTATGCCTTGTACATAGAACCGTTTTTCTCGGCAGGAAAAAAACAAAGTTTTTCCCGACGGGATTCCTCTCAAGCCTGCCTTGCATACACAGGTTCAGGCCAAATACAGCACGTCCAAAACGCAGTGACGTACATCAGGTACGACAGGACTATAAAGGGGAAGTTCCATTCAAACGGCGCCACCCTTTGGGCTGCTTTTGCTGATCCTTGTGTTAGTTAAAATTTGGTGAGAGACAATTCGCGCTTTTCAGTCTTCGTGCTTTTCAGTCCGTTACAGCGTGACAAATGTGCATGCCACTGGTAGCCATGTCATGTTAGTGGTAGCCCATCCCCCCAAAGTTAGAATCACTCCCTAAGACACACTTAACCCCTTGATCGCCCCCTAGTGTTTAACCCCCTCCCTGCCAGTGTCATTTATACAGTAATTACATTAGTTTCCATTCCGAATGCTAGTTTTACCAGAACGACCACTCCCGTCTTATACTCATCTGCCGAGATCAAGCTCTTTCCCCCCCCCCCCAGTTTTTACGTCGGGAAAACTGCGATAGAGCATACACGCGGACGGTTTTCCCAGCCAAAAGCTGTCATGGCAGTTTTCCCGACGGGAAAACTGGTCGTGTGTACGAGGCATTAGTCCAGTAAACTAGACAAGTTCCTTACTACACATTTTAAACCCAGGTACTTTTTCTTCAATGTACCTCCAGCTTCCTGTGCGCTGCTTCCCCAAACTTCCTGTCAGCGCACACACCTAATGCAAATACTATTCGCCATATTAGATTCTTCAGAACTAAAAATCTCATCATACCTAGCATTAGTGCATATCAGCACTCCCTAATTGATATTTTCTGTTGTAAAGGCACTGCCTGCATTGACTTGATCAAGGCAGCCCACAGAGAGGACATACCTTTGCTCCTCCTTGTTGTTGCAGTGACAGTACTGCCTCAGGAGCCGCTATCAAAAATGTTTTTAACCGCTTGCACACACATGTCGGCAGAAGGGCTCGTACAGGCAAATGGGCGTACCTGTACGTCCCTTTGAATTTGACGCCGTGCGAGTATGGAGACTGAGAGGCAGAACGGGGAGATGCCTATGTAAACAAGACATTTCCCTGTTCTGCCTAGTGACATGACAGGGATCTACTGTTCCCTGTCATCGGGAGCAGTGATCACTGTCATGTCAGTGGTAGCCCATCCCCCCCACAGTTAGAATCACTCCCTAGGACACACTTAACACCTTGATCGCCCCCTAGTGTTTAACCCCCTCCCTGCCAGTGTCATTTATACAGTAATCAGTGGCTATTTATAGCACTGATCGCTGTATAAATGACAATGGTCCCAAAATAGTGTCAAATGTGTCCGATGTGTCCGCCAAATGTTGCAGTCCCGATAAAAATCGCAGATCACTGCCATTACTAGTAAAAAAAATTAAAAATACATTTGAACCTCGGGTTACGAGCATTTTCTGTTTCAGGAGTATGCTCGTAATCCAAAGTACTCGCATATGAAAACGAGTTTGCCCATTGAAGTCAATGGAAACGAAAATAATTCGTTCAGCATTGACTTTAATGTGATGCAATACCGAATGTGGCCAGAGGTGAATGCGGCCAGAGATGGGGGGCGCCAGAGAGCGCCGAAAACGGTCGAAAAGGCTCAATGACACTTTGGCTTGTTTCCTGCGCCCTCGTACTTCAGGCCAAATGAGGTACTGCAGGCCAAAGTTTGGCATTTCTCGGCTCCTGCGCCCCTGTACCTCAGGCCAAATGAGGTAGTGCAGGCCTATGTTCGGCTCTGCTCGGCTTCTGCGCCCCCGTATCCCAGGCCAAATGAGGTACTGCAGGCCTATTTAGCTTGAATTCTGCTCGTCTTGCGAGTCAACACTCGCAAACCGAGTCAGAATAAAAAAATAACGTTTTTTTGCAAATCAAAACGCTCTCAAACCAAGTTACTCTTAAACTGAGGTTCCACTGTAATAATAAATCTATCCCCTATTTTGTTGACACCATAACTTTTGTGCAAACCAATCAATATACGCTTATTGTGAATTTTTTTACCAAAAATATGTAGACGAATACATATCGGCCTAAACTGAGGATTTTTTTTTATATATATATTTTTGGGGGGATATTTATTATAGGAAGAAGTCAAAATTGTTGCACTTTTTTGTTTATAGCGCAAAAAATAAAAACCGCATAGGTGACCAAATACCACCAAAAGAACACTCTATTTGTGGGGAAAAAAATTGTTTGGGTACAACGTTGCACGACCGCGCAATTGTCAGCTAAAGCAACGCAGTGCCGAATCACAAAAAATGCTCTGGCAGGGAGGGGGTAAATTCTTCCGGGGCTGAAGTGGTTAAAGAAGAAACAGAGACTTTTTTGGGGTGATTGGCTGTGCTGATGGGTTGCTTGTGTATGGCGGCGCAGGCAGCGTATCATAGTCATCCTGCAGTTTGGTGCCTAGAGGGTACATGCAAGGGTAGCTCCAGAGAGGCTTCATGGGAAGCAAAAGAAAGGAAGCACCCTATACTTGGGAAAGTGGGGCAGCGCTGAGGATACCATCTCGGGCAGTAGCAAAGCAAAACTTTAGAACATCAGAAATCAGCATAGAGTGTAAGCACAGACATCAGTAAGCCCAAGTTGAAAGACATGTATATTAAGCATAAGTGCAATACTATACAATGACTAGTTATAGTGCAACCATGTATTTGTGCCATTCAATTAACCAGTCCTAAACATTTCCTCACTGGCCCACAGCCCAAAAGAGCTGTGAGCTTCAGTCTCATAACCAAAACATATACTAGGGGTACCCAAAATTGTGCTGTTCCTCCACAGAAAGATGAACAGGTAGGGGATTCCAACTAACCATCTTGAGGTAATCAACAATGGGCCGGATTCAAGAAGCAATTGCGCCTGTGTAACCATAGGTTACACAGCGCAATTGCTTACGTGCCCCGGCGTAACGAGTGCTCCTGATTCAGGAACCTTGTTACGCCGACTGCAGCCTAAGATCTGCGCGGCATAAGGCTCTTATGCCCGCATATCTTATGCTGCATTCTTGCGGTGGACGCTAGGTGGCGTTCATGTTGTGCTCAGTGTATAGTATGCAAATTGCATACTAACACCGATTCACAACGTTGCGCAAGCCCTGCGTACGCAATTTACGTCGTTTACGTACAGCGGTTTTCGCGCAAGGCTGCCCCTGCTATTAGCAGGGGCAGCCCATGTTACGTATACCCGTCGTTCCCGCGTCGCGAAATTTGAATTTTACATACTTTGCCTAAGTGAATCGTGAATGGCGCTGGACGCCATTCACGTTCACTTTGAAGCAAATGACGTCCTTGCGACGTCATTTGCCGCTATGCACGTCGGGAAAGTTTCTCGACAGACACACAATATACACACACACTAGGGGGCCCCATCAGGGTTGCCAGCCTCAGTAAAACCAGGGACAGTATGTTAAAATCTGTGTTTTGTTTTTTTTACCTGCAGATTTGTTGGGTCTGTCCACCTGAATATCCGTGGGAGTTGTTGCATGGTCCATTTTGAGTAAGGAGACTAGCGGAATCTCCCATGAAAAATAAAACAGATAGACTGGCTTTCTAAATATACCTATACATCTAAAGTTGAAACTTGCGTCCGCACTTGAACGCAAGCTAAAATAGAGGGTATCAGTGGAATGTCCACACGCCGTCGCGCAGCTAAACAACCATCAGGTGGTGGGAAAAGTCAGGTAAACGGTTTTAGAGCCTATTTAACGGTACAAAACATGGACCAAGGTGGTACAATAAAAAAGACATTGGTGCAAGAAGGGATGAAGCAGGGCTCCCCTGATCTGAAAGGTGGACTGCAAGTGGAAGGGTGGGACTCCCCAGCCTAGGGATGTGGAGGAGGTGAAATGAGAGGAAATACAACACCTGGTCGAGGGAAACCCCCTTTAAACCCAAAGCAAAATAGTAAGACACCAGGAACAGAGCCCAGAGGTGCAGGAGGGGTCATTAGGCTCAGTGACCAGGGGGTGGTTACCCCAGAAAAGGAGCAAATAAGAAAAATGTTGAGCCCCGGAGAAAATGAAAGTATTTCTGGAGGAAGGACAAATATAAAATCTAATAATGTTTTGGAATTGACTAACAACGGAGGTGCTACAGGGGTAACATCCATAAAGAAACTGCAGTCAACTAATCTCCAGGAGGAAGGCCACAATTAGGATACCACTACAGAAAAACTAGTGGGCAAATAGAGTTGAGAATGGATTGGGACTTAAGAGAGCATATAAAGGCACTACCAACAAAGAATGATATAATGGTACTTATAAACGCTGTAGAGTAATCTTGCAAACAGGCGGTGGAAGAGATTAGAGAAGAAGTGGGAGCTTTGGGGCACAGAGTGGAAGAATGGGAGATAGACCAAGAAGACACTAGACAGGCAGTGGCTGATATTCAAGATATGACAAAAAAACATGAATAAGTGTTGAATTCTATGCTGGATCAAATGGACAATTATGAGAATCGAGAGTGTAGGCAAAATATACGCATAAGGGGCCAGATTCACAGAAGAAATACGCCGTAGTATCTACTGATACTCCGGCGTATTTTCAAATTTGCCGCGTCGTATCTTAATTTGTGATTCACAAGCAAGATACGACGGCATTTGGCTAAGATCCGACAGGCTTACGGCTTCGTACGCCTTCGGATCTTAGGCTGCAATACTTCGGCCGCCGCTGGGTGGAGTTTGCGTTGTTTTCCAGCGTCGGGTATGCAAATTAGCTTTTACGGTGATCCACGAAGCTACTCGCGTGCGTTACGTCGTAGCAAGTCGTTTTTTCCCGTCGCAAAGTTAAGCCTGCTTTTTCAAGGCTTAACTTTACACCAGCCATGTTAAAGTATGGCCGTCGTTCCTGCGTCAAATTTAAAAAACATTTTTTCGGCGTAAGTACGTTACGCACGTCGCCATTCACAAACACGTCGGGGCGCCGTAATTTCGCGCAAAGCACGGCGGGAAATTTCCAAACGGAGCATGCGCAGAATGTTCGGCGCGGGAGCGCGCCTAATTTAAATGGTACACGCCCCATTTGAATTAGGCGGACTTGCGCCGGACGTCTTTACGATACACCGCCGTAAGTTTACACGCAAGTGCTTGGTGAATCAGGCACTTGCGCTGAAAACTTGCGGCGGTGTAACGTAAAGACGATACGTTACGCCGCCGCAGTTTTTGCTGAATCTGGCCCAAGGGGTCTACCAGAGATATAGCAATTCTAGGGCCATCTGCACCAGAAAAGATGGAAATGGATAGAGTACACCGTGCGCTTTTTCCAGACCCTAAAAATGCAGAAAGACCAAGGGATGTAATCTGCAGAATGCATAGATACCCGGTGAAAGAAACAATTATGAGAGCAGCTCAAGAGAAGGCTGGAATTGAATTTGAGGGGGCACAAATTGCATTATTTCCAGATCTATCACGTAGAACACTTATGCAGTGAAGGATGATCAAACCCTTGTTGGAAGCGTTAAGAGCAGTGGACGTGAAATACTGTTGGGGGTACCCCTTTAAGATCACAGCGACAAGAAATGGGAAGACAACAACACTCCAAAATAAAGATGATTTGCAACATTTTATAGATGTACTAGAATTACCGCAGGTGGACTTTCCAGACTGGAGATTGAGGAATCAAGGGCTAGCCATGCAGAGACCAGGACGGTGGCAACAAGTGCCGGTTAGGGATAAATAGGAAAATTAGAGAAAAGGCATTAGAGATATATTTTGGCAGGGCAGGGGGCGAGTTTTTGCCCCACCTAAGTATTTTTTTTTCTTTTCTGGAGGGATGAGGGGTGGGGGTTATTAGTGGTTTGGAGGGGCTGGGATTGGGGGTGGGGGTTTGGTTTTTTTTTCTCTCCCCCTCTCTTCCCCCCTCCCCACTTTACCCCCTCTTCACCCCTCCCTCCCCCTTGGTTTTGGGTTGTTTTTTTTTTTGGAAGTCTGCTGGATATATCTGATGAAAATATTAAAATGTAAATGTGAATGTAAAGCAAAGGTAAAAGTACAAATGTAGAAGGCTAAAGGGTTAAAGGAGGTAAGGCATGGGTTGGGAAGGAAGGGAAAGAGGAAAAGAAAGGAAAGAAAAGGGAAAAAGCCTGGGGAGCAGGAGGGGCTCATTACATGTTTTTTTTTTTCAATTTCCCCCCCTTTATGTAGGTCCCAAGGTAACGGACTTGGTTCTCCGTTAAGGAGTGGAGGGGGTGGAGAGTCAGGATATGGATGTAAGGTCCAGACCAAACACGACACCCTTTTAGGGGGTAAACCATATGCATATATGGTGGTTTATATGTTATATGTGAGGTTTTTTTTTCGGTGGGGGGGGGGTTTGTGTGTCTTCTCTCTCTCGCCCGCCCGGGGTCTCGCTTCAATAGGTGTTTTTTTTTGCCCCACTGGCCTATCGTCCCCTCCCCATGGTTGGGGGGGGTGGGGATGGTTGGAAGGGAGAGTATAGTAGGCAAGGACTAGGAAGATGGCAGATAAAATGAATATAATATCTTATAATGTAAGAGGTCTATGTTCGGGTAGCAAGAGGGGACATCTCTGGACCGAACTGCATCGTCTGGGGACAGAGATTGTTCTTCTGCAGGAGACGCACTTCGTGGCAGGGTCGATCCCCCGTATGCCCCTTTTTATATACAATCAGTGATTTCATGCACCTTCACCCATTTCTGGGGCAAGAGGAGTCACAATGGCAATACATAAACAATGTCTGTTTGTACCTATAGAAATACAAAAAGACCTGGAAGGTCGATATCTCTTTGTTAAAGGGAAGATCCAGGGTCAATGCTACACCATAGCAACGATTTATGCTCCGAATAATCAAACCATCAAGTTTTTATTTAGAACCCTAGATGAGTTGGAGAAATTTAGAGAAGGTCTGTTGATCTTGGGGGGAGATTTTAATATTACCACGGACTCAGGTTGAGACACCTCCTCAGGGAAAACTTTTCTGTCACAGATGGCGTTAAGATGTGTTAAACGGCGCCTCCATTCTTTACACTTGGTTGACAGTTGGAGGGTGTTACATGAACGGGATAAAGATTACAGTTATTTCTCCAAGACGCATAATATGTATTCAAGGATTGATATGTTGATGATTGACCAATATTACTTGAGTCTGGTGAAATCTGCGACTATTGAGTCGATCACTATATCGGATCATGCCCCAATAAGTTTGGGGGTGAGACCAGTATTGTCTGGGAGCAGGGAAAGAACATGGAGACTAAATGAAGCGATATTGGATGATAGGCAAAATGTAGAATCTCTGTCTGGCACATTGGCCTCATATTTTGAGATTAATGGGTCAGATGGAGTGTCGGACCAGGTAGTATGGAAAGGCACATAAGGCAGTAATGAGAGGGGAGCTAATCTCAATGGGGTCACACATCAAAAGAGAAAGACAAAAGGAAATGATAGCACTTTTATATAAAATAGAATTTAAACATAAAGCCCATTTAAGGTCAGGAGATGCGCAAAAATTAGAGAAGCTACGGGCTGATCTTAAACAGCTCATTGATCAAAAGGTTCAAAATAAAAATAGATACTTTGCCCATCGTTTTCATGAGCAGGAAAATAAGAGTGGGAGGTTAATAGCTAGACAATTAAAAAAACAGCAGGAGGCATGCCACGTACATATAATAAAGGCAGGGAATAAACAGATAGTGGACTCCCAAGTAATAGCAGCGGAATTTCATCAGTTTTACTCATCTCTATATAAGATAAATCCGGTTTTGGGGGGGTAGACAGGGAGGGACAGGATGATAGGATCCGGGAATATCTGGAGGCCTCAGGGCTGCAAGCGATACCAACTGCAGCCCTGGAGGAAATGGAAAAGCCCATCTCTATAGAGGAGTTAGAGAGAGTGATATCAGTTGCAGCAAAGGCTAAAAGCCCGGGACTGGACGGTTTTACAAATATGTACTATAAGAAGTTTGCCCCTATACTCCTCACCCCCCTTTGCAGATATCTCAACTCTGTTTGGGTTTCTAATCCATTGCCACCAGAGGCCTTAATGGATGCACAAAGGCCCAAATCAAACTCCGGCGGTGGTAATCTTAATGGATGCTGAGAAAGCTTTTGATAGGGTGGGATAGGGATTTATGGTCGGAGTTCTGAGGGAGATGCGTCCGAGGGAAATAATGATGGGATGGGTGATGGCATTATATGCTGACCCCAGAGCTAGGGTCAAAGTTAATGGTAGATTATCAGACTATTTTGAAATAAGGAATGGGACTAGGCAGGGGTGCCCACTGTCCCCATTATTGTTTGCTATGGTATTGGAACCGTTCCGGTGTATGATTAGAGGGAACAGGGGGATTAAAGGGATAGTTATAGGATCTATGGAACATAAGATATCCGCTTATGCGGACGATTTATTGTCGTATCTTTCCTCGCCTCAAGAGTCTCTGGCGGAGTTGATGAGAGAGATAGAAAGGTTTGGTCGTATCTCCAATTTTAAAATAAATATAGAGAAATCGGTGTTGATGCCGAATCAGGTGCCCTTGGGGATGAGGAAAAAGTTGCAAAGATCCTTTCCCTTCGTATGGCGTTTGGATTCTATATTTTACCTGGGAACACATATAGCCCCAGATGTCAAATGTCTATACGAGTTAAACTATGTACCTCTGCTCTCATCAATACTAAGGGACTTACAGAAATGGAGAAGCCATACTTTGACTTGGTTTGGGAGAGTAAGTGCCCTTAAAATGAGTGGAATTCCTAGGCTTATCTATGTCCTGCACGCTATCCCTTTAAGGCCCCGTACACACGACCAAACATGTCTGCTGAAACTGGTCCGCGAGCCAGTTTCAGCAGACATGTTCGGTCGTGTGTAGGACCGAGCGGACAGAATTCCAGCAAACATTTGCCCGCCGGGCCTTTTCCCAGCGGACAAATATTGCTGGACTTGTTTTAAAACAGTCCGCTGGAATCCTGCCCGCTCGGACATGTTCGGTCGTCTACAGACCTACCGTACATGTCCGAGCGCCCGCCATCCCTCGCATGCATCGAATGATGCATGATGCGCGGAAGCATTTAACTGGCAGGCCCGCCCACGTCGCCGCGTCATCGTCGCGGCGACACCACGGACACGCCCCGCGTATTGTTTACGCGCGGATTTCTGTACGATGGTTAGTACAGCCATCGTACAGAAATCCCCGGGCAGACATGTACGGTGAAAACGGTCCGGCGGACCGGTTTCATCGTACATGTTTGCCCGTGTGTATGCGGCCTCACTCTTCCACAAATATTTTTTAAACAAATAAGGAAAGCTTTCCGGACTTTTGTATGGGGGGGATAAACACCCCAGGTTAGCATATGAAATTTTGAGAAGATCAAAGGGGGAAGGGGCGTAGGCCTCCCAGACGTGGCTCTTTATTATAGAGCCATGGCCATGGCCCGTATTATGAACTGGCGACACAATTCAAAGGGTAAATTATGTGTTCCCCTGGAGAAAACATTGGCAGGAAGGGACCTGGCGGGAGCACCTTGGGTCCTGGCCGCATATAGGGGGTTGTCGGAATACGTTTCACCATTAACTATAACAACGCTATCCATCTGGGATAAAATGAATAAGACAGGAAGTTTGCCCCTCCAATATCGCCTATAACTCCTTTGGAGGGTTTCCCGTGGTTCCCCCCGGGGGAGGAGAAGGGAAGTTTAGAGGGCTGGGGAAGGAAGGTGAGGGGAATTGTGCGGGGGTGCCCCCACAAGGGAAATTGCTCTCTTTGAGAGACCTGGTTCAAAAGTTTGGGGAGGTATCAATGATGGATTGGAAATATTGCAGTTGATAGACCTGTTTGACAAGTGGAAACATCAAATTAGATTAGTAAACTCTATGACTATTTTTGAGGAGTGGTGTGTGAATCTTTTGGAATCAGGCCATATGCTATCTCGGATGCATAGATTGGTCCAGAGTGCTCAAAATGGGACAACCCCATATTATATCCGTGAATGGGAGAGGGAGCTGGGCTACAATTTCACAGCAGAGCAAATGAAGAGGTTGATGGAAACAACACACCACTCCTCAATAAGCTCTTATATACAAGAGATGTCTTATAAGTTTCTGTCTAGATGGTATCATACACCGACTCGTCTGGCCCAGATGTATCCATCGGCGGATGCCAATTGTTGGAGGGGGTGTAACCAAAGAGGTTCATTCCTCCATATTTGGTGGCAATGTCCCAAGATTAGGACTTTCTGGGACAAGATATCCCCTTGGATAAAAAAATTGACATTAAGACCAATAGAGCAATCCCCATTACATTTCTTGTTTCATGGGATGCCATCATCCATTAAGTTTTATAAAAGAAGAGTTACACCACACTTGTTAAATGCAGCGAAGGCTTTGATACCTAGATTTTGGAAACAATACAGAGTCCCTAATAATATAAAGGAATGGAAAAAGGAGATAGAGAGGATAATGGAAGCAGAGAGATGGGTATATATGGTTAAGGATCAGCAGGACAAATTTAAAGATATATGGGTGGGATGGATATATTACTCTCCTGAAATAGGGGTGGATTAGTTCTGAGTTGTGAGGCCTAGGGGAAGGGCGTGGAGAGAGAGACTGTCGGGTGGGGTTTTTGTGGGGGATTTCTTTTTATCTTCTTTTCCTTTTCTTCCCCCCCCCCCCTCCATGGGGGCACCAGAGAGAAAGAACTAAGTGCAGGAGAGGAGTGACTTGGTTTCTTCTGCCCCCTTTTTCTCTCGTGTTTTGGTGGTGTTGTTTTTTTTCACAACACTAATTTTTATTGGATAAAATGCACAGTAGAGAGGGAAAATAAATTAAAACCAATTATCACTTTAGAAGGAATAAAAACCCCCCTTTTTTTTTCTTCACAATATTAACTTTTCTGGATAATCTGGATAATCTTGCACAGTAGAGAGGGACAATAAACTAAAACTAGTTAACACTTTTTGTAGAACAACGAGGGTGGGGTTAAATAGGACAAATATTTTTTTTTCATTGGCCACTCTTTAAAGATTTTGGTTGGATGGGGCCACAAGAATGGGTATTTAAAAGGTTAAGTCACAAAATAAGAATGATTAGGGACAGACCCTCTTTTTTTGTGCTTGTATATATAAGGAGGTGGGATTCAAAGTGTTATTAAGGATCACAAATAGGGAGTTTTTTTTTTTTTTTGGCCTTTCTCAAAGGGAGGAATTATTTATTTGGGGGGATACTTTTGGGGTATTTTTTTTCTCCCCTTCTCTCTTGTAGATGGGGGGGGGGTGATTTAGGGGGAGAGGGGAGAGGGGAGAGGGGAGAGGGGAAGGAGGGAGGTGAGGGAGGAGGAAGCAGATGGAACAAATTGAGGGTGCTTTTGAGGAGGGGGGTAATGTATACTATATTGGTTTGGTGTATTTTTATGTCTGGTGT